>NC_138550.1:19479283-20093835 GCF_964273705.1 Natrix helvetica
CCAGAAATAAACACAGCGAATCAAAGAGAACCTGATCTATGTTGCCAGAATCTATTTTGATTTTCCCTCATGTGTGTTGCCTCTAGTGATTTTCAACGCAGGATTTTTCAAATAAATGTTGAGATAGTGAACAAAATCCCCCCACATCCCTAGTACATAGTGGATAAATTTGGCTTTCATTATAATTGAAGGCGTGCATGTCCTGGAAGGTCAAGAGGTGACAAAGCAATATAAGCCTGTGCCACAATATTGACAATATCCCAGAAGGCATCAATAAGAGCCTCAAATTAAATAGAAGTTATTTCCCTTCTTTTAATAAATGGCAGCATCTTGTGAGATTTCAGTAGTCTTATTTATAATCTTGTGTAGAGTTGAGTCAAGATGCCCACATCTCATAAGATTTGTTTGTCATCTTTCAGATGTTTACAGTTGTATTTGTTGGTTTCCCCTGCACTATTTCATGAAATGCCTTGGACATTCATTCTTACCTTGCTTTACCTCCCAAGTGAATTACTGCAATATGCTCCACATGAGAGATCCCTTGAAGAACATCTGGAAGCTACAGCTGATCCAGAACACAGTGTTATAGGAAGTGTGTCATTGGTTCAGACCAATGAACCCAATTGAATCAGGACTCAGAAGCTCCATTCAGGCTTGGAGGACCTTTTATTGAGTACATCGTATCGGCACTATGACATTCAGCTAGCTCTGTCTAATTCCAAGGCTTCGGAGTAATAAAAAGAATAGAAACTTTCCACCCTCCTCATGTGTCCTGGATGACGTTAATGTTGTGGCCTGCCAGAGGCCAGCAGAGCTGGCAGCAGATTCGGACAGTGAGGTGGTTGGGGAGGAACATGGGCCAGTCTTGGAGTCTGGGGAAGGCTCTGATGAGGGCTCTGTGTCAGAGGAAGAGAGGGGGCCAGAGACCTAAGCCAGTTATCAGTTGCCTTCAGAGTCAGACATCAGTGAGGCAGACAAACAGCTGGAGCCTGTTCCCAGTGTGCGCATACGCAGAGTTGCCAGATGAAGGGAACAGCTAAAGAACAGGGGTTGACTTGGGAGTAAGGCCACAGATGGATGATGAATGCCCCCTCCCAGAGGAAATAAAAGAGGAGCAAAAGGGGAGTGGAGTTTGCAGGAGACCATCAGTTCGCTTAATTGGGTCGTGACTCTCTGAGACTCCTTGCCAAGTTTTGTAGATATCGGCCTGTCAGCTCTCCAAGCCAGATAAGGTCTGTGACTGTAAATCCTCCCTTGAAAGACTTTGCTGGATGTGAATGAGCAGAATTCAGAGTAAATTGATAAAAGGGGTTTTTGTCAGGACAAGGAGTTTACTTCATGCTCTTGGGTAGCCTCCGTCAGAACAGTTAAGCAATCAGTCTAGCGGGATCCTTCCCCTTTGGTCTCATCAGATGTTCATTTCCACGATCTTGGTTCACATGCTGTGTCTGATGTTTTGTCTAGTGCACTCAGGCACCGCATTCCAGTTCTTTCTAACTCCCCCACCCCTCAGACAGTGGCAACTAAGAAACAAAGCAAAATAAATATGGCAATAGCCGTGGTTGTTTTGAGGTTGACAGGATGGTGTACCTCAATATGCCTATGTATCTTTACTCTTTGAGCTTCAGTGCAGTGGCCTCCAGTTTGCTTCTGGGTACAATTCAAAATGCTAAAGGTAAAGGTTCCCCTCGCACATATGTGCTAGTCATTCCCAACTCTAGGGGGCATTGCTCATCTCTGTTTCAAAGCCGAAGAGCCAGCACTGTCCAAAGACATCTCTGTGGTCATGTCGCTGGCATGACTAAAATCCGAAGGCGCACAGAACGCCTTCCCACCAAAGGTGGTTTTTATTTTTCTACTTGCATTTTTTAATGTGCTTTCAAACTGCTAGGTTGGCAGAAGCTGGGACAAGTAACGGGAGCTCACTCCGTTACGCGGCACTAGGGATCCGAACCGCCGAACTGCCAACCTTTCTGATTGACAAGCTCAGCGTCTTAGCCACTGAGCCACCTCATACCTCAGTCAAAATGCTAGTTAACATCTATTGGGCCTTTAGCAGGACTCGGTTATTTCTAGGAAGAACTCTGATTGTTTCTATCCATCCAACTAGAGTTGACTAGAAGAGACTCATCCATTAATGAATGTCATCAGCTGGGACCAAACCAATGGTCTTTTGCTGTTATAATATCTGCCTTTTGGAACACACCTCCATGATTAAATTGCCTTGACCTTGCTGACTTCTTGGAAAGTTTTATAGACTTGGATGTTTCCCCAGAGCAAGGGTTTGGAGGTTAGTTGGAACCCTTGAGATTCATTCATTATAAAAAGTAGCACTGAGGTTGTTACCTAGTTGGTAATGAAATGTCGACAAGTAAACAACCAAGCGCAAAGACCCCAAGGACTCCTCATGTCATTAATTTATTGTTGATTGGGTTTTGCTCTTGATTGCCATTAGGCATTTTTTATACTGTTGTCTATCTGTGTTCGAAGTTTTTATCTGGTCTTAGCCTCCCAGTCTCAATGTCAAGATGGGCAACCAGGTGAATCAAACAAATAAATAATTCATCATTATTATTATTTTTAAAAAGTGCATTCTCTGAAAAGGTTGGTGACACCTGAGATAAGTCTGCCAAATATATTTTGCTGGAGCAGAAATCTGTTTCATAATAATAACATCAAGTATGGTTTTTTTAAAAATCATTCTTCAACTCAGATAATATTAATCACTCAACATGAAAAAGTTCTGGGTGATATCAACAAAATAAATCTGACATTTCTTACGTACGTCTAGCTTACTGTTTCACATGTGCATAATGACCCTGAGGAATAGGTTTAAAAATGAGACTGCAATACTATATCGCTCTATATTACAAGCTTTCAGTTTCCAGGGACAAATGTTTAATGACCTAGAAAAGTGACAATTTTGTTGTTTTATTGAAAAGTAAAACAGGTTGCAATTGGTTTTCAGTGTTGCTGATAGTATAAGTGAATAAAGTGACTGTCTGATGATCTGTCTGAATGGAATGGGACAACCCACCACTGACAATTCGCCATGGCCAACTTGCCACGATCATCTTGCCACGGTCATCTTGCCATGGGACAATTCAACACATACAAAAGTTAAATTGATTTCAACGGAACTGTGGCCAATAATAAATAAAATTAAAAAAAAAAAACTCAATCCAGAAATACAAGACGTTTCAAGGTGTTGATTATCATCTTCAAAGCGCTCCATGGCACAGGACCTAGTTATTTGCGGGATCGTATCCTGCCCCACACATCCCTTCGGCCGATTCGCTCACACAGAGAGGGACTCCTCCGGGTGCTGTCCACTAGGCTGTGCCAGCGGCGACGCCCAGGGGAAGGGCCTTCTCTGTGATGGGCCTGACCCTCTGGAATGACCTTCCCCCTGACATTAGAATGACCACGGACCTCCGCTCCTTCCGCCAGAAGCTCAAAACCCACCTGTTTCATCTAGCCGGCCTGGCCTAATTCCAGCTTTCCCACCTCAGTTTGTATTTTTAAATTTTACGGTTTGGTTTTAAGGTTAAGTTTTTAATTTTTATAAACTTGTACAGGGGTCTATTTAATCCAATTTTAATTATATTTATTATCAATTGTATGGTTTTAATTTGGTACCTGTACACCGCCCCGAGTCCCTTCGGGGAGAGGGGGCGGTCTAGAAGTCTAATAAACTAAACTAAACTAATAATTTTGACAGACACATGGTCAGCCATAATAAAAGTAAACAAATGAAACAAATACTGTGTCCAACTGTTCTGTGGCGAGTTGGCTCTCAGAAGTTGCCATGGTGAGTTGTCCTAGACCCCTGTCCGAATGTCAAAAGATAGTCTCAATGAAGATCATATTTTTCCTCTTTGGTATTGTTGGAAGAAATGTCTATCTGGGTTCATTACCAAGTGGGGAAAAAAAAACACTGGGAACACGGTGGCTGTTTGGAAAGATGGCTTTTAATGGTGGACAGGACCACATGCTTCAAGATCTCGGGTGAAGAAAAAAGGGAAGAGATGCTGAGAGTGCCTGAATTTCATACCCTCTCTGGGCTTTTGAATTTGAGCTTTTATTCTGATTGGTTGTCAGACTCCCATGGGGCCATGCAGGGGCAACTCTGTGGGCTGTCCTGAGTCCCAAGCTTGGTTGAGCCTTGCTGGGTTGATGATGCAATGAAAGGGCTTTGGGCAATTCCTTCTATGGCTGTGCCAGCAGGTAGATCTTTGTTATGTAGAATAGACTGGCTCAGGCCTTAATGGTCCATTGACAAAGGTGGGGTGGGGATGAGTTTCTACCTTCCTTTTAGGGGCAATATTCTGTCCTTTTTAATGTTTCCTAAAATATCTCATTTTCCTAGGAGAGGGGTGGGTGCTAATTCCTACAGTATCTTTTGGTATTACTGCAGATTTCCTTCCTTCCTTCCTTCCTTCCTTCCTTCCTTCCTTCCTTCCTTCCTTCCTTCCTTCCTTCCTTCCTTCCTTCCTTCCTTCCTTCCTTCCTTCCTTCCTGGAGGAAAAAAAATATCATAATGTTTTGATTATATATCAAAAATGTTTGGTCTGATCCAGCTGGATTTTTCTTCAAATCAGCAATGGTGGTGGTGGTGGGAACTCATTTTGGAACTGGGACACATTCATCAGTTGAAAGCATAGGAGTTCTTGCAGTGCAACATGGTAAGATAAGATTTAGTCTCTTTTCTTGCATAAGAGCAACTGTTTTAATTGAGAACTGTCTATTGAAGATTTATGGGAGAGTAAAGAGTGCATTCACCATAAAACGGTATCAAATTAAGCATAGCATGCTATTTTTAGGATTTCTCTTCTCCACCTGTAACCTCAGCCCATCAAGACTATTCCGTATAACCAGGGGTGGGATCCTACTGGTTTAACAACCGGTTCTCTGAGCATGCGCTTTGTGCGTGCGCACTTTACAGAAAACTCATCTTCCACATTACTGCTGGCGATGAAAACAGCTGAGGCCCGGCAATCCACTCTGCCATGCCGATCAGCTGCGGCTTCAGAAAAGAAAATATAGGTGAGTGTTCTGACCCCCCCCCCCCACGCCTATGAATAAACCAGAACACAGGCTTGTCTGTTTGCCACTGTTTAATTACGGAGATAACGAATCCTTTGGCTGAGGGCCCAGACAACTCACGTTCAAATGAAGCAACACAGATAGTCCACACGAACAGACACGGCTAGAATACACAGATTTTCTTAACTACTAATTCGAACGGTTGTTTCCTGCAAATGTCCCCTCCCAACGCCTCACCTATAATCTGTCTTGGGAGGGGCCAATCCACAACCACCTGTGCTTAATCATCTTCTGTGAGTCTGCCTACGGAATTGCTGCTTCCGTTTCTCAGCCCTTCTCAATCTAGCATCAGGGACAAACTGCCTTTGATCCTCCCCACTGCCTGAGGCATGCGCCTCCTGGTGGCCAACCAGCCTCTCTGGTCCCTGCTCTGAGTCTGAACCTTGCACAGGGTCCTCCACATCGTCCAGGGCAGATTCATATGGTTCCTCGCTATCCGAGTCCATCAGCAGCTCAACCGGATCCTGCTGGGCCACAACAGGTGAGTATAGTGCAGAGGCGGGCGGGCCCACTTTAAAGTCAGAATGAACCGGTTCAAACCCAGCTGAGAGTCATAGATACCGGTTTGCCTGAACCTGTCCGAACCGGTAAAATCCCACTCCTGCGTAAAGCGAATGCAAAGTCTTGAGAGTGTTAGGTATTTAGAATCAAACTTGGAGCCAATGGATCAGTTCCCCAGGTAGCTGGTTGGAGACATGGATGCTTCAAGACAGAACTATTCATTTTCTGCTGCTTTATACAGCAAAAAAAATTATGCCCTGTGGTCCCTGTTAGCTTGACAAGGATCCTTTTTAGGGAAGACAAAATGATTGCCGAAAATTAGTCTCTACCCTTTAATTCTAGCTCACTGTAGGGATATGATTTAATGTTTTCATTATCTTCTGAATATTTTCAGGAAGCACCGTTGTAATTTAGATTTTAAAATAATTTGTCAGGATTGAATGGGTTTTAGAAGTCAGAGATATATCAATGATCTCCCGTTCTATTATATTTTCATGCCAAGGAAGCTAATTATTCTACAATGCTCTTTTTTAAAATTCTTTTAGCCTTTTCTGAATTACTGAAGTCACTGACTTTTAAGAGAAACAATTTTGTAAATAACTGGAGGCCAATTCGATGCTGTTGTACAGAAAAAAGAGAGAGAACCACTGATTTAATTGTGATGATTTATAATGCAATATCTATTTTATCCTTAGCATATGAATTAATGTTATAAGTTTTTATCTTCATCATAAATTTGAAAGGCCCATACGTTACCACCGACATAGGGAATCTTTATCTTAGGGGAGTTTTCTTAACTAGAAGGGAAACTTTGGTATAGTCATTCACACTTTTTCTCAAGTTGCAATATAATTGTTTTAATCAACACATTTGAAATAGGCCCATGTATTATTTGCATTTATTTGGAAGAAAGACTTTCAAAGAAAGATGTCTATGAGCAGAGCACACCTCTGGCTGTTTAGAAAAACAGGTTATCATTTAAGCTGACCCTGAAAAGAAAGTTGTAGCTTGCTTTGCTTGCTCTATCTCTGTCTCTCTGTCTCTATCCCCCTCTCCCCAGAGGTGATATTCAGCTGGTTCAGACCGGTTTGCTTGAACTGGTAGTGGAATCCCTAACCCACCAACCCATCCTGGTTCTATACCGTCCTAGCGCATGCTCAGAAGTTTGAGCACATGCATGGACAGGGGTGCTCACATTTGCAAATCGGTAGGGAAAGTAAGTGAATATCATCTATCTATCTATCTATCCATCTATCTATCTATCTATCTATCTATCTATCTATCTATCTATCTATCATCTATCTATCTATCATCTATCTATCTATTATCTATCTATCATCTATCTATCATCTATCTATCTATCTATCTATCTATCTATCTATCTATCATCTATCTATCTATCTATCTATCTATCTATCTATCTATCTATCATCTATCTATCTATCTATCTATCTATCTATCTATCTATCTATCTATCTATCTATCTATCTATCTATCTCCCTCTCTTTCCGTCTATTTCTCATTATATTTCTCACAGCAGTCCACTCCAGCAGACTCTGCGTGGCTTACAAAATCTAATACCAAGTTAAAAACCGATAAAATGAAACAGCCCAAACTAAAAGCTGCTACTGAAATTGTGTGACAATTTCCCCTCCAACATATTAATTCCAAGCCAGGGACCAAAGCCAGATTTTAAGGCTTTTTTTTTTTTGAAACTCCAGGATCATTCGCATCTATTAAATCTGCATTAATTTTGATGAGTCAGCTCCATAAAGTGACATCCTTCTCCATAATGAGATAATGAAAATCCTAATTCTTGGCTTTCATCTAATAGTGCTTTCCCACTCAGCTATAGGGTACCTAGTATATATATTTATAAGGCACATTCTTAAATTCTTATGGAATTTATGCCTAATTTCTACATGGTCTATAACAGTGAAGGCTAACCTTTTTGGTGCCAAGTGCACAAACCCCAAAATGCAATGTGAATGACCCCCGCATATGTGCACTGCCCCTGTGCATTCCCACCATGCATGCATGCATATCCCCCCTTGCCCAGGTTGGTACAGGAGGCTTTCTGCGCCCAAAATGGGATGTGGGGGGGGAGCACGGGCGGCACCCCCACACCCCATTTGGCTTCCAGGTTTTTGCAGGAGGCCTTCCAGGCCCAATCACCCTGGGATTATACCCCAGGGTTCTGAAGGAATTGGCAGATGAGATCTCAGAACCACTGAACTATATCTTTCAGAGCACTGGGGAACTGCCAGAGGACTGGAAAAGAACTGATGTGGTTCCCATCTTCAAAAAAGGAAAAAAATAGATCCAGGAAACTACAGACCTATCAGCCTGATCTCAATACCAGGAAAAATTCTGCAAAAGATAATAAAGCAACAAATTACGTAGTGAACACCTAGAAGTAAATAAAGTAATAGCCAAAAGCCAACATGGGTTTGTCAAATAGCCAAAAGCCAACATGGGTTTGTCAAAAACAGATCATGCCAGACTAATCTTATTGCATCCTTTGACAAAGTGACAAAATTAGTGGACCAGAGGAATGCCGTCGATATAGTTTACTTGGACTTCAGTAAGGCATTTGATAAAGTAGACCATAACCTACTACTAGATAAAGTAGAAGAATGTGGGTTAGACAGCATCACCACCAGATGGATTCGTAACTGGCTGACCAACCGCACTGAACATGTAGTCCTCAATGGAACTGCGTCTACATGGAGGGAAGTATGCAGTGGAGTACCTCAAGGCTCTGTTTTAGGCCCATACTCTTAAACAAATTCATCAATGATTTGGATGAGGGAATAAATGGGGAACTCATCAAATTTGTAGATGACACCAAGCTGGCAGGAATAGCCAACACTCCAGAAGACAGGCTTAAGATACAGAAGGATCTTGACAAACTTGAACATTGGGCACTATCTAACTCAAATACTTTTGTTGCAAAAAGGAATGGTATATGCCTCTTATGCCATGTGTCCAAAGTATTTAAACAATACAGTGCTTAGCAAAGTATAAAATGGGGTGTAGGGTAGGCCCGCACACATGCCCAAACCCCCAAAATACAATGTGAGTGCCCCCTGCACATACACCCCCCATATGCATGCATGTCCCCCTCCCCCCCACATGTGCCCCTCCCCCCGCACCAACCAGGTGGCCAGTGGGAGGCGTGCACTCATGCGCGGTTGAGCTGGGCTGGGGCGATGGCAGGTGTGCCCACAGAGAGGTCTCTGCGGGCCACCTGTGGCACACATGCCACATCACAGGTCTATCCAAAGCCAGTTTCCTTCGTGTTGTCTGAGTTTGGTTGTTTTCTAGCAGACATTTCATTACCCAACTAGGTAATGTCATCAGTGGTAGGAGGGAGTGGGGTTTGCTCTCTGTTTATATACAAGTATCTTGTCCTGTCAGTGTTGATGGGAATGTTCTTGATGGTTCCTTGATTAGGCTGTTGTTTACTGTTTGGATGTTTGTCTGAGTACCAGTTTGTTTGTAAGGAGCTCTTAGGATTAGTCTCCTCCTCGCATGCTTCAGATCAGAACACAGTGAAACGTATCACTTAGTCATATGTTGATCATTGGTCAAGATCACAAGATCTGGGGAAAGGCTATAGATCCGTGATGGTGAACCTAGGGCACGCGTGCCACAGGTGGAGCCATTTGTCAGGGCACGCAAGACGTTGCCCTGTTAGGTGGCCAGTTGATTTCAGCCTTATTTTGAGGCCATTTTTCACCCTCCGGAGACTTCAGGAAGCCTCTGGAGCATGAAAAACCAGCCCTACAGGCAAACCGGAAGTTCCGATTTGCTCATAGGGCCGGTTTTAGCCCTCCGGAGCCTTCAGGAGGCTTCCCTGAAGCCTCTGGAGGGCTCCAAAGGGGGGGGCAGGGCAGGCTATTTTCATCCTCTCCAGGCTCCTATAAAACCTTTGGAGCCTGGGGAGGGCGAAAAAAGCACATCAAAAATGGGGGGAGAGCGTTTGTCATGCACACATGCGCACTGGGGTCATGCGCATAGCATTATGGGTATGGCACGCCCACGCATGAGGTCCCCTGCACTCCCCCGCTTTTGGCACGCGAGCCAAAAAAGGTGCGCCATCACTGCTATAGATCAACTGCTAACCCTTGTTTGCATGCCAGAGTTTCCTTGTTCCCTCTCCAATCATTCTAATTTGAAAAAAAGATCAGGGAGGAGCAGGGTATAGAAAAGACCTTGGAGGACCACTGTGAGAACAGTTATTGTGTGACATGAGACCATAGGTTCAAATAAATGTAGGTAACTTCCCAACAGTACAAAAAAGAAATCTCACTCTTATTCTTCTTTCACCTTCGTATCCCCTGAAAGACAAGATTGGTTCTCTATGTTAGGGCAATTTTGGAATATCGAGGACACACAAGTGCAATTGCTGGGAGATTTATCACTCACAAAATAGCTGACTGGGAAAACTAACCAAGTACAAAGTATTGATTTAGTAGAATGATCCTTATATCCTTTGTTGCAGTTTAGGCTCCATACTACTTCTGCTGTCTTTTGTTCTCCTTTTTTTTTTTCCTGGCAGGTGTGCAAATTGTCAGGCAAACACAGGAGCGCAGCTGTAATTTCTATTTGCAATCTGACAATCTCTCACTTTTAATTGCATGGTTTTTGAAAGGTAAAATACCAAGTGGGGCTGGATGCCCATGAAATCTTTAGGCGTTGGAGATTCCAGCTAAACGCTTATACTTTATTATCCTCTCTTCCAGGGAAGAGGAGAGATTGAGAAATGTGTGCTTACATGCTTCAAAATGCAGCAGCAGCAACTGTACTATTATAGGAATATTGCAGAGATCATGCTGTATAATTCAAATGCTGATCACATTTGGAATACGGCATTCAGTTTTGGTCACCATGATGTAAAAAAGATGTGGAGACTCTAGAAAGAGTGCAGAGAAAAGCAGCAAAGATGATTAGGAGACTGGAGGCCAAAACATATAAGGAAAGTTTGCTGGAATTGGGCATGTCTAGTTTAATGAAAAGAAGGACTAGGGGAGACATGATAGCTGTGTTCCAATATCTCAGGGGTTGCCACAAAGAAGAGGGAGTCAAGCTATTCTCCAAAGCACATGATGGTAGGACAAGAAGCAATGGGTGGAAACTAATCAAGGAGATAAGCAACTTAGAAGTAAGGAGAAATTTCCTGACAGTTACTGGAAGTTTTTGAGAAGATGTTGGATAACCATTTGTCTGTAGTGGTGTAAGGTTTCCTGCCTAAGCAGGGGGTTGGACTAGAAGATCTCCAAGGTCCCTTCCAACTCTGTTATTCTATTCTGTTCTGTTCTATTTTCACATTTTATTTTGACTGCTTTATTATTCAGTAAATTTTGTTCTTCTTTATCTTAAAAGTGGCAAATGGTCACTATGAAAGATGAAGCAAGAAGGAGCTAACTGTGTGACTGTGGATGGAAAGAGAGAGAGGCAGAGAAACAGAGAGACAGAGAGACAGAAAAAGACAGAGTGACACACAGAGAGACACACAGAGAGAGATAACGAGAGACAGAGACAGAAAGAGACAGAGAAAGACAAAGACACATACACACAGAGGGACTTTCATCTCATCTCTCAAGGATGTGTTAATTATATCTTTCTTTTATCAAGGTGTGTTGTTAAAGTCAGGACTTTCAGCTATAGAACGTTCTCTCTTGAAATTCCTCTTTAGAGCTATAATTTTAGAAATCCATTCAAATGCTTGCTTTCCTATTTTACAGCATTAATGGGGCTAATTATTGCTTTGTTCACTCAATGGTACACAGACAAAAAAATCCTGGCATGTATCACATGCCTTGGCGACAACCCAGGCTACTCAATCAGAATTAATTTACTCTCTTCTCCATTAGATATAATAAGCCATAATTTTAGTATTAAGTATTTAATAATGTAAAATACACAGAATCAAGAATGTTTCCCCAAATTAAATTAATTATGGAGAACTATACTTTGGTGGATTTGTCCAAGTACAGAAGACAAAGGAGATGCAATCCATAATCTGTAGGATTTCATAGATACAGATCCAATGAAATCTCTACAGGAAGGTTAATTAGCACTTGGTGTCAAATGTTGCTGGTAGAGTGTACAACAATAAGAAGGTTTTGGATACAGGTGATAGAGAAATGTGAAAAAATAAATAATCCAAATGAGTTATTCAAGATTTTATATTTACTTCTTAATCTCAACCACATATCTCTGACGTGTTTGTCCTTGCAGGGATTAGAGGAGAAGAAACTGGGATTATAAGTGTCTATGGAGATTCTCAGTCATCCAGGTCATGGTTGTCCCAAAAGTGTTTTTTCAAAAGGCAACTGGAATTTCTTCGTTTTTCCTTGAAGATGTTTCACTTCTCATCCAAAAAGCTTCTTCAGAACTGCCTTTTGAAAAAGGACCTTTGGATGATAAATCCTTCTTGCTTCACCTTTCATAGCGACCATTTGCTATCTTAAAGATAAAGAAGAGCAAAATTTACTGAATAATAAAGCAGTCAAAATAACATGTGAAAATAGAACAGAATAGAATAACAGAGTTGGAAAGGACCTTGGAGGTCTTCTAGTCCAACCTCCTGTTTAGGCAAGAAACCCTTCACCACTTCAGACAAATGGTTATGCAACATCTTCTTAAAAACTTCCTGTGTTGGAGCATTCACAATTTCTGGAGGCAAGGTGTTCCACTGATTAATTGTTCTAACTGTCAGGAAATGTCTCCTCAGTTCTAAGTTGCTTCTCTCCTTGATTAGTTTCCATACATTACTTCTTGTCCTACCATCATATGCTTTGGAGAATAGCTTGACTCCCTTTTCTTTGTGGCAGCTCCTTAGATATTGGAACACTGCTATCATGTCTCCCCTAGTCCTTCTTTTCATTAAACTAGACATACCCAGTTCCTGCAACCGTTCTTCATATGTTTTAGCCTCCAATCCCCTAATCCTCTTTGTTGCTCTTCTCTGCCATCTTCCTGGAGTCTCCACATCTTTTCTACTTCGTGGCAACCAAAACTGAATGCAGTACTCCAAGTGTGGCCTTACCAAGGCATTACAAAGTGGTATTAACACTTCATTCACAAGTCATTTGTATTAACACAAATGACTTGTGAATGAATCAGAGTGGAGTTACTTTTAAGTTCAGTTAACTTCTTACCTGTGGGCTCGTCTTTGTACGAGAAATATTTCATATACCTGCTGGAATAATTTGCTCTCTTTTGGTATCTTAACTTCTCTCCTACATCCTTCAAACTACCCACCCAGCTATTCAACTGTCCCCTGAATGTTTTTCTTTTTTTCTTGTGAAACAACAAAACTGGGTGTTTTATTTTCTACCAACATTTCAAAGATAAAAGAAGGCAGCTTAGAATATACTGTAGGAACCTCTTTCCAGACAATTCATGTGAAGTTGCTATGGGCTATTACATGAGAAATGATGATGGAAAAAAAATGATTTATGGTTTTTAACAGAGACATTATTATTGGACCAAACCTGGTGAAACATTTGTGTCAAAAAGAGGCTTCTTGAATTTGTGAGGGTGTTTTACATTCCTACCAGCCTTCTGATGATGTAAACTCACCATCGAATATGATCATCAACCTATGTGTTACACAGAAAGAAAATCTCAGGTATGCTGTGACAGCCAAATGTTATGTGCTTGAATTTTAGCTGTGTTGCTATGCATAGTTCCAAAGTTTCTTTTGAAAAAGCCTCAGGAGATTGATAAAGTAAGAGACAAAACTTTAAATGAAAGTATTAAAGAGAGTCGGTTTCTGCAAACATTTTTGGAGAGTTGTTCCTGGAACATATCCTCTCAGAAGTCTTCAAGGTCATAGAGGAATGGTTTGCACAGCCCTATATATATATGTGTGTGTGTGTGTGTGTGTGTGTTACAACCCCTGGTATGCCCAAATATGGGAGGGAGCTCACTCCTCCCTCCTTCTGTCCTTTCGGCTCATCACAGAAAACCATGCAGGCAGAAACCCATATTTATCAGCACAAATACAACACAAATATAAAAAGGCAACATTAAAAATAAAAATATGGGTTTCACAAGTATGTAACACAAACACATACTTATTTCCCTGGCTTAGCTGATAAAGGAGGAGAACCGGTGGTGTAGTGGCTAGCAAGTCTGCCTAATATGTAACACATCCCAGGTTCAAATCCCAGTAAGGGTATGGCTAGCTGATGAGAGCTAAACAGCTTGAAATGGATCCATACTACTCTCCCTTTATTTATTTATCAGCACAAATACAACACACACACACACACACACACACACACACATATATTTGTATTCTGATTGGGTGAATTATTTGTCAGAAATGCTTGAAAAAAAGAACTTGCTGGCCAGTGTGGGATTCAAGTTTTTTTACTACCGGTTCTGTGGGCGTAGCTTGATGGGCGTGGCATTGGCTTGGTGGGCATAGCAGGGGAAGGATCCTGTAAAATCTCCATTCCCTTCCCATTCCAGGGGAAGGTTACTGTAAAATCCCCATTTCCTCCTGATCAACTGGAACTTGGAAGGCAGAGAATAGATAGGGGTAGGGCCAGTCAGAGGTGGTATTTACCGGTTCTCCGAACTACTCAAAATTTCTGCTACCATATAATATGGGGAGCTTGTAAAGCAGAGTTTTGTGATTTACCTATTTGACATGATAATTAAATTGAGTTGTGAATTGAGTGAATATGACAATAGAAGGACAACTAAGCATGGGTCAAAATCTATGAAACATGGACATATATAGAACCTTTCAGATAATGAACAAAGTGAGATGTTTACTGCCTGTGACTTTATATAATACATTAAGGGAAGTGTAATGAACACTGAACAGCAAAGATTGTCATTTAGAGATAATTAAGGGTAATCTAATCCAAGGTATAGAAAAATGGAGAGGGAACATGAAATATACCTACAATGGAAAACTATTGTGATAAAAAGACAGAATCACAAATTGGGGGCATGAAAGGATGTACAACTATATAAAGATAATGATGAGAATAGCTGGGAATTGTAACCAGGTCTACAGTTCGACCAAAATTAGGTTGGGGGGGGGGGTGTTAAAGCACAATGACTATATATGTATACTTTTAAATTATACCACTTTTTTTTCTACTCAAAAGGAGGAGAAAAATTAAACATGTGTATTGAAAAAGAATTATAAATACCATCAACATAAAAAGGAGCTTGCTCAGAAGCTGAAATACACCAAGTAAATGAGTTGAAGAGTGGGAGGAAGAGGAGAAAGGTAAGGGAAGAAGAGAGGGATAGGAGACAAGGCAAGGGGGGGGGAGAGGAGGAGAAAATTGAGGAGTAGTAAGGGAAGGGAGGAGAAGGAGAGAGGAAGGGGACGTTGAGAAGAGAAGGATGACAGAGGGAAGAAAGGAGATAGGGATGGGGAGGAGAGAGGGAGAAGAAAGTGATGGACATAGTAAAAATATGGTGTATGGAGAGCAGAAGAGCCAAAAATTGGTTTTTGGGAGTTGTTGGTAAGATGAATTGATGTAAATATTTAATAATACAATATGATGTTGGTTATGTAATAGTATACATGTGATTATATGTTATGAACATGGAAACATAAAAAAACTTTAATCATGAAAATTTCTGCTACCAGTTCTCCAGAACTGGTTCAGAACCTGCTGAATACCATCTCTGTTGCTGGCCCTAAAACCATGCAATGTTCCAATGGTTGCCAGTCCCTCTTTAATTTTCTTCAAACACTTGCTCATAAAATACTTAATCTCTCTCTTACAAAAAACAGTATACATTGGAAGACCCCCAGAGTGATAGCTGTAACAATCCAGGGGCATTTGAGCAACCAGCAATGAAATTTAAATAAGTTAAAATGGTCAACTTCTCTTTAGCTAAGCAAATCTCATGAATGTTCAGCTAAGAATTGTAACACCTTATGAGACCACAATGGTAACGTTCAGGCTGTTATTTGTTTTTGGCACTTCCCCTACTGACTACTAATGTACCTCCAAGACAGAAGTGACTGTAATTATGAATAATAGAAGTTCATTCAGATCCCAAAAATACCTGTAATACGCAATGCACAGTCAAGAGTCAGTTTGGTTTGGTGGTTAAGGCACCAGGCTAGAAAGCAAGAGATCATCAGTTCAAGTCCTGCCTTAGGGTCAAAGTCACCCAAGGATAGCTTTTAACCCAGGATTGTTCCAATCCAGAGCAGACTAACACGACTAGTTTTCCCCAACTAATGAAAGAACTTGGGCTTTGAGTGGCATGTCAGGGACTGCTCCCTGAGGAAGTAGTGGAGTGGGACGAATACTTACATTGATTTACACTTTAATAAAATGTCAGAGAATTCATGACTGGTAGAGACATGATAACAAGGTATAGGGCTTAGTAACAAGGTCAGCCAATAGGAGCTGAAACAGCTTGGAGCCTGGGTGTGGTTTAACCCTGCAGCTCTGAGTGCTGTGCTGAGAATTGAAACTGAAACTAGTCTGTCTGATGAATTGAAACTGAAAGAAACTCATTCTCTGTATAGCCTGCCTGTGTTTGAACCTGCTTGCTCATCTCTCCTCTCTACCATGTTGGAAGAATCTGTTGTTAGTATTGTACATTTATTCATGTGTTATTATGTATAAAAAGAAGTTAATGAATCCTGCTGAATCAGTTATCTGTGTGTGTTTTCTGGATTTGTTTTTTGCAATGAACTCTGACATAAAATTAATATGGCTATCCTCTCCCCAGGCATTTCATAGTTTCCTATTTCTTTCATATTAATTATGATTTGGGAACAATTTTTGTTTATCTCTGGGGGCCAAAATGTTTTCCCACTTTCCATTTCCCGTATTATCCATAGGCTAAAGAAGCCTTCCTGACTTTTCAACTGTTCAACTGCTATTGAATTCATCTTCAGCTATCCGTGCAAGATGAGGTTATTTTTGATATGGGAAGGGGAATTCAAGTACTTTGGAAGAGCAAAGTATGTGTCCTTTGATGACTGTAATAGAATAAGGCAAGGAAGGTCAATGGAATAAAGTGAGGAAGCTTATTAGCTTCCCAGCTTCAAGGAAATTCTCTACTCCAGATGGACCTTGACAGAGTTCTATCAAATTTTCATAGATGCAATTAGTTTACTCCATTTACAGACATTCAATTAGAGGTTTCCAATTAAGTTGCATTCCCCATCGTTAAATCATTATTAACCCTCCCAAACTTTACAAGCTTCCTGAAAAATGTGCACAGCAGGAATGTTGAACATATTTGTTTCTTTAAAGTGAAAGCCTTTTCCTTAAAGTCAAGCTCACTTACTGAAGGGACACTGATCTAACCTCTGTTGCAATATCTGTGGTAGGGGCCCATTGGATACTTCTGATGGCAGCTTTTAGCAAAGTGAAGATAGCTTTGATTTTTGTAGCAATATGACTTTATGAGCAAGAGCCATGTGCAAAAAATGTGTGTGGTTTTAAATAATACATAATACAATAGTAGAGTTGGAAGGGACCTTGGAGGTCTTCTAGTCCAACCCCCTGCCTAGATAGGAAACCCTACACCACTTCAGACAAATGGTTATCCAATATCTTCTTAAAGACTTCCAGTGTTGGGGCATTCACAACTTCTGGAGGCAAACTGTTCCACTGATTAATTGTTCTAACTGTCAGGAAATTTCTCCTCAGTTCTAAGTTGCTTCTCTCCTTGATTAGTTTCCACCCATTGCTTCTTGTTCTACCCTCAGGTGCCTTGGAGAACAGTTTGACTCCCTCTTCTTTGTGGCAACCCCTGAGATATTGGAACACTGCTATCATGTCTCCCGTAGTCCTTCTTTCTCTTAAGCTAAACATACCCAGTTCCTGCAACCGTTCTTCATATGTTTTAGTCTCCAGTCCCCTAATCATCTTTGTTGCTCTTCTCTGCACTCTTTTTAGAGTCTCCACATCTTTTTTACATCGTGGCGACCAGAACTGAATGCCGTATTCCAAGTGTGGTCTTACCAAGGCATTATAAAGTGGTATTAACACTTCACGTGATCTTGATTCTATCCCTAAATAAGAACATTCTATCCCTAAATAAGAACAATTTTAGGATTCTCCTCAAGGATGATGATGGAGACAGGACTTTCAACAGACACATCTTATGCCCCAATGGTGCCCATTCCAGCATTTGTAGTCCTTGGTTATGGTGACTTATATCACGGTTACTTCCTAGTTAGATAATTGCAATGCATGCTACCATGAAAACCACCTTGAAAATACTGTGTGGCAACTCATCCAGTGCCAGGCATTGTTTGCCCATGTTACACCCTGAGTTGCCTTCCAGGTACTTTTAGATCATCATTCTCTTCCTAAAGTAGCTATATAGTTACTCATATCAGGAGTGGAGAGCCTTTCTCTGTATTTAGAGAATTATAGCTTTTGACAGTTCCAGCTAGGATCTCTAGTTCAACAGCATTTACACGTTAAAAAATAATGGTCTGGAAGATCAGCATTCCCCAATTGCTCTTTTAAGTTATGAGCTCAATAATATCTCATTTGCATGTCTCATCAACTGATAATGAAACACACATGGTTTCCAGGAATGATACCGAATGAGTGCATATCAGTGGTGGGATTCACTTACCTTCGCTTATGCGCATGCACAGAAGGTCACACATTACGTTGGGATGGGTGGGCAGAGCCTCCAGAAGCCACTGCTATTGGTTCACCCAAACCAGTAAGAACTGGCTAAATACCACTTCTGATGCATGTGTGCGTCAAAGTAAGGAAGTAGATGGAAGCAGCATAGTATCAGAAGACCTGCACATAAGGAATGGTACCTGTATCATAATGTATCATTTGCCATCTTACCCGGATGATCTCCACCTCCATTTGCCTCCTGCCCAACTCCATCTCCCATGGATGACCTTGGCAATGTGAAAAGGATTCAGAAGAAGTATTTTGGATCTAGCATGAGTATATCTCTTCCTTTTTATTCATTCAGGATAACTTTTCTATGTTTGGGGTTCTGTGTAAGCATGAACAGAAGTTGCATTTGCACTAACCAAATCAACTCTTTCAAGAAGCAACAGCAATGTTTTCATTTTTGCATGGAACACTGAAAAGAGACAGACTCCTTTAATCATAGCAAACAGGAACTATGTTCACTTGATGCCATTTTTTTTCAAGCCCTTCAAATCTGTCTTCATATTTTTAATGTTGATTTTGGCATAACCTCCTGTTCTGACCACCACCACCCACCCTGCCTGTGAATAAACCAGAACACAGGCTTGGCTGTTTGCCACTGTTTAATTACTGAGATAACGAATCCTTTGGCTGAGGGCCCAGACAACTCACGTTCAATAGAGCAACCCAGATAATTCAAATGAAGCAACGCAGATAGTCCAAACGAACAGACACGGCTAGAATACACAGATAGATTTTCTTAACTACTAATTCGAACAGTTGTTTCCTGCAAATGTCCCCTCCCAACGCCTCACCTATAATCTCTCTTGGGAGGGGCCAATCCACAACCACCTGTGCTTAATCATCTTCTGTGAGTCTGCCTACGGAATTGCTGCTTCCGTTTCTCAGCCCTTCTCAATCTAGCATCAGGGACAAATTGCCTTTGATCCTCCCCACTGCTCCATGCCTCAGGCGCCTCCTGGTGGCCAACCAGCCTCTCTGGTCCCTGCTCTGAGTCTGACCCTGCACAGGGTCTTCCCCATCGTCCAGGGCAGACTCATATGTTTCCTCGCTATCCGAGTCCATCAGCAGCTCAACCGGATCCTGCTGGGCCACAACAACCTCCTAATTCAGATATCCTACAAAAGACTTCCCAATCCACCTCCCCTTCACCTACAACATAGATGTCAAACTTGCGATCTTACGTTGTTATCATGTGACATATCGTGACTCCCCCCTTCGCTAAACCGGGGGTGGGCGTGACCAACACGTGATGCATCCAGCCCGTAGGCCATGAGTTTAACACCCCTGCCTTACAATATTAGTGATGCTATCTGGAAAATCTGATATATAATTCCTACATTTCAGAGATCCAATTGAGAGTGGATCCTGGACTGCAATTCCCTTTGCAAGTAATCCTAAACAGGTATATCTCCAGAAAAACCATCGAAATAGAGTAATTTTGGAACAAGGATCTGAGAGACTCATGTTCAGATCTGCTTTCAGCTACCAGTGGACAAATCATTGTCTCTTACCTCAACCTCCTTTATAGCTCTTTTGGAGTTAGAGTTGGAGGAGGAAATAGAATGTATTCAGTTCTGATTCCTTGAAGGAAAGGCAGAATAAAGATCTAATAAATAAAGCAAGAATAAGTAAATATTTAATATGCTTCTTCTTTTGTAGGGTGCCAAAGAACTTATGTTTTGTTTTGGAATGATGATATGACTTTGTGTTTTTTTGACTTATGAAAATTAAGGGCACTTGGCTAATTCCTCAGCTGTTCCATAATTTATTTGCAAGAATTGGGTATGTCTAGTTTAATGAAAAGAAGGACTAGGGTTGAATGGTAACAGTGTTCCAATATCTAAGGGGTTGCCACAAAGACGTGCAGGTCAACCTATTCTCCAAAGCACCTGAGGGCAGGACAAGGAGCAATGGAAACTAATCAAGGAGAGAACCAACCTGGAACCAAGGAGAAATTTCCTGACAAAACACTAAATCAATGGAATGACAGCTTTAGAAATTGTGGCTACTCCAACACTGAAGGTCTTTAAGAAGAAATTGGACAACCATTATCTGAAATGTATGTGGCTTCCTGCTTGAGCAGGGGGTTAGACTAGAAGACCTCCAAGATCCCTTCCAACTCTGTTATTCTGTTATGTTCTAGTGGGCACAAGGAAGACAGGGGACTTCTAGTGACATTTTCTAACCATCAGAAGCCACTTTGGCAGACCTAATACCTTCCTCTTTTTTTCCTTTTGTACATTATAATTTTAATCTCATTTCCCTTTTTATTTCAGTCTAAAATAACATAAAATAAGAATTAATTTCACTAAGAAAAATGAAATACAGGAAACATCAAAATCCTGAAAAGGTACTACCAGCATTATAATACTGATTAAAACAACTAAGAGTACTATGCAAACACTCTTTACATAGGTATTATGAATATTAAAGTAATGGAAACAGAATGGTCATGTTTAAACAATTTTTATAACAGTGAAATGAATAAAATTAAACTGCCACTATACGATTGCATTAAAAAGTAAGAAAAGAGCTTATTCTCTCTCTCTCTCTCTCTCTCTCTCTCTCTCTCTCTCTCTCTCTCTCTCTCTCTCTCTCTCTCTCTCTCTCTCTCTCTCTCTCTCTCTCCCCCCTCTCTCTTGTGTGTATACACCCCAAAACATTTATAGGTTCTGCCCAAGGAGTATACAGTACATAGTACAAACAAGGCAGCCGAGAGGATTATTAAGCTCTAGAGCAGGGGTGTCCAAACTTGGGAACTTTAAGACTTGTGGACTTCAACTCCCAGAATTCCTCAGCCAGCCATGCTGGCTGGGGAATTCTGGGAGTTGAAGTCCACAAGTCTTAAAGTTCCCAAGTTTGGACACCCCTGCTCTAGAACAAGACTAATATGGGCCCCTTCACCCACACATGGACACACGTTTTTGTTTTTGCTTGCACTTTTGAGCTCCAGATTTTTGAGATGACATTTCATAACCATTTATAAACTGAAATGAAATATAAAATATATTCATCAACGAAATGAAACTAAACTTGCAAATTTAAATTAATAAGCAATGAAATTAAAATTCAATAAATTACATAAATAAATGTCCACTGAGTTTCAGATTAATATAGGTTATGTCAATCAAGGCTGCAAGGCGGTTTTACTATACACACAAAGTATAGAGTATGAAGTATATATCCAATGTTGTTTTTCTTTTTTAAATGTTTGGTTTTTGTAAAAATAAAAAAAAAATCCCCTTCATGGGCCCCGAGGGCCTCAAAACAATGTACTGGCTGCACCCTGCTCTCCTCAGGCCTGGTACAGGAAACTAATGCATGCAAAGCTGAGTTCTAATACATACAATTATTTCTTTTTTAGAGGCCCTCAGCTGGACATTTTTCTGCTATTGCTTCCTTCTTAAGTCTGAAGCAGATTAGCTGGCTCAAAATCACTCAGCTGGCTTTGTCCCTAAGGTGGGACAGACTCATAGTATCCTATTTACTAGTGGATGCCTTCCTCTACTGCACCAAATTGACTCTCAGCATTATACATCAGAGGACAACATATTGGACACATAGCCCAATATGTTGTCTGAATGAATATGTTGGTTAACTAACGTTCCAACTTTTGTAGAAAATTCAGAAGTACCAGAGCACAATACTGAGGAGTAGAACCATATTGATTGCTATGATTGTTCGATGCCTGCTTGACAAGAAAGAGAAATCAAAAAATTGTTATAGAAGTTGGGGACTACAAGCAGGAAATCCTAGAGATTGAATGTGCCTGCTCAAAACTAAGCAGTTCCTTGGCCATGTACTGAAGCAGGTTTTTTCCTTCTTCTTCTTCTATTTTTAGGCAAAAAAGCCTGTTCACAAGGACTGCAGAGTTGGAGAAGTCCACTGTGAAGGAAATGGAATCAGGTGTGGGATTCAGCCAATTTGGACTGGTTCGGGCGAACCTGTAGTTCGTGTGAGCATTTGGCCCCGCCTACCAGCCCCTGGGGTTTCCTCTCCTATATTTCTCTCTTTATTAGTTCAGCTGATTCGTGCAGCACAGTGGATTGCCTGTGTCAGCTGTTTTACTCACAGGCGCTGACATAGAAGGTAAATTTTGAAGCTTAAAAAGGTCGTTTTTAAAATTCTGCATGTGCATGCAACGTGCGCACTCACCAAACCAATTGTTAAACCGGTTGCATCCGACCACATGTGAGGTCATTAAGTTGATGGAGAATGAATGGTTGGAGTTTCTCCAGGTTGCAATTCCCTTATCAGGGCCATTGTTGGATGGACTGCGAACTGGTAAGGAGACTTCTATTCTTTAGTTTAGATGGTATATAAGAGGCTTTAGAGCAGTGGTGAAATTCAATTTTCTTTTACTACCAGTTCTGTGGACGTGGCTTGGTGAGCGTAGCAGGGGAAGGATACTGCAAAATCTCCATTCCCTCCCCACTCTGGGTGGGATGGGAATAGAGATTTTGCAGTATCCTTCTGGGAATGGAGATTTTGCAGTATCCTTCCACTGCCACGCCCACCAAGCCACGCCCACCAAGCCACGTCCACAAAACTGGTAGTAAAAAAAAGTGAATTTCACTACTGCTCTATAGCCTCTTATATCCCATCTACACCAAAGTATAGAACCGGTATTTGCTGGTTCTCCGAACTACTCAAAATTTCCGCTATCGGTTCTCCAGAACCTGTCAGAACCTGCTGAATTTCACCCCTGCTTTAAGAGACAGGAAGGGTCCATTTGGATTTGACAGGATTAGGCAAAGAGAGGAGCTGGTTTTGATCCTGGTCGCTTCTAAGAGACAGGGAGAAAAAGGATGTAGACTTTTATTTGCTACAATTTTTCCCCCTACCAACCACCATAATTCTACTTAAATGATTAAAAGAGCAGCTCATGTTTTATGGTAACAGAGGGTTGAAACTCCCAAAGGATTCCAATTCCTAAACCTAATAGAATCTAATCAAATACAGAATGACAACTTAGGGGCATGGTAATTTCTTCTTAGATTGGTGGGTTTTTGTTTTGTTTTTCCTTTTTTTCCACCCTCTTCTGGAATGATGTTTCTGTGGAAATAGCTGCTTTATCTTCATGCTAATTAAAAAAAAGAAGCTTGGAAAGAAGCATTTGTTAAAACCAGTTCTCAAGAGGATGGAGGGAAGAACTGTGCATGCTCTGAATTTTAAATAAAGTGAAAAATAATTATTTGAAATACGTGATGGGCAAGAGTTACTTGGAGTGGGAGTGGGACTGTTAGTGCAGATCAGACTAAATATTTGGAAGGTACATTGAGATGGTGATGTTCAGTTCAAAGACCAGTTTAATTTGGTGATACTCTGTTACTGTTCCTTCTTTTTAATGTTAACCCTAATCCTTGAATTACTCTATTCCCCCCCCCCCCAAATATCTTCAGCTTGAGATATTTTTACATTGGTTGAAATGCAGTCTATAATTTTCCCTATTAATTTGTCAAACATTATTACTTTATTCCAACAATAATGAAGCTGGAATGGGGCAAAAATGATCACATCCAATTATTTTTAATATCGGGACAAGACTTCAAGTGCCCACACATATGGAGCCAAAGCAGAACATCTCACATTAAGAGGAAGCATCAGTTGACAAGGTGGTTCATGGAACTTTTAAAAAATCTTTTCAGAAAAAGATCTAATGTTTTTATAAAACATCTAAAAATGGAGTAGAGAAAAGAAGGCAGTAGCCTGCAATCAACTACTGTAGATAATAAGTTTATTTGCTTATTAATGTGTTTATTGTTGACAAGGTGCTTTGTTGGTGTTCTCTGAGCTTAGTTGTTTTCTTGCAGATATTGTTGTGGCCCGCCAGCAGCCAGCAGAGCTGGCAGCAGATTTGGACAGTGAGGAGGTTGGGGAGGAACATGGGCCTGTCCTGGAGTCTGGGGAAGGCTCTGATGAGGGCTCTGTGTCAGAGGCAGAGAGGGGGCCAAAGCCGTATGCCAGTTATCAGCTGCCTTCAGAGTCAGACATCAGTGAGGCAAAAGAACAGCTGGTTCTCAGTGTGCACATGCGCAGAGTTGCCAGACGAAGGAAACAGCTAAAGAACAGGGGTCGACTTGGGAGTAAGGCCACAGGTGGATGATGAATGGCTCCTCCCAGAGGAAATAAAAGAGGAGCAAAAGGGGAGTGGAGTTGCAGGAGATAATTAATTTGTTTAATTGGTTCGTGACTCTCTGAGACTCCTTGCTAAGTTTTGCAGATATCAGCCTGGCAGCTCTCCAAGCCAGATAAGTCTTTGACTGTAAATCCTCCCTTGAAAGAATTTGTTGGATGTGAAGGAGCAGAACTCACAATAAATTAATAAACGGGGTTTTTGTCAGGACAAGGAGTTTGCTTCATGCTCTTGGGAAGCCTAGGTCAGAACAGATATTTCCCAAGATAGGTAAGATCATCGGTGTTGATGTTACCTACCTTGAAAACAATCAGAGAGCACAAGGATCCCTTAGGTTCTGAGATGCCATAGTCCAGATGGAGCATCAACCAGATAGAGAATTACAAACCACTGTAATTCTGGCAGGAATGTGCTAAGATGGCTTCAGGAACATCTGAGAGCATCACAATGAAGAGGCAGCTTAGGATGCAAAATTACCCTATGGCTCAAGTTATGAACTCACATGCAAAAGATTTGGGCGCATGGTTCTGCCAACTACCACTGTGAATAAAGACCTACCCATAAAAATCAATAACAAAATTAAAGAATTTAATATATTAAAGTTAAAAGGTTCTATTTCAGTCAAAAGATACATTAGGGCTTATTTTCCAGTTAGGTCTTATTTTGGGGAAAATACTGTACAAAATACATCTATCTGCCTGATGATATTAACTGGGGCTTATTTTTGGGCTAGAGCTTATATTATGAGCATCCCGAGAAATCATGCTGTTAGGCATGCCACCTTCAGTAACCAAGAAAGAAAACTCCCAACTCCATTGTTTGTGGAATTAAAAAGTACTTTTACTGGTTATGAAAAGATAGCTGCGAAGTAAAGCAAGATCTGAGCCAGAAAGGTGCGAACACATACATATCAAACAATTACCCAACCCCCTCCCTCTAATGACCTCCACCCCAGTATCCAATCTGCAACTCCCTAAGGTGTCATGTGGGTTGCATCTCCAGACAGCATCATTACGTTGGTATGCAGGACAGTTGGCCTTGACCAAGTCCAAACACCGGCTATCAGCATGCACAGAAGATGGTGAGAAGAAAGCTCCCTTTGCCATATCACCTACAGTACCGTGTATTCCCATCCCAAATACCATGCCCCCATCCTCCCTGTTTCTATGGCAGCCAATAGCAAGTAGCAAAGCAGAGGCTGACACATGCTAGGATTTATTTTCTGGTTGGGTCTTATTTTCGGGGAAACAAGGAACTCAGGCAAAATCCATAGCTGATGGATTGATAGTTATTTTCAGTGCAGGTTGGAAGGGGCTGTGACTCTTTATTTGTTTCTATTTAAATATCTACATGATAATTTTCTGAAATACTCATGATGGGCGTGCATCATAATTCATGCTAAATATGGGCAAGTAGCCAACAACTTTGCAGTGCTTCTCAGAAATAGTTTTAGGTTTTCTAAGAAGATTGAGAAATGGACTAAATCTACAATTTATCTGTGATGTCATTGCTCAGGTTACATTTGCAATTTAGTCCATTCATTTCAGGGTGCAAGAAACAGAATAATTTGCAATATATCACATTTTTAATATTGTGGGTCAGGATTGAAGTAGAAGTTAATTTTAGACCTTACAGTGAAAAACATTGTTTCCCCAAGCCAAATAAAATACTACACTGCTTGCAGAAATGTCATGCTTCACTGACTTACATTCAGACTGACTGACCTTTTATTTTGTCAATTACTTAAGGAAAGAATGAAAAATATGCATGAGATAAACCTCAGTTTAGAGCAGGGGGATTTGTGTCTGATTGACATATATCCTTATTTGTCCCAAGGCAACTGAATGCAACAGACTAAACATTTAAACTACTCTGCAGTTGTGTTGACATATATATTAACCTTTTCTTTAAAAAAGGAAAGAAAGTATATTTGTCTATCTTATAGGTAGATTCATAGACTGCACTAAGCCAGAAAGGAAGGTTTGTATCCCACAAATATCCAGTTTATACACAGTAAACCATCATGAAAGAACTTTTAATGCATTGTTGGCCACTTTAACATGTATGGACTTAATTTCATATGATTCTCCATCCAGCATGGGAATGGCTGGGGAATTCTGGGAGTTGAAGTTCACTCATCTTTAAATGGTCAGAGTTGGGAAACACTGCTTTAATGGTACAGAATGAATGACTAGCAAATAATGATGTTACCTGTTCCTGAGTTTTGATCATTGTAGCGTCAGAACAACAAGGGGCTAAAAGGTCATGGAGTGAGGCAGTGGTGGGTTGCAGAGAGTACATCCCAGTACGGGCATACTGGAGCCTGCCCGGAGCACTGGGTACCATTTCGGTACGCTGCTCCAGAGGGACAAACGGCCCGCCCATGCTCCTTACCTGTCTTTAAAGCCTTCTGCGCTTCTGCGAACGCGCACGGCTCATACAGCGCCTGCGTGACACTCTGCTGAGCAGCTGGAGCATCGCGGAGGCTTTAGGAGGCATCGCTGGAAGGTAAGACGCATGTACGCGTGCCACACGCATTCATGTGGAGGACGCCGGGCTCTGGAACCCACCACTGGAGTGAGGTGGGATAGAGGAGAACATAACTCTGAAAGCATCAATTTTTTGCCCTGTTAATATTTTGGTATGTTGTATTTCAATAAAATGTTTTTTTTACAACCGTATTCCATATATACTAATATAATACAGAATTCTAGCTTTTCAAAATAAAAATAATTATCTTGAATCAGTTGACCTTCTTGAAGACTAGTTTTTTTATAATTAAGAATAAGAAAATGACTTTCAATAAAACAAATGAAGAAACTAACACACGTTAGAAATAATAGAAAAAGAAAAGACAAAAACATAAATATTAAAATAGAATGTCATACTTCTATTTTATTCTACTCTTCCCAATGCAAATTATCATATAATACATAACATAATATTGTAATTACATCTTTGTTAATTAGGTCCATGGAAGTGCGGTTGGAGGTTTTGCACAGTCTCTAGTTGGGCCATGCGCAGAAGCAAAAATCAAGATGGAGGCAACTATGGCACCGCTAAGATAACTGCTTCGGGGGTGTGGCAAGCCAAGTTACTACCTATTTGGTCTGAACCAATAGGAACCCACCTCTGGTACAAACATCAGAAGAAGGAAGGATGCCTATCTCATTTATTTCTTTATTAGATTTATATTCGATGTTTCTTCCAGTACTTAAGTATGTTTCGTTGTACGCCGCCCCGAGTCCTTCGGGAGAGGGTGCGGCTAAGAAATAAATAAATATATTATTATTATTATTATTATTATTATTATTATTATTATTATTATTATTATTATTATTATTATTATTATTATTATTATTATTAAGATACATACATAGCATTATCTTCCCACAACAAGCCTACCCAGTAAACTTCCAATGATGGAGAATGAGCCTGAGTGTCTAGGCTTCTACCAATATTTAACTGTAACATAAAACTGAACAATGCAGTCTGCTGAGAAGGAAGAATGACTCTTGCCATTTTAAATTGCTGTGTGTGTGCTTGTTTGTGTGTGTTTATGCATGCGCACGTAAGAGAGGGGGGGGGGGAGAGGGAGACAGAGAGGGAGGAAGGGCGGAATCTTCCAGACTATCCAATAATCTTTAAAAAGCAGCCTCAACACAGAATTCTCAGTTTGTGGAAAATTATATGTCAAGGTTGATTTTTAGGTCTGTCCTATCCAAGCAGTTCTTTTTAGACTTTCAGCCATTTCCCAGAACTCATTTGTTACCATTTGTAATCTTCTCTACTGTAAGGCTTAATTCCACTAAAGAATGTCACAAAATGGATTTAGCGTTGAGATTATTCTCCTTTCCTGTCTGTTCATTGTTCCATCAGGTATCTGATCTTCCTTCCAAGAAAATCTCCTATAGATACCCTGTTTAGGTCATGAAAATTTTCTTTTAATGATAAAAGCTTTAAAATCTCATCTTACAAGTTGCTCTTTTCAGTTGACATGATTCAATTTCTTTTCCGGTATATTTCTAATATTTTCCTTCTCTTCATAGAGGAACCAAAGCCACTCCCCCCCAAGCACAATGGTCAAGGTAAGTTCTTATTGGAAGAGGGCAGGAATGGAGGTCATATTACCTATTATGAATTATTATGGTTATTGCTGACTATTGTTTTATTTGGATAGTTTGGGTACTCCACCCAGAGTCTTATTGTTAGATGGTCATAGGTATAATTAAAAAAAAATAACTAAATAAAACCAAGTTGTTGGATCTGGCTGATCATGGTCACGTTCTGTTGTACGTCATATGTATCATATTTTTATATCAATACAATACAATAGTAGAGTTGGAAGGGACCTTGGAGGTCTTCTAGTCCAACCTCCTGCCTAGGCAGGAAACCCTATACCATTTCAGACAAATAGCTATCCAACATCTTCTTAAAGACTTCCAGTGTTGGGGCATTCACAACTTCTGGAGGCAAGCTGTTCCACTGATTAATTGTTCTAACTGTCAGGAAATTTCTCCTTAGTTCTAAGTTGCTTCTCTCCTTGATTAGTTTCCACCCATTGCTTCTTGTTCTACCCTCAGGTGCCTTGGAGAATAGTTTGACTCCCTCTTCTTTGTGGCAACCCCTGAGATATTGGAACACTGTTATCATGTCTCCCCTAGTCCTTCTTTCTCTTAAGCTAAACATACCCAGTTCCTGCAACCGTTCTTCATATGTTTTAGTCTCCAGTCCCCTAATCATCTTTGTTGCTCTTCTTTGCACTCTTTCTAGAGTCTCCACATCTTTTTTACATTGTGGCGACCAGACCTGAATGCAGGATTCCAAGTGTGGCCTTACCAAGGCATTATAAAGTGGTATTAATATCAATATCCTTTGAGTAGATACCCTCAAAATGGATAGACTCAGTTACAGTGGCAATGAGTTGAGGTTAGACGAGTGATTCCCAACCTTTTTTTAGCCATCCCCCACCTAAGCATCTTTAAAATCCTGATGCCCCCCATCCACATATAATTCTTACTTTACTGAAAAAGTGAACTCTGCTCACATGGAGGAAACCTAAATGGCCATTAACTTGGTTTAAACAAGGTTCAAATTGCCCCCCATTAAAAATCAAATTGCCCCCCTGTGGGGCGTAGGCCCCATGTTGGGAACCACTGGGATAGACTGTCATGGGGAAACAAATCTATTTATGTCGTTGCTAAAAGCCAACAATTACTTGACAACACAAATCAAATCAATATCCCCATCTATTTAAAATCAGATTCAAATGACCATTTCTATAACATTTTGAACTTTGGATGCTGTCCATATATTTCTGCTTCTAGAAACCCCACTGAAATGGATCAGTCTTTATAAAGATCAGAAGAGGCTGAATCCGAATATCTTACAAAAGCAGCTCCAGCAAATAAAACATCATCCCGCTATTCACCATTATTATCCAGCTACTTGTAGAAGTAGCAGCTCAACCTCAGAGTTTTTCCTGTGTTTTTCCTTAACACCAAAACAGGGGAGAAAGAGACGGATGGGACCCAAGGTCTTATTTCTTTCTCCTGGAGATGTTTGTTCCTGTGTGGAAAACAGAGCCTGCATACTTCTTTCAGCACAAACAACAGCACTGAGGACCCAGATACAAAGGCTACCCAAACATTTTCAAATTGCATTTTCTATCCTGCTCTATGGAGTAGAAAGTTGGTCTCTGACAGAAAGCCACTTGAAGAGACTAGAAGTGTTATGTATTGAATATATATAGTTGTGTTAAGCCCTGCTAAAGTGAAACTAACCCAGTGACGGTTAACCTTTTTCGCCTCAGGTGCCAAAAGCATGGGCACGTGCCCTATCACTCACATTTGTGTGGCCATGCCCATAATTTAATGCCCCCCATGCCGTGCCTCCTGCGCATGTGCTCATGGAAACCCCCCCCCCCAACTGCCCCATGCATGCGTGTATGGCTTTCTTGGAGCCTGGGGAGGGTGAAAACAGCCTCCCTTGCCACTCCGGAGACTCTCTGGAGACCAGAAATGGCTCATTTTTCGACTTCCGGTGGGCTTGGTAGGTCCGTTTTTCACCCTCCCCAGGCTCCAGATCCTTTCTAGGAGCTTGGGGAGGGCAAAAATCGTCCGAATATGCAAACTGGAAGTTCTTTCCCAACTCCAGGGAAGCCTCTGGAGGGTGAAAAATGGCCAAAAATCAAGCCCAAAAATCAGCTGGCAAGCTGACAGGGCAACACCTCATGTGCCCTCAGAAATGGCTCTGTGTGCTACAGGTTTCCCATCACAGAATTAAATGATCCTAAATGTTAACTCCAACTGTTTTGGAGGGAAACTTAGAACATTCATATTTGGGCAGGCTTTTTCAAGTATTATGATTGGTTAAGGTCCTGTGGCTCAGGGTGTAAATTACAGGCATTTGCCTGCTGTTCCTCACTTCCAGTTTGAGTCAATAAATGTTGTTGTAGCTGTGCTGGACTGCTTCTTGTCTGCTGAAGCCCACTACGCAATAAGAAACATTTGAAATGTGGATTTACAGATGGCTGTTACATATAAGCTGGGCTGACAAAATCAGAAATGAGGTGATAAGCCTCCTGGGAAAGCCAAGGGAAATCATCAAAACTATTAAAGACTTAAAGTTAGAATATTCTGGACATGTGATGCGACACCCAGAAAAATATGGCATACTTCACTTAATCCTCCAGGGAAAGATTGAAGGCAAATGAGGTCCAAGAACAAGAAGAACATCATGGCTTCAAAATCTAAGGGTTTGGACAAAACTGTTGATAAAAATAGGATCGCCAACATGATCGCCAATGTCCAATGATGGATGTGGCACAAGAAATAAGAAGAAGATTAGCCGTAGATGTGTGGACAACTGCAGACAGATTTTGAAGCCACTGCATAAGCTTACAAAGGACATAGCTGTTTTAAAAAGAGGCGCTCTCTTATGTAACAAGCTTTATGAAACACCTCTTCTGAATGACTTGCCTAGTCCAGCCCTATGGTTTATCTACTTCTAGATCATTTAAAGAAGACCTAAAAACATAATTAATTAGGGAACTGGTGGCTCAGTGGCTAAGACGTTGAGCTTGTTGATCAGAAAGGTTGGCAGTTCGAATCCCTAGCGCCGTGTAAGAGTGAGCTCCCGTTACTTGTCCCAGCATCTGTCAACCTGGCAGTTTGAAAGCATGTAAAAATGCAAGTAGAAAAATAGGGACCACCTTTGCTGGGAAAGTAACAGTGTTCCTTGCATCTTCAGTATTTAGTCATGCCAGCCACATGACCACGGAGACATCTTTGGACAGCATTGCTCTTCGGCTTTGAAACGGAGATGAGCACCACCCCCTAGAGTCAGGAATGACTAGTATATATGTGCCAGGGGAACCTTTACCATACAAACTTAATTCTGCTATGGATCTTGACCTTAGTTGTTATGATTCCATTCTGAAAAACAAAAACATATCCAGACTGGAAAGCATTGTATTATAGAATATAATTCAACAGCTCAGTGGCACTGCTATACAGTCTCATTATATAATGTAATCTTTAAAGCAGAAGTGGCTTTAGGATGAGCCTGTCTGGTTCTTGTTTTGTTCTTGGTGGGGAAAGACAGGATATATTTATTTAGCTTTCTGTAAACACCATTCCTGCATTATTTTTTTAAAACCTCCCTCCATGATGAGGTTCAGCTATAGGAAGTCTCAGCCAGCACGGTTTCCCATGTAACACATATTTATTTGCATCACCTGTCTACCTTGCGGCAATTCAATTAAACTTTGGTTTATCAGCCAAGCAACTGAAATCTAAGAATGTTTTGTTGTAAGCTCTTTTCAAAGGACTGAAACCCCTTTGTGCTGGGGTTTCTTTTCAAAGGCTAAAAGCATCAGCATTGCTCATAATTCTTTCAGCTCTCTGCAGCCCTTGCCTTCGTGTTGAGCAGTGCTTTCTGCTGCTACCGATCTATTCCTCCAGTTGACCCAGATTGTTATATTCTTATGTCCCACTGAGCCCATGCTTTCTTAGCAGCCTTGCTTGCAACACTTTCAATGTTTCAGTGGTATCAGCTAGAATCTAAGGAGCTGCCTTCGCCACGGGACATTGCTTCCATCCAAAGTGTTAAGGTGTATGAAAAAAGAGCACAGTGAATAGACCTTCTCACTATCTGTGTAGGTCCTGCATTGTAAGAGGACCAAGAGCAAGCTGGATTTCTGTGGTTAACTTAAAGATAAAATGCATTTATATCTGGGTACATCACGATAAATGCCTCAGTCCACTGTTGCTGTTTAAAAATTCCAGAATATCTCACTGTGGCTATACTGCTAATCATTCTCCCTAGGTGGTAAGTTGCAAACAGTTGGAGTTACTGCAGCAAAGGTTTAAGCTGTCAGTTATGCATTTTTCAGTATATTTTTTAAAATAGAGGGACATCTGTGTAATTCTATTTTTGAAGTTGTCCAATATATGGGTGACTATAATTTTGTTTGCCTGTTACTTACATGCTATAAAGATGAAGGGAGCAGATGCAGATTTCTAGCATCCTATTGTTGATGCCTGAGCATTCAGCATAGACTTCAGGCCAAAAAACCCAGCGCAGTTTACTGATACGCCAGGTCTCTTTTGCAGAATGTCATACTGGTGTCCAAGCAAGACTCTTTAGGGTTTGTAGTGAAGAAAAGAAGGAAAGTTGGTGTCGTGCACAGGTGTCAAACTCACGGCATCACGTTGCCCTCACATGATGTATCACAACATTTCCCCCCTTTATGGAGATGGGGATGGCTGTGACCTGCACATGATGCATCTAGCCCGTGGGCTGTCAGTTTCACACCTCTGGTGTGGTTGGTTAAAGCACAAGTCTAGAAACTAGGAAACCAGGAGTTCTAATCCTACCTTAAGCACAAAGCCAGCTGGATGACCTTTGACCTTTCACTTTCTGCCCTAGGAAGAAGAAGGCAATGGCAAACCACTTCTGAAATTTTGACAAGGAAAACCCAGGGGCTCATCCAGGTGGTTGACAGGAGTCTTGATGGCACGAATATCCATGGCACCCATTTTAGTGCATAGCTGTTTGCAAGAGACACTCTGTGTCAAAACTGCCACCTCACTGTTAGTCTGCCATGGACCATGGGGTTTGGCCCGGATCAGATGAAACAATAGTAGCATCAGCACTGTCTGCAATTCATTTGATTTCTAGTAAATTATACTTTTCACAACAAATGGAGTTAAAGATCGGTTTCACTTAGAACCCCAAGGTCTGACACTGGGCTTTATTTAATGCAATCCAGTTATTTCCTTCCCCATTTTAATATGTCCTTTTTAATTGGTCATGTCCTGCTCTTCAATCTATGCTATCAAGAAGCAAGCACTTTGGAATGTAACCTATGGCATCTTTGAGGTAATCCTGCTTCATGTGATGTAGTGCTGGACTAAATAATTGAGTATGATGGGCTAGGCTGAACAATTGCAACCCTCCTGCAAAGAAAACACAAATGTATTACTTCTCCAAAACACTAGCCAGTACTATTCATGAACAGAATCCATAAATGCTGCTTATTCATAGTTGGATTTCCCCCCCTCTATTCTCTTTCCCTCAAGTATGAAAGTAAGACTTAATGCAAGTCACTTAGCACTCAAACCTTGTCCTAACAAATTCTAAGTGTTCTATTGTTTGCAATCTGTAGATGGATAGTCATACTTCTAAGCTTTAGAATTTAATATATTTCAGCCGGTGCCTGCACTGTAGCTGTTTCCCCCCCCCATCCTAATTTATGAATTCAAACAATAAGCAGCCAAATAATTGGTAACACATTAGTATGGCCATTCATTATGTTTCTGAAATTGCATCCTGGTAAACCTGCCCCAAATGCCTTTTATTTATACCACACAATGCTAGAAACATGTTTGGTGACTAAAACAACATGGTAGAGTTTAAGTTGTAAACAATAAAAATCGTCTTAAGTAGAATAACTATTAATGGTTGAAACTAGCTGTACATAATGTGAATACATGGTCACCCCGACTCTGCGGCATTGCATTGTTTTAAATGTAAAAACAAAATTGTCTTGGGTGTTTTAAAAAGAGGGTATAAGAAGAAGCATTGAAAATATCAACAATTGCTTAGGCACCAAGCTAAGAATGAGGGTCACTTTGTGTTCAAGAAAAAAAAATGTGGTAGCCTACTGGATTACAAAAGAGAATTGAATTTAAGATGAGGTTGAATTGTGCAAATAAGTGGATTTGGCAGTAGTGTTCAAGACTGATTTAATAGTCCTAGTAAAGTAATGGAAACTGCAGGTAAATAGCCAATAAGAGCACTTGGCAATATGGTACCCACAGTTTAAGCCATGGCTGAATGTTGATTCAAACACCATCTTCCTCATTCTACTCTGCTCTGATGCCAAATGTCTTGCAGGTTAATTTGTGTATATAATTGCCCAGTAAAAAAATAGTGCCAATTTTGTTTGTTTGTTTAAACAAGCATACTATCTCTGGGTTATAAAACTCTAGACTCCCATGAAGAGTTGGAAGTTTTGAATCTCTAGTGAACTCTTGGTATTTTCGCAGCTCAAAAACGGGTATGCCTAATTTAAGCTGACTGTCATAATGAGTGCTTTTTTAATTTCTGTCCAATTTTCATCATTGATTTACATTCTCTGATTAGGATTGAAATCTCATCTATATTTACTAGAGGGTAAATTAACAGAGAGCAACTGTGAGTTGTACTGTAAGCTTTTAAATAAATGTTGAATATGTTAAACGCATGGCTCCATTATCTGTAAGCGATATGAATTTGATAATTTGTCAAGTCCTTTGAACATTTCACTCAGTCATTCCATATTTTATGAGTTCTCCAAGATTTTCTTTTATTGATGCAGCCCAAGAGTAAAAGCTGCAAGAGTAAAAATTAAGAAGGAAGAAACTGAATACTTTTAAACATGGGGTTTGTTTTATCAATGGCTAACTAGCAGAATCAGAAGTTAGAAACTTACATGTATAAGGTAATGATTAATTACATAAGGAAGGTTCACTAAAGTGGATAAGCAAATATTATTATTAATATGTGACCATTATTAATGTTATGAATAATATTGTTATTATTATGATGATTACTTCTTAACACTAATTGTACCCAGGCAACATGCTGTTTATGTAAGATATTTAATTTTTTTATGTTTAATAAAAATATATATATTTAAAACTTAAAAAGAAAAAGCTGCAAGAAGTAAATTTTCAGTTCTTGTTTCAATCCAGAGGTTGATAAATGTAAAATCCCAGAAAGGGATCTTTATCATAAAAGGGAGCTTTTATCAACATAGTGTTGACAAAAACTCCAAACAATTGCATTGCACAGTAAAAATATTCATCTTGTAATCTGGATTACTGGATCATTTTTCACTCCATGACATTGTATTGTACAACTTTTTTTTCTCTTATTGGATCCAATCAGATGCAAATTTTTATGGCTCTATTCTGTTCTGTTTCCATGGGAAAGAGGTTTATATGCCAACAGAAGTGAACATATGTAACACAAGGTTGAATGTGGAATTTTTGGTGCTCTCTGAACTTGGTTGTTTTTGTGCAGATATTTTATTACTGAGCTAGGTATCGTCTTTAGTGCTGGAAGGGAAAAGGGTTTACTCTTTGTTTATATATAGTAGCTTGCCCGGTCAGTTTGGTGGGGGTGATGTTTTACCAGTATTGGTAGTTCTTTGATTGGGCTGCTGTTTGCTGTTTGATTGACTGCTGTTAATCCTGGTGTCAATTTCAGTTTATCTGGGTGATGTTTGCTGACCCAAACAACTATTCTGCCAGTTTGTTCTACATAGTATCACCACCCAAGGGTGGTGATTTGTGATCGGTAAATTAATTGGAACCTAACATTGTAGCTGTTACAGTCTTTACACCGTATGTTGTATCAGGGGTGTCAAACTTGCAGCCTGCGAGCCAGTTGCGTCACAATACAATAGCAGAGTTGGAAGGGACCTTGGAGGTCTTCTAGTCCAACCTCCTGCCTAGGCAGGAAACCCTATACCATTTCATACAAATGGCTATCCAACATCTTCTTAAAGACTTCCAGTGTTGGGGCATTGGCAACTTCTGGAGGCAAGTTGTTCCACTGATTAATTGTTCTAACTCTCAGGAAATTTCTCCTCAGTTCTAAGTTGCTTCTCTCCTTGATTAGTTTCCACCCATTGCTTCTTGTTCTACCCTCAGGTGCCTTGGAAAATAGTTTGACTCCCTCACATACTGGCCATGCCCACCTCAGCTCCGGAAAGGGGAAAAACGTCATGAAATGTCATGTGATGGCAACATGACGCCACAAGTTTGACCCCTGTGTTACAGATGATTCCTGTTTTTTCTTCTTGGGATGCTTAAGATGTTTTGCTTAAGATGTTTGGTTTACTTAAGATATTTTAGAATCAGAAATAATGCAAACATATTATTAGAACATGATGCCTGACTGATTTGACTTTCATTTTTAAGAGATATTTTTAGTTTCTCTGTCCTTCACATTCACTCCATATGAGTTTTTTTAAAAATAGAAATGTTGTGAGGTTGTAGTCTAACTCGCTTTCTGGAAATAGGAGCCTTGTGACCGGTTGCGTCCATTGTGACAACCATATTGTGAGGCTACCTACAATATATTCTCAAATATCCCAAGGTTTCTTTATTCCTGTGCTAGAGGTTTATCTTTTGTGCAAACGCAGTGGAATATAATGGGTATAGTTCTTTTGTTTTTAAGATGATTTTTTTTCCCAAAAAAAGAGAGATTTATTTCTCATTTTCAGAATTAGCACTACTGTTGACTTCCCACTTACATTACAGAATATTTTTGGCCAATTTGTAGTTTCTTTCACCATACAAAACCTCAAGAGGATTTTTCTCATTTACTTTGCAAATGCAAACACTTTCTGTTTGCTCTGAGGCACTGAGAAAACCGTCAATCATTTGGTCCTTCAACTCATCAGTTTGTCCACTTATTAATTACACATTCCTGGTTGCTTATTAGTGGTTTATTGTTGTTGTTGTTGTGAAGTTGCTATGCATACATGCCTGCACTCAAACAAATAATTATTAATTTCATTGGCATGCGATAACATAGAACTGGATTCCCCCCGCTCCCCGCAACTGAAACTAATAACACTGATATTTCAGATACCATCACAGATCATTAAATGATTATTCAAATACATCTTATTCTACTCAATATTCACACTCACTTAAACCCAGAAAAATCCTCTTTTATTAGTCCTTAAGCAGAGTTTCTCTATCTTCTTGTTTACTGTGTGCTCAGACTGACAACTAACCTTGATTGAAACATTAGACCATGGCAGAAGCAAAAGATGGACAAATAAAATTATGTTTTTTCCTCTCTGTTTAAATGTATCGGTCATAAGTTGTTTCAGTCCATCCTCTAATTCAGAATTTTATAACATTGCTCCTATCTTTGATTATGCATTTTTGTTGTTATGCTGATTTTTAAGAAACACAATATTTTTACTGAACTCTACCATGTGTACTTGGTAGAAAAAATATAGTATTGTATTTCCATATAACTATGTGGAATAGTGTAATTTTGCATAGAATTGCACAACCATTTCCATACCACTAAACATGCATTTAAAAATCTGAAAATTGCATTTACCTTTGAATGGCAACATCCTGAGATCCTGCTGTATGCACATCTTAGCTTAAAAGTGGTAATCTGAGGTTTTCGTTTTACACTTTTTCTGCACCATCTCATAAATTTGATATATGATGTGTATGGATAATTTATTCCTGTTATAAAAATGATGAATTTGCATTGATGGATTTTTATCCACAGTCATAAAAACCGCTTTGTTTCAGATCAGCTGTTTTGGAAGATACATCCATCCTCTCTCCACCCCAAAATAACAAATTTTTTTTTAATAAATAAAACAAATTTAAGAAAATAAAATATGGATGAGTGTGGCAGGTGAGTTGAAAAGTTATGGCTTGTTTTTATTTTCTTTTGTTTTGATTTTAACATGGATGGATGGATGGATTGTATGTGCCATCATATCAATGTTGACTCTTACCATCCATCTGGATATATTTTCTTCATCATCATCTGTCCCTGACCTGGTCCTTCAGATCTTCCGATGTTGAACATCATCACTTAACTGAGTCCACCCATCTTGCTGATGGTTGTCATCTTTTTCTCTTTCCTTCCATCTTTCCTAATAGGGGAAAGATCTTTACATAATGTGTGTGAGGTATAATCATTTGAAGTCCACATATGCAAAGCTGACATATTTTGCGGGTCAAGGGACAGCATGTAGAGTGATCATGCAAAGTGAATGGTGTCGTGTCAATCACTTTTATTCACTTGTCAAATTGGTAAAACTTCTCAATTCATAAAAACACTGGACGGTGGTCCAGATTATTTCTTCATTGAATCTGGATCAGTCAAGCTGAGGATAATTTTGGAGAGTTGATTTCTTTTTTTATTTTTAAAAGAATCCATATTCCACAGCTGTTGTGTGTTGCTATAAAAAATATAACACCCTTAGTCCAGGAGTGGGCTGCTACAGGTTCGCCCAGATTTGGGAGAACCCGTAGCTAACGTTATGGCTGGTTCAGAAAATCTTCAAATCCCACCCCTGGCTGGCCCCTCCCACCTCCTCTCACCCCTCCCCTCCCAGGAGTCTCCATGGGGCCCATTTTGGATGCAAGGTAAGTGCAGGGCTCCCGGAGGCTCGGGGAGGAGGAAAAACAGGCCTTCCGGAAATTCTAGAAGCCCAGAAACGGCCCATTTCCAGCCTCTGGAGGGCCTCCGGAACCTGGGACAGGAAGTTTTTGTCCTGTCAGAGGCTCGAGGAAAGCCTCCCGAGCCCGGGGAAGGCAAAAACGACCCCTCCCGGCAGAAGGCCGACTAGGCCATGCCCACCCTGGCCATGCCCACCCAGCAACCGGGCAGAGAACCTGTTACTGAAATTTGTGAAGCCCATCCCTGCCTTAGTCACTGGAGGAGCCCCTGAGGCCTTTACAAAAAGGGGTTTTAAAAGCCCATACACTTGGATTCCAATTTATCAACTGATGTACATTTTTACTGATTTTCTGAGGACTTCAATTTGGAATACATTTCACAATTGTCTCCTGCTGATACCTGAATTCTTCTGTAGGCCATATTCTCTTCTTATAGAGTTGTTTGTTTGCTTATGAAATAGCCCAACTCAAATATAATATTAATGTATGTAATGATTAATATGTTATGAATATTCCATCATGATACTTCTGGTTCCAAATGAAGTATAGGGCTTTCACTAGTTAAAATTAATATTTCAAAAGATTACTCAGTTGCCCTGTAGTGAGGTTCAGAATGCATTATATTATAGTTCCATAGAAGAGAACTTCCTTTCTCTTCCCTTAATTCCCGCAGGGTATAATTTCTCAAATATGTGTGGAACGGGGAAGAATACTGATATTCATACTGAAGACATAGTTAGGAAAACATGTCCTTAAAGTAAAAGAACATGTGAACATTGCACACTGAAAGAATGTTGGAAAACAATACATGAGAAGAAAACACTGATGCCATTGAGTGTAACTTTGAACATATATGATGTGGAATTTATTAGGAGCCTTATGCACTGAACAGGTTTGGTTGTAGGGTGTAGACTTGATTATCCTGCCAAAATTTTGATTTATTTCCATTAATATTCTATTTATGGATGTCCTTTGTTGCCCATTCTTTTCCTTCCAGGGCTGATTTTCTTAGATAGTGGATGAGAAATAATGTCAGCACTCAGCACTCACAGACCGCCCTCGATGTCAACGCTGGTGAGCTGAGCTGCTTTTTTAGCTCAGCTGAGGTGAATCAGCTGAGCTAAAAAAAAACAAGGGAGTATAAAACAGGGAGTGGTGGGGGGTGGGAAGGTGGGGCCAACCAGAGGTGGTATTTTCCGGTTCTCTGAACTACTCAAAATTTCTGCTACTGGTTCATCCAAACCTGTCTGAACCGGCTGCATACCACCTCTGATTATGCCAGAGTGAGGCATAATGAGGGAAATGTCTGGTGGTTATTTTCCTCACAATATCATGCACCGAGCACCGAGGAACTATCAAAACATAGTTTTTAGGGACTGAACTGAGATAAAAGTAAGACTACTAACCCAAAGAAACAATAATTATTGTTGGACAAGCTCGTGAATTTTTGTTTAAAAAATTGTTTATATTACCTGGCATTTTTCGCAAAACAACTCTGAAGACAGAAAAAGCAAACCAGTTGGATATTTGTTACTTAAATGTTACTATGATTTTCTGTTTTTGAAAGAGAGTCAACGTAGCACAGTGAAGGAAAAATATAGGGAGACGCAGTTCTAGTTCTTCCTTAGATACAGAAGGTAGCTAGGCCAAGGAGTCCCTCTCACACCAAATCTGTGTCAAGTATCACAAGCTTGTTGAGAAACAAAACTCCTTCTTTCTCAGTGGTGGGTTATGACCGGTATGACTCAGTACGGGTGTACCAGTGCCTGCTGGGAGCACCAGGTACCATTCCAGTATGGTGCTCTGGAGGGCCCACCCGCCTGCCCGCTCTCCTTACCTACATTTGACCCAACCAGGCCATTTGCACACATGCACAGAGCATATGGTGTCTGCGTGATGCTCCGCCGAGCAGCTGGAGCATCACAGGTGGTGGGTACGCATGCACGAACTACGCGTGTGCACATACTGGGCACCCGGCCCCGTTGCAGCGTACCGGTTGCAACGAGATCCAGAACCTACCACTGTTGTTTCTTCATATATTTTGAGCTGTTGCTATAAGAATAAAGCAAGTGCAATGCAAAATAAGTGGACCCTGCAACTAAGAAGGACTAATGGTAAGAAAACTTGGTTTTATTTTATTGTTTTTTGTTTGATTTTGTATTCTGGATGATATTTAACAGAGATTAAACAGAGAGCTGTATGCAGCAAAATTTTGTTTTAATGTATGCTGATTAATGTACATTCAAAGTGACAATACAGTTATTCAAAGTCTAAGTCAGGGGTGTCAAACTCAAGGCCCAGGGGTTGGATCCGGGCTATTGAGTGCTTAGACCTCGCCTGCAGGGCCGCCCTGGAAACAACGAAGGACTAATCTGTGATGCCGCTGCCAGTGAAAATGAAACTCGGGGGGAGGCACTGGCAGAAGGCTGCACAAGGACATCACGGCTGATAATAAGGCCCAGGAGGGCTGCTTCCACCCCCTGAGCTCCATTTTTGCTGGCAGAGGGCTGCAGGATGCCGTTGCAGCTGAAAACAGAGCTTAGGAGCCCGTTTTCACTGGCAGAGCACTTGGGCCACCACAGGCACCCCCCAACATGAGTGATATCAAACTGTCCACCATGTCCACCCTGTCCACACCCACCCCGGCCTCCTGAGGTCAAACACAACCCTGATGTGGCCCTCAATGAAACTGAGTTTGACACCCTGGTGTAAGTTTAAGATTAACCGCTCCTCTTCCCATTGGTTAATTCCCATTCTTATGTTTGAATCATGGATTGCTGTAAAGATGGTATATGCATATATCATCTTTCCCTCACACAAAAAGATAGGCCTGGAGGTTTTTAAGAATACCATCTGAAAGAAAACAAAATGGATTCAGACTTGGAGAAGAAAGGCAAACTGCCTTGGCTCCTGTATGCTAAATGTAAGTGTTACATTAGAAAGTGGAATCCCTCATGCTAGAGGGTTTAATAACTTCTAATTGTTCCAAATCAAACTGTAATGAAAGACAACTATCAACTTTAGTAATAGCTCCAGGTACCCCTGGTAATCAAATAGTGGATTTTTTTTTAATAGGAGGAGTGTGGCTCTTCCTCTATCTTGCTTCACCCCCACCACATGTCCTCAGGAGCATTTGTTCTAAAATAAGACTCTTATTTTCACAAAGCCCAATATTATTATTATTTTTTTTAAAAGAATCTGCCATAAGATTTGCATGGATTTGTGTTTTCTTCTTTCTTCCTGTATTGTACTGAGGGGTATTAATACTTTATGACCATTCATAAGGAGATTTGCTTCCCCTCTTTGCCTCCTAACAGATGTTTCTTATCGCCTGCATGACAAATGAGTTGCTAGAATGGTTTCCCTTCTCCATTCATGCGGATTATGAATTCCTTTTCAGAATCCTTGTGATTATCAATTCCCTTACAGTTTTCTAGATGAATGGCATGGGCTCTCAAATTCCTTCGTGGCTTCTCCACCTTCTCAAACAAGCATTTCACATTTCCTTGTGTTTAGAATGAAAATGCTGGCATCATCTCTTCAAGGATGGCTGTTTCCTAAAATAAAATAAAAAATAGAATGCAGTTTTTTTTTAAAAAAATATTTGTTTTGTGGAAGAATAACAAATGGTTCCATGACAGACAAGAATGAAAGATGGCAGGATAAGAAAGCTCTACATTTGTTGACTTTCTACAATTTTCACAGCTGCTGGAGATGCACAACAGCACACAGTAATATAGCATTTGGGAAAGTAGTATAGATATAGATACCCTGAAAATAAGACCTCCCCGGATAATAAGGCCAATTGGACTTTTGAGTGTATATGCTAAAATAAGCCCTCCCCTGAAAAATATTGCAACACAGCAGCAGCCATGAGGTGACCATGCTCACCCCCTCCAAAATAGCCATGAAGGTGGGATAGGCTGCCTTTCAGCTAACACATTATGGCTGGTTTGGAGAACCTCCAAATCCCATCCCTGGATGGCCCCACCCACCCCACCCCTCCCAGGAATCTCCACGTGGCCTGTTTTGGATGTGAGGTAAGTGCAGGGGCCCTGCGGAGGCTCAGGGGGGGGGGAATTCCAGAAGGCCGGAACAGGCTTGTTTCTGGCCTCCAGAGGCCCTCCGGAGCATGGGGAGGTAGTTTTTGCCCTGCCCGAAGCTCGAGAAAGGTCTCCGGAACCTGGGGAAGGCGAAAATGCCCCCCCACCGTGGTGCAGTAGGCCAATTAGGCCACACCCACCATGACCATGCCTACCCAGCAACCGGGCAGAGAACCCCTTGATGAAATTTTTGAAGCCCACCCTTGCATGAAGGGCACTGACTCAAGGGAAGACAGCTGGTATGAAACAGCCTAGCATGACCAACGCGAGCTGGGCAAATCCTGATTTGAGGCACTTCATCACCAGTAGTGCCAACAAGGTATTTGCTGTTTTAAAGCTAGAACAGTGAAATATGGTTTTCAACTGCCCTGCTGGTGGGCTGGGACAGGGGTGGGTTCCTGCCAGTTCTAACCTCTTCTATAGAAGAGGTTCCACAAATCTACCATGCCATTTAGAACCAGTTCCAGCTCCCTCTCCCCCACCCATCCGCACCACCCTTGCCCCGCCCGCCACTCACTGATTGGCTGGCTCACCAATCGCCCCCCGCCTCTAAGAGTCCTATCTAAACCTTTAAAGTCTTAAAGCTGTCAAGTTTGAACACCCCTGGGTTTTTTTTTCTAAAGGGTTAGGGGTGCAAGGGTCTTGTAACTTGACAGCTTTAAGACTTGCATGCTTCAAATGCCAGAGTTTCTGAGCCAACATTTTGGTTGCTAAGCAAGAGCATTGTTAAGTGAGTTTCACCACATTTTACAAGTTGGCCATGCCCACCCAGTCACATGACTGCCAAGCCACTCCCACTCGGTCACATGGCTGGCAAGCCACTCCCACCTGGTTACATGGCCAGCAAGCCACTCCCACAAAGCAGGCCATACCTGCAGAAGAGGTTCTAAAAAATTTTAAAACCCACCACTGGGCTGAGGCTAAATTGAAGGTGATGTCATGAGGATATATCCTCCAAAATTGGGTAGTGTGGCATCTCAGTGGGATGTGAGAATGTGCGCTTAATGTAAATCCATCAATTCAGAACACCCAAGACTAAAATACCACAAGCAGCCAAATATATTTAACGCTGGGTGCTTTGAATTATAATGATTTAAGATAATATCTAGAAGACCATTTTCCATTATGCCAGGGGCTTTGGACTCATTAGCTTAAATATTGATAATCTAAAGCATACATTTGAGCATTTGGATAGATTTCTCTCTGTATGTTTTGCGTCCGTTTGCACATTTAGCTGCAATTTTATATTTTCTTGCTTCAGAATAAATCCTACTGAATTTAGTGGAGTGTGTTTCTATGTAAGTACACATGTATAAGATTGTTTGAAAGCTGAAATTGATAGAAGTCGCCTAGAATAAGCCAGAAAACTCTCCTGCCTAACTCTTCGCTCTGGCTACATAACCTTACTTACCTTCCTTTGCTTTTCTCCTCAAAGTTAGCTCACTAGTTAGAGAGAATTAAGCTTTGTCAGTGCATGAGAGTTCATGACTTGGAAGACATGGTAACAAGGTCAGCCAATGAATAGGCATAGCAACTGACTCAGCCAATGGGGGCTGTTTGGAAACTGAAACAGTATTTGCTGTGTGTGCAACAAGGAGACAGCAAGGAGCCTGGGTGTGGCTTAGCTTAACTTCTGTACTAAAGCTCTGAGTCTGTGCTGAGCTCTAAATCTAGTCTGCTGCTCTGAACTGAAACTGTTCTCTCCTCTGCCTGTGTTTGTACCTACTTACAATTTCTATTTGCTACCACATTGGAAAATTCAGCCTTGGTATTATATATTTACTTCATGTGTTATATTATATATAAAGAGAAGTTAATGAATCCTGCTGAATCAGTTACCCGTGGGTGCTTTCTGGATGTGATTGCTGCAACAAACTCTGACAAGCTTGTTCCCATATTGTTTTATATTAAGTCTGGTCTCCAATTCCTTTGCAATGTGTCTGCTTGTCTTTTTCACCAAGATGGCCTGTCTGAGATTTCAAACAGGGAGAGGAGAGAACAACACTTTTTAATCACATTTTTTGCCAAAGCAATGCAAGAAAAAAATATGCAACCCTGGGACACTCCAGCATCGGAAGATTGGCTCTTAAAATTTCCTGATTTGCATATTTTCCCCACTCTGCAATTATTTTTATGTTGTCTGACACAGCTCTTAGCGATGATAAAGCTATTTGTTTCAATGAAATCACTCAAAGCAGTTCTATTTTTTTTTACAGGGCAAAAACTGACAGTGGCCCTCAATGGATTTATTATGACTATTTCTTTGCCGGAGCAGTGGTTCTCAATAAAATATATTACTTTGAAGTTCATATAGAACAAAGCTGCTAATAGAATTGAAAGGATCCATTTAGGTCATCACATCCAACATACATTTAATCCATTTAATTAAAGCATTTTCTGCAGAAGACTGAAGACATCCAGAAAAAAGAGAGACTATCACTTTCTAATTGGTTCTACAACTGAATTGCCCTTACAGCTACCATTTTTCTATCATTCATTCAACAGGCATCCATCTTTCTGCAGCTTCTTGAAATGTGCTATTTTATCTCCCTTAATCTCAAAGCTAAAAATTCTTAATCCCTTCCATCTTCTTTCATGGGACTTTAATTCCTTGCCCATTCCTTCTTCTACTTCTTGAATCCCCCCCCCACTTTTTCTAAATTCTTCTGAAAGTGCGGTGCCCAGAAATAGATAGAGTATTAAGGACAGGACTTTGACCACTTCAAAATAAAGTAGAAGTATTGATCCCTGTGAGATGGAGATGATGCTTTTTTGATAGAATTCAAAACTGTGTTTGTCTTTTTATTTTTTGCAGTTACAGCAGATTGTTGACTCTCTATGCTACTACTCTGCTTAGGAGACCATTGAAATTTGTACTGCTCCTTTTCACTGTTCTGTTTCATATAACAGAGCAGAAAATATGATAAAGCTTTGCTTGAATTATACTGTATTTTGTAAGCATGCAGGAAGGAGATGGATCCTATCAGGGTCTTCGTTGTGGGAAGCAGAGGCTGTTCTCCTAGTTTAGTCAGTATTTCTTGGCTGCTATCAAAAAGCTAAACCAGGGTCATCAATTTTAAAGCATAGATGGAAAACTACCAGAAATACTTGGACTGTAGATTAGACTGGGAAGTAAATGGAAAAATAAGAGCAAGAAAAAGCAGTGGCAAACATCTTCTGAACTGTTGTCCAGAAAACAGTATGGATGTCTACATGAACTTAGTAGGAATCATACTCAACTTGAAGAAGACTTTACTCATCTTAAGGTACAACTGGATATATTTAGAGACAAATAGTTCTTTAAATAGCCTTCTCCTAAGACACAAATGCCTTCAAGATTAATATAAGTTGCACCTATGAGTTGCCAACGTCTGTTCCTCAGAGATTCTGGAATCCAACATGATTCCAGCCAACATAGTCAATGGAAGGGATTTGGGAAATTGTGGTTTAAAATAGTAGCCCCCAACCTTTTTTGGTGCCAGAGGTGGGTTCCACGGAGGATGATTTTTCTGGGGACCAGGGGATGAATGGTCTCGTGTGCTGCCTGGACCCCTAATGGGCTGTGGACCAGTGATGGTCCATTGACTGGTTTAGAACATCAGGAGGGCAGCAGCTTTCATATCCTTCAACTCCTTGAAATAGTTCAAAATAATCTGAATTGCAAAATGGATTTTGAAATATGTAAAAACCAGTGCCTTATAAACTACTGCTATACAGTAATGCATTTTTCAGCTATTATGCATACTTTTCTTCTTTTTGAGCCTGAATAGAATAATTTGCTTAAAGTTAAAAGATTCTTGTTTTCTCTTCCATAACTTACCAAAATGGTTAACATTGCTGTTAATCATTCCGGGCACAAAACTAAGAGAATGATGAGGAGAATGATCTTCCATGATTGATAGCAGATTAGAAGTCAATGAATATTTCCCAGTTGCTATCAATAATTTGGTTCTCCTGCATTTGAGTCAACTACTGAGATTCAATTTGGCATCTGGCTTGTTGGTGCTATGCTTCATGTCTCAAGGCCTGACATAGTTTATTCTCTACTCCCTCTGAAAGTGAAAGCTGGATTTGCATATTCTGGCTTATCTAATGTATCTGGCTTATGAATAGGGTTGGATGAAGAACTGTGTGTGCAGGGCATCTTAAGTGAACGAAGCTTAATTTGCAGTTCCTGGACTAACCAAATGTAATGCTCCTTTGGACTATATTGTGTTCTAAATTTCGTGATGCAGCGTTTGGCTCAAACAGTCCATCGGAAAGTGCATTTGGTACAGGCCACCGTGTCCAAGAAATAGACGACCATAATGAGAATAAACGTGAATTTTGGACCAGTTAACAAACAAAACAAAAGGGCAAACTGTTACAAAAATGAGATGGAACAGATTTATAGTTATATACCCTTGAATGTGAAATTAATTGCAAATCAAACCTCTCGTCCATTTCTAATTATAATTACCTTGAGTTTATTATGTTATTGATATAATGAACTTATGGAAATGGAAACAATGGAAATTGACATAATTTCCATTGGTTCGTTCATTATTTCCAACTTAATATTCATTTAATTCCTCTACATTTATTGATTTATATAACTATGGATTTGAAAACTTCATTCAGCATATTTAAGATTATCTATGATTGCTATAGACTTTTCATTCTCTTTGGATGGGGAATGAGGAGCAATGCAAACTCATAGGAAGAAGAAGAGGATGGCTGTGTTCAGTGTACTGGTAGTGATGCCATAGATGTGTCAAATAATTAATATCTACAGTATTTTTTGGAGTATAAGACGCACCTTTTTCCTTCAAAAAAGAGGCTGAAGAGGCCTCTTATACACTGAATACAGCATTTTCAGCCTCCCGAAACCCCGCCTCCTTTGCAAAAATGTCCATCTATACCCTTTAGGAAGCTTCCAGAGTGCTCCTGGGGGCTGGGGAAAGCAAAAATGAATGAAAAATTGGGCACTTTTTGCTTGTTTTTGCCCCCCAGCCCCCAGGAACACTCTAGAAGCCTCCTAAAGGCTATGCATGCCCTTTTTCTGACAAAAAACAGGCCTGTTTTCACGAAATACAAGGTGTTTTTGAGAAGTCTGTTGGGTGCAAAAAGTTTTTTTTTAAATTTGACTCTTCAAAATCTTGGTGCGTCTTATACTTAGAAAAATGCGGCAATTGTTTGTCCTTTGTCCTTTGTTCATAAGGTTTATGAACTGCCTCTAAAAGCTCTGGACCAGAGCTTGGTTTCATTGAGGGACACATCAGGGTTGTGTTTGACCGGGGGGGGGGGGGAATGGAGCATGGCCAAAGTGGCCATGGCCAGCTTGACATCACTGGTGTTGGGGGTGCCTGTGGTGGCCCGAGGGCTCTATCATTGAAAATGTTTTCACTGGCGGAGGGTGGCAGGAGGCCATCGCAAAAATGGAGCATGTGGCCCTCTTGAATTCCATTTTCACTGGCAGAGCCACCACGGGCTGGTGCTTCGCTGTTTCCAGGATGGCCCCGCAGGCCAGATCTAAGCACCCCTTGGGCCGGATTTGGCCTGCGGGCCTTGAGTTTGACACCCCTGCTCTAGACTGTTTACAAATACAATAAAAATCAGATTGGAATAGAAATAATTATAAAATAAGAAACAAGGAATCATAACTGTAAGAAAGCAAAGTCTGGTGAAGACCTTATTCTAGTAGCTTAATTTCCAAAGGTCTTACAGAATATAGGTTTTAATCATTCTGCAGAAAGCCAGAACAGTAAAGTTCATTGTTAATACTTAGAAGGCATAAGAATTGGCACGTTTGGATATTCAGCCCTTTTATTCTGTTTGTGTCTAATAGTACCTGTCTGACTGTGAGTTATTACTAATCAAATCATGATACCCACTGGGACCAGAATTTGAGATTGCCACTTGTTTTATACCTTGCAGGTTTTGCATATTTTTTTCCTGTCCCCAAAGTCATATATCTTGCTAGCTTATGCCAGCTCAAAGAAAACATACGTGATATTCTCAATTGCTTCTCCATTGCAAAATTGGAATTCCAAAACCTAATCTTCTCGCACAAATAATTTATTAACAATTACTCAAAATCATACACCCTGGGAAACTAAAAACCAAGCATTTATAAAGTACATTTACTAACAAACTTTTTTTTAAAAAAAACACATTTTAGTCAGAAATCTAGCTATGTTGCTGACAGTATATAACATTAGTATCTACGAACTAAAACAACAACAGAAATTCAAACTCTTAAAAATGTATGCTGGAAGAAAGGGAGAGCATAAATCTATCTGTGAACATATGTCTAATAGACCTCATCATCCAAATACAATGTTCATTGCACAAACTCAGAATAGAAAGGGATGAGTGTCAAGGGAAATTAGATTTGTGCATGTGTGCCATACATCATATCGATGGCATGTATCATGGAATCCCTGTCATACTGTGTGTGTTAGGTAGATGTTCCCCTCGAGCAACATTTCCTACAAAATCGGGAAACTAACTTTAGCAACTGCCTGCATAGGAGAGGGTAACTAAACCCTTCTAAATATGTTCTCTAGATGGTAGAAATGGGAATGGAAGATGATTGGCTAGACCAGTGGTGGGCAGCCCGCGGCTCGGGAGCCACATGCGGCTCTTTACACCCTTTAATGCGGCTCTTCTGTGTGCCGGGTGCCCGCTCCCCTCCCTCCTCTCGGGCTTCGGAGGGAAGCTTCTGCAAAAGCCCGGGCGAGTGACAACCAATTTTGGTCCTATGACTGCAGAATGCTGCAAAATACCATAAATGCAGGCCAGTTGTTGAGTGTTTCAAATGTGATTGGAACACTCAACAAGGTGACCACAGTGTGTGTGTGTGTGTGAGAGAGAGTGAGAAAGACAGACAGAGAGAGGAACAGAGAGAGGGAGTGAGGGAGGGAATCAGAGAGAGACTGACAGACAGACACACACAGACAGACAGAGAGAGACAGAGAGGGGGAGGGAGGGGGAGACAGATAGACAGACAGAGAGACACACACAGAGTGAGTGATTAAGTGAATGAGTGAGAGACAGACACACCCACATACACAGAGTGACAGAGAGAGAGGAAGGGAGGGGAGAGAGACAGAGACAGAGACAGACACACACACACACAGAGTGAGTGAGAGACAGACAGACACACACACACACACACACACAGTGACAGAGATGGGGGAGGGAGGGAGAGAGAGACAAAGAGCCAGAGAGAGAGAGAGAGAAAGAAAAAGAAAAAGAAAAAAAGAAAGAAAGTGGGAGAGAGAGATGAAATTAAAAACAACAACATACAAACCTGACTTACTCAAACTATCCAAGGAAATGCAAGGCCAATGTTCACATTAGTGGTTGTGACTTTGTCAGTCAATGTCAGGATGTAATTTTCTCTACATTGTAAGGCAAATTTTACGGAATTTAACGTTATCGATAAATAATATCGTTCTAAAGTTTTTGTTTTATTAGTTGTGTTATTTGTATCCTCCCGACCTATGTGGATACTTGCATGCAGAATATTCTCAATAAAAACTTATTGAAACTAAAAACAGTGTACCATCCTATGTATTTTCGGTTTTAAAAATGTGGCTCTCAAAGTAAATTTCAATCATGGTTTTGGCGAGATTTGGCTCAGTTGAAAAAAAAGGTTGCCCACCACTGGGCTAGACCAATCGTAACCCTTTGTTCTTGAGTAGAGGCCCATGGAGTGAATCTTTCATACTCAGAAAATCCATGATGTGAGCTGTCATTCTTCATTCTTCATCAAGATACGAATGTGTGGAGAAGGTAATGCCCTTATAATGTCCTTGCATTGGGAGAAGAAGAATAAATGCAATGTGACACTGGTACAAAGTGGCAATGTGATGGAAATAATGATGAAAATGCATAGTTCTTGAGTCAGCAGTCATTTATTTATTTAGCCAATTTTCAAATGGACTTAGAGTGATAGGAAGTGAAAAGCAAAATAAATTATTCCATAATATTTCATAAATTATTATGTCTGGTAGACGCCTAACTTACATATTTGCTCTATGGCAGGGGTGTCCAAACTTGGCAACTTTAAGACTTGTGGACTTCAACTCCCAGAATTCCCCAGCTGGCTGGGGAATTCTGGGAGTTGAAGTCCACAAGTCTTAAAGTTGCCAAGTTTGGACACCCCTGCTCTATGGGGAGAACCTAGGGCTCCAAGATAAGGCACTTACAGAACTGTAACTTCCCAAATTGCTCCTTCCAAAGACACTAGGACTCTAACTCTCTAGAGCAGTGATTCCCAAAGTGTGCGCCGCGGCTCCCTGGGGAGCCGCGCTATCGTCATAAGGGCGCCGCGAAATATTCAATTAATTAATATTCAAATATTCAACTAGCGTTGCCGGGGAGAAATCAGCAGGAGGGGGAGAAGAACACAAACTTCTGCTAGGGATGCCTTTGTCAGGGAAAAAAAAAATGCCCCGGGGAAATCTGAGATCAATGGACCGTGGCTGATTCCCTTCCGTATATCATTTGAGATATTGAGAAAAATAAAAGTCTTTAAAAGTATTCTAATTAATAAACAAACTTTAATAATAAAATAAAAGTAAATGAAACAGAAATAACTAATGGTTACATTTTGATAATGAAAGCTACGTCTGCCAAGCTGGCAGCCAAACAAAGAAGAAAAAAATTTAGTTCTGGAATGTGTAAACGCATGCGCAATAAATCACTTTCAGATAAGAACTTTTTGTTTTATGACCTGCGCAATAAAGCTTTCTTAGTTTAACTCTTGAGTGTCAGTTTAGGCAGTTCAGGCCTAGCAAACTTTTTAACATCGTGACACCCCTTCTTTTGCTAGTCTGGGCTGACGTCATCAAATCATCAATTAAGGCACATCTTCTTTCGCAGATACTCGTGTTGATTTGCGGCAAGTGGTTTGTTAAGCATGTCTGCGATCTGTTCATGTGTAGAAACATATTGCAATTTAACAAAACCTTGCTTAACTAATTGCTTTGTGTTTTGATAACGAATGTCAATGTGTCTGGACCTAGAACCTGTAAAATGTGACTCAGAAATATAAACCACAGATACATTATCTTCCATCACGGTGATTGGTCGAATCGGACGTGTCCAGATATCTGTGATCAAAGCATCAAACCACGTTAGAGAATTACAAGCATCTGAAACACAAGCATATTCAGCTTCAGTAGATGAACATGAAACAAAACTCTGTTTTCTCACTTGCCAGTAAACAGGACAACCATTTAGGAACATCATGTAACCAGAAGTGCTTTTGCGTGACTTCTTGTCGCTCGCCCAGTCGGAATCAGAAAAACAAATCAACTTTGGTTGATCAGTGTGTGTTGGTTCTAGCAATAACTTCATGTGTTTAGTGTGTTTCAGGTATTTCAACAACTTCTTAATGCATGACCAATGAAATTGTGTTGCCTTACCTACATGTCGTGCAGTGACGTGCGGTCAGTAGAGGCAAGGGAGGCAGGGCCTCACCTCTCTTCATGGAATAATAGTATATAATATTATATACTATATATATAATATTATATACATCCGTCCGGCCGCGCCCGGGAGACGCAGAGGGAGAAATGTTGTCGGTGCCTCCGGATGACGAACCAGTCGCTTGCTTTCGTCATCGGGAGGCCGACAACATTTCTGCCTCCGCGTCTCCCGGGCGCGGATGGACGAAGGTAGCCAGAATGGCGCCGAAGCAGTCCGGCGAGCGAGCGAGGCAGCGAGATCTTCGGTCACTCGTCCACCGGACTGCTTCCGCATCTCCCGGGCGTGGATGGACGAAAGTAGCCAGAATGGCGCCGAAGCAGTCCGGCGAGCGAGCGAGCGAGTGAGCGAGGCAGCGAGATCTTCGGTCACTCGTCCACCGGACTGCCTTGGCGCCATTCTGGCTACCTTCGTCCATCCGCGCCCGGGAGATGCGGAAGCAGTCCGGTGGACGAGTGACCGAAGATCTCGCTGCCTCGCTCGCTCGCCGGACTGCTTCGGCGCCATTCTGGCTACCTTCATCCATCCGCGCCCGGGAGATGCGGAAGCAGTCCGGTGGATGAGTGACTGAAGATCTCGCTGCCTCGCTCTCTCGCTCGCCGGACTGCTTCGGCGCCATTCTGGCTACCTTCGTCCATCCGCGCCCGGGAGATGCGGAAGCAGTCCGGTGGACAAGTGACCGAAGATCTCGCTGCCTTGCTCGCTCGCTCGCCGGACTGCTTCGGCGCCATTCTGGCTACCTTCGTCCATCCGCGCCTGGGAGATGCGGAAGCAGTCCGGTGGACAAGTGACCGAAGATCTCGCTGCCTCGCTCGCTTGCTCGCCGGACTGCTTCGGCGCCATTCTGGCTACCTTCGTCCATCCGCGCCCGGGAGATGCGGAAGCAGTCCGGTGGACGAGTGACCAAAGATCTCGCTGCCTCGCTTGCTCGCTCGCCGGACTGCTTCGGCGCCATTCTGGCTACCTTCATCCATCCGCGCCCGGGAGACGTGGAGGCAGAAATGTTATCGGCCTCCCGATGACGAAAGCAAGCGACTGGTTCGTCATCTGGAGGCGCCGACAACATTTCTCCCTCCGCGTCTCCCGGGCGCGGATGGACGAAGGTAGCCAGAATGGCGCCGAAGCAGTCCGGCGAGCGAGCGAGCGAGGCAGCGAGATCTTCGGTCACTCGTCCACCGGACTGCTTCCGCATCTCCCGGGCGCGGATGGATGAAGGTAGCCAGAATGGCGCCGAAGCAGTCCGGCGAGCGAGCGAGCGACGCAGCCTGATCTTCGGTCGCTTCCAGAGCCGGAGCGGGATGGAGCAGCCACCGCCTTGGAAGTGAGTCGCGCGGACGGAGCTTTGGGGCTGAGGAGAGAGGCAGGGACGGAGGGAGTGGGGGGAGAGGGGCCGCCCCCCTCACCCCCCAGGCAATGGGGAAAGCTTTCCCGAAATGGGGGGGGGTGTCGCGGGAAATAAAAAGGGCGCGCGCTGGGGGGGACGAAGGAGGCTTTGGCGTGCCTTAGAGGCGGGCGGGCAAGCAACGAAAGGAGCAGCGAGGGCGGGCGATGGCTGCAGGCGGCAAGGCTTGAGCGGGGTGAAAGGGACTGGTGCCGGTGGAGAAAGTAATGCTACGCCGCGGTCCCCTTAATGTTCACTCAGGAAGGCAGAGAACGAGACCACGTGGTCTGCACACGTGGTCCCATTCCCCGCCTTCCTGATGACGTCACCACCCTCCCCAGCCATAACCCTCACCGCACGTCACTGGTGTCGTGATAAAAGATTAACACTAAGTGCGATGTCAGGTCTGGTCCAACTACTAATGTATAATAGTGAACCAATGACTGAACGATAAAGTGTTTGATCCTCGAACTCAGGACTTGGTTCATGTGTTAAGTTGTGAAAATCTGTTTGCATGGGTGTCTTTGTTGTGCTAGCATCTTTCATGTTGCAATGATGTAGAATGTGGTCAATTTTCTCTTCTTGTGAAAGACTAAACCCCTTCTGTGTCTTTTCAATTTGAACACCTAAATAAGTGCTAATGTGTCCTAAAGATTTTAGTGTGAAGTATCTCTGCAAACTTTTAGCAAAAATCTCACTCATTTTCTTATTTGGACCAATATAAACAATATCATCAACATAAACAAGAATTATCTCATATGCATTGTTAGATCTTTTTGTGAACACGCATTCATCAGTTTCGGACTTAATAAAGCCCATTGAATTTAGTTTGTCAGTAAGACATAAATACCACATTAAACCTGACTGTTTCAGACCATAAAGACTTTTGTTCAGGAACCAGGTATCCCCTTCTTGCTTTGGGAATCCTGGAGGGCTTCTCACGTAGATCTCTTCATCTAGGTCTGCATGTAGATAAGCTGTGTCCACATCAAATTGAAAAACTTCTAAACCAAGAATAGTTGCAGTGGTTAAGGCAATTTTTACACTTTCAGTTCTGACTGTTGGTGAGTAAGTGTTTGTGTAGTCCTCAGGATAACGTTGAGCGAAACCCTGAGCTACAAGTCTGGCTTTGTATAAAGACTCACCATTCGGTTTCTTCTTGATTCTGTAGACCCATCGGGTGCCAATGACTTTCTTGTTTGCTGGAGGTTTTGCAGGTGTGAATACATTAAGTTTCTTTAAACTGTCCATTTCATCCTGCATTGCATCATACCACTTGTCTTGTTCTGAATCAGGAAGCTGTTTGATTTGTGTGAATGTCTCTGGAGGAAGAGTAACGTTGCAAATCAAAGGTAATGGTGACTTTGTCAGTTGCCATGAATAACGTTGTGGAGGGAGTCCTTTTGTGGCCCTCTTGGAGCGTCTAGGAACAACAGACCAGTCTTCTTCTTCTTCTTCATCATCATCATCCTCGTCCTCACGTTCGTCGCTAGCATCAGCATCCGCGGCTTGCGAAGACGGAACATCAGGTTGTGAAGAACTGGTAGAAGGAATATCTGCCTGCGAATTGTCATCAGGCTGCGTGGCATCTGGAACACCATCTCTAGGAAAATAAACTTCAGGATCATTGGAATGAATCCTGGACCAGCCAATGTTTTCCTCAAAATTAGCAGATTGTGAAATGACAATCACATGTTTAGTATCAATGAATTTGAACCATTTTGAATTATCATCAATACCCATAAATCTTAGTCTCTTTGGTCCTTGAGTTATAGGAGTGTTCACCATAGCATACGAACCAAATATGTGGAGGTTCTTGAGATCAGGCTTGTAGCCATACAGCATGTAGAAAGGAGTTTGATTGATTACACTACTCCAAGTACGGTTGACAATGTAATTTGCATATTTGATTGCTTCACCCCAGTATGCGTTACTGAGATTGGCATCTTCTAGAAGACAACACATCATGGTTTGTAGAACCCCTTGTCTTCTTTCTACGACTCCGTTATGAGCCGTTGTATATGGAGCAGATGTCTGATGAAGAATTCCATTCTTACGCATCCAGTCCTGGAAACGCTGAGACATGAATTCTGCACCACGGTCACTCTGGATTCTGGCAATGCGAACTTGGTATTGTGTAGAAACAAAAGCTGCAAAGTCTTTAAAGATCTGAAAGGTCTCAGATTTCTCTCTCATAGGATATACAAATCCATATCTAGAATGATTATCTACAATTGTTAAAAAATACTTTCTGCCACCAAGTGTTGGTGGGAAAGGACCCACTATGTCAGTGTGTACCAAATCAAAAAATGTGTGTTGACCGGCGTGTAGCGTGTTTGGGAATTGCAGCCGCCTTGGATTTAGCCTTTTTGCAAACCGCACAATCCAAAAACACCTTACACCCCTTTAGATCCAAACCTTTTGCGAACTCCGGCATCTTTCTAAGAACACGGAAACTGGCATGCCCCAATCTTCTGTGCCACTTGTGAATACACCTGGAATGCAAAGGTTTACCAGTTAGTGAATTCTCAACATTAACAGTTTCATGAGGACCCTCAGGCTTGCTCTGAGCAATCTGTTTCTGTTTTCTTTGTTTGTTGGCTTTAGGAGCCTTTGGCACAGTAACGCTTTCTCTCTCTGGGACAACTCTCTCTGGGTCTGCGTTGTGCCTTTTTGGAGTTTGCATACTTGCCTGTGCTTGCCCTTTAGGCTTTGGCTTTAAGTAATAAACACCACCAATCAGCATAGTTTCAGCAATAATATCACCATCTTTAACTAAGTAACTTGCTTTTTCGAGGTGGTGAACCTGGAACTTTAAATCTCTGGATAAGTGACTTTGACTAAGCAAATTACTGGTTGCTGAAGGTATGTAATAAACATCAGGGATGTGTGTATTGAGTTCTTCAATGTAAACAGTTCCTTTTCCCATAACCTTGCAAGTGTGGTTGGTGAAGGAATACAGTTCTCGATACTCGGGCTCTGGTTCGCCCATCTCTGTGAAAAGTTCCCTTCTGTGGGTAACGTGCACAGCTGCTCCACTATCTAAAGTCCACAAAAGACGTCTGTCGAACTTTGGATCAGGTTGTGGAACGTTGGTTATGGCCAGTGTCACAAATGGAGCTTGTGAATCACGCCTTGGACCACGACGACCTTGTCTTCCGCCTCTACCTCTGCCTCTGGAATCTGTTCCTCTGGGCTGGTACGTGACGGGAGCTGGAACTCGTTGGGGACAATCCCGGGTGTCATGTCCCACACGGTTGCAGGTGTAGCATTTTGGCATCCTTGGAGCGTAGCCTCTTCCTCGGAAGGGACGTCTGGCTGGAGCCTTTGATGCTGGAGGCCGTTGCAGATGTGGTGTAGCTAACCTGATAGCTTCGTCTTCCACTAAAAGTCTGCAAACGTGGTTAACTGTGCGTTGAGCAATAGGCACGTAGTTAATCTTTGCAACAGCATCTTTCCATTCATAATTCAATGAGTTAATGATGATGCTAATCATTTGGATATCATCGATTACATGGCCATTTTGTCTCAATTCACTTCTCATTCTTTTCAGTTTGGTCAAATGTCCACCAATTCGTTCACCAGGTTTCAACTTCGAACCATGGAACTCAGACATGAGCAAACATGAAGATTCAATTGAAACGGGCCTGTAGCAATCTTCCAAAATAGCCCAAATTTCTTGGGCAGTTGCATCAGGTGGAAAGATACCTTGGATCTCAATTTCCATTGACATGAGCAAAGTCGTGATTGCTCTGTTTTCGAGGTCTCTTATCGCAGGTGTCCACGGTGGAGGGGGAGGATTAAAAACCATGGAATATGTGCCTTCTCTTCGAAGCAAGAGCGCAATTTCACTGACCCAGGCTTTATAATTCTCTCCTGACTCCTTTAATTTGGACTCACCAGTCAAGGGGGTGACTGTGAATACCTGCTGAGGAACAATTTGTTGCTCTGGTTGCAAATCTGGTTGTTGAACCAGGGGATGCTGGGGTTGCATCATTGGCCTTTGCGTGGCAACATCAAATTGGCTTCCTCAAATTCGCCTTTGGCTTTGCCCTTTTCCATCTAGGGAGGATTCAGCACCGCCAGGGGGTGTTGAAGACTTATCCTTTGGGGGCAAAGTTTGGGCTTCTGTAAAACTCATAGACAGATCTCTAAAAATCTGGTCCAACTGCTTCATCTTTTGCTGTAATAATTTTTCTCCGCCAGCAGATGGCAGTGCAGCTTCACTTTTTGGCTGCCTCACCTTTCTATACGTATGCGGAAGTTCAGTTGACTCAAAGGGACCATGTGACCTCGGTGACGTGTACATGTCTCTTTGTTCTGATTGACCAATGAACTCTGTGGGGTGTGTCTTAGGCTGTTGTTTTGAAGACAAGATGGCGTCCTCAGACATTTTGGGAGTGGGGGAGCTCCTCCTACTTCGCTTTATTTCGTTAAAACACTCTCTCACCTCCCTAGTATATTTTTCAAACAGCTTTATTTGATCAAGATAGCTTTGCATTTCTTGCTCAACATCTGGGGAGATTTCATAAACTTTGCTTTCTGCGTGGGAGGATTTTTTCTCTGCCGGCAGTTGCCGTTTAGACTTTTGCCGTTCGTTAATTGTATCTTGATAATGAGGAAGATTTACTGACCTCAGTCCGTAGATCTTGCCTTCTGTAACTCCTTCCCCCACATCTGGCTCGGCACCTGAAGAATCTTGCTCCTCTGTGTCTGAGGGAATGGATTCTTTCGAGCGCTTTCCATGTCCGTGTTTTTTTCTTTTCTTTCTCTTCTTTGGCATGGCTAATTAGCCTTAGTCGGTTATCTTTAGATAGCATGAAGGGAAAATACAGCCATAAATTGTAGCCATCTCAGCTACAACCATCCTCTGCTACCAAGTTGTCAGGGAAAAAAAAATGCCCTGGGGAAATCTGAGATCAATGGACCGTGGCTGATTCCCTTCCGTATATCATTTGAGATATTGAGAAAAATAAAAGTCTTTAAAAGTATTCTAATTAATAAACAAACTTTAATAATAAAATAAAAGTAAATGAAACAGAAATAACTAATGGTTACATTTTGATAATGAAAGCTACGTCTGCCAAGCTGGCAGCCAAACAAAGAAGAAAAAAATTTAGTTCTGGAATGTGTAAACACATGCGCAATAAATCACTTTCAGATAAGAACTTTTTGTTTTATGACCTGCGCAATAAAGCTTTCTTAGTTTAACTCTTGAGTGTCAGTTTAGGCAGTTCAGGCCTAGCAAACTTTTTAACATCGTGACAGCCTTCTCCCCCCCTCGCCTCCCCCTGATCTCTCCCTGGCAGCACTCACCTCACGCGGCACCAAAGTGTGTGTGTGCGTGTGTGTAATAGGGGTCTGGCTGGGACCGATCAGCTGAGAGGCTGGCAAAGAAGCGGCGCTCGGAGGAAGAAGGCAGAGATGCTGGCTGGCATTCACTTCCCTTACTTTTTGCCACCGCCGCCCCGGCAGGACGGAGCATTACCACCCCCTCCCTGCTGGTTGCAGCCCAGGCCCCGCCTGCCCTGCTTAGCTGAAAGTGGCGAGGGAGCAAGCCGCGATGAGCAGGAAGGGAAATGAGCGCTGGCCACTATCCCTGCCTTTTCGCGGCAGTGGGGAAGACTTCTTTGCCAGCCTCTCAGGTGATCGGTCCCATCCAGCCCGTTACACACACACACACACACCCCGCTTGTTGCCGTGCGAGACCAGCGCTGCTGGGGAGAAATCTGGGAGGGGGAGAAGAAAACAATCTTCTGCTAGGGATGGTCTTCTCCCCCCTCTCCCCCTGATTTCTCCCCAGCAGCGCTCACCTTGCACGGCAACAAGTGGTGTATGTTTGTGTGGCTGGCGCTCATTTCCCTTCCTGCTCATCGCAGCTTGCTCCCTCGCCACTTTCAGCTAAGCAGGGCAGGCGGGGCCTGGGCTGTAACCAGCAGGGAGGGGTGGTAATGCTCCTTTCTGCCAGGGCAGCGGCGGTGAAAAATAAGGGAAGCGAATGCCAGCCAGCATCTCTGCCTTCTTCCTCCAAGCGCCACTTCTTCGCCAGCCTCTCAGCTGATCGGTCCCAGCCAGACCCCCATTACACACACACACACACTTTGCTGCCGCGCGAGGCGAGCGCTGCCAAGGCGTCCCAGTACCAGGGCTGAAGGGGTGGCGGTGGCGAGGACGGGCGGCCAAGGGCTTCCCTCCCTCCCCACCCAAGCGGACTTCTTGCACGGCTCCAGCCTACGGCTCTGATGAGGGTCCGCGGTCCTATTTGTGCGAAGCTGGGTTTTCGGCAGTCGCGGTAATAAAAAGTAAATATCGCTCGAAAATTAACGTCGAGCAAGAAATGAGAGTCGCCATTTCCAATTTTATTCCAAGATTTGAGAAGTTGTGCAGTGAACAACAAGCCCATCCATCCCATTAATAATTTTAAATCATTAAACGATGTTCAATAAATTGTGAATTTAAAGCTCGTGTTTAATTTATTTTTCAATTAACCTAACCTTAACGAACTAAAAAGTAGATTTCCAAATCCTTAAAAAGTCAAAAATTAAAAAAAATAGGATGTACCTATTAAGGGAGCCGCGGAAAAAATCCAAAGTGTTATGGGAGCCGCAAACCGAAAAAGATTGGGAACCTCTGCTCTAGAGGTTGTTGCCCAATGACTCTAGGTCCGGGATGGCGAACCTATGGCACGGGTGCCACAGGTGGCACGCGGAGCCATTTTTTAGGGCACGTGAGGCGTTACCCTGCCAGCTTTAGTGTGCATGCATGCTCTGGCCAGCTGACTTTAGCTTTCTTTTGAGGCTGTTTTTCACCCTCCAGAGGATTCCCATTCACCTGTTTGCTAGAGAAAGTCCAAGAGATGACACTAAAATACAATAAAGCATAATGATGATGATGATTAAACAAACAATTCATGATTAAATGGCGCATAAAACAAACAAGCCTCCTGTAGGCTCCGGAGGGCAAAAAACAGCCCTGCGGCCAAACCGGAAGTCCATTCTTGAACTTCTAGTTTGCCCATAGGGTCGTTTTTTTGCTTTCTGGAGGCTTATGGGAAGCTCCTGAAGCCTCCAGGGAGGCGGGGAGGGGGTATTTTTACCCTCCCTAGGCTCTTAGAAAGCCTTTGGAGACTGGGGAGAGCGAAAAAAAGCACGAAAAAAGCACGGAGGGGGGAACACTGGCTGCGCATGCATGCGCGCAGAGGGGGGAAGCGTGTGCATGTGTGGCACGCCCGCTCACAATCCCTCTACGCTCCCCCCGCTTTTGGCACGCGAGCCAAATTAGGTTCGCCATCACTGCTCTCTAGGTTAATGAAAGCTGCTTTAACTGTAAGTTAAGTGAATATGGACAGACGGACACACACACACACACACACACACACACACACACACACACACACACACACTGCTCTGTAAGTCAATATTCTGCCTTAAAAAAGTACCAAAGTGACATAGGATGTGATATGGAATGGTTCAGTGCTATTGGCACAGTAATTCCCAAAAGGTATGACCCTGAGAGAGCATTTTGCTTCACTTCTTAATGTAGTCCTAATCTAGGACTAACTTGTACTTTGTGAACCAATGTGAGTATTGAAACAAACTTATTCTATTTATGATTATATTTTTACAAATGTTTTAATGTAGTCTGAAGAGTTTAAAAATGGGCATAAAGTAATGTGGTATACTAGGGCAGTGGTGGGCAACCCGCGGCTCGGGAGCCACATGCGGCTCTTTACACCCTTTAATGCGGCTCTTCTGTGTGCCGGGTGCCCGCTCCCCTCCCTCCTCTCGGGGTTCGGAGGGAAGCTTCTGCAAAAGCCCGGGCGAGTGACAACCAATTTTGGTCCTATGACTGCAGAATGCTGCAAAATACCATAAATGCAGGCCAGTTGTTGAGTGTTTCAAATGTGATTGGAACACTCAACAAGGTGACCACAGTGTGTGTGTGTGTGTGTGTGTGTGTGTGTGTGTGTGTGAGTGAGAAAGACAGACAGAGAGAGGAACAGAGAGAGGGAGTGAGGGAGGGAATCAGAGAGAGACTGACAGACAGACACACACAGACAGACAGACAGAGAGAGACAGAGAGGGGGAGGGAGGGGGAGACAGATAGACAGACAGAGAGACACACACAGAGTGAGTGATTAAGTGAATGAGTGAGAGACAGACACACCCACATACACAGAGTGACAGAGAGAGAGGAAGGGAGGGGAGAGAGACAGAGACAGAGACAGACACACACACACACAGAGTGAGTGAGAGACAGACAGACACACACACACACACACAGTGACAGAGATGGGGGAGGGAGGGAGAGAGAGACAAAGAGCCAGAGAGAGAGAGAGAGAAAGAAAAAGAAAAAAAAGAAAGAAAGTGGGAGAGAGAGATGAAATTAAAAACAACAACATACAAACCTGACTTACTCAAACTATCCAAGGAAATGCAAGGCCAATGTTCACATTAGTGGTTGTGACTTTGTCAGTCAATGTCAGGATGTAATTTTCTCTACATTGAAAGGCAAATTTTATGGAATTTAACGTTATCGATAAATAATATCGTTCTAAAGTTTTTGTTTTATTAGTTGTGTTATTTGTATCCTCCCGACTTATGTGGATACTTGCATGCAGAATATTCTCAATAAAAACTTATTGAAACTAAAAACAGTGTACCATCCTATGTATTTTCGGTTTTAAAAATGTGGCTCTCAAAGTAAATTTCAATTGTGGTTTTGGCGAGATTTGGCTCAGTTGAAAAAAAAGGTTGCCCACCACTGTACTAGGGGATGCCCATTTGGTTTACAATTTGACATGTCATAAGGGACCAAGGCACGTTGAAAGCCTCCTTCAAGTCCCTGGAAATTGACACCACCTCCTGGGAAACCTTGGCATCTGAGGACAGAAGAACAACCATGGCACAAGAGAAGCGAGCACTCCGCAAAGCCAGAGCTGCAAATGCTGTAACAAGGGTCCCACGCATGTCTGCCCGACATGTGGCAAAACATTTCATGCCTTTATAAGCCTTACCAGCCACCTGTGGACACATCTTGGACAGCCCACAACCGCTTAGATGTCAAGGTCCTCTTCGAACATGATGGACGAACATAATTTCATGCTTCAGTGATTCCAAGAGCTATGCCATCATGGCAGACTCTCCAAAGGTAAACAGATCGCTGTTGAAGGGTAGCAACTGATAAATCACCCATCTGGGCAATGGGATAGTGCTGGCAGGGGAGAATCACATTTCTGTGAATACAGCTACAATGGTGGAATTACCTGAACAGATGAAAGACTGGCAATCTTTGCTCTCTTGCCATGAAAATCCCATACATAGTCACAACAAATTGAATTGGCTTTCAGGTCAGGAGGCACTGAAGAAACTCTTTGGGGAGGGATGAAGATCTTCAAAATAATTTATGCCATTTATGATGTGGCTGGAGCAAAGGCTTTCAAGAGTGCTGATGTAACTGTGCATGAAATAAGGATCAGAAGCAGTCAAACTGTCTTATGTACTCCAACTTGTAGGGTATGAAGCATGAACCACGGAAAACTGGAAGTGGTTGAGAATCAAATAGAACACCCATGAGTTGATCTGTTGCGTGTTAATGACCTCAAATGAAGTGGCATTGGACACGTTGAATCCGAATGAATCACATAGGATACTCTGCTGGAAATGAAAGACAAAGAAGAAATGGTGTTGCATTTATAATAATGAAATAACTTGCAAGGTGTTTCAACCAGCACAAATGGGAGCCTGTTGCCAAGTGCCCACAGCATACTTATGTGACCATAGGGAGGTTGCGACAGTCATTAAGTGTGAATGAGGTTGTAAGTTCCTTTTATGAGCACTGCTATAACTTTGAAAGATTGCTAAACATATGGTTGTAAGTCAAGGTCTACCCTTAGGTGACAACTTCAATTTACTTGGATCAATAAACAACAATGAAATTACAAGTATCCAAGAAATTAAAAAAAAAATTGCCTGGAAAATTGGCCATGAAATACCTAGACAATATTTTTAGATATATTTATGTACAATGCAGTGGTGGGTTGCAGGCGGTATGCCCCGGTACGGGCGTACTGGAACCTGCCTGGAGCACCGGATACCATTCCGGTACGGTGCTCTGGAGGGCCCACCTGTCCGCCTGAGCTCCTTACCGGTCTTTTAAGCCTTTGGCGCTTCTGCGCATGCGCATGGCGCATATAGCGCCTGCGTGATGCTCTGCTGAGCAGCTGGAGTGTTGTGGAGGCTCGCGCAGGGGCTAAGATGCATGCACATGCGTTGCACGCATCCATGTGGATGTCACCAGGCCCGTTCCAACCTAACCAGTTGGAATGGGATCCGGAACCCACTACTGGTATAAATGTCTGATTTGTTTCATGGTATTTTCAATATTGTTCTACAATATTTCTGTAAGTTGAGTGATGAAGAAACAAGAGAGGAATAGACTAGATAGTTTTGAATTATGGTGCTGGAAAATAATATTGTAGGTACCATGGGCTGTATGAACACCTCAATTGACATTAACTGCCTAAGCTTTCTTAGAAGGTAAAATGACAAGACTGTGATTTTCATATTTTGTACACTTCACGAAAGACAAACATCATTAGAGAAAGAGATCATGCTTGACCAAGTTGAAGAAAAATGCAAAAGAGGAAAGACCAGTGACATGATGGATTGATATAATAGCAACAGCTGTGGTTGTCACTCTGACAATAATTAGTTGCCTAATTGTAGACTGACACAGTTTAGGACAGCTGTGTACAAGGTCACCATGAGGCAACAATATTGACTTGATGGCAATGAACATTATAAGAAAGTGTACACAAAAATGTGAATTGAAGAAGCTTTGTGAATGAGAAGCGATACATTTTCAAGGAGAAAAAAAAAACCCAAGAAAGTCGAGTTGACTTTTGAAAAGTACCTTTGGATACAATCATGAATTGGGTGATATAGACTCTCCATAGATGCCCAAAAATCCATATAGTGATGAGATGGTTATAGAGTCTGCATTGATGCTTTTAACTGAGATTTCTTCAGACTGCAGTCTCCATTTCACTTTTGCGTTTAAATGAACTGCAGGAGGCAATTTTGATTAAATTAAAATTAGAGAAATGTTGTTGTTGTTGTAACAAACCAGTGAAGGTAAAATCTTTAAAAGGGGGCATTTTAAATAATTTGCTGAATGCCTCAAAGAACCTGCAGGTGTGCCCCCAAAGCAACATAAATGGTTTAGTAAACAACACTTTTTTCAGTCTTTTATCAAGTCTGATGTGTGTCATTCAAATGATGAACGATTGTGGGAACTAGTATGTCTAGTCTAATGAAGAGAAGGACTAGGGATGATATGATAGCAGTCTTCCAATATTTGAGAGGCTGTCACAGTGAAAAGGGGAAAGCAAAGCACCTGAGGGTAGGATAAGAAGGAATGGAGAGAAACTTATCAAGGAGAGATCCAACTTAGAATTAAGGAGAAATTAGTGAGTGTAATTAATCAGTGGCTTGCCTCCAGACGGTGATGGGTGCTTCATTACTGGAGGTTTTCAAGAAGAGATTGGGTAGCCATTTGTTCGAAATGGTGTAAGGCACGAGTGTCAAACTCAAGGCCTGAGGCTGGGTCTGGCCCATGGGGTGCTTAGATCTGGCCCGAGGGCTGGCCTGGAAACAGTGATGGGCTGGCCTCAATGCCTCTGCCAGCAAAAAAAGGCTCCTGAGCTCCATTTTTGGCTTTGGCAGCCTCCTGCAACCCTCTGCCAGTGAAAATAGAGCTGGGGGGGGGCGCACCAAGATCTGTTTTCTCTGGCAGAGGGTTTCAGGAGGCCGTTGCAGCAAAAAATGGAGCTTGGGAGCCTGCTTTTTCCTGGCAGAGCACCAGTGGTGGGTTGCAGGCAGTACGCCCCGGTACGGGCATACCGGTGCCTGCCGGGCGCACCAGGTACCGTTCTGGTACGGTGCTCTGGAGGGGCCACCCGCCCTCTCTTCTTACCTGTATTGAGCTCTTTGGGGCTTCCGTGCACGCGCATGGAGTGTACAGTGCCTATGCGATGCTCCGCCGAGTAGCTGGAGTGTCGTGGAGGAGTCGCAGAAGGTAAGTCGCAGCATGCACACATATGCGATTGCATGCTGCACATGTTCATGTGGTGGATGCCGGGCCACGTTGTACCACACCGGTTGCACAGGCAGATGGAAGCCACCACTGCATAGCACTCAGGACACCCCAAGCGCCTGGACATGAGTGATGTCGAGCTGGCCATGCCCACCCCAACCACACACACACACACACCGAGGTCAAACACAACCCTGATGCGGCCCTCAATACAACCGAGTTTGACACCCCTTGTATAGGGCATCTTGTTTGAAAAGGGATTTAGACTAGAAGACCTCAAACATTGATTTCAAACCTGTTCTATGTTTTATGTTAAGAAGGAACACTTCCCAGAGGAAACATTTCCATTTAAGATAAACATCAAGATTTCTACAGTACTTCATAACCATAATTTATTACATATCCTATGATTTTTTAAGGATTTTTCTTAGCTTCCTAGAGTAGCAAAAAGCCCTTGTATTTTCTGCTGAATTGCAAACCTAGCTTAGTTTTGCAGTCCAGATAAAGTTGGTCAGCTGGTGAATCTGGCTTAAAAAAACGAGAAAAAAAACCCAATATTGGATAACTAAACGCTGATAAGAACTTGGAGTCAAATCGATCTTAGTCATTAAGCATGAACTGATCCGGCATAATGCAAGAGTCCCAATTTACAAATGAGTAGCTCTATTGATTTCAGTGGGCTTCCTCTCAATTGGTTTTCCCAGTTTCAATTTATGGCTGTGAAAGTTGGACTGTAAGAAAGGCTGAGTGCCAAAGAATTGAGGCCTTGGAACTCTGGTGCTGGAGAAGACTCCTGTGAGTCCCTTAAACTGCAAAGCGATCAAACCGGTTAGTCCTAGAGGAGATCAATCCTGACTGCTCTTTAGAAGGCCAGTTTCTGATGATGAAACTCAAATTCTTTGGCCACTAATGAGAAGGAAGGACTTCCTGGAGAAGAGCCTCATGCTGGGAAAGATTGAGGGCAAAAGAAGAAGGGGATGACAGAGAATGAGATGGCTGGATGGAGTCACCGAAGCAGTTGGTGTGAGTTTAAATCAGTGTTTTTCAACCACTGTTCCGCGGCACACTAGTGTGCCACGAGATGCTGCCTGGTGTGCCGTGGGAAAAATTGAAAAATTCGAAAGATTTAAAAAAAAAACGTCAAATTTTCGCCCGCTAAGCGGGCGCTGGACTGTGTCCTGGGTATGGCGGGGTGGGGGTTTTGACCCCACCCTCGGCCAGCAGGGGCGCCGATTGGCGCTCCTCAGGGGGACACCCTCCACTTTTCTGATGTCCGGGCTGTGATTGGTCCAGACTCCAGCCTGGACCTATCACAGTAGGACATCATCTTCCGACTTCCTTCCCGCTCGAGCACAGTGTGCGCAGCAGCGGAGAGAAGAAGACGTCGCGACTCGAGTCACCAGGAGGACCGGAGCAGGAGGAGACGGACGGAGACCAGGACTCGGCGGGAGTCGGCACTGCAGAGAGACCGCATCCGGATCCAGACCAGGCCGCAGGTGCAGCGTGACTAAATACAGAGAGAGACTGAGAGCTGTTGACAAAGAGCTACGTGTGTGTCTTTCTTCGATTCCAGCCAGAATATCAGCTTTGTGTTCAGCCAAACAGGCCCAGGTTGCACACTGAATAAAGTATTTTATAATTTTTCATATTTCTGTTTACTTGCTATTTCATAATAAAGTAATTATAAAATACTTTCTTTGTGTTTATTTGATTCCTATTCAAGAGAATTACTTTATATATAGTCAATATAGGCACAGAGTTAAATTTTTTAACATTTTCTAATGGTAGTGTGCCTCGTGATTTTTTTCATGAAACAAGTGTGCCTTTGCCCAAAAAAGGTTGAAAAACACTGGTTTAAATGGACTCCAAAGGATGGTAGAGGACAGAAAGGTCTGGAGGAATGTTGTCCATGATGGGTTGGACACAACTTTGCAACTAACAACAACCTCTCAATTTGATTAAATCTATAGGGATGTATCCTGAACTCTTAAATGATGCATTTGAAATCCCTGGGAAGCTTATTCATTTGCTTAGACCATAAATAGCTTATGATAATATAGCTGCCAAGGAAGATGTAGAATCAATAGGAAAGAATGGCGAATCTTCATTTGTAAAGGAGACATTTCCTGGCATGTATGTAATTGCTTTTGAAGGAATGCTCAAGCTCCTTCTCCCTGGAGAATCGGCCTGCTGCAAACAAAGCACTGCATAATTAAAGAATGGAACTTAACTGAACATTAGACACTTTCAGTTGCCTAATGAGATGCCTTTGAGTCATATAATTTAGTAAGGAAACAAAAGCTCTTGAACTCCTAAGTATAGACATGGAAGAACCACAGAAGCTGCTGATTTCTCATGTTGCAGTTGCAATCAACCTTTGGAACATCATCAGTAGGAGAAAGGGGGAAAAAAAGGCAAGGTGAGAGTGGGTAAAGCTGGCTGGAGAATTCTGGGAGTTGAAGTCCTCTAGGCTTAAAATTGCCAAGGTTGGAGACCGCTGGCGTAGACCACAGAGGGTTTTTTTCCATGTGGGCTCTCAGAAGTTCCATGTGATCTATCAGCATCACAGGAGGTTTTCAAAAATAGACTGGACAACCATTTGAGAGGCATGGCATAGTTTGCCTTGAGCAGACGTTTGGATTAGAAGACCACAGAGGCAGGGGTGGGATTCAATTTTTTTTACTACCAGTTGTGTGGGTGTGGCTTGGTGGGCATGGCATGCTTGGTGGGTGTGGCAGGGAAAGGATACTGTAAAATCTCCATTCCCACCCCACTCCAGGGGAAGGATAGCTGAAAATCTCCATTCCCTTCCCACTCCAGAGGAAGATTACTGTAAAATCCCCATTCCCTCCCGATCAACTGGGGCTCAGGAGGCAGAGAATAGATGGGGACAGGACCAGTCAGAGGTGATATTTACTGGTTCTCCGAAGTACTCAAATTTTCCACTACCGGTTCTCCAGAACTGGTCAGAACCTGCTGAATACCACCTCTGCAGAGCCCCCTTCCATCCCTATGATTCTATGTTCTGTATTCTTCTGATTGTCTTTACAGTGCAATTGCTTGAATTTGTTACCACATCTGTGTAGTTTACGACACTGCAGCCCAAGGCAATACAATCAGTGGCCCAGAGAACATTACTATTAACATTCTGCAGGCTTGCTGGCCATCTGATTTTAATATTTGCTAAGATTCCTTTAATTAAAAAAATGAAATGCGGTTTTATTATGCTTCTAAACAGAGGGGCAGTTCAGGCATCATCTTTATTTCCAAGAACAATTTTGTACATTAGACCAAAACCTCCAGCAACACCCCAAAAAGCCCAAAATGGGCATGTTTGAGGAAATTTGCATTAAAATGCACCCCGGTTGTATTAGGAATTTTAAAGGACAATTCTAAGAGCAATAAACTAGAATGGGGAAGATTGGCAAAGTAGCAAGTGGAACAGAAAACAAAATGGAAAATGGGGCCAATTCACATCATAAAAAGTTTTGGATTTTCATTCTGAGTCTCCAAGAGACTTATAGTTATAGGGAATGTTCAGTGTTTCCAATAGTGCTACTGTTCCTTTTCTTTGTCACATAGCTACATGGTTTATCTGATATTTGTTCACCTTAAACCAGAGGGTTCACCTTTGATGTTTTGACGGCTTTCACCCATTTAAGACATTTTTAAAACATCTTCTCTTCTCTTTGCTCACATTGAGGAAACACAGGACCATTAATAACTATGGTGGAACTGAAGCTGGACCTGACCACCAAATCTGTTATCCCAAATTATCAGGAATCAGCAGAGAAAGGGGGTGGGAACGATACCATTTATGCTGATACTAATTACTGCAGCATCCTTTCTTATTTCGAAGTATTTTCAAGACCAAGCTTAGAATTAACATTTTTTTCCTTTTCTGTTACAAATACATGATCTTTTCCTTCAGTAAAGGATGCTTATTCCCAAGCAAACCAGGGGATTACTGGCACATAGCCTATACCTCATAACTGAAAGGATGTGCAGTTGTCTAAAAAGACCCTTGTTAAGTCCATTAATTCCAAGATCTAACATTATTTAGGTGCACCACTGTTAACAAGCAAATCTGCTGACCAAAGAGTTGCTGGAGATGCTCCCATAAAAATAGAAAATCAATCACAACAAATCTCTTGACTGTCCCCCCCCTCCTGCAGTTGATCCTGATTGTGTGTGTGTGTGTTTGTGTGCATGTGCTTTTGAGTCAATGTTAACTTCTAGCAACTCCCTGAACAAGTCACTAATTAAACTGGCTCTTCAATCCTCAGGTTTATCCCCCACCACCCACTCTGAGTTTAACCAGAGGAGAACAGAACAGAACAGAACAGAACAGAACAGAATAGAATTCTTTATTGGCCAAATGTGATTGGACACACAAGGAATTTGTCTTTGGTGCATATGCTCTCAGTGTACATAAAAAGACAAGATACATTCATCATGAATCATAAGGTACAACACTTAATGATAGTCACAAATAAGCAATCAAATCATACTAGGAAACAATCAATATAAATCGTAAGGATACAAGCAACAAAGTTACAGTCATACAGTCATAAGTGGGAGGATATGGGTGATATGAATGATGAGAAGACTAATAATAATGGTAATGAAGCCAGAATGGTTTGACAGTGATGAGGGAATTATTTGTTTAGCAGAGTGATGGTGTTTGGGGGAAAAAAACTGTTCTTGTGTCTAGTTGTCTTGGTATGCAGTGCTCCACAGCATCGTTTTGAGGATAGGAGTTGAAACAATTCATGTCCATGATACCTTTGTGTCCCTTATCAAGCCATTAGAGTTAACTCTGCCCAAGCTAAAAAGCTATTTGCTTAGTCCTGCAAAGAAAGCTTAGATACTTATGAGAGAACAGGCTCCCCGTGTCCTGCCCCTTTAAGACCACTCCCTAATCAGGCCAGCTCATTAGGGAGCTATAAAAGCCGAGCAGAAAAAGCAGCTGAGTATTGTGGGTTGTAACTGTTTTAGGAGTGAGAGGGTTTCTGTAACTTAGTGGAAATAAAGCCTTTGGAAGTAGCCTTAGGGCTAAGAGATAGAAGTACTGTTATTTAGCAGTAGGGCTCACAAATTGTAGTAGTCTTAATACTAGCAGTAACAGTAGACCAGGGGAACTGTATGAGAAGGAACTGTGAGTACAGTACTACCTGTTGTGAACTTGTGTGTGGGTTGCCTAAAAGCCAAGGGGGCTTGCATTGCTTCTCTGGGGTTTTTGGAGCCCATTGGCTTTGGATGTAGCTAAAAGAACCTGGAGTGCAGTGGTGGGATAACCAAAAAGAAAATAAGGTATTCATAAAGTGGGGTACCCCAAAAAGATATCCAAGACACAGTGGCAACCACACAAGTGGATATGGCTGAACCACAGGTAGTTCTGTACACACTTGTGACCAACAAACTTGGTTAAAAGAGAGGCTGTAAAAGAGTTTGGCTCTTGTAGAACTCAAGACTTTGCAGACATTAGTCAACATTCTGGCTGAGGAAACCAGATATTAACCAACATCCTGACTGAGGAAACTTATTAGAGCATATACCAAACCCATGGACCAAACAGAAGGGGCTATTTATCCCCTTAGAATAGTTTACTACTTGGTAGAAGCAGGGACTCACCCTTTCCTGTAGAAAAGCTAAAACAACCACCTGAAATGGAACTATGTTTCCTGATACCTGGGCTAATGTTTCAGAACTGCTAAGGCAGAAGCAGGAAGGCAGACTGATTAACTGAAGAGTGGATAGATGGAGGGAACAGGAAAGGAAAGATGGACTGTAATGACAAAGGAATGAAAGGGAAGCCAGAAGAGTGTTTAAAAGGCTGATAGACCTACTTAAAGGGATAGTCACCACATGGCTCAGTGGCTAAGAGACTGAGTTTGTCGATCAGAAAGGTCAGCAGCTCAGAGGTTTGAATCTCTAGTATGTCTCCTGCATGAGAAAGGGTTTTTTGGACTAGATGACCTCCAAGGTCCCTTCCAACTCTGCTACTATTAAGGGGCACATTGTATCCCAAGAATTTCTGAACATGTGGAGTGTGGAGGTGGTCCCAAAGATATAAAAATCCCCAATGTGTCCAAGAAAGAGGACATAGAAACTTGTTTCACAACGTTTGAAAGAGTGGCTATCTCTTTCAAGTATAGCCTGACTCTACATATAGATTTTTAAAACCTGTGACAATACTATTCAAAAATGCCTCCTCCCAGTCTATTACATGCAGTCTTCATTGCCTGCCCCCATATCAAAGTCAACTATTTCTTCAAAATATCTCAAGAGAAAGCAAATAGTCTGAGTTTCTTAGACAATTGAAGAACATTTTACTCTATAAGAATCAATACACTTCATAGTTCAGTTCTTCATTTAATCATATGCTTCCTAATCAGTCTAATTAGTCAGCACAACTGAGAATTAAAAAAAAACATGGTTAATTTTTAGGTGGTATTCCAGCTGTAGTATGCATCTTATGGTAACAATTCAAATGTTAATCATTCCAATTAAACAGCAGTTTTCGTTTTCAGGCTACTTTATATTTCACATGTTAAGTTTGCTTCTGCAAAATTCTTAAATAACTAGATTTCAGGATAGGGATGAATTCCTTTCACATTTACCTAATTTGAATTTCTGAACTAATGGGTGAAAAACAATTGCCTTTCAAAATGTGCTGTTTCCTATGGATTACTCCAACAAAATACATCAAAATTATATTACAGAACAGTTAATATTAATGAGATACTTTATATTCGGATGAATTCTAATATAGACATGGGGTATGCTATTTGAAGGACATTTATCTCCCATGGTTTCTGCTCAGATAATATATGTTGTCAGTATTGGACACACTGTCCTTTTGATTGAATAGTGTACTCTTATGGGGTTCAGGAAGTGTGCTTCCCTATTACAGTCTTTGCCCTCCAGGATGAGATCCCTTCTGAAATCCATGTGGATCACATGCCTTGTTGGCATTCTGTAAAGATTTGAAGACCTGATTAATCCACCAGGCTTTGGGAGATGAGATTGAAGATTGATGGGGCCTCTTGTTGGGTGTTTGTTATTTTTACATTTGTCTATATATAGTATTGTGCCCAGATCACATCTTGTGCTTAGTTTGTACTGGTTTTTATGGAGTACGATGAATGGTCCAGATTCAGTTGGAGTCAGATGATGTGAGAATGATCTTGAGAGATGGGAGGAGGAGAAGTTGAAGACCAAACAATGGTCAGATAAGAGGCAGCTTAGCTTGCAGAAGGAATGGGGGTGGTAAATGTTTCCGAAGACACCCTCCCTAGTTTCTTGGACCGTAAAAGAGAGGGGAAGAGATGTACTTTCAGACTTGTAAGATTCTGTTACTGTACTACGCTGTTACTGTAACCTTACAATAAAGGTAGTGCTAGCATTTATGGCTGTTGCTTCTTGACTGGACTACTCAGGAGGGTGACAGGCAGCGCTTGAATTGAATTAAACAAATGAACAAACAAGCGCCTTTCAAACAAAAGAACACACATTAAGAAAAGATTACATAAATGCATATGAATTTCATGCAAGCTTTTAAAAACTTTCAAACTGATGCCGAAATGGAAAGCACACTGAAAACAAACTCAGTTAATTCCCCCCGCCTAGTTTTCATATATTCGCACAAATTGAAAACAAATGCAAGAAGTTAAACAACTCCCCTCCTCCCCCGCTATTTTTCACATACTCACTCTCTCCAACATCTTGTAAAATTCCTTTGTGGGATCTTCAGTGAAATTTTGAAAACCTTCAACATTCTTCCGTTTGAGATTTAAGCAGTCTCTTGAGATTTCAACATTATCATGCTAGATGTTGATAATTTAACATGAAGCCTTGAGATGCATTGGCAATTTTATGTAAGATCTTGTTTACTATTTCTGCAGTATTAGCATTATTTTATTTTGGGGTGAGGAGCTCCGGAATCTAGCAGTGACCCTCTTTCCTATGGATGTTAGCTTGTTAGTCCATGACCTGAAATTGCTAATGCTAGCTTACATCCCTAGCTGAATCTAGTCAATCAATATGACACATCTATTTTTTTTCTGGACTCTGCCTCTGGTGGCAACCAGAAAGTGTTGTCATGAATAGGAGCTTGCAAAGTTCTCGGGAGATTCCCACTGTAAGCATCTGAAAGACAAGGGAGACTCTGAGTCATCTTCAAAGCTGCTGCTTCCACCAATTTGCACACTGAAAAAAACATTTTTACAAAATCTTTTGGATACTGTGAATTAAGAATTAAAATTCTTGCCTCAAGTGGATGCATGCTGCAGTCTGGAACTTGGGGGATTCTTTTATTTTTTATTTTACTAAAAAGAAGTTAGGGTCCCCCTCCCCATTATACTTTAGTTGGCTGGGAGTGTGCAATGGTTTATTCTGATGTGGATGGATTCCCGAGAGCTGCTAAGTGTCTTTAGCCTACCATTATTCCTTAAGCTTGGCAGCGACATGGCTCACCAAGCTGCCATTCTGAAATGATTTCTGCCTCTACGGGAGAACTCCTGCTATGTTTTACTGCTTTTTGCTGCAGCAGGATGGAGACCGAGCCTCCTTGCGCACAAACATTCTGCCATCTGACCAGAAAAGAAAGAAATAGGCTATAGCAAGTAGTAGAACAAGGGTGTGCGTGTTTCTGTGTATTTGCTCAAAGTCTTAAGCTTAATCCTTAGCATTTTGAATTAACAAAACACTGTATTAGTTTTCTGTTCTGCTCCTGAGCTTTGTATAAATACTTTCTTGCCGTTTTCTTGTCAACAGTGCAGGGGTAGCTTCCCATTTCCTTCTCCCTGGATGTTTGATTCCCCAGAAGCTTTAATTAAAAGTCTTAGGATTTCCTTTTGGTCTCCCATCCCAGGACTTCAAGAGCTAATTATCTTTAGCTTTTTAGATTAGCCAATGTCAGTCAAGTAAGTGCCACCTTCTGAGCTCTCCAGCTGGAATGTCCTCCAGATTCCAGGCATTAAGGGGCAGTGATGGATTCTCTTTGGGCAGAGAACTTCATTCTGTCTGAAAGGTGTTCCTACTATCCCAGGTTTGGAGTGATGTCCAAACAAGGTTGCAACTTGGCAATGCAGGCCCAGGATGTGTTTTCATTGCCCAAGCTTTAATTTTTGCTTAATAGATGTATTATAAGCATTAGTTTGTTGTTGTTAGTTGAGAGGTTTTGTTCGACCCATTGCGATCCCATGGACAATGTTCCTCCAGGCCTTCCTGTCCTCTACCATCCTCTGGAGTCCATTTAAGCTCATGCCGACTGCTTCGGTGACTCCATCCAGCCACCTCATTCTCTGTTTGTCCCCTTCTTCTTTTGCCCTCCATCTTTCCCAGCATTAAGCTCTTGTCCAGGGTGTCCCTCCTTCTCATTAGGTGGCCAAAGTATTTGAGTTTCATCTTCAGGATTTGGGTTGATCTCCTCTAGGACTGACCGGTTTGATCACTTTGCAGTGAAAGAGACTTGCAGAAATCTCCAGCACCATAGTTCAAAGGCCTCAATTCTTTGGCGCTCAGCCTTTCTTATGGTCCAGCTTTCACAGCCATACATTGCAACTGGGAAAGCCATAGGCTTGACTACATATGCTCTTTTGTTGATGTCTCTGCTTTTTAGTATGTTTTCTAGATTTGCCATAGCTTTCCTCCCCAGGAGCAAGTGTCCAGCATTAGTTATGGGGTTAAATAAAACTTTAGCAGAATTTGTCATGATCAGCTGTTAATTCAAGAGTGGGTTATAACCTCTAGATTATAATGCCCCCGTTCTTTATATTTAAAAAAATATAGCCATATAATAGAGTCCACTCAAGCCTTAACTTATCCTGGATTCATTATTTAACCCATGCATCATTTTGTTTTTCCATAAGAGTTGTCTTATATTTATTTAGAAAACTCAGATGGCCACCCAATCACTCATAGCATCTCTGGGAAGTTTGCCAAAAGAACGCCAATGTACACCAGTACAAATAGCTTCTCACCCCACACTCAGAAACTGCAACAAGCCACTTTGACGGGCTCCATCCTACATTGGGTTCCCCTGTCACTGCGTTAAATTGTTTGCTAGCTTGAACTGAATAATTACTGAGTTACTGCACAGGTCATAAAGTCTTATCTGACAATGATGTACTGCGCATGCTTAACATGTTTATTACTTCACACATTCCAGAGACTTCTCTTCCCTTTTGATCTTTGTCCGTCTACCAGGAAACTGGGAGACAGAATTGCTTCTTCCAAAATGTAACAATTAGTTAGTTTTTGTTTTATTTCCATTTCTTATTTTTGTATTAAAGCTTATTTTTAATTAGAATATGTTTCTCCAGAATTTTTATTTCTTTTCTTCGCACCTTAAAGATAATGCAGTTTGGAAACGCCGCGGTCTAAGCCTCATCTAGTTCAGGGTGAAATCTTCCCCTGACATCCGCAAGCCTGTTGGCATAAACAGGACTTCTTGGCTTGGCAAAAGATGTCAATCTAATCTCTGAGGGTGATGTTCCAAAGGGAGGGAGCACCCCCGGAGAAGGCACTTCTTCTGGGTCCTGCCAAATGTACCTCCTTGGGAGAGGGGATCTGCAACATTCCTTGCCTCCCCACTGTGGTAGGTCAGATATGGCATTGGCATCCTTCAGTCTCGAAGGACTATGGTATTCTGGAAAGAGGTCCTAATGCAGCATCTGGTGTGGCTAAAAGGGCCAATTTGAGAGTGGCAATCCCTTCCACACTGAGGCAGATACATTCTGTCCCCTGCCCAGCATCCAGATTTTGCTGGTTCCAGGACTGCCTCTTTGTTTCAGCCTGCCGAACAAGTGTCTCCTCGAATTGGAGAAGGCCATGCTGCATCTTTAGCCTCCAAGATGAACATCAGAGGTCAAGTTTTCCCAGATGTTAATGTCCATTCCCAAGGCCTTTAAATCCCTCTTGCAGATATCCTTATATCACAGCTGTGATACCTCATTGGGAAAGAGGACCAGCAACATTTCTTGCCTCCCCACTGAGATAGGTCAGATAGACCTTCAGATAACCTGGCCCCAAGTCAGGTGTATAATGTACAATGTGTCAGAGTTCCAAATATCATCCAAAATTAAATCCAAGTCCAAGGCAGAACTTTCCTCAAACTTCCAATTTATTAAGAGAGACATGTTGGTACATCTGTAGAAAACCCAAATCTGAAAGCTTCCTCGGTTTTCCACCCAGTTGAAAACTCATGATCTTGCCCCCACATCCACAAGTTCATCACTTGGTCCAATCTTCCAGTGCCATGCTGGCAGTTCCACCCATCCAGTTCCGGTCAGGCTCAGAGGTGCAGAGACAAAAGATGACCTTGGGCTTCTAGAAAGGAATGTTTTATTTTGACAACACATTCTACTCCTTACTATTCCCCCTCCCAATTACCCCACTAATGGAAAAGCATAGTGAAATAATAGAGTGTGTGGCAGGCCAAAGATCCTAAAAGGAACCAGCTGCAGGCCTGACACAATGGTCTACCTAAGAACTGTTCATGTCCCTCTAGCTACAGCTTGAGCATGTCCCATACTCCTTAAATATCACATCCTTATGATCCTGCCACCACCACATCCTCAGCCTCCCCTCCAGTCCCTCAGCAATGCCCACCATGACCATTCTGGCTTGTTGGACTGCAGGAGAAACCAGAAACTTGGCTCCTGCAGAGGGATTTGCCTAGGTAATGCTTGCCTACCACTTTCTAAAGCAACTGAACTGAACTGTTGATCAACCTAAGAGTAGTGCTTTTGATAAGAGAAGTAGAGACAATGATAGGAGTTAAAGGTTTTAGGCTGCTGGTGAATAAGAATATTCTTCCCAATCTATCTTTAATAAATGAGACAAGAAAGCCTCTAAGTTTCTTTCCCTCCCTAGTTAAAATCCACTAGCAAATTCTTTTCCTTCCAACATGTTTAGTTTCAAGGGGGAAGGAAAAGCTGCTATACATTGACATACACAAATAACATTTACACATCATGCTTTTTTATTTGATTTACCAATACTTTGCTCTCGTTTGTACCCCCACTTCTTCGCTTATTACATATATAATCTGTTTAATTTAAGGAGTCTCGACAGCTTACAAAAGGTGCTGCAAAATGTCAGGCCAGGGTATAAAATAAGCGTTCTCTCGTCCAAGGGCTTGCTGTAGAGGAAGGCAGCTGATCCAGCTCTAAAATTGTGACTCCTCAATGTCCCTTCACCTGAGATGGATTCCAGATTTCACATCAGCCACAATCCCAGAGCAGATGGGATGGAATGGTAATTGTCATCTGTGGAGCCCTAATAGTTTCCAGAGATGCTGTGTAGCAGAGAGACAGATGTGACACCCAGTGATGTTGAAACTGAGCTTCAAGGAACTCAACACCCTTCCTAGCTTCTGTCAGTGCCACTGCAACCTGCCCAGCTAAGCTTAGAGATGCATAACTGGGTATCATCAGTATTAGCATCAGCAGCAGCCAACACCTCACACACCATAGTATTTTCATGCTTGTACTATTATAAACCTCAGTTTCTGAACATGGGTTGCTGTAAACTAACTAATAGAACCAGCCATGCTTCTGATGATACTGAGATGCAGTAATCTAACAATGAGACAAAAAGGAGCCCACCATTCACCATTCTCTGCCTTCACTCTGTTCTTCTGCTCCTGTCTTCATAGTTCCCGCACAAAGCTCATTATTCCTCACAGAGCCTAATTTAAAATTAATGCAAATGAAGAGGCAGTTAACAGTTCAGCAACATCAATTAGGTGCCACATATTGGCAGAGACATCAGCTGGGTCCTCATCGAGCAGATACGCTTCATCATACATTTTGTATCCTTATCCACTCTGTTGGACTTCCAAGTTCAGCAGATGACATCTTAAGGGGAGCCAGACATTCTAATTCATAACACTGACAATTTTAAATGGCATTAATCCAGCCTCTTCCTAAGGCAATAACTCTTGGAGAAGGGGACAGCATTGCACAGCCTTGAAGATGTTTAACTTATCATCCAAGGAGCTTCTTCAGTTCTGACTGAATAGTGGAGGATGGAAGGACTTATATTCCTTGCAGTCATTTAATCATTAGCACTCTTTCTGAGAGTCATTGAGACAACTTGGAAATTCATTTGTGCCATCAGAGTCACCTGAATAGTGCAAATGGGTGCGGAAACTTCTTGGAACTGCTGAAAGGACTGTGTGATAAACTGGAGATACTGGAGATGGTGTTGCATCCTTGCTCCTCTGTTGAGGGCTGTTCAATCTTAATGTAGATAGCCTCCTTGACCCCTGTTTCAAGCCAGAAATTTTCTCTGTCCAGAACGTGGACTTTTCTGTCTTCAAAAGAATGACCTTTGTCTTTCAAATGGAGACAGACTGCTGAACCTTCAGGACTCCGTCCTTCAAGGACGGAGAATCTCCATAGAGCTTCTTTAATCCAACACTTTTCATAAGATGCTGGTGATAAGCTATTGAAAATCTATTATGCTCTTATGCTATCCTAACCCTTTTAGATCAGGGTTGTCAAACTCGCAGCCTGCGGGCCAGATACCTCACACGCTGGCCCCGCCCATGCCTGGTTTAGCGAAGGGGAAAAAAGATGATACGTCACATGATGCCACCATGATGCCACAAGTTTGACACCCCTGCTTTAGATGCTGTGTGTAAAAAAGATAGGAAAGATTGGGTGAAAGACCATCTGTCCCAGTAATCATAGTAGTCTACAATGACAATAAAGATTATTCTTATACTTATACATTTGGATGTAGACCCATTGCTGGCAATACCTGAGTCAACCTCAAAACGATTCTCTGAATCCAGACCTTTTTCATTTCCTGGTGTAGAACAAGGGATAAAGCCCATAAAACAAGCTAGTATGGAGCTTGTCTAAATTTCACCAAAAAAGCTAATGGCTGAGTTTATGAAAAACTCCCCACATGAATTAGCAGGGCTTTTGATGTGATAGCTCAGGTCCGCATGAATGAAACACTTCTGTTTCCAATGTCCCTGTGAACTACCTAAGAGCAAGGGTCCTTTCTATGTTGTGCGGGATGTATGTCAAGAAGAATTGTAGTTCAACAAGCTCAATTTGCAACCTGCCTCTTTTTCAGAATATTGGATGCCGAGGTATGCTTTGAGCAAGGAAATTATATCAAATCTAGATTTAGACAGTAATCTGGGCTTATAGGAGACGTCCTATGTTTTATCATTGGGAAGCATTTACGTGCAGCCATCCGTTCTTATCCTTAGCAAGAAGTTTGTGTACGTTCATGCATATTTATGAGGAAAGATTTAATTTCTATCAGAGGTGGGCAGGAGTAGTTTTGCCTCTCTCCTTTAAGGGAGGAAGAATCCAATAGGAAGGAATCGCAATCAAAGTTTATCTGCTTTAGCCTCTCTTTCCCACATAGACAAAATCGATGGATTCAGGAGCATTATAGATCCCCAAGACAAAACATCTCCACTGGAAAAAGTGTCTAGGTAGGCTCCATATGTTTGAGCTGGCAAGGAGAAGGTTATACTCTTTAATCATGCCCTTATCCTGCTTCTATAGCTGAGACAACTATAAATGTTTGAAAACCACCAACCCGTGCCAGATAGAGGCTATTTGTTTATTTACCAGGAAAGGCAAGCCTTAATCAATTAAATTAGCCAATTAAAATGTTATAGGATGACTGTAATGGACAAATGTTATTCAGTGAGAACCAGATGGCTTTTAAAGCTGTTTTATTAGAATTATCCCCATAAATTTACTTGCCACTTGCTGCCAGTGAGAATTCCAGGGCAAGAGTAGAAGGAACCTCTTTCCTTTTACTTAAAGATTGGGGAGGGGGATTGTACTAGCTAAATATTCCCAACTCCTGTTCATTGAATGCTTATTGACCTTAATGGAAATATCTCTGTTTTGACTAGATGGACAAGTACCATGGTTTTTAAAAAAATATTTTTAAAACTTTTTTTATTTTAAACACAAACAGAACAAGACACATATTAAAACAACAAACAAAGAAAAAGTTCCATTATACAGCAGTTCCATATTGGTATGTCTTTACAATTGGTGCCCACCCCCATACATTCATATCTTACATTCGTGGTCCCCTTGTTCTTTGCTTATTTGTGTATACTATTTCATATTTATTTATACTTGACTGTTTGTATCAGAATATCACTTTGCGTATCTTGTACGTTATATACTTGCTATTGTTTAGCTACTATATCTTAATATATCTTAACTATATCTTGTCTTATCACTATATCTTAACACCTCTAAGACATTGCTCTTTTATGTTTCCCTACTTCTTGTTCCTGTCCTCTAACCACTTACGCCATTTATTCCATATTAAATAATAATCCGATTCCTCCTTTCCTTGTTTTTCTTTCGTCAGTTTGTCCATCTCTGCACACTTTAAATTTTTTCGTATCACCTCATCTTTCTTTGGTATTACAATGTTTTTCTAATTTTGGGCATACATTATTCTGGCTGTGGTTATGATATGAAGAATTAGGTATTGTATTTCTCTACTGTAATTTTTTGTAACTATACCCAATAGAAATAGTTCCGGTTTCCAATCTATATAATTTCCTGTTATTTCTTCAAGCCACTTTTTAATTTTGGTCCAGTATTTTTTAGCCATCTCGCATGTCCACCATAGATGATAATACATTCCATGTGATATTTTTTTTTGCACTTCCAACAGATCAATGACACATTTGGGCACATCTTTGCAAGCTTCACTGGGGGGAGGTGCCATCTGTAAAACATCTTGTACTGGTTTTCCTTGTATGTCACCGACAAAGTCAGTTTCAAGTTTGTTTCCCAGAGTTTTCCCCATTTTTCCAGATCTATATTATACCCAAAAATTTTTGCCCACCTTATTGTTTCTTTGACGACTTCATCTTCCATTTTATACCTCAGCAAGAATTTATATATTTTCCTAATCAATTTTTCTTTCTGTGCTTTGAAATATCTGGACAAGTGCCATAGTTATTCAGGATCTTGCCTGAGAAATAATGAGGTTGGAAACATTGTCCTCATTTTGAACTGATCTCCAGGTAACACATCTGTTGATGTTTCCCATCATGGAAGCCACCACATGTTTGGGATTTCCAGTTAGTTCTGTCCATCCAGAGAATATCATTTAAGGAAGACATTTTTGTTTTTGAATGCATTGCTCTTCTACTGTAAAGGGAGAATTATTGAAGGAGATAGACCTTTTTTTATCATTGATGAGTCTATTTAGTTGGAGTTGGAAAATATAATTAATTTGCAATTTTCCTAGCAACCTTTCCAAGTTTGATCTTGATGTGTTGGCCTATAGCTTAGTTCATTGTCAGGTTCAATAACAGTGTTCCTTTGGGTGTTCTGTGGATTAGAATCACAGCAAGACTACTTGCCTCCTACAAGAAGCTGATGAATTGGGTTGCTACTGGTTTCCGAATGTGGGTTGCTCACTGCTTACACTAAAGAATGTTCACTTTATCTGAAAGAAAGAGCCCCTTTTTGCTAGAAAGAGAATTTAACAAAAGGATGAAAATATCCCATACAAGTAAAATATATAGATAACACAAAGAATTGCTACAAGGAGACTTTGATACCACCTACCAATGCATAAATCTTAAATGCAATTCCACAATAATAGGCATATAATTCTTACTCAGATGAGCATAGCCATGGAATTTAAGGATAATTAATTGCTGCTCTTTTGCATGGGCCTTTTTCTCTTTTTTACATCTCCCCTAGAGCAGGGGTCACCAACCTTTCGGATCTCAGGGACCACTAAATTCATAATTTTAAATCATGCGGATCATTAATATGAACTACCTAATGACCAGCTGGGTGGGTGTGGCAAGGTGGTCATGTCACTGGGTGGACATGGCCAACTCAATGTCAAGCACGTCAAGGAGCGCCTTTCCAGTCTCTACTTGCCATTCCTTGCCTACCCACCTGGGTTCCGTAGGGCCCCAATAGAAAGCAGTTGTTGGAGCTAAGCAGCCACCATGAGAAAGAGTTGGCAAAACAGCTGGCTCAGTTCAAATTAGATCTGAACGAGAAGGAGGCTCAGCAGAAGTATCTCACTGAGGACTATGAGCATAGGCTTTCCAAGCAGAGGGAAGACCTCTGTGGGAGTGTAAGGCCAGGTACTGGCACCTGGAGGCTCAGTGGGCTGAGATGGTCAGCCAGTTCCAGGCCATGAAGCAGTCCCACTGGAACAAGGCCCTCCGGCTCTTCACCGCCAGCGGCACTTTCCTCCAGCCTTTTCCCAAAGCCCTGCACCAGGAGGCTGAAGCAGACTCCCAAGTTAGAATTTCTGCCCCTCTCCAACCTGCACAAAAAGACCCCGAAGGACTCTTTGCAGGAACACATACGTTCACTGCATCTATCCAAACCAGAGGTCGTAGTTTGAGGACCCCTGCTTTAGTGCAATATAAAAAATGCAATTTTTTCAGTGGACCACCAAAATTTTATCCTGCACCTCCAGTGGTCCACGGACCACCAGTTGGTGACCGCTGCCCTAGAGTGTATGCACAAGTCTTTCTGTATTTTTCTGAGTTTGATGTGTGTCATTAGCAAGAACTGCAAGCAGAGGGAGGAGTGAGACTGGATGCCTCTGGCAGGGTGTGTTTTTTCCTAACAGCTTCGGAGTTGTGTTTAGCTTCTAGCAACCTTGATCTTAAGAAGCATGTAGAAGCTCTAATTTGTATATTGTATAGAGAATTATTAGTTCGAGATTAAGCATCTATAAAGGGAAGGGCAAACTCTGAAAATTTAACAAAGAGGAAGTTAAGGAACAGCTGTTCTGCTCCATAATTAAGAAATCCTCAACCTCCTTGGGGAATTCTTGAGTAATTTAGAGGTGGGTTTCGTTGTTTTTTTAAAAGAAAATCTGGATCAGATTTGCACAGGAATCAGGAATTTGCTCCTCACATTGCCTGCAAACTGGTTTTAGCCTTTCTCAAAAATTATTCAGGCAAGACTAATTTTTGATTGCACTCTTGCTTTGTGACTGTACAGGCAAAGCAGGAGTGATGTTAAAATGAGCTGCAGGCTTTGCTTGTTGCATGGCATAGAAGCTTAGTGAATAGTTATGGTACCATAATGTCTGAGAACCTCTGTGATCTATAGATGAAAATTTTAATTATTAAAAATAGCATAGTTATTTATGGCTCTAAATAATGAAATGAAACCATCCTCTGGGAGTATATCACACATATTGTCTTAAGGAGCCATGGTGGCAATTCAGCTCACTGCCAGGAGTTCGATCCTGACCGGCTCAAGGTCAACTTATCCTTCCGAGGTCAGTAAAATAAGGACTCAAATTGTTGGGAACCAACATGTTGATTCTGCAACCTGCTTAGAAAGTGCTCTAAAGCACTATGAAGCAATATATAAGTTCAAGTGCTATTGCTCAGTGGTGTATTAACCATTAAGCAAACTAACCACGTACTTAGGGCACTAGGCCCAAAGGGAGCACCACAAAGTTGAGAAAGAAAAAATCAATGATTTTTTGTACAGTATGTATAAAGGAGGAGCACCAAGATTTGTCAGTGCTTAGGGCATCAGTGAGCCTTAATCCACCACTGCTATCGCTATTATGAAATATTATTTGAATATAATATTATCAAATATTATTTGATTGGGCCTGGCCCAATCGCAATCATAATTATAATCTAATTCTGACCTTCCTGGCCGGCATTTAAAAATTTTAAATTCTGGGGTATTTTAATTGGTTTTAATTGGTTTTAATCTTCAGTTAGTTCATGACTATAGTACAGACTGTGTGTTCAATTTGTTTTGTCTGGGGTTTTGTATTTTTGTTGTCTATTGTATATTTTATTTCTGTCTGTACACCGCCCCGAGTCCCTTCGGGGAGAGGGGGCGGTTTATAAATTTAATAAACTGAAACTGAAACTGAAACTACAGTTATAGATTTAAGAACAGAACTATGCTCAGTACGAAGATCATAGTATTGTTCTTGTCTGCAATACAGCATTAAGAATGTGAAGCATATCAGGAAGAGTGAGAGAGTGTGCTGAATTCAGCATGATTCAGCATGATGGGTTTTAAATTTCAGATTTTTTCAAAGTAAGGACTGAAAAGTCCTCAACCGGGACAGGACAACTAAATCTTAAGCATAGATTCTTACTGTCTCATCCATGTTGAAGGTTGTAGTGAGTAAAGAACAAAGTGAAATTTTAAACTCTTTGCTGAAATTCTAGGTACTAAGCTGAGATTGAGCCGGGGTTAGTACTGGGATGGATAACCAACAGGAAACTCCACGATTGTAGACTAGATTGGGAAGTTGAAATACATCCCAGAAGAAGATAATGGCATACAACTGCTTTGGAGTTGGATATTTAGGATCATTAGAATTGAGCTTTACAAGAAGCTGTACAAAGGATATTTATCTTTGCCATACTCAGAGCATGATGGAAAATGGCAGTTCCAAGCTCACTGGTTGCAATTGGTAAGAGAAGTATACCATTTCAAGGATGCTATAGATCCAACAGCTGGCAAAAGAGTGCTAGAATTTATTGCAACTATCCTTATCATTAGCTGAAAATATTGCATGACATATGGGTATAACTAAGGCTGGTCGCTTGGTCTCTATACCTGCTCTAGATTAAGTTTATGTGATAATGTGGATTGATCAAAGCCATGGTGGATAGTTAGAGGTCAATATGTGTAGACATATGGTACATAATGCTGACCATAGTACACTGCCACATGCCATGTACCAATAAATGGAAAAATGCTTGAATTAATGAGATAAAGGAAGGAAAAATAGTTATGTCTTGAGAATCGATTAAACTAAGATATGAAGTTGAAGGATGAAATTGAATGAAAGTGATCTTTGAATGGAAGCTGTTGAATAGAGTAGAAGCAACAGGAAAATTATGTAAGTTTAATTAGAACTGAAAGAATCAAAATATTTATCAGAAAATATGAGCTGGTGTTATCTAAGTTGATGTTACAGTTTTAGACTGGAATGGGCTGTATATATAAAAACAGGAATATCTATATTGCTGATACCTCCCGTTTTGCTCCAATGAATCATGACAAGGGAACAGAAACAGAATAACAGAGTTTTAAGTCCAACCCCCTGCCTAGGAGGGAACAACAAAAGATGAGTTTAGATAACTAATTGTAACAGATTTTGAAAGAATGCAGTCCAGGGGAATAGTTAGAGGAGTGGAATGAAAGGAGAATCTACAGGAAAAGTGACTGGGCCATTCAGAGACTCAAGAAGGAATGAAAATGTTGAGTGCTTGGTAATCTGCTTGGAAAATATATAGTTTCAAAACTGTGACTAAAAAGTAGTCTATGCGTGCATGTAATATAACAAAGGAATGACAAACCTAAAATATACGATTCATTTGACTATGTTACATTACTGAAAGAATGAAAGAGGTACAAGGATCATGAAAAGCCTTGAATCTGGGGCAGACAATTTTTGGTAATGTCAAGAGTCTTGGAAAAAATAATGACCCGGAAGAAAAGGAAAAGCGAAGGAGAAAATCAAAATAGTTCTCTGTGCAAAGTTGTAGGACCTACTCCAAGTGTCTTTGTGCTTTTCTCCTGCTACAAATATCCTGACTGTCCTCATATTTCAATAAAGGAAACACAGGGCCACTTATTCCACATGGGCAGCAGCATATTAATAAGGGTATGATGAATCATCTATGTTCTCATTCAACATTAAAGAGTGACAAGATTCAATTGAATTTGACATTCAAAATTCAAAGGCAAAAAGGGTTTTGTAAAAGACCTATCCATAGGCTATAACTGAAAGGTACCCAAAAGCCTGCAAATGTTCCCATTGGGACAGAACGGGATGAAATATTGGGGATAGTAGATTCCAAAACACTCACCCTGCTTAGGGTTCAGTCAGATAGCTTTTAAGGATTTCACTGCAATTAAGTTCAAAATATCCCCTCGAACTTCTTTCAAAGCGGAGGGAGTTGAGGAAAAGACAGGTTGGGCAGCATCTAAATTGTTCAGCAAAAATTGTTGAATAAATGAAAAAAGCAAGACATAAATTGTTGTAGTAGTTAAAGATGCTTGGCTAGAAACTGGAGAATGGTGAATTCTGATCATACCTAAGACATGAAACTGAACAACCTTGGGCCAGTCACTGTCAGCCCTACGAAAAGGGCAATGGCAAACCAATTCCAAAGAAAACTGAAGAAAGGAGGAGAAAGTTTCCTGCTTTTACATTAAAACAAAAAACTTTTATAAACAGTTTTTTTTTATTAAACTTTTAAAAAATTACCATCTTCTGTCCATTTTCTGAGCTATCAAGGCTTATTGGCATAATTGGGAATATTATTTTTCACGGCTATTGGCATAATTGGGGACATTGTTACAGGGAATAAAGGTGTGTGTATGACTATTATTGTGTATAGTACCCCTATAGACAATTTGTACTATAGAAATGTACTATAGGTTATATTAAACTGACTTGAGAATACTGCCTCACCGTCACTCAGTAAAGTGGAAGATAGAAACAGTAGAGTAGCAGGAAGAAATCCAAGAATAATGGTGATGATGATGATTGCAATGGAATGGAAGGAATGAAAGAGGCTAAAAGAGGTGTGAAGGGCTACAGAGAAAGGCTCCATATAGAGAGTTCCTGAAAATCAATATACCAGATGAATAAATTGGGGGCTATTCCAATTTAGAATAGATTGGAACAAAAATACTAGTTCATACAAGAAAAAGTATGCAAGATTTTTTTAAAGGACCAGAATAATAAATTTAAATCTCTCTCTCTCTTTCTCTATCCAAGAGTGAATCTACCTAAACAAATTCTAGGAGAAGAGTTGACTGCAAGGACACAACAACACTCTCCCATGTGTTACCATAAATTGGATGTGCAAGGTGATAAAACTCATTGACAAGTTACCATCACACTATCAGAAAATATGTCACAGCATTTGAACCCATTAGCTTTGTTCATATATGAACCAAATGCTGCAACAGTGTTTGAAATTCTGCAAGCCAGAAAATTCCTCTGAATCACCTTCGTTTTCTTCCAAAGACTTTCAAAGGCACCTGATTCAATTTAATGCCTTGGAGTAGAGAGTAGAACTCAAATATATCACTGGATTAAGACTACTTCAAACTGAATCGTTCCTCTAAAGCTTTGTGGGATTCTGCTTTTTATTCTTTTATGATTGGGCTTATAGGTAGACTGGCCTTTTTTTTTAATCAATTCAACTTCAGTACTTTTACTGCATCCTGAGCTGCATGGTTATTCATTCATAGCAATAATGTGGCTCATAATTTCCCATAAATCACATGTGCCAAAAATGAAAATGACAATTCAGATCAAAGCGTGCAATTAACCAAATGCTGGAAAGTTTGCAGCTGAAGAATAAAAGCTGAACTTTTCCAATTCCTTGACAATTAAGAATAAAGAAAGACATAAAGAAAAGCAAAATGAAAGGCTATGCATGTGAAGCCATCAGAAAAAAAATCAGATTAAAAACTGCTCTGAATAGGCAGAAAATGGGCCCACAATTTTTTTTTATAATGGGAGCTGTATGCTTTCCATTTCCAAAATACTTCTTTCAAGTGTGTAACTGGAATAAAATATATATTTCAACTCCTTAACAATAGTATAATCTGGGCAATTTTGAAAATTCAATCAATAGCCATATCTATTACAGTTAGGAGAATCATATCGCCTCTGCTTTGATTCTATAAAGTAAATACATGCTTTATTGTTAATAAATTAAATTTAGTTTTATTTTCAATTTGCTGGGGAATTAGACTTTGATATTTTAGACTTGGAGAAATCAAAGGCTAGTTGAACAAAACAATATTTAATTGAATTGCAGTCTCTCTGCAGGAGTATCCAGCAAATGACAATTTCTAATAATCATGATGAATGATTATGATGAGCTTAATGAATAATACCAATAGAAGGGAATATATGGAGCTCAGGGTTGAATTTTGGAGTCCTGAGTGTTCTTTAAACTTGGTTGTTTGCTTGCAGGCATCTTATTATCAGTCCAGGTAACATCTTCAGTGCAGTTCATTATACTCAGTTTAATGAAGAACAGAGTCCAGCTGAAGAAATGATGGATCAGAGATCAGAAAAAGGTCAAAGAAAAAAAACCAAATGAACAGGAATTTGTTGATGAAATTTCTATGATCAAGAATGGTCCCTTCCCTTCCATACTGATTCCTGGCAACTATTCTGGACACATCCCTGCAGTTGTCTGGCAAGATTTTGGAAGTGGTTTGCCATTGCCTGCTTCCTAGGGCTAAGGGAGAATGACTGGCCCAAGTTCATTCACCTGACTTTGTGCTTAAGGGAAGACAAGAAGTCAGTCTCCAGTTTTAGGACTGGTGCCTTAATCACCACATCGAAGTGGTTCTCGCTCTCTCTAAATATCTTCCAAAATTGTAACAATTGCATGACAAGATTGATGAAAACCAGCCACTCTGTATAGTATGGTTGTTCAGTGTGCAAAGATTTAAGAGCATAAGAACAACTCTATTCTATCGCTTGCTGTTTTGTATGCTGCTTTATCCTGCTACTTCTGTCATTTTCTTTTCTGTAGAGGCAAAATTTTCTGGAAATAATTAGTTGCAGGACAACTTTTGGCACCAATCAGATTTCTAATTTAGATGACCTCTCTCCTTACATCTATTGGGAAAATTCTGTTGATCAGCACTGTTTACCTCTAATTAGTAGTGCTGGGATTAAGAAATGTACTAAAGGGACAAGCTTTGTTCAACCTTTGATTCAATAAACCCATGCAATTTCCCCACTCTGTACTGTTGTCTTCTGTGGTGATTATACTCCCCTGGAGGCAGAGTTCTTCCGTTCCGTTTTCCCTGTCCCATGTGGGGTAAGTAATATTTTGAGTGTGTATTGTGGGTGCACACATTGGGGGCAATATGCTGACTCTATAAACTGCTTAGGGAGGGCTGTAAAGCACTGTGAAGCAGTATATAAGTCTGAGTGCTATTGCTATAGTGATGGTTGTACATGAAAATGTTCGTCTTGGAAGTGCTTGCAAATGGAAAATTTGGTTCCTGCCCCAGGTGGAAAAATTAACAGCAAACCCAATGGCTCCATTTTTAAAGAAATGAAAAGCCAGTTAAATACCAGAATTTGACATGCTCTTGCCTTCCTGAACATTAAGATATTCACAAGCACTGGCGGAAGTGCTTTGACATGCTAACATTTTAAACCAATCATTGATACAATAAAATCTTGGTGAGCTCCCCAGAGTCACCTTGTGGTGAGATGGACAGCAAACGTATCTAAGCAATCACAGTGAAGACAGAGAATTTGACTAAACTGAAATAAGTAAAATGGGAAAGAGATTGTACTGCCTATTTTTAAATAATAAGATGTTGCTGTCAGAGGAGACGAGGCAAGTTGGCAGAAGAAAAATGACTGCAGCTTGTCTCAAAAGTGCTTTTCCAAAAGACACCTTGACTGTTTTTTTTCCCCTCAAACCACCTTTGAGATGACTTATGAGCTGGATGACTGAAAATCTCCACAGACTGCAGTTTAGTCACATAAGCATGAGGAAAGGTTCCTTGGGGGCCACCTGAAAATATCAGGGAGGCCCATGGTTGAAAAGATTAGAAGCTGACATCCAAATGACTGCAGCAATAAATTACAAGTGGTCCTTAAGACAATTTGTTTACCAACCATTCAAAATCACAACAGTATTGAAAAAAGTAAACTGTGACTGTTCCTCACATATGTGATTGTTCCCCACAGTCACACCAGAAGTGGGTTCCGGCAGACACTACTTCTGGCTTGCTTGTGGGCGCGCTGTTAGCAAGCAGATGCTTGATAACACTGCATGCGCAGTGCAATAAAAATTGTTCTAATATGCATTTACATGTGTGGTGTGTATGTGTGAATTTCAACAACTGTAGAATCAGGCTGTAGCATAATTGACAAAAGTGAAGGGGGAAGCAAAAAACAAGATGGCAGCACCTATGGTGCCGCTTGGAGAACTGGTTCAGGGGTGTGGCAGGCCTGGTTCACTGCCAGTTCCAGCAACCCAGGCTACCAAACCACTAGCGGTTTGGTCGAACCAGTAGGAATCCACCACTGAGTGACATGATTGAAATTCCAATGCTTGGCTATTATGTATTTACAATGGCTGCAGCATCCCAGGTTTATATGTTCCCCATTTGCAACCTTCCCAGGGGGCTACCAGCATGCACAGTCAATGGGGGAAGCTGGATTCGCTTAATGACTGCATGATTAATGTAATGATTGTGGCAAAAGATGTAAAATTGGGCATGACTCCCTTAAGAACTGTCTCTCTTAGTGACAGAAGTTCTCGTGCCAATTGTGATTGTATGCCGAGCACTGCTTTTAGGGAGGGCCTGTCAAGTATATTGATGAATCGAGAAAAGGAATTCATTCTCGGACTTCCGGTGGCGCCGCTGTCCTTGGAAGACGTTCCCACGGGAACGCCAGCCCGTGTTTGAGTAACAAGCTGCTAGGATAGCATAAATCAGCTGTCCAGCAGTTTGAAAATCTCCCCCTCGGGAAAAGGGGGGGAGGTGAGCATTCTGGCAGAGGGGAGAATTGCCCAGCGGCCCCAGAAGCAATTCTGTGGCGTGAAAGGTGCGAGCTCCCCAGGAAGCCTGACGATCTCATCACGGGATGCTTCTGCATTTGCAGAACAAAAGGCAGCGTTCACACCAGCAACTTCAAGTCTATTTTACATCTGAATAAGGAATTCATTCTCTCTCTCTCTCTCTCTCTCTCTCTCTCTCTCTCTCTCTCTCTCTCTCCCTCTCCCCCCTCCCTACCCAGTCATAAACAAAGAAAAAATATATTGAAAGATTTAAGAATTGTTTTATGTCGACAAAAATTGCATTTTTCCTCTTATGCTTTTGAGGATTTCAGCTTGGCATATTGTGGGTCCTTGGCTTCCAAATATTTAGAATTGGGACCCAAAGTCAGTAGTAGATTATATATAATTAATAAGTATATGTGTAACCATGTTTCTGCTCCTCCTTTCTCTATTCCAAAAACAAGAAAAGTAATAAACTAGCATATGTTGGGCCACAACATATGATGACACTGACTCAGTGGTGGGATTCAATTTTTTTTACTACCATTTCTGTGGGTGTGGCTTGGTGGGCATGGCAGGGGAAGGATACTGTAAAATCTCCATTCCCTCCCCACCCCAGGGGAAGGATACTGCAAAATCTCCATTCCCTCCCAACTCCAGTGGAAGGTTACTGCAGAACCCCCATTCCCTCCCGATCAGCTGGAACTCGTGAGGCAGAGACTAGATGGGGACGGGGCCAGTCAGAGGTGGTATTTACTGGTTCTCTAAACTATTCAAATTTTTCCACTACTGGTTCTCCAGAAATGGTCAGAACCTGCTGAATACCACATCTGCACTGACTGGATCCATGCAATACATTAGACTTGTACCATTGTTTGGTAAATAATGGTTTGCTCAATATTTATTTATTTATACAATTTATAGAGCCCAGCCACCACACGGCAATTCTATAGCAGATGGAGCCATTATGTGTTTTCAGGCTATGTTCATGTTAAGCCAAAATCAGACAAATTGCAACACGACTCATTTTATTGGTGTAAGACGAGACAATTATTCTATTTTTAAACTCTATGATTTTCTTTGAAAAAAAGTGTTCTTTTCATTTTCATTCCCTCCATGCTGAATTCTTCTCTCAGCATAGAGAAAATAGCGAGTTCAGGCTTTAGCATTTTACAAATTAAAACTATGAAGACGAAGTCTGAAACAGTAGGTTGAATCCAGAAATGCCAGTGAACTGTGTGAAAATTAGTTTATTTTGAAGTTAACAAGAATGTAGCCAGGATAGCCAACAATGTCAAATATGAAAATATTACTTGGTAACATCATAGTAACATAATTCTCTGTGTAGTTATTAGATGCCTATTAATATCTGAAACTATATACACCCCCGCATACTCTAAATATATGTACACTATCTCCTGCCTTCAGTAGAGCTAACGAGATGCTGCTGAAAAACAGTAAAAATGATGACAAGGCTAAAGTAGAAGCAAAATTGCTGCAAATTTAGGATTTCTGGCAGATCCCATCTCCCTCCCCCCTCCCCCACTCCGCAGCCACCTTCTCCAGGCATCCTTAGATGTTAATGTTTGTTTTCAATTTATTTATGTTTCAATGTACAGGTAATCCTCGACTTATAACAGTTCGTTTAGTCACTGTTCAAAGTTACAATGGCACTGAAAAAGGTGACTTATGACCATTTTTCACACTTGTGACCCTTCCAGCATTTATGACCCTTCCAGATGATCATGTGATCAAAATTCAAAAGATGATTGGCAACTGATGCATAATTATGATGGTTGCAGTGCAGAGGTGGGTTCCTACCGGTTCGGCCTGGTTCGGTCGAGTTGGTAGTGACTTGGCCTGCCACACCCCCAAACCGGTTCTATCATCAGTGGAGCCACCTTGATTTTCGGTTCTGTGCATGCGCAGAATAATCTTCATTGCAAAAATGTAATCCTCCCCTTTTCTAACGCTGCGCGCATTTGCAGACCTTCCTTCCTTCCTTCCTTCCTTCCTTCCTTCCTTCCTTCCTTCCTTCCTTCCTTCCGCATTACTCAAAGAACAATATCCATTCATGGAGTACATATCCTAACAGGCAACAATGAATGGCTCTTTTTCCTAAGGAAACAAGTTTGGGCAGGTTTACAGATCAGACTAAATCATAACTAAGGAGTGAACGGCTAAAGTCACAGTGATTGGCTGTCAGTGAGCTGACAGTGGCTGAATGAGCTGGACAGCTCCGGTTAAAAGAGGGAGCTGTCAGACAGTTTGCACTTGTTCTTTCCCGAGTGAAAATAAACTGTTTCTTCGCAACAACTCGTCCTGCCTCTTCAATCGATCCCTATTTAACAAGAATGTAGTAAGCCATGGCTTGTTCCGTAAACTAAGATTGATGGTGTTCATACACGATAATCAAAGGTCAACAAATCATATGATTTGATAGGATGGCTTATATAGTTATAAGAAATGTAGCCTACTTTTCATTAAAAGTAATTCCAAAGTGATGTGCAAACCCAGGTCACGTAATTTAAGAAGAGGCCAGCAATAGTTTAAAGGCTGGTAAAGAAAAATTGAGACTGGGCTAAAAATAAGTAAAATATGTTTCAATCAATTTTTTAAAAAATAATAATGGCTTAAATCCATTGAGCCCTTTGGAGACCTTTTATTCTACTGATGCAGGCTTTTAGGATAGCCATCATAAGTGCGATGGGAATTGATCCAAACAATAGCCTGATAAAAAAAGTGTTCAGTTCATCACGATATGAATCTGAACTGCAGTCCTAGAAACTTTCTTCTGTGTATAATCCTTTCAGCTAGTTCTTTTTATACCTCTACGATCAGACCTTCATATTCTTACAGCTGCTAAGGCAATACTGTATTCTCATTTTAGCAATAAAAGCTATTATATTAATAATGTCTGTGCAGTTAAATATAACCACCTCCAATGTGCAAAAGTATTAACATCGTTCTTAGTATTTGTCTTGAATTAAGTCCCGTTTTGTTAGCATGCATACTGCAGCTCAAGTGAAGACATAATTCGTAACTTCATTTTAGGTTAATATTAAGGATGTGTGCTGCTGTGCTCATTCACACACACACATGTAACTGAGGTTTAGTAAGTTTATTAATAATCCCCAGCAATTCCTTTCATCAAAACTCAGAACTGTCTTAATTAAATCCAGCCACAAGTAGGCCAGGGTTAGTCCACAGAGCAATGGCCCAATAATCCACAAAGCAATTGAAAGTTGCTCAAACAAAATAATTCCGCTCAAACAAACCTAAATCCACACACAAGGCAAAAAAGGTCCAGAGTTGTCAAGGCATGGATCAATTCCAAACATGGAGTCAATCCAGAGTGAAGAAGGGAATACAACAATGAAAAACACACAGCTAGATAAGGAACATGTTGTTCCCAGCAACGCCTTCCTCTGTCTTCTATGATAAATAGCCAGGTCTTCAGTGCAGCCCATCAAGATGGGTGGGGCTTTCTCTGCCCTATGTGTTTTCGGATCAGGTACAGTCAGGTGCAGTTCTCCTCCTCTTCTTTGTTGGCCATCTACCGCCGCATGCTTTCTCCAGCTGAAGCTTCCTCCAAATGTCTTCCAGCCGACCATTCAGAGTCTCAATCAACTCCATTCCTGATGTGTCAGGAATAGGCTCATACTTTCCTGAGCTGACATCTGAGGAGGAATCTGGAGGGGGGGGGAGTCCAAGGATGGATTGGCACACCTCTGGCTGGGCACACCTATGGATTTGCATGCCTCAGACTGGGAAAGGGGGAGGGCTTTCTACAACGTTTACCTTAATGATTTTGAGTGGGAACTTCAGATCCTGCCTATTCTTCTTGCTATCATCATCTCCCAACATCAGTTCCTTTTGAAATGTTGCCTATTTCAAGAGTTCTGCTTTCTTGAGGAGATAGGAGAGGCAAATCCTTACATTCATCCTGCAGCAGCTCGTTCTCCGCATCAGAGACTGAGCTGGCAATGATACTTTGTAAAACATGGTGTAAAGATGGGATGATGCACATTGACACGTTAACATATTGAAATGCTGGAAGAAACATGGATGGGATCACAGGATGTGAAAACCTTCAAGGGATAGTTTTCTGCTAATACTGGAAGTACATGGTTAATAAGGTGGAAGGTTGGCATGAATTACTTTTTTATTATTAAATTACTTTCTAGTTCTCATTAAAAAATGCAAGTACTGATGTTCTCCCCAATTCTGGTCTGAGCGTTGTGTCAAAGCCAATGATGAACACTAGACACAAGGGGCAGGATTTGTTTCCTTTTATTGAAGCTCTCCAAGAAAAGGGGTTGTGGCTAGAAAAATGGCAAAGAACCTCAAACAATAGAATTAAGAAAGCTTTATACATTTTCACTAAAGCAGAAGGCGGGATAAGGTATTTGTTTTACTCTCTCACAGGCTGTCTGAATCAACCAGTAGCTTCATCATCCATCTCTTCTATAATCCATTTAGAAATGTATCCAGGCTTGAGCCCCTCTCTTTTGAATATTTTGTTCTGACCAAGGCTTCGCGAGAGCATGAAGCAAACTCCTTGTCTGACAAAAACCCCTTTTATTAACTTCCTGTGAATTCTGCTCATTCACATCTTGCTTGGAGAGCTGAGAGGCCGATATCTGCAAAACTTGGCAAGGAGACTCTGAGAGTCGCAAACCAATTAAGCGAACTGATTGTCTCCTGCAAACTCCACTCCCTTTTCACTCCTCTTTTATTTCCTCTGGGAGGTGACATTCATCATCCACCTGTGGCCTTACTCCCAAGTCAACCCCTGTTCTTTAGCTGTTCCCTTCATCTGGCAGCTCTGTGCATGCGCACACTGGAAACAGGCTCCAGCTGTTAGTCTGCCTCACTGATTTCTGACTCTGAAGGCAGCTGATAACTGGCATATGGCTCTGGCCCCCTCTCTGCTTCTGATGCAGAGCCCTCATCAGAGCCTTCCCCAGACTCCAGGACTGGCCCATGTTCCCCCCAACCTCTTCACTGTCCAAATCTGCTGCCAGCTCCTCTGGCCACTGGCAGGCCACAACATATTTCAGATTTATTTGGATATCAGAGTCTAGGAACACATGTTTTTGCAAATGTATAGAAGTTACAGGAACCTCCCAGCTAATCCACATTTGCTCTTTCTGGCAAAAAGAAACAGAAGAGAAAACTGTCAGCCAAACATTGCTTGCTTGCCAGGTAATAACTAAACCCCCCATTCCAACCCCCTCAGGCCCAGGCCTAAGTACACATCTCTTCCAATTGACACAAAAATAGAAAATAATTGCTTGTGTTTCCCCAGGTTCTCACCATAGTAGCAAAACTTTATTGCTTTCTAAACTCCTAAGGCTGGTATGTCAACAATTCTGTCTCTCCTACGTTATCATGCCAGCCCATTGCTGCAGTGTAGTCGTAGACACCCTCTTCCAGTAGCAGGTAATGAGATGTGCCATTTCTGAAATGTTACTCACTGCTTGAAATGACATTCCCCTCTTCACTAGCCCTGAAATGTACTAAAATTGCTTACTTACTGGTCCCCCTTGACAAAATATCACATGATCAGCATGGAGCTCATTTCCTATTGGTAATGAAGATTAGGACTTTATCTAAAAGATCCCTATCTTCATTTATAACCTAGCCTCTATATGACTATTCTCTTTCCTTCTTGTGTAGCATGAACTTCTTGATGGATGGATATTGTTCTCCCCTTATCTTTTGCCTCTTACATCAGGGTGGGTGTGATGCTACAGTAATTGGCCTGAATTGTCTTAGTCTCTCTCTCTGACTCTCTCTCTCTCTCTGGAGCAGCTGTATTTGCATCAAAAGTTCTTAGAGCAGAGTAATCAATGACATACAGAGATCTGAATTCTAAGATTGCTTTGCTTGCATGTGGCAAGCTTTTGAAGGAAACACAGTGGGAACTGATCTAGCAGTTTCAGAGAAAATCCTTTTTTTAAATGAAGAAACAATATGGGTTAATCACGGGTATCCATCCTAATGAAACAGTTGCTCTTTACACTTAACCAACTTCACCAGCATGGGCTGGCCAACCAGCCATAAACAGTAATAGCCATTTTAGTCCTGCTCTTGTTTGTTTATTTAACTTTCAAATACCTTTGCAGAAATTACTCATTAAGATGTCAATTATTCTGTCAAAGATTCTACGGTCACATATGTTGATAAAGACTCCTACTTCTACTTTGTATAAAAATAGTTCAAGGCAGAACTTGGCTTTATTACATATGTGTATGTGTATATGTGCGTGTGTATGTGTGTGTATATGGATTATACTGTCTAGCAAATATAATTAAGCCTCATAAATGTTTGTGATTTTATTAATTAAATAAACAACAGTTCACCCTGTTGGGCTGGATCCAAAGCTGGTCAACATATTGTAAAAAGGGCTTTCCAAACCTGGCATTCTCCAGATGTTTTGAAATTAAAATTCCCAGAAGGTTTCCAGAATGACTATGTTATGCTAGTTGAAATTTGGGGAATTAATGCCCCAATATGTGTAGATAACTTAAATCCATAGTAAGCTTATTCATGATGAGTTCTATTTATTTTAACAGATCTACATCTGCAAGACACTGATTGATCCAGTCCAAAATTGTCCCTTTCAAGATGTTGTAGGATCTAGTGTAGAGTCATATTAACAGCGTCATCTGCTGATCTATTTGCTCAGTAGGCAAATTGCAAGAGGTCTAACAGTGGATCCGTGATAGTTTTCAGGTGGGCCAGCACTAACCTTTCAAAGGTTTTCATAACTACGGATGTCAATGCAACCAACCTGTTGTCGTTCAGCACCTTGATGGAAGATTTCTTTGGCACTGGGATGATAGTAAAGCATTTGTAGCAAGAAGGAACATAACACATTTCTAGTGATATATTAAAGATGCAGATGAAGACGGGGACCAGTTGGTCAGCACAAGCTTTCAAGCAAGAAGAAGTTACCTTGTCTGGGTGTGGTGCTTTTCCAGGCTTTGATCTGTGAAATAGACCTTGCACATCATTTTCTATGATAACCAGAGCTTGTGGGGGGAGGGCAAAATGATAGGGTCAGTTGTAGGAAGCTTGGCTGCTGTTGGTGTATCTGAGATGAAGACTGTGGTGATAGTTGACAGTGATTTCCTCTTAAACCTACAGTAAAACACATTCCGGTCACCTGCCAGTTGTCAATGCCCTCAGGATAGGATTCTATAAATCAGATGGCTAGAATTAGAAAATAAACACAAGTAGTAGCTACAAGTTTACTACAGCCCACCAACTAATATTGCCTGTATTAAGCAATTGTTGTAGGGCATCTCGCCATTCTACTTAGTCTTTTATAGTCTTCACAGAAAAATCATGAACATTTGGATATATTCCCATTGCTGAAATGCCTAGAGTGGGGCCAAAATATCCAAAATAACTAGAAGGAGTTATCTTGTCTGGAGTTTTAGAAAACAGAAAAAGGAGAAAAGAGTATCTCGCGAACATTATGGCATCTGTAAAAACTGCAATATTGACTTTGCAGCATCAAAGTTCTGCTGGATGGGTTTTCCTGCATGAAGCTCCTCTTAATTGCCACAGGGATAAGACAAAGGACATGAGTTGTGTTCCCAGTTTGAAAGAAAACAAACTAGTATTGTGTTGCTGAGGTGACCCTGTCTTAAAAATCCCAAGAAAGCTTTTTGTACTAGGAATATCTTTCGTTTCTTGAATAAAGAATACAGGTTTGGTTTATTCTCGTGTATCGGGATCTAAATTCTTAGTACAGCAGAAATAACAAGCAGTTTCAAAAAAAAGTGGGGGGTAATATTCCCCCCTTCCAAATATGAATGAAAGAAATGAAAAAGTCAAGAGTTTTGAGATGCATTCAATACAATAGAAATACTCAGATCACTGTGTAAAATAAAATTAGGGTGGTCTGGGAAACAGCTCTATTTTCTGAACAAAAGAAATAATGATTTCAACTGCTATTGGAACCTGATGGACTCAGTTGCTTTGGTGAATGAATGAGGTAAAAACAAGGTTTTCAAATGTCACAGTTGTTGGGTCTGTGGCCAATTTGCAGAAGCTCCCAGACGTTGTTGGTATACCCTTCGTTTTCTTAACTAAATCTAAGCATTCTCTACAAAGTAAACTATCTGGAGGATTTTAGAAGCAGCCATGAGGGGAAAAAAGTTTCCAAAAAGCAAAGCGAAAGCAAACATACTAAGGCCTCCATTTGTATGAATATATGTATCACAGGATCAATGTCTGTAGGCAGCCAAAACAAAGATGAGGAAAATGAAAATCCATTGTATTGTTTCCTTGTGTAGGTTCCTCCATGTGAGGAAAAGCTGAGGAAGAAGTGTTTGAATTTTTGCCTCAGAAAGTCAATTCAGTCCAGCTACTGAAAGAAGCGGGAAGAAGTTCTTCAAAGAGAATATGATGGTCTAAGCCTTCGTGGTCAGTATCTCTTGGACAGTGTTGGGCTTTGGGGCTTAATAAAGGACTTTAGGTCTTGGTCTACAGAACAGATTGTTTGATTTTTCAACTGGTAATGGTAGTTGGCATCGTCAGAGGCCCAGTGGTCTCCAGGCAACTGAGCAAGAGCTGGCTGAGCTCCTGTCTTTATAGCCAAGTGTCCTTCAAAAAGGCTTTGCTTTAATGAACTCACTATAATCAGAGCTAGAAAATTCCTCTTGCGGTTTTCAAGATTCTTTATTTATCCCAGTTTCCCTGAAAGCTGTGTTGCTCTTGCTTCCATAATCTTGCCAGGAACTTGACAAGTCTTGCCAGAGGCTTGACAAGTTTGAATACAGTTCTTTGGAAGACTCAATTCATTTCTAATTGAGAATTGAAATTTACATCTTCATCAAAACACTTTCAACTGAACAAGAACAAAGTGGAAGGTTGTATTCTGCAATCTGAGCAAATTCATTAGACCAATAGAAGTCTAATTAATCCAACAGAACGAATTCCAAAATGGTGATGCAAAGGATTGCATTAATGCCCTAGAACCTGTCTGTCATATATTATTAATAACTCCCTTGAACATTCATAACAATATATTAACAATGAAAGATGCTACAGTGTGCTGAAATCCACTTGGCAGTTTGTCAAAAATATTCTTCCCCATTTTAAATATCTTGTTTCTAGGATGCTTGAAAAATTATTTCCAGTTGCTTTTGCTCATATTTTTAACTTTACTGATTTTTAAAGACAAGGACTGATACTTTCTGTTCTAGCTTTCCCTCATTCCAAATCTCTTCCCATGAAAAAGCTGAAGGGCAGACTTCCTCAAAATACCTTCCCTTGGGCTTTAACCAAAATAAGGAAAACTATAGTCCTCCAGAAATGATGTTATGAAAGATTATACAATATTCAGACACATATACATTAGCAGGAGGTCACTCTTCAAGGTCATACAGTGTCTGCTGCAATGGATGTAACATTGCCATTTGCACCTGCATTAATTCCTTGGTTTTTCAACCCCACAGCTCACTTTTGTGAATGAATCTTGCTTTCCTCACCCACATTAGCCTGGATTGTTACACCTGTTGGAACCCAATACTGTGATCAATGTTGCATTTTCTCTCAAGGCACTACTATAAATAAAATAAGACAAGACAGTTGATTCTTTTGTTCTTATTCAAAAAGCTTTGGAAACTTTTTCTTCACCTAGCATATTTATCTTAGATTTTTACACTTTGGAATATTAGAACCATGTCAAGATAAGACTGAACAGGTTGAATGAAGGAAAACTACAGAGGAATTCAAATCCAAATCAAACAGGAGGAGAATAGCAAACCAACAAGGATAAGAATAATATAGGAAATATGGACTGTATCAGCTGAAAGTGAAGAGACATTTTCTAGGAGCTGATCAGCTTAAATATGTAGGTTCTCTAGGCAAATATGCTCTCAAGTCAAGCTTGACTATTCATGACTACACCAATATATTTCTTCAGTTTTCTTGGCAGCAGTACAGAAATTCTTTGCCATTGCCTTCTTGAAGTATTCTTTAATTTCACTCTGCTATTCCATGGCAGTTTCCAATCTCGGTAATAATCAGGCTTAACCCAACCTAGTTTATGAGTCCAGACACAGCAAGTCAGATGTTGACATTTGCTGATACAAATAGATAAGAATATTCAAGTGCATTTCACAACAATATATAGTATATAACCTTGAAATGGAGGTGCTGAGAAGAGAATTGCAAACAATTCCAGTGAAGAAGAAAAATGGAAGACATCACAAAAACTAATCTAGTTATCCAGAAAGTGTAGAGAATATCTGGAAACAATAAAGGACATGTCAGATGGGAGGAAAGAGGGAAAAAAAGGTCAATGAAGACATCCAGAAGAAAGTTAGAATTGAAAGATGGGGCCTGAAAACTAAAACTCAGAATGAGTTGTATCTGGAGAATGAGCTAAAAAGATAAATTTCTTCAGATATATTCAGAATGAAAGGAAAACAAAATAAACTTAGTCTCCACTACCAGCTGCTCAAAGATGATAGGAAATGTTGTTAGTGCTATTCAATTCTTATTTTGGTTCAGTCTTCTTTCAAGACTATTGGGGAAAATAGAATGAATAAGTTAAGATTAAGAATATAGGAATAACCTTCCTTGATCCAACAATGACCTCAGTTCAATATTCTTTTTCTCACAGTTGGTTTTCTTCCCAAGCAGAAAAAGGTGTCAAGTTTTTCCTTCTCCTAGAAGTAACATAGAATTATCATCCATGAATATATCCACTGCCCTTTCTAATGTCCTCAATCCTTTATATTTTTAGATGTGTATAAAACATTGGTCAATAACTGTAATAAACTTGAATATGTCTCCCTTTTAAAGCCCATCCATGTTAGTTACCCTCACTGCAGTCTTACATTAATGAATTCCTCAGGTTAATTATTCATTATGTGAAAAATTGGTTTGTTTTGTCTGTTCTAAATCTCCTCCCAATCAGCTTAATTAGATGATTCCTACTCCTAGACTTCTGAGAGAGGGGAAAATAACCCCCCACAGCCTACTTTTTCCTATCTTGAATAATTTTGTACCTCTCAATCATGTCCTCACTCATTTGCCTTTCTTTCCAAGCTAAAGTGTCCCAAACATGGTAGCCTTCTCTCATATGGAAAGCCAGTGATCTGAAGCTTTTGATTGTTATCATATTTTTCCAGTTGTATTATATCTTTCTTCCAATGTACAGAGTATTAAAATGTGGCTGTATTTGTTCTGATTTGCCTTAGCAAGTAATGATAAGCTTGTTGTTGTTGTTAGTTGTGAAGTGTCCGACCCATCGTGACCCCATGGACAATGTTCCTCCAGGCCTTCCTGTCTTCTACCATCCTCTGAGTCCATTTAAGCTCATACCTACTACTTTGGTGACTCCATCCAGCCACCTCATTCTCTGTTCTCCTCTTCTTCTTTTGCCCTCAATCTTTCCCAGCATTAGGCTCTTCTCCAGTGAGTCCTTCCTTTTCATTAGGTGGCCAAAGTATTTTGAGTTTCCTCTTCAGGATCTAGCCTTCTAAAGAACAGTCAGAGTTAATCTCCTCTACACTTGTGCTTATTCACGAGTAAACACAAAGCCCTTTTTTAAAAAAGTAGGAATAATCTTTTACTCACACGGATAAACAAAAAAAACCAAATGTAATTAGTCCCAACAATGGTTCTGGCCTAGAAATCCAAATTGCTTGCTGTATCCTAAAAATGAATGTTTGTCTGAGACAACCAGCCTCTCCCAGACCCCTACTATTTATTTCCCAGCCCTGGGAGGGGCTGGCTAGAGTCCACATCTGCTTTTCCCTGAGAGCCAGCTTATTGCTTTCCTTTGCTCTCCTCTCCTTTCCTCTCTACGCATTCGTGCATCTGGGATGGGCCCCATCTGTTCCTCCCCCTCACTCAGTTCAAGCCCTGAAGACAGCTGCCTCTCCTCCTGGGGGAGGACGGAAGTCCGTGGCTCTTCCTCTGTCTCTGAATCTGCTTCCTCATCAGAGGCTCCGAAGTCCAGGCTCTCCCTCCACCTCCTCCTCGTCTGACTCTGCAGCTAGCTCTGCTGGCAGCAGACAGGCCACAGCAGTATTATATATTTGTTTAAAGACATTTCAGTAATTAAAAATATTTTTAGTTACTTCTTAAGAATTTCAGGCAAAGAATGTGATTTTTCCAAAGCTTCTATATACTGAGTTGACATCTTTGTTGGATCATCCAGCATATGACCTAGATTTTTCTACTGGATTTTTCTACTGGAACTGACAATTCAGATTGTATCAGTACATTTGTGTCTAGATGTTTTTTGCCCCCATGTCCACCACTTTCCAGTTACTTTGTTCCAATTTAACTTGGTTAAATGTAACCAAATTTGCCATTGGTTTAACCATTTTCTAATGAATCTTGACCAGTGGTGGGTTGTAGGTGGTACGCCTCGGTACGCAAGTACCAGTGCCTGCCAGAAGCAGCAGCTACCATACCGGAACGGTTCTTTGGAGGGCCGCCCACCCGCCCGCTCTCATTCCTTACCTGTATTTGAAGGAAATGGGCCATTTACGCACACGTGCACAATGTATAGTGCCTGCGTGATGCTCCGCCGAGCAGCTGGAGCATCACAGGTGGTGGGTGCGCATGCATGTGCAGCACTCCTGTCCGTGGTGCATGCCCAGCTCCCATTGCAGCGTACTAGTTGCAACAGGAGCTGAAACCCACCCCTGATCTTGACCCAGAGATTACCATGAACCAAAAATTCTTCTGAAGCAATTCCCAATCATGTCTGTTTTTTACCACCTTGAATAATTTAGAATGGTAAACTACTAAACTATCATCTGCAAACTTGGCCAGCTCATTGCTGCTTCTTAAGCCAGGAGAATTAATGAACATGTTAAGAAAGCATCTGTTGCAACAGATTCTTGCAGATTCCACTTCTTCCTTCACTTTTTTACTCCTTCGCAATCTTTTTGGAGAGTTTGCCATCCAGTTAGTAATCCATAAAATACGGCTCCCTTGATTTTACAATCACTACCTATGATAGAGAACTTTGTCAAAGACTTTTTGAAAATCCAAGGATCAAGAGGGGTCAATTCCGTATGCCTATTGAGACTCTCAACATAATGCATATTTGGATGGGCTTTTATATGTTATCTTTATACGTTATCTCTGCAAGAACCGGGGTGGGGTAGGAAGGGGCAAATTTTGCTGCTAACTTTGAAAGGGGGAAAAGAAGGATCCAGGGAACAACAGACATTACCAGTCAGTCATTAATTTGTAATAATTGCAATGAAGTCAGCAAGGTTTCATCAGGAACTTATTTAATTGTTTTAGCTGATAATTGCCTTTGCAGATTGTGGAATGCTATGGGCATAACATACGTTGAATTCAGTAGTGTACCTGACAAAGCACCTATGACATTCTAATTAGCAAACTAAATAAAATGACTTGAATGGCATGATAATTAGATGGGTAGATAACTGGCTTGAAAATCCTACTCAGAGCTCATCAAAAATGACCCTATCAAAGTGGAGTTACATATTGAGTGGGTTGCCACAATGTGCAATGCAGGATTTCCTAGTCTTCATTTTCACTAATAAGTGGAATGAAGGAGTAAAGATTTGCAAGTGGGACAATGAATGTGGTAAAAAAAGAAAAGAAAAACAGAAATGACCTATTATGTTCCTAATCTTTACCCCTTTCCTCCAGCCCTGCATAAAATAAAGGCCATATTTGATAGTATTCTGTATCTTCTTTCGATTTACTCTTCAATGTAAGTCTATCCATTTCTGCACAGTCCCATGTCTTCTTAATTATCTCTTCATCTAGTGGTATTTCTTCATTTTTCCAATGCTGAGCAAATACAATCCTGGCTCCTTCTAATACATGGTACTATACCTAATTTTAAAAATGTTCAGGTTTAAGATCTACATGTTTTCCTGCCATTTTTTTCTAACCAGATATGCATTTTTGCCCATTTTTTTTTTTTGCTTTAACACAAGTCTGCCACAAATGGTAATTATGTGCCAGATTTTTGGTTACATTTCCAACATTTACTAGACTACCAACCTTTTTTGAAGATGAACTGTCAGTCCTGGATCCACTTTGCTCCTCCACATTCCAGTTCCCTTTTTAAACTCTGCAGCAGCTTGACTTTATACTATCATAAATCATGCGGCAATGAGGCATCTAGCACCAACATCTGTTGCACTGATAGGACATCCTGGCATGCAACACTGGTCAAGTCACGCAACACTGGTCAAGTCATGCAACATGCCATGCAATCTTTCCAAGCAATAATGTTCCGGTGATAGTCACCATTGATCTTCAGCAAGAAGCCTTGTTCAGCTGACACAGTGCTTTTTACAATTGGCAGAATTTTCCTGTGTTATCATTTTGTAAGGCTGGGACATTTATGATGATTGAGTGATTGACGTATTGCTGAAGTAAGAGAATATATCGGACCGTTCCTTTTATACTTGTTCAGCATACTATAATGTTCAGCAATTGTTTAAAAACTGGAGCAATACAGTTCTACATATTTTTCTATTGATGGAGAACGATTAGGGTACTCTAGTAGAGAAAGTATTTCATTTTGTAATGGTTTACAAAGAGCATCAGCTCTTGGGTGGCAAATCAAGGGAGCTGAAAATGAACAAACAGATGAATGAATGCTAGAGTTTGAACATTATCTGCATTTGGCAGAGGAAAGATTCTGTCATTTCCCTGCCTTCTGAATCAACAAATATTTCAACTTGTGATAAACAATATATTAGTGAAGCAAACAATAGATGTTACCTTTGTTCATCAGTTTCACAAGGCATGAATCATCTTTGTTTATAAAAGGAAGAGTGTAAATGGAGCCTCGTTTGACATATATTAGGTATTTCACTTACATTTTTGTCTTGGCATAACAATAATGAAAACCTACAGAGAACATTTTGTCAAGCTGTTCTAAGAAACAGCTTCTAAAGGGCTTAGTCATCATTGGTAGATGATCTCTTTAGGAAAGTTCTCTTGGAAAGGAAACTGGCAAAATATATAATTTGAATGTGACTTTTGTAAACCCCCCCCCCCCGAACCCCAACCCTTGCCAGATCCTTTGGCCAATATGCAGTCAAGGAGTTGGAACAAGTTCTCTGCGAAGGTCGCAATATTTGCATGGGGAGGGTGTTCTTCCATTCCTGCCCCTCCCCCCCAAAAATGAATACATGCATTACTAGAGAAGAGGTAATAGAATTTTCCTCTCTCTGAAGATAACCCAATGAGGTTTTGCAAGGAAAAATTCAGGTGAAACCAATACCCTCCCTATAATTACCTTATGGCACTTGCTAAAGCAACATTTAATAACTTTAGCGTTTAATTTCTCTTCCTTTATAGGTCATTGGTTCATCTCTTGTGTTCTTCTATAGTTCATCTCTTGTTTTTTTTTCCCCTGGAGAACCTCACATGGATCTCCCTTGGTAATTTATGCCATCTTGCATAGTTTGTATGTAGTTTGCTTTTCTGGATGGTGTCTGCTAATAGTTCTGTCATGATCTTTAGTAAGTCCACATCCTTGTTTTCCACTACGTTTTGAAACCACCAAAAGAAGGCGGCTTTTTCCATTTCTAAATGGACGATTGCCTCTTCCAGTTTAATAACTAATAATGATGGTAACAATTCAGTTCTTAAGCCAAGCAGTCACTAAGTGAAACTGCAATTGTGCTTCCAATCTTCCTTCAATTCCCTTTGCTTTACAAATTCATCAAGATTATAAATGTGGACATTGGTCACAGTTACTTTTTCATCACTATTGAAACTGCAAATGGTCACTATTCAAGGCAGTGGCTAAACTAGGACTATCTATAATGTTATATATTTGTAAGCAGGTAGAGTTTGTTGGTTTAATGCTGAGATCACCTTCTTGGATAATTTTATAAAAGTTTATAATAATGGGAGTGTCCTGACCCAGATCCCCAAACACAACAAACCCTCTGAAGTTAATTCAAAGATTCCTTTATTAGGAGTCCCGGCAGCCTCGACAAAAAGTTTCTCTTTCAATGCAGGCTAACAAGTCTGTCTGGACGGAAGATGAATAGTTGTCTTCCACACATATTCATCTCCGCCCTCTGCCTTTTATTCCCAGAGCTATGGTGGGATGTTCTGACCTAGGCTTCCTCAGCAGCACAAAGCTGAGTCCTCGTCCTGATAAACCTCCTTTATTTAATTTACAGTGAATTCCTCTCCAGCAAAGTCTTTCGTCTCCCACAGTCTTTTTTTTTAAACAAAGTTTTATTGGTTTTTTTAAAATTTAGTGGAAAAGGTATACAAATTTTGGCAGTTGCGAGGTGCGGTAGGCGCCCTCTCCCTCCATACTCATAATATACAACTAAACAAAAATCATTAATACATAGTAGTATATAGTCAGCATATTAATTCAATTGGTAATTTTGATCAGTTTATGTCAAAAAGATTTTCTTGTTCATTTTTGTGATCTGAGCTTTCTTGGTATTGCCCCATCTCCCCCCGCCGACAGAGCTCCGGCCCCTCCCGTGTCCTGCGTGTCTGTTGTAGGATCATCTGATTTTTCTAGGTGTGCTTTGTTTCTTTCCATAAAGGCCTGTGCCTCTATGGGTGTATTAATTCTAACTCTTGTCTCCTCCCAGAATATTAGCAAACCTTCAGGCATCAACCATCTGAACCACACCCCCTTCTGGTATAATTTATTCGCTAATTGCGAATAACTTTTTCTTTTTTCCCTCACTTTCTTGGGAATCTGCTTCAGAATGGTTATTTCCCTATCTTGGTATGTCAAGGCTTGCCCCCTTTGTGCACTCAGAATTTCATCTCTTGTACTTTTTCTGAGAAATTTAATGTGTACCTCCCTGGGCACGTTATGTGTTCTAGCATAGGCTGAGTTCACTCTATAAACCAGGTCTATCTCCCACCCCATATGTTGTTTTTCTTTCTTTCTTTCCCACAGTCTTTCAAGATAGTTCACAATTACCAACCTTTATCAGGCTTGGAGAGTGGCCAGGCCGATATCTTTCAGATGCTGGAATGCTTGGCAAGAATGCAGGAATGAACTAATTGTCTCCTGCAAACCCTCATCCCCTTTCACTCCTCTTTTATGGGAGGGGTCATTCACATCCACCTGAAGCCTTACTCCCAAGCAGATCCTTGTCCCTTAGCTGTTCCCTTCATTTGGCAACTCTGTGCATGCATACACTGGGAACAGGCTCCAGATGTTTGTTTGCCTCACTGATGTCTGACTCCAAAGGCAGCTGATAACTGTCAGACAGCCCTGGCCCCAGGGTGCAGAGCACTCATCAGAGCCTTCCCCAAACTCCAAGACTGGCCCATGTTCCTCCCCAATCTCCTGTCTGAATATACTGCCAGCTCTGCTGACTGTTGGTGGGCCACAACATGGGGCTTTGTTAGCAGTGGTGGCTCTTCCGTCCCAAGAATCGGCCCACGGATTTCCACTGTTCTCCTCTCCTCTTTGCATCCTCAGGTCAGGCACTGGCCTCTCCTCTTCCTCATCAGTAACCTCCACACCTGGGGACTGTTGACTCTCCGTCTGAGGGCTGACAAATGGCCCAGCCTCCACCTCTGTCTCTCTCTGTCTGCCAGCTCCATTCCCTCTTCCCCCTCAGAGCTCCCAGGTTGCCCTGATGCTGACCCGGACTCCCACGCCACCTCCTCTGATTTGGCTGCTGGAGAGGCCGGTGTCCAACAGGCCACAACAGGGGGAAATATTTTCCATTTATTTCAGTGGGTCTAAGCAGGGCCATATTTGGATTCATTCCACTGGGCATTAATGTTGAATGATAAAAAAATATTTCTCTTCTTGTAAATAAATACACAAACAACAACATTTCAATATAATGCCATTTAGAAAAATCTATAGAAGAATTTGGGGATTACGTTTAATCTTCTTTAATCTTTCCAAGACTTTATTCCATATTTATTCCATTGATGAATTCTCTAAGAAGCATCCGTTTCTAGTTACGTACTTCATTTCTGTTGCCTGTTGCTGCATACAGTTATTTTGAAAAGAATTTTGGATTCGACAAGCTTGAACAAATAATGTCAGTCATACAGCTCATCTCATTAGTTTTCTTTCTGTGCTAATGAGGCTACAATTTTAAATATTGCTCCTGCCATCCTGGCACTTTCCAAGTTGATCTTTAATTCATCCCTCTTTAATTATCTTCCCAGATTCTCATCAGCTAGATCGCAGAGCTTCCAAAAACGAGGTGTTAAAAACTTGTTGTCTTTTCTTACAAAAAGGAAACCAGTTCCCTTCCTATTTCTCTTCTCATTAGCAGGGGATTCAACTCCAGTCTTGTGGCACAAATTATAACAGTTCACCTTTTCCCAGTATGTGTAATTTTATAGCATTATTAATTCATCGATCTGGCAATCCTTTCCACATGAAACTAAGTGGATTAATTTATAAACTTATTGGACAATAAGTGGATGAAAAGTTTGTCCCTCGTTTTCCACTGTCAGTTTTTCACATTACTGTATTTATTTTTTGACCAAAGATGCACATTCCTTAATTCTCTAACAATTAAAGCATATTGGACTCCCAATTAAAGTTAACAGCTTATCTAGACTTATCTAGGTTAGGGTTTTCAAACTTTTTCAGGTTGAAGGACCTTTCAGTTGAAAACTTTTCCCCCACAGGACCCCTGATCAAAAGTTAAAGCTCTTGTGATAAAGAACATGGGCGCTGTTGTACTGATTTGCCTCCCCTTAATCTCTCAAAGAACTCCAGAGTTGAAAACCCCAGATCTAGAACTTTTGTTATTGTAATGATTTAGATTACAGAAGAATAGAAACAGATTGTTATCTGGCAATTCATGAGCATATGCATGTTTGACTGTGCAATGCTGTTAATTTTGAAACTGATGGGTTTCTCTGCAGATCTCTCACCGAGTGTGGTGCAGTGGTTAGGATGCAGTATTGCAAGCTAATTCTGCCAACTGCCAGTAGTTTGATCATGACCAACCTTCTTAGGGAAGGTTGTGGAAAAGATGGTGGCCTGGCACCTGCAGAGGGTCCTGGACGGAATAGAGTATCTGGATCTCTTTCAGTCAGATTTCAGACTTGGTTATGTGATAGAAACAGCATTGGTTGCACTTGTTATTATCTCTGGTGAGAGCGAAATGGAGGTACTGCATCCATCCTCATTCTCTTTGACCTCTCAAGAGCTTTGATACCATCGACCTTGGTATAATTTTGAGCTGGCTGCATGGCATAGGGCTGAGTGACTGTGAGTAGGGATTGTTGGTCCAGGAAAGGGAATAATTGGTGTGCGAATTGCAGTTGTGCAAAGACCCTCCTGGCCATGACTGCCATCTTCTCTTCAAGCAGGAGTCACGAGTCCAGGACAATCCCCAGATTATGCGCTGGGTCTATTTGGGGCAGTGTCTCCCCATCCAAGACCAAAGGCGGCAATTTTCCATGGAAATAGTGTGAGATGCCCATGGAGAGGTCTTGCCCTGTTATGTGGGAATGGTTTGAGCCTGTTGGCCCTGATGAAGTGGATAGGGTCCTTGATGCTGTGAAAGCCTCCCAGATGGTGACTCATGGGTGAGTCCTGATAGGTGCTTAATGCATCACTAGAGGAGGAGACATTTCCAGATGATTTTAAGGAAGCCCTGGTTCATCCCCTCCTTTAAAAAAAACATCACTGGATCCCACCTACCTGGACAATTTCATCCAGTTTTCAACCTCCCATTCTTAGGGAAGGTTGTGGAAAAGATGGTGATGAGGCAGCTGCAGAGGGTCGTGGATGGAAAAGATTATCTGGATCTCTTTCAGACTTGGTTATGGGATAGAAACAGCATTGGTTGCACTTGTTATTATCTCTGGTGAGAGAGAGATGGAGGTACTGCATCCATCCTCACTCTCCTTGACCTCTCAACAGCTTTTGATACCATCGATCTTGGTATATTTTTGAGCTGGCTGCATGGCATAGGGCTGAGTGACTGTGAGTAGGGATTGTTGGTCCAGGAAAGGGCATAATTGGTGTGCGAACCGCAGTTGTGCAAAGGCCCTCCTGGCCATGACTGCCATCTTCTCTTCAAGCAGGAGCCAGGAGTCCAGGAGAATCCCCAGATTATGCACTGGGTCTATTTGGGGCAGTGTCTCCCCATCCAAGACCAAAGGTAGCAATTTTCCATGGACCAAGAACCCCAAACCCAGAGGTACTCAAGTCTTGCCAGGGTTCAGTTTCTACCTGCTCCTTCCCCATCTAGGTCAGTGTTTCTCATTCTTGGCAACTTTAAGATCCATACTTTAAGGTACATAAGATGCAAACGTATTGGAGAGCACCAGATGAAAAGTTTGTCCCTCGTTTTCTACTGTCAGTTTTTCACATTACTGCATCTACTTCTTGAGCAAAGATGCATGTTCCTTAATTGCTCTAACAATTAAAGCATATTGGACTCCCAATTAAAGTTAACAGCTTATCTAGACTTATCTAGATGAGGGGTTTTCAAACTATTTCAGGTTGCAGGACCTTTCAGTTGAAAACCTTTCTCCCACAGGACCCCTGATCAAAAGTTAAAGCTCTTGTGGTAGAAGAACATGGGCTGTGTTGTACTGATTTTCCTCCCCTTAATCTCTCAAAGAACTCCAGGGTTGAAAACCCCAGATCTAGAACTTTTGTTTTTGTAATGATTTAGATTACAGAAGAATAGAAATAGATTTTTATTTAGCAATTCATGAGTATATGCATGTTTGACTGTGCAATGCTGTTATTTTTGAAACTGATGGGTTTCTCTGCAGATTTCTCACTGAGTGGCGCAGTGGTTAAAATGCAGTATTACAAGCTAATTCTGCCAGCTGCCAGTAGTTTGATCATGACCAGCTTAAGCCTTCCATCCTTCCGAACTCAGTAAAATGAGGACCCAGCTTGTTGGCGGCAATATGCTCACTCTGTAAACTGCTTAGAGAGGGCTTTAGCGCACTATGAAGTGGCTTATAGGTCACTCAGATTCATTCCCGTGTGTGGGAATATGAGAGATGCCCATGAAGAGGTCTTGTCCTGTTATTTGGAAATGGTTTGATCCTGTTGGCCCTGATGAAGTGGGCAGGGTGTTTGATGCTGTGAAAGCCTCCAGGATGGTGACTAGTGGCTGAGTCCTGATAGGTGCTTAATGCATCACTAGAGGGGGAGACATTTCCAGATGATTTTAAGGAAGCCCTGGTTCATCCCCTCCATTTAAAAAAAACATAACTGGATCCCACCTATCTGGACAATTTCATAGGGATTGTTGGTCCAGGAAAGGCCATAATTGGTGTGCGAACCATAGTTGTGCAAAGGCCCTCCTGGCCTTTTTTTTTAAAAAAATATTTTTTTATTTGACATTTTCCAAACATTAAAATCACAATTACAGTTTTACAACTTTCTGTTATTGGTATTTCTTTTTTCTGATTTTGGCTTTTCCATTTTCCATTCTATTATTTTATCCATATTCTTCTTTGTTTCATATTTTCTCATTTTTACAATATATACATCTATGTACAATATTTCCATCTCTATTGCTTTCTAAATATATGCCACCTCTTTCCATTGTGTTTGCTATGTGTTCCTTATGCGTTGATTTTACATCTCTTTTCCACCTGTTCCATATCTTGTAGTACTCTGTTTCCCTCTCTCTTAGTTCCAACGTTAGTTTCTCCATTTCTGAACATTCTAACACCTTTTTTAATGGTTTCTGCATTTGATGGAATGGTTTTTAGTTTCCAACTTTGGGCATGTGAAATTCTGGCAGCAGTGATTATATGAAGCATTAAATATTGGATATCCTTACTAATATTTTTTTTATTATTCCTAGAAGGAACAGCTCAGGATTCGTGTCAATTTTTTGTTCCATTATTTCTTCTAACCATTTTTGAATTTTGGTGGAGATTTCCTTGGCTTTTGACACATCCAACACATATGATAGAAGGTCCCCTGTTGATGGTTACATTTCCAACAGTTTGGAGATCTATTTGGGAACATTTTGGCCAATCTCACCGGGGGAGTAAATGCCACCTATAAAACATTTTGTAAATGTTTTCCTTATAGGATGCTGACATTGTCAATTTATATTTTTTTCCCCATACTTTTTTCCAGTGATCCAATTCAATATTGTACCTGAAGTTTTTAGCCCAAATTATCATTGTTTCCTTCATTCCTCCTCTATTTTGAATTTTAAGAGACAATTGTATGTTTTTGTAATCATTTTTTCTTCTGTTCCTGTTACTATTTTGTCCAATTCTTATTGTTCATTTTGAAATCCATACTGTTCTTAGTCCTTTTGTATCTTGCTTGAATTTGTAGGTACGGCCACCAGCCTAATTCAATTCCCTGTAATTTTAATTCCTGATTTGTTTTAAGTTTTCCTTGCCCATCCAATAACTCCTTATATGTCAATATCCAAATCTATTACATTGGGGTAGATAATTGCTTCCATGGTTGATATCCATCTGGGAATTTTTGTGTAGAAGTTTCTTTTGATTTTCATCCATATTTCTAGTAAGGCTCCTCTTACCTGATGTCTCTGGAAATACTTATGGACTTTACTCTTTCCCTCCCAGATAAAAGCATGCCAGCCCAGCTGTAAATCATTAAGTCAATATTTTTTTTATTTTGAAGTACTATCCATTCTTTGAGCCATGTTACCACTGTTGCCTGATAGTAAAGCTCCCAATCTGGAAGGCCAAATCTTCCTTTGATTCTAAAGTCCTGTAGTAATTTTAATTTTATCCTAGCCTTTTTCCTCAACCAAATAAATTTTAAAATTATTTTATTTAGTTCCACGAAAAAAATGTTCCCTAATTTTACTGGTACAGTTTGGAATAAAAATAAAAATTTTGGTAGGATATTCATTTTTATGGTCGCAATTCTTCAGACCTCTCAACAGCTTTTAATATCATCGACCTTGATATATTTTTGAGCTGGCTGCATGGCATAGAGCCGGGTGACTGTGAGTAGGGATTGTTGGTCCAGGAAAGGGCATAATTGGTGTGCGAACCGCAGTTGTGCAAAGGCCCTCCTGGCCATGACTGCCATCTTCTCTTCAAGCAGGAGTCACGAGTCCAGGGGAACTCCCAGATTATGCACTGGGTCTATTTGGGGCAGTGTCTCCCCGTCCAAGATGAAAGGTGGCAATTTTCCATGGACCAAGAACCCCAAACCCAGGAGTACTCAGTCTTGCTAGGGTTCAGTTTCTACCCATTCCTATGTCAGTGTTTCTCATTCTTGGCAACTTTAAGATGTATACTGGTTGGGGCATATAGGAGTTGAAGTCCACAGATCTTTAAATTACTAAGGTCAAAAGATACTGATCTAGACCAACTGCTGAATTCAGGAGACCACTAAACCATTTGCAGCTTGCCAACCAATTGAAACATTCAAGGTGAGCAAGGCTACCATTGTTGCAGGCAGATTGAATCTTCCTTTTAATGTCCTGTTTTAGATCCTTGGTTTCAGCAGAGAGCTGTTCTTCCCAGCTCACTTTTTATTAACTTGACATACTCAGATTATAAAACTGTTCTTCATAAAAATCCTGGAAACCAAACCCTGCCCTCCAGGTAGCTTTTCCTTTTTAAACTGTGATGCCAAGAACCGGAGAAGTGTAGACTAATTAGTGTCGACTAAAATGGGGAATAATTACTTTCCATGATCTGAGCACAATGTTTCTTTAATGAAGTGCAAGATTGTTTTGATTTCTTTTAAACTGGTGGACAGCACTGCCACCTTGTTTAACAGGTAGTCCAATAGGATGGGGCCTCCTTCCATGTCCCCGTCAAGGAGCTGGAGTGAATGACAGCTCCCTCCACCACGCAGCAGCAATCAAATTTTCAACATAACTTCCTCTAACTTTATAATAACTTTTTTGGCAAATCCTTGGTTGGGGACTTGTTTACTTCTAGATTGTTAATCTTTTATGTTAATTTAGGCTCATCTGTGTGTTGATTAACGGGTGGGACAGTTTGGTCTTTTTGTTTCCTTTTTGCCTTGTTGATTGTGTTGACTCTGAAAATGACATATGTGTCACCATATTTTATTGCAGCCCTTTGTCTATTCTTGTGTGAGACAATTTCCTCCAGATTAATGTGATTGGGATGTACCAGTGCTTCTAAAGTGGAGAGCCAGACCAGAATTTTCATGCAGTTCTGTTGTTTAATTTTGTTCCATACCACCAATAGAGCAATATCGTATATAGTGCCTTTGGAAGTATTGGTGTGCCGTGTGTTTTTCATACCACAAAAATGCATGCCACCCTGATTGAATATCTTGGCCCTCTAATGTTAATAACCTCTTATTCCGTTACAATATCCATTCTTTAACCCAAGTAATTGTTGCAGCTTAATAATGCAATTCCCAATCTGGCAAATCAAATCCTCCTCTATATTTTGATTTCATCTTAATCCTTGGTTTCTTTTCTTGCCATATAAATTTTGACATTATCTTATTCACGTTTCCAAAATATTCTTTCGCTAGTTTTATAGGAATATTTTAAAATAGGAAAAGTATATTTGGTAGAATATTCATTTTAATTACCGCTATCCTGCCCATAAGAGCAAGTTGGACCTCCCACTGCTTCTTGCCTACCACTGTTTCTCTTTGGTAATTTGGCCTTTCTTGGTGAGGTTGCTGAGAGTTTTCTTCATCCAGTTGTCTTGTGTCTGTATTGCATCTATGTTCCCTGGATGTAATTCTAGTAATTCTTTTGCTTTTTGTATATAGCGATCACTCCATGATAACTATGGTTTGGGTTTGTCAATGGATTCAAGTCTTAGGGTTGCTTACCCTAGTGTAAATTATACCCTTAATATTGGCACTTCAAACATTGCTACTCTACCAGTGGTGGGTTATGACCGGTACGCCCCGGTACGGGCATACTAGTGCCTGCCGGGAGCACCAGGTACGATTTCGGTACGGTGCTCTGGACGGCCACCCACCCGGCCGCTCTCCTTACCAATATTTTTAGTTTTGGGGGCTTCTGTGCACGGAGTGTACAGCACCTGCACGATGCTCTGCCAAGCAGCTGGAGCACCAGGTACCATTCCGGTACTTTAACTTTTAACTTTTATTTAATTTATAAACCGCGCCCTCTCCCAGAAGGGACTCAGGACGGTGTACAGTCATATTAAAACACAATATAAATACATACAGATATAGATAAATATAGATATAGATGGAGGAGGTAACATATAAACTGTACAATAATAATTAGAATTAAAAATAGAGATACATTAAAACTACCCCTAAAAAGCTATCCCAGAATAAAATGTTTGCCAGGAGGTACAAGGTCACTAATAGCTTGGGGGTTTCAACCGCCATCTCAGCGATCCGCTCGAGGAGTCCGGGCAGGGCCGTTGATGTATGGCGGGGAGCCAGGTATACTATCAACTGGCCCAACTGTCTCCCTGGGCCCCATTTCACGCCTAGAGACTCACACCCAGATATCTGCGACACAGTGAATTCTCTCGGTGCCAAATCTTCCCGAATAATTATCGCTACCCCACCGCCCCTACCCTGGGCCCTTGGCTGGTGGAATACATGGTAACCTGGAGGGCACATTTCCCCGAGGGGCAACCCCCCCTCCGGGCCCAACCAGGTTTCCGTTATTCCTGCGAGGTCCGGCTCCCCCTCTGTGATCAAGTCACTAATGAGGGGGGCCTTGTTAACCACGGACCTCGCGTTACACAGCATCAGCCTAAGGCCCAGGCTCTGCCGATCCTGTCCACCTAGACTGCGGGGGTTGGTGCACGTGACCGGGCATGTCCAGCAGCCCCGGTCTCCCAACCGACTATACGTTCTTCTAATGTCCTCGCGCCCGCCCCTCCCTACGACCGTCACTATTGCAGTGCCCCCTGCAGGAATGCTGTTTTCCCCCACCTCCCCCACTCCGCTCCCTTCCCTCCTGACCCCACCTGTTGGCCTGGCTATATCCACACCCCTAGGCTGAATAACCCTCCCCCCCACCCTGGAACCCCTTAAAATCTTTAAAAAACATTTTACTAAAAAACCCCTAATCCCCCGCTTCCTCCACCTCTCTGGGTTAATAAACCCGTCATCGAGTTGGGCCCTAGCCAGGGCAGGGGGGCATGCCTGTGAGAGAGGGGACCCTCGCAGTCGTAGAAGGTCAGACCTTGAGTAGGTTAAGATGTTGGTATCAGGCCATAACTATGGCTATGGCAGGGTTTCATTTGTAGCAGGTCCAAGATGTAAATAGGAAAGCAGAGCACTTAAAAGGCAAGTAAGAGGGGAGAGGGAGCAAACATCCACAAACCACAATCCACCATCCACAATCCATCGGGGCCCAGAGGCAGCTCTTAGGGTACAGACGGAAATCACAGCTCAGCGGGGGGGGGGGGGATAGACAAAGTGCCAAGGCCAGTTTCCTGGCCGGTTGATCTTCTGGAGGCCGCCCATGGCCTCCGGCGGCCCCCTGGCTTCCTTCTTCGCTCCCGCGGCTCCTCTCCGACCCCCACCGGCCTCCTAGTCAGGCAGCTCACCACGGCCAAAGAAATAGAAGAAAGGTATGGCGCCCGATGTTCCAGCGCCATCTCCGCCGCCGCCGCCGCCGACACCACCGCCGGTCGGGCCCGAACGTCACCCCTGAACGTCTAGGTGTAGCTCCCACGCCGTTCTCCTCACCGAATCGCTCTTCCACTATTCCGCCGCTATTCCGCCACCCTGGCAGCCACGCAGACCTCCTCACCATTACTCCGCTGCTGCGGCCCAGCCTCTGGGTGCGTTCTCTCCTCTTTAGTCAACGATGTGTTTTCCCTCCTTCTCCCGTCCTCCTGGCTGCCTGGCCCACCCGGGAGGGGGCCAAGCTGTTCTCAACAAGAGCCAGGGTTGACACTCAACAATTCCAGACCCCCAGAATGACAAGTGGGGGCCGAAAATACCCGCTATCCCTGCCAGGGAGCCCCATCGTTCACGGAGCTCTGAGAAGGTCCGCCATTGCCCCCGGAAGCTCCTCCTCCTCCACTGTTTCTCTTTGGTTATTTAGCCTTCCTTGGTGAGGTTGCTGAGAGTTTTCTTCATCCAGTTGTCTAGTGTCTGTATTGCATCTATGTTCCCTGGGATGTAATTCTAATAATTCTTTTGCTTTTTGTATATATTGTGATCACTCCATGATAACTATAGTTTGGGTTTGTCAATGGATTCAAGTCTTAGGGTTGCTTACTCTAGTGTAAATAATACCCTTAATATTGGCACTTCAAACATTGCTACTCTACCAGTGGTGGGTTATGACCGGTACGCCCCGGTACGGGCATACTAGTGCCTGCCGGGAGCACCAGGTACGATTTCGGTACGGTGCTCTGGAGGGCCACCCACCCGGCCGCTCTCCTTACCAATATTTTTAGTTTTGGGGGCTTCTGTGCACGGAGTGTACAGCACCTGCACGATGCTCTGCCAAGCAGCTGGAGCACCAGGTACCATTCCGGTACTTTAACTTTTAACTTTTATTTAATTTATAAACCGCGCCCTCTCCCAGAAGGGACTCAGGACGGTGTACAGTCATATTAAAACACAATATAAATACATACAGATATAGATAAATATAGATATAGATGGAGGAGGTAACATATAAACTGTACAATAATAATTAGAATTAAAAATAGAGATACATTAAAACTACCCCTAAAAAGCTATCCCAGAATAAAATGTTTGCCAGGAGGTACAAGGTCACTAATAGCTTGGGGGTTTCAACCGCCATCTCAGCGATCCGCTCGAGGAGTCCGGGCAGGGCCGTTGATGTATGGCGGGGAGCCAGGTATACTATCAACAGGCCCAACTGTCTCCCTGGGCCCCATTTCACGGCTAGAGACTCACACCCAGATATCTGCGACACAGTGAATTCTCTCGGTGCCAAATCTTCCCGAATAATTATCGCTACCCCACCGCCCCTACCCTGGGCCCTTGGCTGGTGGAATACATGGTAACCTGGAGGGCACATTTCCCCGAGGGGCAACCCCCCCTCCGGGCCCAACCAGGTTTCTGTTATTCCTGCGAGGTCCGGCTCCCCCTCTGTGATCAAGTCACTAATGAGGGGGGCCTTGTTAACCACGGACCTCGCGTTACACAGCATCAGCCTAAGGCCCAGGCTCTGCCGATCCTGTCCACCTAGACTGCGGGGGTTGGTGCACGTGACCGGGCATGTCCAGCAGCCCCGGTCTCCCAACCGACTATACGTTCTTCTAATGTCCTCGCGCCCGCCCCTCCCTACGACCGTCACTATTGCAGTGCCCCCTGCAGGAATGCTGTTTTCCCCCACCTCCCCCACTCCGCTCCCTTCCCTCCTGACCCCACCTGTTGGCCTGGCTATATCCACACCCCTAGGCTGAATAACCCTCCCCCCCACCCTGGAACCCCTTAAAATCTTTAAAAAACATTTTACTAAAAAACCCCTAATCCCCCGCTTCCTCCACCTCTCTGGGTTAATAAACCCATCATCGAGTTGGGCCCTAGCCAGGGCAGGGGGGCATGCCTGTGAGAGAGGGGACCCTCGCAGTCGTAGAAGGTCAGACCTTGAGTAGGTTAAGATGTTGGTATCAGGCCATAACTATGGCTATGGCAGGGTTTCATTTGTAGCAGGTCCAAGATGTAAATAGGAAAGCAGAGCACTTAAAAGGCAAGTAAGAGGGGAGAGGGAGCAAACATCCACAAACCACAATCCACCATCCACAATCCACAATCCATCGGGGCCCAGAGGCAGCTCTTAGGGTACAGACGGAAATCACAGCTCAGCGGGGGGGGGGGGGATAGACAAAGTGCCAAGGCCAGTTTCCTGGCCGGTTGATCTTCTGGAGGCCGCCCATGGCCTCCGGCGGCCCCCTGGCTTCCTTCTTCGCTCCCGCGGCTCCTCTCCGACCCCCACCGGCCTCCTAGTCAGGCAGCTCACCACGGCCAAAGAAATAGAAGAAAGGTATGGCGCCCGATGTTCCAGCGCCATCTCCGCCGCCGCCGCCGCCGACACCACCGCCGGTCGGGCCCGAACGTCACCCCTGAACGTCTAGGTGTAGCTCCCACGCCGTTCTCCTCACCGAATCGCTCTTCCACTATTCCGCCGCTATTCCGCCGCCCTGGCAGCCACGCAGACCTCCTCACCATTACTCCGCTGCTGCGGCCCAGCCTCTGGGTGCGTTCTCTCCTCTTTAGTCAACGATGTGTTTTCCCTCCTTCTCCCGTCCTCCTGGCTGCCTGGCCCACCCGGGAGGGGGCCAAGCTGTTCTCAACAAGAGCCAGGGTTGACACTCAACAATTCCAGACCCCCAGAATGACAAGTGGGGGCCGAAAATACCCGCTATCCCTGCCAGGGAGCCCCATCGTTCACGGAGCTCTGAGAAGGTCCGCCATTGCCCCCGGAAGCTCCTCCTCCTCCACTGTTTCTCTTTGGTTATTTAGCCTTCCTTGGTGAGGTTGCTGAGAGTTTTCTTCATCCAGTTGTCTAGTGTCTGTATTGCATCTATGTTCCCTGGGATGTAATTCTAATAATTCTTTTGCTTTTTGTATATATTGTGATCACTTCATGATAACTATTGTTTGGGTTTGTCAATGGATTCAAGTCTTAGGGTTGCTTACTCCAGTGTAAATAATACCCTTAATATTGGCACTTCAAACATTGCTACTCTACCAGTGGTGGGTTATGACCGGTACGCCCCGGTACGGGCATACTGGTGCCTGCCGGGAGAACCAGGTACCATTCCGGTACGGTGCTCTGGAGGGCCCACCTGCCTGCCCGTGCTCCTTACCGGTATTTGAAGTTTTCGGGGCATCTGCGCATGGAGCGTATGGTCCCTGCACGACACTCCACCAAGCAGCTGGAGCACCAAGTACCATTCCGGTACGGTGCTCCGGAGGGCCCACCAGCCCGCCCGTGCTCCTTACCGGTATTTGAAGTTTTCGGGGCATCTGCGCATGGAGCGTATGGTCCCTGCACGACACTCCACCAAGCAGCTGGAGCACCAAGTACCATTCCGGTACGGTGCTCCGGAGGGCCCACCAGCCCGCCCATGCTCCTTACCGGTATTTGAAGTTTTGGGGGCTTCTGCGCATGGAGCGTACAGCAGCTGTGCGATTGTCATGAGTGTCTTGGAGACATTGCAGAATGTTGCGGGTGGTAAGTGCGTACAGGCATGCTGCGGCCATTCATGTGGTGGACACCGGAGCCCCGTTGCAACATACTGGTTGCACCGGGATCCAGAACCCACCACTGTACTATACAATATAGTTTTTCATCATTCAGGCTCATGCATTAGTTCAGATTGACAAGACAATCTGATAATAAACAGATACTTCGTATCTGTATAATATTTTTAAATTGGAATTGGCCTGAGAAACATTTTTTAGAATTATCTTCTTCCCTAAAAGCAGCTTGCTTCTGACTCAATGTTATCAGCTACATATCAAAGACATTCTTTTCCCTACAATATCGATAGCATGATTTCAAATGAATTTTCAAAAGGTGAAATCCGAGTGTAATATTTTCTCATTAATGGGAGCAGGTGGAATTAAGAAGTTAGTGTTTTTGCTTTAAACCAAAAACGTTGTAGTCATTTTAAACATGTTTATGCCTCATTTTATTTTAAGGAAATCCAACATCTCTTTCATAGGTTTATTCTACTCTATTTCATATAAGGTACACAAAGCTGGGACCAACCACCAATTCAGTGATCTTCAGGGGTGGGCTTCAAAAATTTTAGGAACAGGTTCTTTGCCTGGTTGCTGGGTGGGTGTGGCCATGGTGGGCGTGGCCTAGCCAGTCTCCTGCACCACAGGGTGGGGGCATTTTCACCCTCCCCGGGCTCCGAAGGCTTTTCTTGAACCTCCCGGAGGTTGAAAACAGCCTCCCCCGGGCTCGGAGGCTCGTTTTTCACCCTCCCCAAGCTTCTACGCAGGCCCTGTACTTACCTGCCATCCCAAATGTGAACACCCAGTTGCCCACCCCTGGTGATCTTTCAGGAAAGGTCGTCCTAGTATATGAGCCTAGAACCACAAAAGGCTATCTTGCGGTTGCTGTGATGCCCAGACTTTTTTTTTAATTCTTTTGCGATGTTGTAAAGAGGGGTCCCTAGTAATGATACAATTGAATGGAGAGGTATGTCAGATTTATGTATTTTGGGACATTCATAGATGTGTGGGGAGGATATGTCCCTCCCACTGCTTCTTGCCTACCACTGTTTCTCTTTGGTTATTTGGCCCTTCTTGGTGTGGTTGCTGAGAGTTTTCTTCATCCAGTTGTCTAGTGTCTGTATTGCATCTATGTTCCCTGGGATGTAATTCTAATAATTCTTTTGCTTTTTGTATATATTGTGATCACTCCATGATAACTATGGTTTGGGTTTGTCAATGGATTCAAGTCTTAGGGTTGCTTACTCTAGTGTAAATTATACCCTTAATATTGGCTCTTCAAACATTGCTACTCTACCAGTGGTGGGTTATTTATTTTATTTATTTAATTCAATTTATAAGTCGCTCCCTCTCCACAAAGGGACTCGGGGCGGCGTACAATTAAATAGACAAGCTTATGGCACAAAGGAGGTATATACATAAAAAACATTGTTACAATTCATAAATAACAATAGCAATTCATAAATAACAATAGCAATAAAATTAAAAGAAAATAACAATAAAGTTAAAAAGACAATTAAAATACCCTTAAATTTAAAATTTACAATTTAAAATTGCCAGGGGGATTAGAGGATAGAGTTCTAGTTAAGCCAGGCCGGCTAGTTGGAACAGGTGGGTCTTGAGTTTCTTGCGGAAGGAGCGGAGATCAGTAGTTGTCCTAATGTCGGGGGGAGGTCATTCCAGAGGGCTGGGCCCATCACAGAGAAGGCCCTACTCCTGGGCGCCGCCCTCTGGCACTGCTTAGTGGACGGCACCCGGAGGAGTCCCTCTCTGTGAGAGCGAATTGGTCGCAGGGATGTATGGGGTAGGATGCGATCCCACAGGTAACTAGGTCCTGTACCATGGAGCGCTTTAAAGATGGTAATCAACACCTTGAAAACCACAGGTAGCCAGTGCAGCTCGCGCAGGAAAGGTGTTACATGGGAGTATCTCGTACTCCCCATAATCGCCCGCGCGGCCGCATTCTGGACCAGCTGTAGTCCCCGGGTGCATCTCAAGGGGAGCCCCATGTAGAGAGCATTGCAGTAGTCCAGACGGGACGTCACCAGCGCATGAGTGACTGTGCGAAGGGCATCCCGGTCCAATAGGGGGCGCAATTGGCGCACCAGGCGAACCTGGTGGAACGCCCCCCTTGCCACGGCTGCCACATGGTCATCCATAGACAGCCGGGCATCGAGGAGGATGCCCAAATTGCACGCCCGCTCCACGGGGGCCAGTTGCTCGCCCCCAATGGCCAGCGATGGAAACCACTGGTTGAACCGGGGGGCCGGTAGCCACAGCCACTCCGTCTTGGAGGGGTTGAGCTTGAGTCTGTTGTCTCCCATCCAGACCCGTACGGCTTCCAAACACCGGGACATCATTTCGATGGCCTCGTTGGGGTGGTTCGGGGTGGAGATGTACAGCTGCGTATCGTCAGCGTACAGGTGGTATCCCACCCCAAAACCACGGATGATCTCACCCAGCGGCTTCATATATGTGTTGAACAGGAGGGGCGAGAGGACCGACCCCTGCGGCACCCCACAAGTGAACGGCCTCAGGGTCGACCTCTGCTCCCCTGTCAACACACATTGCGTCCAGTCGGAGAGGTAGGAGCAGAACCACCGCAAAACGGTGCCCCTTACCCTCAGGCCCTCCAGCCGGCGCAATAGGATACCATGGTCAATGGTATCGAAAGCCGCTGAGAGGTCTAATAGGACCAGGATAGGGGAACAACCCCTATCTCTGGCCCTCCAGAGATCATCCACCAACGCGACCAAGGCCGTCTCTGTGCTGTGCCCGGGTCAGAAGCCGGACTGGCGCGGGTCTAGATAATCAGTTTCCTCCAGGTGACGTGGGAACTGTTGGGCCACCATACTTTCTACAACCTTCGCTAAGAAGGGAAGGTTGGAGACAGGACGGTAATTAGCTAGCTCAGTTGGGTCCAGAGAAGGCTTCTTAAGTAAGGGCCTCACAACCGCCTCTTTCAAGGTGGCTGGTAAGGACCCCTCACACAGTGAAGCGTTCACTAGTCCCAAGAGCCAGCCTCGTGTGACCTCCCAGGATGCCAGTACAAGCCAGGAGGGACACGGGTCCAATAAACATGTGGTGGCTCGCAGTCGCCCACGCAGCCTGTCCAAATCATCGGTGGCAACAGAGTCAAACTCCTCCCAGAATGGTCTCTCAAGACTCGCCTCCGACGTCCCCCCTGGATCACTGAGGGGGACCCATTCCCTCCAGATTTGAGCGATTTTATCCTGCAGATATTCCCCAAATTCCTCTGTCCTGCCCTGCAAGGGGGCTTCCCGCGGCCTCTGTGACAGGAGGGAGCGGGTCACCCGAAACAGGGCGGCAGGGCAGTTATCTGCGGACGCAATAAGAGTGGCACAATGTTGGCGTTTGGCCACTCTTAATGCCACAAGGTATGTCCTTATGTAGGTTCTTACCTGTGTTCAGTCAAATTCGGAACGGGAGGATCTCCATCTGTTCTCTAGGCGTCTCTTGTGGCGTTTCATCGCCCTTAGCTCCTCAGTGAACCAAGGAGCCAGGGTGGTTCGTTGCCACAGGAGAGGCCGCAAAGGCGCAACCCGGTTTAAGGCCCCGGCGCCAGCATTATTCCATGCGGCTACCAGGTCCTCCGTCCGGGAGCGGGTCAGGTCTACAGGAGGTGGCCCAAGCTCTGTCTGGAACCTATCTGGTTCCATCAGGCAACCCGGTCTAAGGCCCCGGCGCCCGCATTATTCCATGCGGCTACCAGGTCCTCCATCCGGGAGCGGGTCAGGTCTACAGGAGGTGGCCCAAGCTCCGTCTGGAACCTATCTGGTTCCATCAGGCGCCTGGGGCGGAACCATCTAGGACGATCTGGTTCCGCCTCCCCACGGTGGGGTGTAGTGCCAGGGAAGTCAAGCCGGAGAAGTGAGTGATCTGGCCATGACAGGGGCGTAATGACTAAGTCCCCTATTCCCAGATCACTCGTCCACTGGCCAGAGACAAAAACAAGAACCAGCGTGTGGCCTCCCTCGTGCGTGGGGCCCTGAATTAATTGAGTCAGGTCCATGGCTGTCATGGAAGCCATGAACTCCCGAACCACCTCGGATGCTTCTCTCCTCGACGGCAGGTTGAAATCCCCTATAACCAAAAGTTTGGGGGTCTCAACTGCCATCTCTGCGATCAGCTCGAGGAGTTCAGGCAGGGCCGCTGATGTATAGCGAGGAGCCAAGTATACAATCAGCAGGCCCAGCTGTCTCCCTGGGCCCCATCTCACGCCCAGAGACTCACACCCGGATGTCTGTGGCACAGTGAGCTCTCTCGGTTCCAGACTCTCCCGTATAATCACCGCTACCCCACCACCCCTACCCTGGGCCCGTGGCTGGTGGAATACTCGGTAGCCTGGTGGGCACATTTCCACGAGGGGTAAACCTCCCTCGTGGCCCAACCAGGTCTCCGTTATTCCTGCGACGTCCGGCTCCCCCTCTAAGATCAGATCATTAATGAGGGGGGCCTTGTTGACAACGGACCTCGCGTTACACAACATCAGCCTCAGGCCCTGGCTCTGTAGATCCTGGCCACCTAGAATGTGGGGGTTGGTACAAGTGACCGGGTGTGTCCAACGACCACGGTCTCCCAACCGACTGCAAGTTCTACGTCTGTCCTCGCACCCACCCCTCCCTACGACCGTTGGTATGGTGAAGCCCTCTGTTGGAATGTTATTTTCTCTCCCCTCCCCCACTCCGCTCACTTCCCTCCCGACCCCACCTGTTCGCCTGGCTCTAATCACACTCCTGGCTTGTTTAACCCTCCCCCCACTCCAGAACCCCCTAAAACTGTTAAAAAACATTTTATTAAAAATCCCCTGAGCTTCCGCTTCCTCCATCTCTCTGGGTTAATGAACCCGTCATCAAGGTGGGCCCTTGAAAGGGCAGAGGGCCATACCTGCGAGAGGGGGGACTCTCGCAGCAGCAGGAGGTCTAACCTCGAATAAATCTTGTTCATATCTTGTTCATATAGTTACCACAGGGCCACGCTCATTTTCGGGTGCTGTAGTTGTTACCCTGGTTTTTACAAGCCGGGATTCCCTACAAAAGGGGATAAATAGATGGTAATTGTCCATCCCTAGGTGGAAAGGATGGGGTGGTGAGTTTGCCAGCTGGTCTATGGGTGGAGCTGGGAGGTAGTTCGTGGTGGATGGTAAGGGCGGAGCCCATAGTTAGTGTTAGGTACTGGTGCGATTAAGCACTAGCAATGAACCCCAGGTCGAGGTTATAACAGAGCAACCCTGTAAAGTATACGCAGCGTGCGATAGATAAAGCAACCACACTGAATAATGGATAGTAAAGTAACAAAATAAACTTTACTTTTTGAAGAATATAGCAAAATCCATAAACACAGCCAAAAAGTCATACACAGAAAAAACAGTCCAATACTACCAAGATAACTTGGATACAAGTAGCAAATAACTTACACACAGTAAGTAGTAGCAACAGTAGTAACAGTTAGACAGCAGTTATCATACATCAATCAATCGAGAGAGAGAGAGAGAGAGAGAGAGAGAGAGAGAGAGAGAGAGAGAGAGAGAGAGAGAGAGAGAGAGAGAGTAACAACATCAGCTGCAATTTAAATGCTGTAATCTACTAATTAGCAGAGTTCCTCTCTTAAAGATACATAACATGCCTGGTGCAATATATTGTCTACCCAACTTGTTGGTTACACCCTAACATTCTCCCCTTTGGGTAGATCAATATATCCACTCACAATGTAAGATGATAACCTTCACATGATGAGGTATGTTTCACTGAACTTTGTGCCTTAGTGAAGTTGTCTGCTAAATTGTCTTCAGTTGAACAATATTCCAACTTTATCAGGCCATCCTTAATGCTTTGTCGAACATTAAGATACCTCAAATCAGTATACTTCGATCTCGTCTTAATAGCTAAACTAGTCGCCATTTTTATTGCTGCCTGATTATCTTCATAAACAGTAAAAGGTTCATTGATACTTAATCCCATATCTATAAGCAACTGCTTATAATATATCAGCTCAGTACATGTCAACGACAAACATGAAAACTCAGCTTCCATTGTGGATAAGCTTATGTGTTTCTGTCGTATCGACTTCCATCCAATCAGTACACCACCTAGCATAAAGGCTATGCCGGAAGTTGACTTCCTATTATCTATAGCAGCTGCAAAATTCGCATCGGCGTAAACAGTCAAAACTAAATCCCTATTCGGTTCTAAATATAATACATAGTGGATAGTTTTCTTCAAATAACGCAGCACACGCTTTGCTGCTTGCCAATGCCTCTCTGAAGGACTATCATTGAATCTAGCCAGTTGGTTCACACTAAATGATATATCTGGTCTAGACCAATTACTTAGGTACATTAGGCTACCTATCAAAGATTGATAGATTCCCTTATCAAAACCAGTACCCTCAGTAACCTCAGGTTTAAACTCCAATGCCATTGATGTCTTTGCAGTCTTACATAGCTCCATGCTATATTTCTTAAGTAAATGATTAATTTTACCAGCCTGCGACAGCTTAAAACCTTTACTGGTTCTAACCACGTCTAAGCCCAGATAATGCTTAATTTCACCCAAATTCCGGATTTTAAATTTACTCTCTAATTGTGAAACAATGTCAATAGCTTCCTGCTCAGACCTAGTAATAATAGCTATATCGTCCGTGAACAAAAGCAACAACGAGATCAAACTATTTTTCACCCGTCTAAATAAACAAGGATCAGCCAAACCTGGAATAAATCCCATAGCTTTTAGTTCATTTACTATGCATCTGTTCCACTCAAAACCGGACTGTTTTAAACCATAAAGGCTCTTTTTAAGTCTCCAACAACCAGTCTGGCCATTAGAATCCACACCTGGTGGCATCTTCATATAAATGGTATGCTGCAATGGAGCATGCAGATACGCTGTTTCAACATCAATATGGGTAACATTACACCGATACTTAGCAGCCCACACCAATGCTGCCTTCAACGTAGAGGCTTTCAAGCTCGGAGCAAAAACCTCATCGTAATCCCTCTCAGTTTGGGAAAACCCTTGAGCAACTAAACGAGCCTTATAAATGGCATTGCCAGCAGCATCGTTTTTAATTTTAAACACCCATCTACAGCCAATTGCACTCTCCCCTGAAGGGAGCCTAGCTTCTTCATAAACTTTCAATTCCTGTAAGGATTTCAACTCCTTCTCCATAGCTGTTTTCCACAATGTCTTTTCCTTTTCAGGATACAGCCTTAACTCTGCAAAACTAGAAGGTTCTATGCTAACTTGCAATACTACACTGGCTTGGTATCTGTCGGGTGGATGCCTGTCCCTAGTAGACCTCCTAGGCAATACAGGACTTGCAGAATCATCCTGTTCCACCTCACGAGTAGATTCTACATCTACATCTTCCTCCCTTTTCAGAGTAATAGATGGACCATCCTGATTCTCTAACTGCTCATTTGGTGTATCATGATTAACCAAACGATCAACATCTATATCATCACAAACCTTGTGAAACTCTTGTTCTAGCTTCTCCCAACCAACATGTTCTGAAAATTTAGCACTAGCACTGTGCATAATTCTCCGAGTTCCAGGTTCCCAGAACCTAAACGATCTATGATTGGAATTGTACCCAACAAAAACCATCTTCCTAGCTCTGCTTTGATCCTTCCGTCTAGTCTGTGAAGGAATATGCACCCAAGCAGGGGCACCAAATGTGTGTAAATAACTCAAATCAGGCTTCCTACCATGCCAAAGAGTATAAGGAATCTTACCTGTAGTTGAGTTAACTACGATGTTCAGAATATGGTTTGCACACATTATAGCCTCACCCCAAAGCTTTTCTGACAAACCAGAATCAACCAGCATAGTTCTGGTCATTGCCTGCAATGATTGACCACGTCTTTCAATAAATGAATTATGTTCTGGCCTGTAGGGGGCAGAACGCCTATGTTCTATACCAGCATTCTCCAACATTGATGTAAACCTATGATTAGTGAATTCAGACCCATTATCAGTGACTAGGCAAAGTACTTTTTTATCCATCTTACGTTCAACAAACTTTAACCATTTAGTAAAATGTTGGAAAGTTTCTGCCTTTGATTTCATTACATAACAGAAACCATACCTAGAATAATGGTCCATAATGCTGAGTATATAGCAGGCATCTCCTAAGCTAGGTTTCTTAGGGCCAATTAGGTCTGCAAACACTACATCCAGTGGTTTAGATGTCTTGAATCCTTGAAACCGGTTTGCAGGGGTAACCTTACTTTTAGCCTGGTTACAGGCATTACAGTTAAGATATTTTGAACAAGGTTTCAAATTGATTCCATTAGATAGAATAACAGTTTGACGTACCATTTTAAAATTTACATGGCCTAAACGTCTATGAAGTAGATGTATACAGTTATCATGGGGCTGTTTATTCTTATAACCAGGTTCAGAACTCGCAATATTTAAAGAGTTCTCATGTAGAATAAATAAATTATTCTCCAAATTGGCAATAACACTATTACCTTCCTTTTCAATAATGCATCTATCATTCTTAAATGTTACTGTAAACCCACATTTCACAAGGTCTTTTACAGATAATAGGTTAAATTTCATTTTAGGTACATATAACATTTCCAATTTTTCATTAATACATGGACAATAAGCTGTACCTTCACCTGAAGCCTTAATTTTCCAACCATTTGCTAAGGAAATGTGCTGTTTGCTAGCCTTCATAGTAACAAACCTTTCTTTAACCTTAGTTATAGAATGGGATGCGCCACTGTCAACCACCCAGAAACTATGGTTTACAGCCTTATCTACCTTAGCTACAGTTACAGTAATATTGTTGCTTTTTCTTTTACTATTAGCAACACTCCTTTTCTTGCTATTTTTACAGTTCTTAGCAATATGCCCCTTACCACCACAAGAATAACATTTCTTAACAAAATTTACAGTTGAAAACTGTGTTTCTTCTTGTGATTGATTGTCTCTGAACTGAACTCTATCCTCTCTTCGTCTGGACTCTTCAAGCAATCTCCCGGTAACCTCAGATAATGTCAGTTCATCTCGTGAAAGAACTTCCAATGAGGAAACAAAAGAGTCGTAGCTTCCATCAAGCGATGATAGCATAATATACACCTGTTGAAGCTCAGAAAAAATTAACTCTTTTTCTTGCAAATCCTGCAAAGTTTTCTTCATGAAGTCTAAATGAGCCAACATATCACCACCTTTTTGCAAACGGGCTCTAAACAGTTTCCGTGTGAGATGAATATGAGCACCCACACTGTCCCGAACATAAATTCTCCGCAATGTGTTCCAACACCTAGCAGCAGACTCTTCGCCACGAATATGGACCAGTTGCTGGTCATTCAGTGTTAGTCCAATAATGCAGAGAGCTCTCTCATTGTCCCTGTTAAACTGCACAATCTTCTTCGCATCCTCATTATCAGCAGGATCCCAATCTGTAACATCTGGTGGGTTCTGAACCACAAACCACAGTCCTTCTCTACGCAGAAGTAGGGAACACTTCAAGGACCAGGAAACATAGTTGGTTCCATCAAACCGGGTAATCATGGAGAGTGCAGCAGACTGTTCTTGTGCCATATTCACAAAAATAAACTATCCAAAAAGTGGTGCTTAAAAAAAAAAATTATGGTTAAGGCAGGGCGTCTGGGCCCATAACCAATGTTAGGTACTGGTGCGATTAAGCACTAGCAATGAACCCCAGGTCGAGGTTATAACAGAGCAACCCTGTAAAGTATACGCAGCGTGCGATAGATAAAGCAACCACACTGAATAATGGATAGTAAAGTAACAAAATAAACTTTACTTTTTGAAGAATATAGCAAAATCCATAAACACAGCCAAAAAGTCATACACAGAAAAAACAGTCCAATACTACCAAGATAACTTGGATACAAGTAGCAAATAACTTACACACAGTAAGTAGTAGCAACAGTAGTAACAGTTAGACAGCAGTTATCATACATCAATCAAGAGAGAGAGAGAGAGAGAGAGAGAGAGAGAGAGAGTAACAACATCAGCTGCAATTTAAATGCTGTAATCTACTAATTAGCAGAGTTCCTCTCTTAAAGATACATAACATGCCTGGTGCAATATATTGTCTACCCAACTTGTTGGTTACACCCTAACAGTTAGAATGGTAAAGTTGGTAAGTGAGAATGGTAAAATTAATAAGTGAGCGGGGGAGGCAAGTTGTCAGCAAAGAAACAGCGGGGTAAGAGTCAAACCTTAGGCGTATGGCCACTAGCTTCTCCAGCGTCTCCCCTCCACGTCCAGCCTTCGTCGCGAGTGGCCCTCCGCCTACTCAGCGACCCAAAGCCGTGTTCCAAGGCCCGCAGGACCGTTTCGGTCTCCCCCACGGTCCTCCTGCCGGTGTTCCGGCGCCCTCCGGCGCCTCGGGCCTCATTCTCCTTCTCGCGGCCCTCCCCACTGGTCTGGGACTCATGGCGACCGAGGAGTTCGGCGCTCGGCGTCTCCAACCACCACCGCCACCACCGCCGCCTCCATACCATCGCCGCCTGGGCCGCTCGGGTCGCTCAGGTCGCTACGGTCGCCCCATCGCGACCGGTACGCCCCGGTTATGACCGGTACGCCCCGGTACGGGCATACTGCTGCCTGCCGGGAGAACCAGGTACCATTTCGGTACGGTGCTCCGGAGGACCCACCTGCCTGCCCATGCTCCTTACCGGTATTTGAAGTTTTCGGGGCTTCTGCGCATGGAGCGTACAGCACCTGTGCGATTGTCATGAGTGTCATGGAGACATCACAGAATGTTGCGGGTGGTAAGTGCGTACAGGCACGCTGCAGCCATTCATGTGGTGGACACCGGAGCCCCGTTGCAACATACTGGTTGCACCGGGATCCAGAACCCACCACTGTACTATACAATGTAGTTTTTCATCATTCAGGCTCATGCATTAGTTCAGATTGACAAGACAATCTGATAATAAACAGATACTTAGAGCTATGAATCAGTATAATATTTTTAAATTGATATTGGCCTGAGAAACATTGTTTAGAATTATCTTCTTCCCTAAAAGCAGCTTGCTTCTGACTCAATGTTATCAACTACGTATCAAAGACATTCTTTTCCCTACAATATCGATAGCATGATTTCAAATGAATTTTCAAAGGGTGAAATCCGAGTGTAATATTTTCTCATTAATGGGAGCATGCGGAATTAAGAAGTTAGTGTTTTTGCTTTAAACCAAACATGTTGTAGTTATTTTGAAAAATATTTATGCCTCATTTTATTTTAAGGAAATCCAACATCTCTTTCATAGGTTTATTCTACTCTATTTCATATAAGGTACACAAAGCTGGGACCAACCACCAATTCTGTGATCTTCAGGGGTGGGCTTCAAAAATGTTAGGAACAGGTTCTCTGCCTGGTTGCTGGGTGGGTGTGGCCATGGTGGGCGTGGCCTTGACGGTCTCCTGCACCACAGGGTGGGGGCATTTTTGCCCTCCCCGGGCTCCGGAGGCTTTCCTTGAACCTCCAGGAGGTTGAAAACAGCCTCCCCGGGGTTCGGAGGCTGGTTTTTAACCCTCCCCAAGCTTCTACACAGGCCCTGTACTTACCTGCCATCCCAAATGTGAACACCCAGTTGCCCACCCCTGGTGATCTTTCAGGAAAGGTCGTCCTAGTATATGAGCCTAGAACCACAAAATGCTATCTTGCGGTTGCTGTGATACCCAAACTTTTTTTTTAATTCTTTTGCGATGTTGTAAGTAGGGGTCCCTAGTAATGATACAATTGAATGGAGAGGTATGTCAGATTTATGTATTTTGGGACATTCATAGATGTGTGGGGAGGATATGTCCCTCCCACTGGTGCTCGCCTACCACTGTTTCTCTTTGGTTATTTGGCCTTCCTTGGTGAGGTTGCTGAGAGTTTTCTTCATCCAGTTGTCTAGTGTCTGTATTGCATCTATGTTCCCTGGATGTAATTCTAATAATTCTTTTGCTTTTTGTATATATTGTGATCACTCCATGATAACTATCGTTTGGGTTTGTCAATGGATTCAAGTCTTAGGGTTGCTTACTCTAGTGTAAATTATACCCTTAATGTTGGCACTTCAAACATTGCTACTCTACCAGTGGTGGGTTGTGACTGGTACGCCCCGGTACGGGCATACTGGTGCCTGCCACGAGAACCAGGTACCATTCCGGTACGGTGCTCCGGAGGGCCCACCTGCCCGCCCGTGCTCCTTACCGGTATTTGAAGTTTTGGGGGCTTCTGCGCATGGAGCGTACAGCACCTGTGCGATTGTCATGAGTGTCATGGAGACATCGCAGAATGTTGTGGGTGGTAAGTGCGTACAGGCACGCTGTGGCCATTCATGTGGTGGACACCGGAGCCCCGCTGCAACATACTGGTTGCACCGGGATCCAGAACCCACCACTGTACTATATAATGTAGTTTTTCATCATTCAGGCTCATGCATTAGTTCAGATTGACAAGACAATCTGATAATAAACAGATACTTAGAGCTATGAATCCGTATAATATTTTTAAATTGGAATTGGCCTGAGAAACATTTTTTAGAATTATCTTCTTCCCTAAAAGCAGCTTGCTTCTGACTCAATGTTATCAACTACATATCAAAGACATTCTTTTCCCTACAATATCGATAGCATGATTTCAAATGAATTTTCAAAGGGTGAAATCTGAGTGTAATATTTTCTCATTAATGGGAGCAGGCGGAATTAAGAAGTTAGTGTTTTTGCTTTTAACCAAACATGTTGTAGTTATTTTTAAACATATTTATGCCTCATTTTATTTTAAGGAAATCCAACATCTCTTTCATAGGTTTATTCTACTCTATTTCATATAAGGTACACAAAGCTGGGACCATCCACCAATTCTGTGATCTTCAGGGGTGGGCTTCAAAAATGTTAGGAACAGGTTCTCTGCCTGGTTGCTGGGTGGGTGTGGCCATGGTGGGCGTGGCCTAGACGGTCTCCTGCACCACAGGGTGGGGGCATTTTTGCCCTCCCCGGGCTCCGGAGGCTTTCCTTGAACCTCCAGGAGGTTGAAAACAGCCTCCCCCGGGCTCGGAGGCTCGTTTTTCACCCTCCCCAAGCTTCTTCTTTTTTTTTAATTAGACAGAAAACACACACACAAAACACTCTTCAATACATCTTCCAGCAAGCATGTCGATTGGTTACAATTAAATTCCGTGCATTACTACAATCATTCTTTATATTTCATTCAAATTGAATTGTACATTTTAAATCAAAAATCTTTATACCGTCAATATAGCAACATTCTCATTTAACTATATTTGTTTGAAAGTACTTTTATCTAGAATCATTCATATTTATATTATCCAACGAATAAGCATTTTAAAACTGACAACAATCTATAAGAACTACCACATTCTACTCATTTATCACCTAGGATTCTTATTTCTTTCCTCCATCCACCTATACCATTTATCCCATATCTGATAAAATTCTGATTCTTCTTTTCCCTGGATTTCTTTAGTTAGTTTGTCCATTTCAGCACAGTCCATAACCTTTCTTATTATTTCATCTTCACTTGGAGTTTGCTTGTTTTTCCATTTCTGGGCATAGGCAATCCTTGCCGCCGTTATTATATGTAGTATTAAATACTGGATTTCTTTTTTGTATTTTGCAGGCAATATTCCTAATAAGAAGATTTCAGGTTTCCATTCTATTTTAACTCCCGTTATTGCCTCCAGCCAGTTTTTGATCTTTTTCCAAAACTTATTAGCCTCCTCACAGGTCCACCATAAGTGGTAATACGTTCCGTGTATCGATTCGCATTTCTAACATTTTGGGGAGGTATTTGACGATATTTTAGCTAACCTTGTTGGTGCCAGGTGCCATCTATAAAACATTTTATACTGGTTTTTTGGGAAATTCATAGATGTGTGGGGAGGATATGTCCCTCCCACTGCTTCTTGTCTACCACTGTTTCTCTTTGGTTATTTGGCCTTTCTTGGTGAGGTTGCTGAGAGTTTTCTTCATCCAGTTGTCTAGTGTCTGTATTGCATCTATGTTCCCTGGGATGTAATTCTAATAATTCTTTTGCTTTTTGTATATATTGTGATCACTCCATGATAACTATCGTTTGGGTTTGTCAATGGATTCAAGTCTTAGGGTTGCTTACTCTAGTGTAAATTATACCCTTAATGTTGGCGCTTCAAACATTGCTACTCTACCAGTGGTGGGTTATGACCGGTATGCCCCAGTATGGGCATACCGGGGCCTGCCAGGAGCACCAGGTACCATTTTGGTACGGTGCTCTGGAGGGCCCATCCACCCGTCCGCGCTCCTTACCGATATTTGAAGTTTTCAGGGCTTCTGCGCAGGGAGCGTACAGCACCTGCACAACCCTCTGCCAAGCAGCTGGAGCACCAGGTGCCATTCCGGTACGGTGCTCTGGAGGGTCCACCTGCCCGCCTGTGCTCCTTACCAGTATTTCAAGTTTTCGGGGCTTCTGCGCACGGAGCGTACGGCACCTGCACGACACTCCGCCAAGCAGCTGGAGCACCAGGTACCATTCTGGTACGGTGCTCCGGAGGGCCCACCGTGCTCCTTATCAGTATTTGAAGTTTTCAGGGCTTCTGCGCATGGAGCGTACAGCACCTGTGCGATGCTCTACCAAGCAGCTGGAGTGTCATAGAGGCATCGCAGAATGTTGTGGGTGGTAAGTGCGTACATGCACGCTGCGCACGTTCATGTGGTGGACACCGGAGCCCATACCGGTTGCACCAGAATCCACCACTGTACTATACAAAATAGTTTTTCATCATTCAGGCTCATACATTAGTTCAGATTGACAAGACAATCTGATAATAAACAGATCCTTAGAGCTATGACTCGGTATAATATTTTTAAATTGCAATTGGCCTGAGAAACATTTTTGTTAACGCTTTTCCTAAAAATATTGCGATACCTGATGTGGATTTAAGTGTAAACACGTCAGTTGCAAAACTTGCATCAGCATATGCAGCGTATGAAGTCTCGTCTGGTGGATTCTGTACAGCATCCCATAATCCCTCACTACACAGGAGTAGGCTGCAGTTCATTGACCAGGAAATATAGTTTCTCTTTGGTTATTTGGCCTTTCTTGGTGAGGTTGCTGAGAGTTTTCTTCCTCCAGTTGTCTAGTTTCTGTATTGCATCGATGTTCACTGGGATGTAATTCTAGTAATTCTTTTGCTTTTTGTATATATTGTGATCACGCCATGATAACTGTGGCTTGGGTTTGTCTGCTGGTAGGATGATAGTCTGGTCCTTTGGTTTGGTTTGGTTTATTTGGATTTATATGCTGCCCTTCTCCAAAAGGACTCAGGGCGGCGTACAACATTAAAAAAAACATATCTCAAAAGTTAAAAAAGATTAAATCCATTTCCAAAAAAACAAACTGATTTTTTTTTAAAAAAACAATACATTTAAAATAAGTTAAAATTAAAATTAACAGGCCAGAGGCCGGCTTGCTGGAAAAGCCAACTTTTTAGGGCGCGTCGGAAGGACCGGAGGACCTTAATCAAGGATGGCTGGTTTGATGTTTTCTTGGATCTCTCTGGGAAGTCCTGTGGTTTTGAATGCTCTTCTAAGACTGCAAAGAATTCCAGTTGATTGGCATCATTTATATTATAGTTTAGGCCTTCCTGTAGAAGCATGTTCTGCAGTGGATAGTAACACTTTATTTATTTATTTGTTTGTTTGTTTGTTTGTTTGTTTCGATTTATCAGTCGCCCCCTCTCCGCAAAGGGACTCGGGGCGACGTACAATTAAATCAAAATACAAGTGTGGCATGGAGGAGGTGACATCAATAAATGGAAGCCACTAGGTTCAAATAAATAACAATAAATTAAAACAATTAAAACAGTTTAAAACCCCAAAATTTACGATTAAAATATTAAAATATTAAAATTGCCAGGGAGGTTAGAAGGTTCTAGTTAAGCCAGGCCGGCTAGTTGGAACAGGTGGGTCTTGAGTTTCGTGCGGAAGGAGCGGAGATCGGTAGTTGTCCTGATATCTGGGGGGAGGTCATTCCAGAGGGCTGGGCCCATCACAGAGAAGGCCCTGTTCCTGGGCGCCGCCCTCTGACACTGCCTGGTGGACGGCACCCGGAGGAGTCCCTCTCTGTGAGAGCGAATTGGTCGCAGGGATACAACTTTGTTGTAGTTGCTGCTGAATAGGCTTCTCTATGGCAGTGCCCTTCACTCTGGAAAGTTATATATTATTTTAGATTGTTGGCTCCCTTGAGTCTATAGTGGATCAAAAATTAGGATATATTCTGGGAGCTCGAGGGCCGGGCTGGGTGCTTGCCCTCCAATGCCCAGGGCTCCAGGCAGCCTACACCACTGTCCAGGAATCCTCTGAGAGGGACAATGAGGCTCCTCTGGTGGACAATGGTTTGCAGCTCACCCTGGTCTCACCTTCCTCTGCTGGAGACAATAGATCCCGCTCCAGCCCCCCTGGCCCATCACAGGTTCCCCCCGATGGGAGTGACATTGAGCTGGCCAAGCCCACCCTAGCCACACCCACCCCAGCCATCCCCCCCACCAACTCCCTGAGGTCAACCACAACCCTGATGTGGCCCTCAATGAAATTGAGTTTGACACCTTTGCTGTACATAGAAATAATAGAACCGTAACTTAGGATGACAATTCAGCCCCAAATTTCTATTGCTAAGCAAAGCAGCTAGTTGTTAATTGAATCATGCCCCATTTTACAACCTTTTTGCTGTGGCTGTTAAGGAAATCGCTGCAGCTGTTAAATGGATCCTGTGGTTGCTAAGCGAATCTGTCTTCCCCCATTGACTTTGATTGTCAGACGCTCCCTAGGAAGGTTGAAAATGGCAATCCCAAGACTCTGCAACCCTTGTAAATGCATGCTGGTTGCCAAACACCCGAAATATGATCAAGTGACTATGGGGATGCTGCAAGGGTCATAAGTGTGAGAACGGTTCAAAAGTCACTTTTTTCAATGCCATTGTAACTTTGAACAGCCATTAAATGGATGGTTGTTAATCAAGGACTACCTGTATTAATTTAATTAATCATTCTAATATATATTCTACATGTGCGTAATTGATGTCATCACAATTTTATATTGTGTTTTTTATCAATGACCTCCATTGCACTGTTTCTCCACTGCCAACCAGAATAATTGGGCTGATGGCACCCACAGCATTGCCTCCTCTGCCATCATGAGTAGTATGGGCCAATTCCAGTGGAGTGAGATGTTCTTCACTCCATTGGACCCTCATGAACCCTGCTTCAGAGAAAGGAGCTAACCAGCCTCCCTGTGGAGGGGGGCACCATACGAGAGCATCAGGGACACCAGGATGTGATCTGACCATGACAAGGGAGATAATCTTATATCTCACATCAGCAGTACTTAGGGCCGATCCTTGAAGTTCTAGCTGCTCCACTAATCCCACAGTCACATAATTGCAATTCAGGTACCTGGCAACCAGCTCACACCTATGACTATTGCAGAGCCCCATTGTCACATGATCACAATTTGAGACATTTCCTGCTGGTTTCCCCAAGCCATGGGGAAGCCAGCAGGGAAGGTTGCAAGTTACTCTGGTAAATCCCCCCAGTATCCCTGCACTCATACATAGCATGCATTGACTCTCTCAAAGTCTTCCCCACCCCTTGCGGCAGCCCCCTCATTCACTCCTTATTGGGACTGTAACCTCTTCCCATTTAACAACACGAGGGTCTTGTAGTTATGACCTCAACTGACATCCAGAACTGCCATCACTAAGCAATGCAATTACATGATGTCATGCTTTACAACTGCCTCACTTAGTGACAGCAATCCTAGTTCCAATTGACATACTCCAAGGACTATGTGTAATCTGAATATGTTGTTGGATAAACAAATTTTTGTGAAGGTGGGTTTTCATCAGCTCAGGCTTAATGTTGCGCCTGTACCAGGTGTACTATGAAGTTTCAAATTCAATTAAGATAATGTCTGCTGTCTGCTGCATCTCATCGTGTTATTTCCAAATTATGAGCACAGTTTTCAAAGCATGTCACTTATATTTCAAATGCAATGTCAAAAAACAGAATGCTGAGAGGAAGAGAGGAGAAAGAGGGGGAAGGAGAAGGAGAAGCAGCAGTAGTCATGGCATTAATATAAATACATACATACATACATGCATGCATGCATGCATGCATGCATACACATATGTATACATGTATGTAAATGTAATATATATGTAGTGATGCAGTATACATATGGTGGTAGTCAGAATATTGTCCCCCCAAAAAATAAATTTGGCACTTGTACACCTCAACGTTCAAAGTTTACCATTTTAAATTGGAAATGTATTACTTCTAATTGCATCATCAGCCTGGAAATAAGTTCTGATGTTCTTCCTATTATGATAAAAATAGGGGCCATATTCTTGTTAATGGGTTGAAGAAATCTATGTATTAATTTAATAAATTTCTATGCTGCCCATGTGACTGATAGAGCAATTCTGTATAGTATTTCAGTCTTTGATCAACTGTGAGAGGCAAGAATATGGCAATGGCAATAATCAATGCTGGTCAGAGTACAATATGTACACAGTAGATTCAAGTCTGACTTACTTTTAATAGGTGACAAATTATAAAAGAGTGAATCCTCGCTATTTCAGGACAAGAGACATAATATTGTGCTTTATTAATAAGGTACATTAAAAAAAGAAAACAATATGTCCTAAGTGTGTGTTACTATCTGCAATGCATGCTCTCTCCATTAGCAGGAAATAATATGTTGGCTTGCAAGGTAGTCTCTAAAATAGAGATCCTAGTTGATTGCACAGAGTAGTATAAGCACACATGAGATAAAATGAGTATTGGTTGCACTTCTGCAGTGGTCAAAATGTGTCTCAAGTGATTAGTGTTGTCTTTACAGCCAGCAGGGAAAACCACATATATAATGGGGCAGCTTTAATTGAGAATATGGAAAATCAGGGGGAAAAAACCCATAAAAATAAATGGAATACAACAATCATGTTAGTTAACAAGTACACTTTTAAGACAAGGAGAAATAGTGTCAATTATGAATGGGTGATGAATCTGGATTGAACGGAAAGTGAATAACCAGAATGAAAAAAGTACATTGATGTGATCTGGTTATGTAATTGGAAGGAATGAAGCAATCCTAACTAGCTGAAACCGATGAGATTTTTTACAAAGAGAGGTGAGAAATATAAGGAATAAAAGACAATGCATGAATGGTTTGTGGAGATAGTTGAAACAAGGACATCTTTCAGGGATAGGAAAGCATGAGACCATAAAGGATAATGTTGATGTAAGCTAGATTTAACGATAATTCCCTTTCTCTTTCTTACGCCTTGCTTTAATTCCTTTGCCTTACTATTAGTTATTACTCGTTTAGGCTTTGCAAGGCATTGTTTACCCCAAAAGGGAATAGCTTGATGGCTATGTTTCCCTATTTATATATACAACCAATACACCTGTGTTTTTATTGGTTTGAAGTTAAATGGGATGTAAATAATTTTGTAAACAACTGTGGGCTGTGTTAAAATACAAAAATTACCAAGTCAAATAACCAGGCTAGTAATGATATTTTCAAATCCTTGCTCTCCGGCTAGAACAGATTTATTGACTATGAGGTGCTAACATTTATTAATGTTAGATTAGTATTCTATATAAATACGATGAATAAATAAATTCACAATATCATAACTTCTGTGAATGTAATAAGTTCAGTGCTAGTCGTGTTATTGGTAGAATGAAAGGTGTATTTGCAACATATGTCATTTTGTTAAATTTTATGACAAGTAATGAATCTCAGTTTATTTGTCTGGTAAGTAAAAGTTATTAAACAGATGTTTAATAGAACAGAAACTAAAGAAACAAAAACGAAACTAAAGAAACCAAAATAAGGGTTTATTTGGCATTACGAAATATAGGTCAGTATCTATATAATCCTACAATTTGTTTATTTAATAGAATAGTTTCTACTATATTGTGTAAGCTTAGTGATATGATACTTAGTGATATTCCAAAAAATAAAAATAAAAGGCGATATATGAAAAGAAAACATACAATGGCAAATGCTGGTATAATGAAGTAACGTAAGAAGGGAGACTGTTCCACATTTTTTTGAGATTAAGGATAGTACTTGAGTTTTGTATTTAAAAAAATCAAAAGCAGTTGTAATCCATACGTACAGTATCTGAAATTGTTCACCAGTAACATTATCATTAGTTATGGGGAATGTTTCTGGAGAATTAAGACCATGTTGGTAAAACAAGATACTGATTTAAGATTTACACCAGAGTACCATCAAAGTGGTTACATAGCTCTAATTGAGAGTAAATAATATGCTGTAGACAAGTCCTTTGTTTGATGCCCAGAAAAAAGTAAAATGAAAGGATGTAAAAGTTATTGTTGGTTTAAGAATTAGGAAAGTTGAGTTACGTATCAATGGACTATAGGCTGTGACTAACCCCCCCCCCCAATAACCACTCTTACATCATTAATCTTACAGTGTGTCATCTGAGTACAATGTTTGTGTAATCATATTTAATAGTTACAGTGACATGCGGTGAGGTTTATGGCTGGTGAGGCACTGACCCAGTGGTGGGAACAACAATTTTTCAAAAGGGGGTTGGACCACAAGACCATCAAGGTCCCATCCAACTCTGATATTCTGTTTTTGGTATTATGTGTGAGTGTGTGTAAAATTTCAGTGATTTTCCTTTGAATTTTATCCTAAATAATGCATTGGAGGGCATTCTTGTAAAAGGAACAATCCTATGCAATTTTACTTACAGCATGTGTTTTTGGAACTCCTTGCTCCTGCAAAGAGATGATTATTGTGTATTCTGTGTACTCAGTTTGTTTTCCTTTTTCTTTGGCATCAAGGAGGGGGAGGGAAACTTTTATAAAGAACCAATTTGTTCTATTTTTTACGGCCACAGGCTACAAAGCTGGAGAAATGTGAATTCAAATCCTGCTTTGGCCATGAGGGCCCACTGTGTGATTTGGGGCTGGTTATTTCTCCCTCCCCCCAGCCCTAGGAGGGAGGTATTGGGAAACCATGTCTGTATCTGTTGTCAAAGAAAAGCTGCTGGCCTCACCTAGGTAGTTGTTTGCAACATGCTTTCTCTAGTATAGGTTACAACAGGGGAGAAGCCCCACATTTAATTTTACAGGAAAATGTTATGGCAATTTTCCTCTTGTTTTTTTGCTTTGAAGGCTGTTCTGGTCAGTGGTGGGATTCAAATAATTTAACAACCGGTTCTCTGCCCTAATGACCAGCTGGGTGGGCATGGCCAGGCAGTGTGACAGGCAGCACTTGGCCTCCTGCACTGCCTGGGAGCAAAAATGGGCTGGGGAGCGCTTCCCCCTTGTGCCCCGTTTTGGGCCTAGCAGGCCTGCCTCTATTACCTGAGAGCCATAACGGGACACACGGGGACTCCTGGAAGAGGTAGGGCAGGAAAGGGCAGGGCCAGCCAGCGATTTAACAAGTGGTTCACCTGAACTGGCCTGAACTACTTGAATCCCACCATTGGTTCTAGTCCCCAAAAAGCAAACGCTTTGTATAGGGAAAGGGGGAGTCTTTTCTCTTCCTAGCTAACCTCTTGTTTTCTTGCTATGCTGCCCCCAAGAATGATTTGTATATCATCTGCCTGAGACAACAGGCATTCCAGACATGGCTCACTGCTGGTCAATGAAGCATGTGTGCTTTATCTCTTAAAATCCTGAAATGTGTCAAGTTTCTTGAGTTACATTTTACCCCTTAACAGGGCATCAATCAGGGTGAAAGGGGAGAGGGGAAAGCAATATTTGACAATCTTCGATAGAGCCTCCATGGAAAAATATTGTCTATCTGACACAGGAAAAAATGATTTCCTTCCTTCCTTCTTTTCTTTTCTTTTCTTTCTTCAACCTTTAGCTGTGGAAGCAATCCAGAAAATGATGAGTAGATTCTTATTTAACTTCCCAACTTTGTAGGACCTTATTCTGGGTATTATCAAGAATTTGGGAAATATTAAATGTTTTTGCTTAATATATCTATCCAGCTTGCTACGTTTTCAAGACCAAAACTTCTTGCAGGAGTTCTTTGTTGACTGCTGCAAAGGGCGTATGCTCAGTCAACCCTTTTATAACCTGAAGAGGAGTCTACTGATCAGCAACTGAGAGCCTTTACCACTGATAATTGTGCCCTCGCTCCTTGCGTCTATGGGCGCGGCGATAACGGGCATCCAAGAACTCCCTGCTGATCTCTGATTCACTGTCTCGTGACTCCTCCCCACTGCTCCAAGGCATGGCATCAGGAGCCCCCCTCCTCTGGCTCTCACCGCTGCTCCATGCCTCAGGCGCCTCCTGGTGGCCGACCAGACTCTCCGATCCCTGCTCAGAGTCGGAACCCTGTCCAGGGTCCTCCACATCCTCCTGAGCTGACTCATAGGGACCCTCATTCTCGGAGTCTGGTGGCAGCTGCAACGGCTCCTGCTGGGCCACAACATAATCCTATCACAGTATGGGAGCATGCTCTGTAGTTATGCTGATATACTGATCTCTCCTGATCTGTCTTCCTAAGAAGAGAGGAAAAGTCTGCCTAGCAGCTTTCTCTTACTTTGCATGATTATATACTTATGCCTATCAAGATTCAAGAGCCAACCAACTAAGTTTGGATTTTTTTCCATCCCTAACATTGTGAATTAATCTGTTTGGACTTTGATATTGAGTCATTTAAAAGTATTTTATCAACAATATCATAGGTGTATGTTGAAAACGTGGCAAAATGAAGATGGACACTTTGGATTCTGGTGAGTTGTGGCTTGCACTCACTGTGCCTTTGACTTCTTTGGCACTTGTGGCAAAAGGCTGATGTCCAGGTGTCATATCAGCCAAAGTCAGTTATGGCATTTATGACTTTTTTAAAGACGTTTTTTTAAAACAGCTGATTCATCTCCTGTGTGACCACAGGTCATTCAAGCAAGGAAAGCTGTGCATTTCATCTAGTCTATCCAAGTGAACCCCCAAGGGAGAAGGTTTGCATATACCGTGGTTGGAAGGAAGAACCTGTTTTCCTGCTGGTGGACATAACTGAGAGCTACAGCAACAGAACAGAACAGTAAATGCTTGATGTTATGTTCTGGGTGAAGAATGGAGGTGAGGCCTGAGTGACTTCTAACGGCTCTTTATTCAATACTGCCTGTGAGGCAACTGTTTCTCCCTGGAACTCTACCTGTGGAACAGCGATCTTGCACTTCTCTTTTCTAACTTTGTGGCCAATTTCCGGGAAATGGGTGAGTACTCCTTGCAGATGGTTGAGGAGTTTGATATTATTGGCCGCTGACACTAAGACATCATCAAAATAGGGTACATCACCTGGGATGCCTTGTAGGAAATGTTCCATCAGGCTCTGGAATAGCCCCAGCGTCACATTCACCCCAAATTGTAGCTGATGACATCTAAAAGCTTCTCGATGTGTTATGATCATCTGAGCCTCAGCTGTGGTGTTGTCAACTGGTAGCTGTTGATAGGCTTGGGCAAGGTCCAGTTTAGTGAAGACCTTCTCTCAACCAGAGAATGCAGTAGATGTTGGACCACGGGCACTGGATATGCATTTTGCTGTATGCTTTATTTAATGTACATTTATAGTCTGCATAGATACAGACAGAATCGTCCAGCTTCACAGGGGTCACAATTGGGGTCCCCCATTTTGCGTGTTCTAGGATTCCAGGTTCTAGGATTCCTTGACTGATGAGCTTGTCGAGTTTGCTCAGCAACCTTTGAGTGCAAGGTGAATGGTACTCTTCGTGCCTTCATTTGGATTGTAGTAACAAGGTTGAATGAGATATACCTGCCCAGATTCCCATCAAAAATGTCTGCAAAATCAGAGATTAAGGCCTCGACATCAGAGTCACTGATGGAGTTGGTACCAGTGATTCCCAGACCTAGGGAAGAAAACAAGTCCAGTCCTAGGAGATTTGGTTGGGAACCATCCACTATGAGCAGTTCCAGTGGGCCCAAGTAATCCTTGAAAGATACTCTAAAGGTGCCACTCCGATGAACATAATGCTGTCCCCTGGTAGTCTCAGAGATGAATATGGTGGAAGTCCAACTGTCTCTTTGAGATTTTGGGCACCAATCTCTTTAATATGCTCCAAGAGACTACTGTCATTGAAGATCCTGGGTCCATCTTCATGCAGCAAGGGAACCCCTTAAATCAGGATGGTGACATGGATCTTCTTGCAAGAGGAGAGGCTGGCCTGACCGATGACTGCTTCTGCCTTACAGCTACCTCTGGAGACGGTGAAGCAGTCCTGTCCATGACTCTGTTGTCTTTTCTGCGTTCTATTTCTGGGCTCGCAGTGATAGCTGTCAGTTGGTTTGCACAACAGACCCTGGCCAAATGTCCTTTCTTGCCACCTCTTTCACGGATGGCATTCACTCACCATTCATGAGTGATTGCCACTACAAACAGCACATGCTGTTTTCCTTTTTTCTGTGGCCGCATTCCTCCCCTGGACGATTTAAGATGATAGACATCATCGTCCTCTGTCGATTCACCATGGTTAGCATCTTCATGGTGCACTGTGACTGGTTTCTGCAATACTGATTTTTGAATCTCAGCCATTGACTGATTGGACATGAAGGCTGCTTATGCCTCATCAACAGCCATATGCAGGGTGAGGTCTGTTTTTGCAAGGAGGCACTGCTGTAGCTTGATGTCCCTCGCACCACAGACTACTCTGTCCAAGAGAGCATCATCTAAGTCCTTGAACTCACAATACAGGTCTGCCTGTCAAAGGATGGCAATGTCTTTGTTGGTGGATTCACTTTCAGCCTGATTCCGATGATGGAAGGCATGCTGACGTGCAATTCGCGAAGGTTTGGGCACATAGTGAGTCTGTAGCTTGCTCTGCAGCATGTCCCATGGCTCAGACTGAACGGCCAGTGGAGCAAGGAGAGCCCGGGCCATCTCAAAGATCTCTGGGATGCAGAAGTTTAGGGAAAGTGCCCTTTTCCTTTGTAGCAGTTTTTTTCCCCTTCTACAACACCTTACAGTCATTATAACAACATTGTTATGTCATCATATCTGTACATGTATATTATATTTCATTTCTATATTTAGACACCTTTATACACAGTTCTATATATATTTATATATATTGTTTTTTGGCTTAATTAATTTTATTCTTGTTTTGCAACCATTTGTACCAATTGTTCCAAATTTCATAATATTCTGACTCTTCTTTATCTTTTAATTTCAGTGTTAATTTGTCCAACTCTGCACAATCCAAAGTTTTTTTTATCACTAATTCATCCGAGGGGGTATTATTTTGTTTCCAGCATTGGGCAAATGCTATTCTAGCTGTAGTTAGCAGATGTGTTAATATGTACTTAATTTTCTTTGTATATTTTCCTTTGATTATTCCCAGCAGAAAGATTTCAGGTTTGTATTTTATCTGTTCTCCTATAATTTCTTGCAACCATTTCCAAATTTGTGTCCAATATTTTTGTATTTCCGGGCAGGTCCACCATATGTGATAAAAAACTCCCTTGTACTTTTTTACACTTCCAGCAGGTCGGCTTCATGTTTGGATACATTTTAGCCAATGTTGTTGGTGATAGATGCCAATGATAAAACATTTTGTACATATTTTCTTTAAGTGCTGCTGATCGTGTTAGTTTATAATTTGTGTTCCAAATTCTTTCCCAATCCACTAGATCTATATTGTAACCAGTTTTTGGCCCACACTATCATGCAACCTTTAACTTTTTCTTCTTCTAATGTTACTTTTAATAAATATTTGTAAATTTTCGTTATCAGTTTATTTTCCAGGCCAATTAAAATTTTATCTATTTGTTGTAATTCTGTGTATATTCCATATTCTTTTACATCTTTTTTGTATCTCGATTGTAGTTGGAGATATGGCCACCAATCTATATTTATATTTTGCTCCTTTAATTCTTGATTTGTTTTCAAATTCCCTTGGCTGTCTAAGATTTCATTATATCTAACCATTTTCGATAGATCTAGTGTATTGGGATGTGTCATGGCTTCCATAGTGGAAAGCCATGTTGGTATTTTCATGTAATGTTTTTCTCTAATTTTATTCCACACCTGTATCAGTGCATCTCTAATATAGTGTCTGTGAAAGTATTTTTGTTTCTTTTTACCCTCTTCCCATAGGAAAAAATGCCATCCCATTTGCAAATCGTGGCCTTCTAATGTTAGTATTCTTTTATTTTTTAAATTTATCCAATCCCTGATCCATGTTAGTGCTGCTGCTTTGTAATAAAGCTCCCAGTCAGGGAGTCCCATCCCACCTCTGCTTCTGTCATCCTGTAGAGTTTTCAACTTTATCCTGGCTTTCTTCCCTTGCCATATAAATTTTAATATAACCTTATTCAATACAGGAAAAAAATTTTTCCTAATTTTATGGGGATTGTTTGAAATAAGTATAATATTCTCGGTAGTACATTCATTTTTATCGCTGCTATTTTCCCTAATAATGATAGTTGTAGTTTCCCCCACAATTCTAGATCTTTTTTTATTTGTTGCACTAATTTTATATAATTATTTTATTTTATACTTGAGCACTTTGCAGTTAGCCATATTCCAAGATATTTAACTTTCTTTGTCACTTGCAGTCCTATTATTCTAATTCTTTATTTTGTTCTTCCTTCAAATTTTTAGTTATCATTTTAGTCTTTTCTCTATTAATCTTTAACCCTGCTACATTTTCCTAATTCTCGCATTAAGCTATTTCCTGTTTCTAGTGGGTCTTCTATAATGAATACCAAATCATCTGCAAAGGCCTGAATTTTATACTCCTCTTTTAATTTTAGTTCCTCTTATCTTTGAATTTTGTCTAATTCTTATTAAAAGACTTTCAAGTGTCAGGATAAAGAGCAGAGGTGATAGTGGGCAGCCCTGCCTTACTCCTTTCATTATTTTAAAGGTCTCTGTACATTCCCCATTTAATAATATATTTGCCCTTTGGGTGGAGAATATAGTTTCTATTAATCTTTCAAATTGGTCCCCTAATTTCATATTCTTAATTTGTTGTATCATGAATTCCCAATTTAAATTGTCAAATGTCTTCTGTGCATCCAGAAAGACAAGTGCCACTTGTTTCTCTGGATGCACCTCATAGTACTCTAAAATATTTGCTCTTATTCTAGTGTTATTCCTGATTTGTCTTGTTGGGAGAAATCCATTTTGGTCTGGATGTATATAGTCATTTAGTAGTTTTTTCAATCTCTCCGCTATTATTGTTGTGAATATTTTATAGTCGGCATTTAACAACGAGATTGGCCTATAGTTTTGAATCTGTTTTTTATCTGCACCTTCTTTAAATATTAATGTAATATGTGCTTCCCTCCATGAATCCGGTATTTTTGCTTTCATCACTGCCTCATAGATACCCCCATGATAACCCACGTGGCCGCATTCTGGACCAGCTGAAACCTCCGGATGCTCTTCAAGGGCAGCCCCATGTAGAGAGTGTTGCAGTAGTCCAGACGAGCATGAGTGAAAGTGCACAGAGCATCCCAATCCAGGAAGGGACGCAACTGACGTACCAGGCGAACCTGGTAAAAGGCCCCCCTGGTCACGGCCGCCAGGTGTTCTTCTAAACTAAGCCGCGTATCCAGGAGGACTCCCAGATTGCGGGCCCTCTCTGAGGGGGCTAAAATTTCTCCCCCTACCATCAAAGATGGGACAACATGCACAAATCAGGATGACGGGAACCACAGCCACTCAGTCTTGGAGGGATTGAGCTTGAGCCTGTTCCTCCTCATCCAGATCCGCGCAGCCTCCAGGCATTGGGACATCATGTCGAGGGCATCATTTGGGTGGTTTGGGGTAGAGATGAAAAGTTAGGTATCATCAGCATATTGATGATACCGTACCCCAAAACCACGGATGATCTCGCCCAGTGATTTCATATATATGTTGAACAGGAGGGGTGAGAGAACCAATCCCTGGGGCACCCCACAAGTGACGCGCCTGGGGGTCGATCCCTGCCCTCCAGTCAACACAAACTGCGACCGATCTGACAGGTAGGAGGAGAACCACTGTAAAATGGTGCCCCCCACTCCCAACCCCCCGAGTCGTCGCCGTAGGATACCATGGTGGGTGGTATCGAAAGTCGCCGAGAGATCTAATAGGACCAGGACAGAGGAGCAGCCCCTGTCCTGGGCCCGCCAGAGATCATCGACCAATGTGACCAATGCCATCTCCGTGCTGTACCTGGGCCTGAAACCCGACTTTCATCCTCCTAATTCTCTACCTGTCTTTATTAGAGTTTTTTATTAACTCTAGTTTCTTTTTCGGCTCCTTGTTTTTGGTCTCACTTCCTCCTCTCTCTGTTGTTCTTCCTCCTCCCTACTACTTTGTCCCTGTTCTCCTTCCATTATTCTCTGTTGTCATTCTTCCTGGCTTCTATATTCCATCTCCTCTTTACTGCTCTGTTCCTCTTCTGGGTCTACTAGTTGCTCATATAAATCCTGTGCCTTCTCCAGATTGTCAACTTTAATCCTTTTCTCCTGCCAGGTTACCAGCATCCCTTCAGGTACCAACCACCTAAATAGTATATCTTGTTTAATCAGTTGTGTCGCCAGGAATTGATATTCTCCCCTTTGCTCCCTCACTCTTCGTGGGATTTGTTTCAGGATTTGTATCTCTTTCCCTTTGTTCCTCCCCCTGGATGATTTAAGATGATAGACGTCATCGTCCTCTGTCGATTCACCATGGTTAGCATCTTCATGGTGCACTGTGACTGATTTCTGCAATGCTGATTTTTGAATCTCAGCCATTGACTGATTGGACATCAAGGCTGCTTATGCCTCATCAACAGCAATCTGCAGGGTGAGGTCTGTTTTTGCAAGGAGGCACTGCTGTAGCTTGATGTCCCTTGCACCACAGACTACTCTGTCCAAGAGAGCATCATCTAAGTCCTTGAACTCACAATACAGGCCTGCCTGTCGAAGGGTGGCAATGTCTTTGTTGATGGATTCACTTTCAGCCTGATTCCGATGATGGAAGGCATGCTGACGTGCAATTCACGAAGGTTTGGGCACATAGTGAGTCTATAGCTTGCTCTGCAGCATGTCCCATGGCTCAGACTGAATGGCCAGTGGAGCAAGGAGAGCCCTGGCCATCTCAAAGATCTCTGGGCTGCAGAAGTTTAGGGAAAGTGCCCTTTTCCTATTGTCAGTGACTTCTGAAAGGTCATTGGCTTTGAGGAAGCAGTTGAAACCTACAAGGTAGGGGTCCCATGTCTCAGAGGCTGGGTTGTATGGAGCAAAAGGCAGTAGTGCAGCCATTTTCCATGAGACCGGTCTGAGCCCCCAGACAATCTGGGTTGAGGCATCTACGGTCAATGAAGTGGCAGCAACTGTTGATCGGCTCCGGTGATTCAGCTCTGAGTGGGTCAGCTCACAGTGATCAGCTCTTTGCAGTATCAGTTTCCATTCAATCCCACATTTGTCACCAGTGTTTTGAATGAAGAATGAAGGCGAGGTTTGAGTGACTTCTAACAGCTCTTTATTCAATACTGAGGCAACTGTTTCTCCCTAGCTGACACAGCTCATTTTATAGGGAAGCTGATCAGCCCACAACTATTCAGGAGAGAGTATTTTCCCGTTCCACCAGAGGACCAGACTAAGAACTTCAACTGACAACTATATACAATACATAACACTCAATAACATCAGTATGGAACCTGTGTAGAAATATTAATAGTTGTGTGATGAGTGCTAATAAAACCCTGGCTTCCTGGAACTAATGACTAGTTTTTTGATTCAGTAGATTTTGATAGGAATTTGTACAGAGAAACTATAGCCACTTTGGGAAGAGTTCTCCACACTACTGAAAACTGTACAACCATGAACTTGGTTACACTTTTCCTCAAGGCAAACCTCGACCTGGCAAAATCTGAGCTGGTTGAAGTGTCGGCACCACATTCGCCCATCACTGAGCTGGACCTTATAAGAGTAGGGTCCAGTTAGTTGCGTGATTTGTCCGGGAAGCCACCTTGGTTTGGCCCCATAGTTTTGGCTATAGACTGGGTCTCTCACATTAAAGGCCCATGTGGAGTTGCCTGCGAGGGGGCTTTTCTCTGCTGCATAACCAGGGTGTAGCCGGTCCAGGGTTGTCCGGAGCCGATGACCCATAAGCCGTTCTGCGGGACTTTGTTTGGTGATTGGACACGGGGTTGTATGCTGTGTCAGGAGGTATTGGGACAGTTTGTCGTGCCAATTCCCTGGCCCCAGGTGGCCCAATGCCTCCTTAGCTGACTGGACAGTTCGTTCTGCCAGCCCATTTCCAGCCTGGTGGAACAGGGTCGTCGGGGCGTGTCGTATGCCATGCTGGCCTAAAAACATCTGGAAGGGCGCCGACGTGAACTGGGGCCCATTGTCAGTCACCACCACGTCAGGCAACCCATGGGTCGCGAATAGCCTCCCCAGCACCCTAATTACGGCCTCCAAAGTGGTGGATGGCATGAGTGCCAGCTTCACCCACTTCGAGTAGGCATCTACGAGAACCAAGAAGTTCTGCCCTAAGAACGGGCTGGTGAAATCCAAATGGACTCGTGCCCGTGGAGCCCGGGGCATATCCCATTCCCTGATGGGCACAGAAGGGGGAGCCGGTCTAGATTGCTGGCACTGCTGGCAGGTGGCTACCCAGTTTTCTATTTCCTGGTCACTCTTTGGCCACCACACATAGCTTTGGCCCAAAGCCTTCATGTGCACAATGCCCGGGTGAGCAGTGTGCAGGCAACTTAAAATTGGTGACCTAAGCTTTGAGGGAGCTACCACCCTATTGCCCCATAACAGGCACCCGTTAAGGATGGACAGCTCATGCTGCCGTATATAATAGGGGTGAAACTCAGGATCTACTGGCCCCTGTGGCCACCGCCTGCACACCCAGTCCAAAACTTGTCCCAATAGGGAACTGTGGCAGAGAGCCTGGCAATATCCCGGGCGGATACTGGCATGGCCAACTCTTCAATTAAGAGGACCGAAACTGTAGGAGCAGGTTCCAAACAGGCGCTGGCAGAGGGCAGCGACTGAGGGCATCAGCGTTTTTTCTTGGCCCATATTGTAACTGATAATTATACGCCGCTAGAAAGACTGTCCATCTGGACATTCTTGGAGACAAAATCTGAGGAGTCTGGCAATCCCCCGCCAGAAGACCCAAGAGGGGTTTATGGTGGGTCATTAAATGAAAAAAACGACCATAAACGTAATCGTGAAATCGCTTTACCCCTGCTACAGCAGCTAAGGCCTCCTTATCCAGCTGACTGTAATTTCTTTCAGCTGCTGAGAGCATGCATGAATAATAGGCAATTGGGGCTTCTGAGCCATTAGGTAGAATGTGACTCAGAACTGTCCCAATGCCATAAGGCGATGCATCGCACACCAAAGTTAATGGGAGGTGATCACTGTATTGCACTAATAAAGACTTGGATGTAAGGATATCCTTAACTGCCCTAAAGGCTTGGTCTTCCTTAGACCCCCAATGCCAGGGAGTCTTGGAGTTCAGGAGCCTATTTGGATTTGGATTTTTTGGATTTATTTGGATTTATATGCCGCCCTTCTCCAAAAGGACTCAGGGCAGCGTACAACATTAAAAACACACATCACAAAAGTTAAAAAAAAGATTAAACCCATTTCCAAAAAGACCAAACTGATTTTTTTTTAAAAGAAACAATACATTTAAAATAAATTAAAATTAACATTAACAGGCCAGGCCGGCTTGCTGGAAAAGCCAACTTTTTAGGGCGCGTCGGAAGGACCGGAGGTCAGGGATTATGTGGAGCTCCGGGGACAGCTCATTCCAGAGGGAAGGCGCTCCCACAGAGAAGGCTCTCCCCCTGGAGATCACCAGCCAACACTGTCTGGCTGATGGCACTCTGAGGAGGCCAACTCTGTGGGATCGTACTGGACGGTGAGAGGCTACTGGTGGCAGTAGGTGGTCTCGCAGGTACCCTGGGCCTAAGCTATGAAGAGGCTCTGCCAAAGACGCCTTATGGGGTTAAAAAATGGAGTAAAAATTAAGCAGTCCCAGAAAGGCTTGCATTTCAGCCTTAGAGGAGGGCATGGGGGCTTTCTTAATTGCCTCTACCTTGGACGGAGTAGGATGGATGCCTTTGGAATCAACTAGATACCCCAAAAATTCTACACTGGGGACACCTATCCTACACTTTTCTTGTTTGAGCTTCAGCCCCACTTGGTGGAAATAGGTCAGGACTGCTCTTAATTTATCGACGAGCTCAGCTTGATTCAAAGTGGATATAAGCACATCGTCGAAATAGGGTACCACCCCTGGCAGCCCCTGGAGCATCGGCTCTATTTGACTCTGGAAAATATCTGGGGCTACACTGACCCCAAATTGCAAGCGTTTACATTTGGAAGCTCCCCGGTGCATTACGATGGTTTGAGCAATGGCAGTGGCTTCATCCCCCGGGAGCTGCTGGTACGCTTGGTACCAATTTGGCAAAAATGTTTCCCTGGCCCAAGGAATGGAGCAGATGTTGAACCACTGGCACTGGGTAAGGGTTGGCTTGCAATTCTTTATTAATGGTGCATTTAAAATCCCCGTAAATTCTAATACTACCATCCTGCTTAATAGGTATTACTATGGGGGGTCTCCCAGGGGGAGTGGTCTACTGCTTCAAGTACTCCTTGTGCTATTAATTTATCTAGCTCTAAATCTACTTTGGGCCGAAGAGCAAAAGGCATTCTCCTGGGTTTTAGACGTATTGGCGCCACCTGGGGGTCCAAGTTAAAAGAAATGGGGGTCCCATTATATTTACCAAGCCTATTGTCAAATACGTCCGTGAACTCGCTGGCCAGCACAGCGAAGGAATCTGGAACAACAGAGTGGATGCCGGAGACATTGAGCCCCAATGCGGAGAACCAGTCAAACCCCAGGAGGCTGGGCAGATGGCCATCTACAATGATGAGGGGAAGAGGCCCTTGGAAGTTATTGCTGGCTATGGTGAATGTGCCACAATCCACAATGGGTATTGGCTGTCCTTGATAGTCTCTGAGGTGAAGTGGGCACTGCCTGAGTTGAGCTTTGGTCAGGCTGGGCACTATCTGTTTGATAGTAGCCCAAGATACCAGGGATTTGGAAGAGCCAGTGTCCACTTCCATCTTGCAGGGCTCTCCCTCTATGCGCACAATCAGGTATATCTTGTGGGTAGGCTTAGTCAGGGACGCATGGCTGATAGCCCAATCAGGGTGCTGCTGGTCACCTGCGATGGCAAAGCAGTCTTCGCGGTGTTTGGGAAGTCTTTTTACGAATTGTCTAGACAAGGCACACTCCGGAGGTGGGTCAGCGATTGGCATGGCCGTTCTGCAGTCCTTGGCTAAATGTCCTTTCCTGTCATACCGACGTCATATTGCGTCTTTGAACCTGCATACTAACCTTGCATGGCTCTCGCCACAACTCAGGCAACCCGCCTGAGGTAAAAAATCAGCCTGAGTCAATTTTTTCCTGGTGGCCGGTTTGACGCAGCTAATCTCTTCTTCCTTGTCTGAGAAGTCTTCTTTGTCATCTTCTTCATAATAGACAGCATGGCCCCTGCTGGCATGGGTGGCCGGTGGCAGAAAACTCTGAATTTCTGTGGTGGATTTGTCCGACATTTCATATGCTGTGGCTTCATCCATGGTTGCCTGAAGGCTCAGCTCTTTTCATGCCAGCAAGCATCGCTGAAGTCTGAGGTCTTTGATACCACAGACCAGCTATTCTAACAGGGCATCATCCAGCACAGGAAAGTCACAGTGCAGGGCTGCTGTTCTAAGGGAAGCCATGTAATCGCTCACAGATTCCCCTTCTCTCTGTGTCCTCTGCCTAAACGCATAACGTCTGGCTATGCGCGAGGGAGTTGGAGAGTAATAATTTTTAAGTTTCTCCAAAAGAGTCTCCCAAGGCATCGAATGGACAGATTGAGGGGCTGCTAAAGCCCTGGCTGTTCCAAACATCTCATGGCCACATGCGCTAAGAAAATATCCTCTTTTACGGCCACTGGACAAACCGGTGAAGTCGTTTGCCTCCAGGAAGCACTTGAACCGCTCAAGGTAGGTGTCCCATGTTTCAGTGGCCAGGCTGAATGCCATGAATGACAGTAGATTAGCCATCCTTAGAAGGACAGAACTTGAGGAATTAGCCTTGGAGTGACTTCTCGTCGCCTGTGACTTGAGGCAGCTCTTATTAGTGACTTTGCTTTTCCTTTACCTCAGTCCTGATCCCATCCTTGTCGCCAGTGTTCTGTAGGGAGAACAAGGCAGACAGGAACGGAGGCAAGGCAGGTTGAAGCTAACACAACCTTTATTAACAGTATAACATGGCAAAATGTAAGGCAAACCTCGACCCGGCAAACAGCAACATTTGACAGCTGACAGCCCTTTTTATACTAAAGCTGTCAAGATGCTGAACCAATAGAATGGCTGCATTCCCCTGCCAGCTGGCTGCTCGCGTCCAATCAGGGGCCGGCAATGATAGTCAATGGCATTGTAGCCTCGAGGACTTAACACTACACAGCCTCCATCTACAGTATATGGGGATAGCCACAAATTATGGTTTAAAAAGAGTGGTCATGAGAGTGCAATCAAACTGTTTGATTTTATGTGTATTACATATGTAATAAACTTCATCAATCAAATTATTCTGGCTAGTCCTGTTTTTTTGGGGGGGGATGCCTTCTTTTGGCATATCCTTGCTTGTGTCTAACTAAGAATGTAGAAAATGGCAGTTGAAGAGAGGAGAAGAAGGGAGAAAATTGCAGAAAATTGTAGTAGAAGGGAGGAGAAGCATAGATTTATTTTTATGCACCTGACCTTCCAACGATCTTACCTTGCTTTATGGAAAGGATACTTCTATAGCCTTTCTCTTTCTTTCCCTTACCTTCTTCCTCCTTCCCTCCCTTGTTCCCTCCCTATTTCCAAGAGGTCTGTTGAGGTGCATACAAAATATTCTTACAGCTATCAGATTGATGGATTGCAAAAGGCTTTTGAAATGTGGTTCAAAGACTAATGAATTTTGGCCATCCTGAATGTTGAGTTTCCCCCCTTCCCCCTGGCCAACATAATAAATGTACCCTCATTCAGAAAGATCACTATTTGTTTTAGGAAACATGATCTCAGTGAAGGCATGAGGGTGAATAATAATGTAGGAAAATCTAAATAGCACTTAAAGCTTGCTGTTGAAGAAAAATGGTTCTCCTGATATTTACATATTTAGAAATCCTCCCCAGCTTTCCATAGATAGGAAAGGAATGTGTTTCTTCAGTGGTCTGAAAAACTGAAGTCTCATTTTGCAGAGTTAAATCTGTTTATTTACACGAAGTTCTCAACCAATGACCACAACTGGGAACCAGAAGTTTTATTGTTAAGCAAGGCTGTGCAACCTCTTTTACCATGATTATTAAGCCAATCACAGCAATTGTGTGTGGCTCATGAAGCTGTTAAAACAGTGGGAAGGTTGCAAATGACAACCCTGGGGTGCCACAACCGTTGTGAATACATCCTAGCTACCAAGTGCTTGAATTTTGATCATGTGACTATGGAGATATAGTTCAAAGTGTGAGAACCAGTTGTAAGTCACTTTTTCAGTATTGTTGTAACTTCAGTTGCAAAAGGAATGGATGTAAGTCAAAGACAATTATATTTCTTAGTATCAGTTCTAATGGATCTGTCTGCAAAACATTAAACATGAAAAATTACAGATTTCCTAAGAATATGTACAGTATTTTTTTTCTATCGCATGCTGGAAGATTTAATTTCCCCTTCTCGTAAAAGGTGTATTTATCCAGCGATGCAAGGAAATGGTGCTTCTGTTGCCAAATGCAGAAAAGATTTTAAAATGATCTGTAGCATCCCCACCATAGCTCTTCTTCACCTGGTCTATCAGATTAATTAATCTTTGCCCACCATCTGGATCTAAAGATTTAGCCTTCAGCACTACACAAGACAAATGGTTTTATAAAATAAATCCTGCTTAACTAAAATTAGTACTCAGATTCTTAGCTTTTGCACTGACATGTTTTTCAGCTGTATGGCAACTGAAACAGGGAGTTGCATATATTAGTTGCTTCTCATTTTCATGCATACTTGCATTCTTGATTTTAGTTTTCAAAAGGTCCATTCTTCCCTATGTTGCTCATAATGCAAGCAGCAGCCTGAAAGGAAATGATATTGATTTATCTAGTGAAATAGGTAGAGTATTGTTGCTCTTGCTAATAAACAGAGATAGAAACAGGGCGATAGATATCATAGATTGCAGTCTTACATTCAAAACTCTACTCGACACAGTAAGCCTCAGTACCAGTGCAATCCTAAATATAAGTAGTCCTCGCTTATTGACCATAATTGGGACTGGCACCATATCCTGCATTTACAGCGTTCTTCTGTGAGTCTTTGTTTTGGAATGTTATGGAATGCTGCTCCCAATGAAGTCAGCCTTGGTGACCTCTGATGATGTTTTGCTGTTGAGAAAGAGAAAGGAGGCATTCAGAAGGGATGGAGGGATGAACTTCTGAGGTCCCACAAGGTTTTGGGAGAACACATGTCATCCCTATCAAATGGGAAAGAAGGACTTGGAATGTTGCAAATCTACAGCAGGCATAGTCCTCAAACAAATGGCAATTTCGTAAGGTACACTTCACTTCAGACCCAGCAGAGTTTGTCACAAAAAATGTCACATTATTTTTTCACTTTCTTTCAGAGAGTTATTAACTTGGTGGATCAAAGGAAATGCCATAGACGGTTCATGTGGACCATCAAAATAGCCGCCTCAGAATGCCTCATAGTATTCCATTTAATAGAATGGTAAACTATGGGCTGGATGATAGCATTGTTAGATGAACTCACCATTGGCTGCATGACCCACCCATAAATGGCTTATTAATAGCTCCAATTCAGCTTGGAGGAAGCACTGAGTGAAGTGCCATATGGTTCAATGCTAGGTACTGTGTTGTTCAGTATTTTTATCAATGTGGCAGGTGAGGGGGATTCTTATCAAGTCTGAAGATGACTCAAGGCTGGAAGGTATGGCTAATAATATAAATGAAAGACAGAAGATAAAACTGGATTAGACAGGATTGTATAGCAGGCTGAAATAACTAGAGTAGAATTTAACAAGCAGAAATGTTAAGGAAAAATGTTATATAAGTAAAGAAAAAAAAACCCAGCTATCTACTAATCTCTGTGTGTCAACTAACTATGGGTCCTTTGGCCCCTAATCTGCATTCTGCATAGAAGAATATACATATAGACCATGCATTTATAAACCTATTTTTATATTTTGCTATCTCTTAATTTCTTAACAGTTTAGGTCAATTTTTCTAATTTCAAACTCCCACCAGCCAATTCTTCCATGATACCTTTAGGGCTGAAGATGACAAGCCAAACTTTGATTCCGCAAAAACTCGTTATTCTCAGGAAAGAAGAAGAAAGAAAGAAAGAAAGAAAGAAAGAAAGAAAGAAAGAAAGAAAGAAAGAGGGAGGGAGGGAGGGAGGGAGGGAGGGAGGGAGGGAGGGAGGGAGGGAGGGAGGGAGGGAGGGAGGAAGGAAGGAAGGAAGGAAGGAAGGAAGGAAGGAAGGAAAGAACAAAGGAAAGAACGAAGGAAAGAAAAACTTCATAAACATGACTGTGAGATCTCTTTTCTAAAGTGTTTAATCATGGGGTATGTAAAACACATATGAAGGCATGTGTCCATTCTCACACACAGCTTTTTAAAGACATTTGATACAGACATATAGGAATAATATACTACCAGTGATTAACTAAAAGTGAAGTTGTTTTGAAAGGTTGTTTATACATGAGATCATTCCATTGTGAATTTGAAAAAAAAAAGATCGTATTTTTCATAATGCTTTTAAAGTTACACATGTTTTAAAAATGGGAGTTAGTCAGTTACAAATGGTGAGAATTAATCTCCTAGCTACACGTTTGAAGCAATACAAAGTTCTCAGGCATTAATTAACTTGACCTCACTTTTAATAAGAATGCGCGGGTGGTGGTGATGGTGGATGGGATAAATGGACTGAAAAAGGCAAAAACCCACTTTAAAAAAAATGACTGAAACTTAGCTCTTCCAAAAGAACCCATATTAATCAAATGCAGAATCTTACAAATATAATCCTTCTCTTCATAACACTCACAGCGCTTATGTTTAATTGCAGCAGAAAAATTGAGACCACCTTTTTAAAGAAGGAAGATGAGGGGGAATACATGATAGCTAAGCTTTACCCAGGAATGCCCAAATCCTGCAGGTGCAGAGTTATAAAAGAGCTGAGGGAATTTCCAAATTCAGTTGGAAGAAAAGGTTTTATATCTGCATCCAAGCAATATAGCCAATTTTTTTTACTAACATGTATATAATGAGAAAGTTGACAAAGACAGAGAGCTAGATTAAAGATTAATAAATACCTTTTTTGTATTTTGTAATGTTTAGTCCAACAAGTAATTATTTACCTCCTCGGATATATATTTTTTCCTAAGAAAGACTGCCAAGATATAAATGTTTTGCTAGATAATACATATGGAACAGACTGAAAAATAGACGTAATGCAGAATCAAATCATAATTTTCACTGAAACAATCTTCCCAAATAGTGACAGATTTCATTCTGTCATGAGGGATAGCAGCAGATTTTCATTCAATTTGAGAGTTTAATTTTAACAACATTAAAAGAAACTCTCATATTTCTTGGGGTCTGGAATATCTGACCTGGTGACTGTAGATAAAAGGAATAAAGTATTTGAGAAAGTCATGGAAGGATGATGGAAGGAAATCATGTCCACAATAGTTTTATGCTGAAGATGGAAATTTCCAGCTTGTTTCTGCTAATAATACTTTTATTTCTAAATTCCTAATATGAATGCTCAAGTTTCACTAAAGACATCTGGATATCTTTTATTTCCAGTGCTTGGAGTCCATCCCACTTATATAATAGCTTTGTATAGACTTTATTGCCACCCTTGTGGTTATGAATATGGCAATCATAATCAACGCCTTTCAATTTTACTCCATAAAGTTACATTTTTTCACTAAGAAATTTCAAACCAGCGATATGCTATCAATGACTTGTGTCTTTACCATAAGGCACTACTTAAGTGCCATTCTGAAATTTAGCTTTGTGATCTTTCTCATAATAAAAGAGATGGCACAACACATGTAAGAAAAGCATGAGTAGGGCTTTCAATTGCATGGTTGAGCTGACATATTGTCACCTTTCTTGACACAGAAACCCTTGTCGAAAGCCTCCCTGATCCTCCCTGCAGGAACCCATTTCTTGTCTCACTAATATGACTAGTGCAGCTTTTATAATCCATTACTTCCAAAATGCAAATCATATGGATCCAGTGGTGGGATTCAATTTTTTGTACTACCGGTTCTATGGGCGTGGCTTGGTGGGCGTGGCAGGCTGTGCCATATGCACGCACATGCTTGATAAATTGTTCTGTGCCTGCGCAGAAGCAAAAAACAAGATGGCGGCACCTATGGTGCCACCCGTAGAACCAATTTGGGGGCGTGGCAGGCCTGGGTTGCTGCCGGTTACAGTGACCCAGGCCGCCAAACTACTATCGGTTCGGCCGAACTGGTCCAAACCGGTAGAACCCACCACTGACCAGAAGGCAATCATTCTCCCTTTAAAGAAGTTTTTCCTCAATCTTTGCAACTTTAATACGTGTGAACTTTAATTCCTAGAATTCCCCTGCTGGCATATCTCACTTATTTTCTCTAGCAACATCAACATAACAATTTCATTCTTTGGCTGTTTGAATGTTGACTTCAACATCAGAGTGTTATGTAGTTTTTCTTAGAAGTCATCTTGCAACATAGAGAGCTATCATCTTGTGGGAAAGATATGCATTGTTCATTAACAAAGTGAGTTATATTTGGCATTGGAATCCCAGCAGGAGCCTCAACTGTCAATTTTAAGTAAAGCTACAGAACTATTCAGATTCAGCACTGAATGCCAGTATGGCAAAATTATTTTTTGCCTCTTGGCCTGGATTCCTAATAACAAGCAAGTTTCATAGCAGGTAAATTAATTGGAGGCAAATCTGCAATCAACTTATGCGCAGCTCTGGTCTAAAACCCTCTGAGAGCCTTATCTTCTTTTTCAGCCAGATGAAAAGGGGGGTGGGTGGGAAATGCAAAAATTACTTTGACAACCGAGGAACGCTAAATCATCAAAACACATCCCATAAAGAAGTCTCACCATCCATAGAATCCCAAGCTTTCTTAAACAGAAAAAAAAAGAATTACTCTCCTAAACTTCAAGAAGTGGAGATTGGCAGTTGGTCGTTATGGTTATCATGTAGTTACATGGTTACGACCAACCATGTAGTTACATGAACTACAATTTTAGGAGTTGGGGCAGGATGGCCCAGTAGTGGTATAATCATGTCCAATTGACCTCAAGACTGGGATGAAGCTGAAGCCACACCCTGTTCTCCACCCTTCTGACTCCAGTTTCATCGAAGCATGCTCTCCCGAGACCCTGAAAACAAGTCACAAAGGAGAAACCTCCACCCCACAAGCTACCTCATGTCTAAATGGTGCCACTGATGCTCCCTTTCCCTGACTGGATCAGGACAGAAATCCGGAAGGATCACCTCCTGGGAACTATGAAAAGTGGAATTTATCTTAGTTAAGAACACTGGGTCCAGACGAAGCACAACGCTGTTGCTGTGAAACACACACAAATCTTCCCTGGCAGAAAGGGCCCCTAGTTTGGACACACACCTCACTGAAGTGACTGCTACTAAAAACACCACCTTAAAGGTGAGCAGCTTCAGCCTGACCGTTCTCAATGATTCAAATGGTTCTGACATAAGGGCCTGCAACACCATGGAGAAGTTTCATGTGGGAAACCTATGGACCACAGGGGGACGTAAATTTGAGACCCCCCTAACAAACCTCTTAACCACTGGCAGCTGGGTTAGAGAAACCGAACCCTCACTCGGAATAGCCATGGCGAGCGCAGCTAGCTGCCTCTTCACAGTGCCATGGGAAAGCCCATATTCAACCCATCCTGGATGAATTCTAGGACCTGCAGGACCGTAGCCCTAGTGGGCACTATCTGAGCAGATTGACACCAGGTCACAAAGGAGGACCGGTGGAGTCGTAAATCTTCGTTGTGGACTGCTTACATGAAGCCTCAATGGTCTTGATCACCTGGTGGGACAGATGAGCTTCCCTCAAGCGCTCCCCCTCAATCTCCACATGGCTAGCTACACCCAGTGTGACTCTGGGTGCACCAGCTTCCCCGGATGCAACTCTATCTTCCCCTCTGGAATCGTCCATGGGAGTTGAACCGACAGGCCCATGAGGTCTGCAAACCAAGCCCTCCCTGGCCAGTGTGGGACCACCAGAATGACCTCCGTCTGTTCCCTAACTACCTTCTGAATGACCCTGGGAATGAGGGGGAGGGGAGGAAAAGTGTACAAGAGCCGTCTGGCCATCTCATGTGAAGAGCATCGACCCCCTCTGTTCCCCGAGCTGGGAACCAAGAAAAGAACCAGGGAAGCTGCATGTTGGATGGGGTGGCGAAGAGGTCCACCACCAGTCTCCCAAACCTCTGGCAAATACTCCAGAACAGCTCCTGGGAGAGACTCCACTTCCCGTTGTCCATCATCTCTTGACTCAACCAGTCAGCCTGATGATTGTCAACACCGGGATGGAATGCAGGTGCCTGTCTGCTCAGTTTCCTAGTGACATCACCTCGGTGTGCAATGCCTTGGAGTGTGTGCCACCCTGCCGATTTATGAGGGCCTTTGCTGCAATGTTGTTGGTTAAGACCAGGATGTGACGTCCCTTGACAGCGCTCCGGAAATGCTGCAGGGCCAGATGGATCACCCAGAGCTCCAGCCAATTGATGTTGTATTGGAGGTCCCTCCATGACCACCGGCCTTGTGCCAACTGAGACCCCAGGGTCGCCCCCCAGCCAAACAGACTGCCATCTGTGGTGAGGACAAGGCGCTCCTGGTCCCTGAAGTCGTAACCCCTGAGCAAGGCTGGGGACAACCACCACTTGAGGGAAAACAGTACCTGTGGAGTGGTTGGGATCTTGGATGTCAAGTTGCTGGTGTTGGATCTCTGGTACAGCAGGAGCCACCATTGAAGAGTCCTGGCATGCAGTCGCGCTCACGACACCACCTTGATGCAGGAGATGAGCTTTCCCAACAAGCTGGAGAGAAGGGCTATGGGAATATAACGGTCCCTGCCGACCTGCTTAACCATTTTAACCAAACTGGACCTGCAGCCCGGGAAAAGGAAAACCTTACCTAAACGGGAATCTATAACTGCCCCCAAATGAAGAATCCACAGACCTTATCAAGCTTGGAGAAGAGCCAGGCCAATATCTTCCAAATGCTACTCGGTAGCAGACAATACTTGGCAAGGAGTCTCTGAGAGTCACAAATAAATCTTCACACGAATTGTCTCCTGCAAACTCCACTCCCCTTTCGCTCCTCTTTATTCCCTATGGGAGGGGCCATTCACCGTCCACCTGTGGCCTTATTCCCAAGTCAACCCCTGTTCCTTAACTGTTCCCTTCTCCTTGCAGGTCTGCACATGCGCACACTGGGAACAGGCTTCAGTTGTTCATCTGCCTCACTGATGTCTGCCTCTGAAGGCAGCTGATAACTGGCATGTGGCTCTGGCTCCCTCTTTGCCTCCAACACAGAGCCCTCATCAGAGCCTTCCCCAGACTCCAGGACAGGCCCATGTTCCTCCCCAAGCTCCTCACTGTCCGAATCTGTTGCCAGCTCTGCTGGCTGCCGTTGAGCCACAACAATACTTGCCCCTGTCATCAGCAAGGAAGGCAGCAAAGCATAACATCAGATGGCCTAAAGACTCTTTTCCACGAACACAAACATTACAAATATATATTGTTCTATCTCCTTCTGAAGTATAAACAATGCAATCTATGCTTGTCTGCTAAATGCTACATGGTGGTATCAGCAGTGAACACTTAAGGAATAACCTGATTCATTTGAAACAACAGCAAAAGACAAAAGTGGCATGAGAAGCATTATAACTATTAAGAGTTAGTACTAAGCATCCATTTCAACTTGTAGAGAGTTATTTTGATTACATTTGTGGCACAGGTTAAAACATAGGTGCATAGTTAACCTGAATGATTTATTCATGACAGAAATGGCTCTATAGTTTCTCACCATCTTCACTGGATCTTAATGCATTAAGATATGTGTTATGTTTCAAGCATGCTGATAAGCATGTACACTCAAGCACAGCATTCAAAGATTTACTACAGTTCTAGGCGGGTGACAGCCAATAGAAACGTGAATCAAATGCCTAGTAAGAGAGTTTGCTTGAAGAGATCTAAATATAGGTAGTTCTTGACTTATGGCGGTATGACCACAACTGAGCCCAAAATTTCTTTGGCTAAGTGAGACATTTGTTAAGTGACTTTTGCCCCATTTTACGACCTTTCTTGCCACAGTTGTCAAGTGAATCCCTGCACTTGCTAAGGTAGTAAGGTGGTTGTTAGGTAAAGGTGATTACATCACTCCAGGAGACTGCAATTATTGTAAATATGAGCCAGTTGCCAAGTTTCTGAATTTTAATGACATGATGACAAGGATGCTGCAATGGTCATAAGTGTAAGAAATGGCCATAAGTTTTTTTCAGTGCCATTGTAACTTCAAACAATCACTAAATAAACTGTTGTAAGTCAAGGACTGTACACTCCAAGAAACAATAGCATAGTCCAAATGCAGTCCAAGAGTCACAGCTTACCAAATAGGTAGTCAGGAGTCCACTGGTCAAGTTATAAACAAAAAACAGGCACAAGAGCTAAGAAGTCTAAGATATGTCTGCCACAAAGACATATTATTAATTACTGTGTTTCCCCCAAAATAAGACAGGGTCTTATTTTCTTTTGACCCCCGAAATAACACTTGGCCTTATTTTCGGGGAGGTCTTATTATTTTTGAGGTGCAGGAGGCAGCGAGCATGGTCACCTCATGGCTGCTGCTGTGTTGCAATATTTTCGGGGAGAGCTTATTTTAGCGCATGCGCTTAAAAGCCCAATTGGGGCTTATTATCTGGGGAGGTCTTATTTTGGGGAAAACAGGACAAATTTCTGTAGCCAGCTGGCTAAAATTACCTCATCCTTTACTTCAGGGTTGACAAACTCCCAGCCCACCATGCGTCACATACTGGCCACACCCACACCCAGATTAGCGAAGGGGGGGAAGTCCCAATATGTCATGTGACGCTGCCATGATGACATGACTTTGACAGCCCTGCTTTACTTAGTGCAGGGGTGACACACTGGTGGTCCCTGGGCCGGATGTCTTATGCATAGGCCACGCCCACCCAAGCACCCCTCGAAGGGGAAAAACGTTGCGAAACATCATTTGTGTTAGCGTTCTAAATACCATGCAAAATTAAATCATTGTCCAAGGCAAAGTTATCCTTAAAGGTCCAATTTATTCTACAGGCAAGTTAGCACGTCTATGGAAAATTCCAACTCTGATGTACATCCTGAAATTCCACCCAGTTGAAAGTTCATGATCTATCCTCACACCCACAAATCCATCACATGTTCCAATCATCATCTTCCATGCTGGCATCTACACCTCTCTGCTTCCGGTCAGGTGTCGAGGTGCCGAGACAAAAGATGACCTTGGCTTCTATAAAAGAATGACAACATGCATTCCACAATCCTACTCCTTTCTATTCCCCCCTCCCAACTACTACACTACTAATCACATAGGAAATTATAAGAAAGTGTGGCAGGCCAAAGATCCTAAAAAGAACATAACTACAGGCCTGACAATGTGATTGCAACATGATGCCGTGAGTTTGACACCCATGACTTAGTGCAATGCCTCATTGAGGAACATTGTTCATCTTGGTTCTGGATTTACCTAGGCCTGAAGCTTGGGGGTTATGCCTCAACATCTGATCGCCCCAGCTGAACTGGAGATGCCTATGGATGATCAGCTTCCATTGAATCCTGGCTTCCTGGTTCCTGAAGCTGACCATTCTAAAGGGCAGGCTCAGCTGGAGGCACATTATCAGATTCCACAGCCGAGTCGGCCTCTGAATCATGCCTTATAACAGTAAGCATTCATTCAGTAATAAAAGACTCTAATTACTTTGATTTTCAGTCCCTAAATCCAGTTCAGCAGAGAATAACAATATCATTCTATGTCCACATTCACTTGCATCCTGCTCTCTGTCCTCTAGTGTAGTCTACCCCAACATTCTCAATGTCCCGGATTGCCCGCTTTGCAAAGAGTATAAGGGCCATCGCAGACCATGCAGTTGGTCTAACGAAAGAAATTTTTAAATTAAAAAGAAACTTGGGTTTCTTAGAAGGGAGACAAATTTTTATCACTCATGAAAAACACAATGAGCTCAGCTGGGATCATGATGATTCACCCACAGGTTGTGATTGTACAACAGAGCTCATCCAGCCTATTGTTACACTCGGTCTCGTTCAACAGGGAATGGCCATAAAAGTGTCATGTGGGCCTTCATTTTTTCCTGCTTTTTTTTTACAGACAAAATGGTGAGATTCTTGTTTCTTCCAAATTGTTTTCTTCCCATGTTTTCCACCTCAAAATGAAGAAACATGACCAGCAAGGAGTTCTATACACCTTGTAGGAACTCATACAACTAGGCAACCAGTCTAGTTCTCCAGAGCTGTTCCTTATACATCACCCAGTCATTTCTGTGAGATGGGCAGCCATATAAATCTGATAGATAAATAATGTTTCAGTTCTTCACAGAAAGTGATGATTAATCCATCATGAACACTCTTATCTTGGCTAACCCAGAGCTGTTTTCAATGAGAACTTCACCCCTGTTATTGAAAACTTACGGTACCTCTTCTAACATCAGCAGTTTCTGGTATTTGCCAAATGGGCTAATCCTATAAATCAGTGTTTCTCAACCTGTGGACTTCCACTCCCAGAATCCCCCAGCCAGCATAGCTACATGGATGCTACAAAGCAGTGGTGGGTTGCTCATACCTTTGTTACCGGTACACTGCTTGTGGTCCATTCATGCACGTGCTGGACTTGGGCTGCACATACATGCATACTCCACCACCCCTGAGATGCTGTGTGTGTGTGCGCAATCAGCCCGATTGCCTAAAAAACAGGTAAGAAACACGGACGGGCAGGTGGGCCAAACAAGCCACCATACCAGTACGGTGGCTGCGCCTCCCGACTACTACCGGTACGGCCACCATACCGGTACAGTGGCCGCACCTCCCAACCACTACCGATACGGCCACCATACCGGTACGGTGGCTGCGCCTCCCAACTACTACCGATACGGCCACCATACCGGTACAGTGGCTGCGCCTCCCAACTACTACTACTGGTACAGCCACCATACCAGTACAGTCGCTGAGCTCCCAACTACTACTAGTACGGCCACCATATCGGTATGGTGGCTGCGCCTCCCAACTACTAGTGGTATGGCTGTACTGGGCCCTACCAGGCCGTACCGGCCAGAACCCACCACTGCTACAAAGATTGTAAGTGTGAAAAATTGTCACTTTTTTCAGTGCCATTGTATTGAATTGAATTGAATTTATTGAATTTATAGACCGCCCCCTCTCCCCGAGGGGACTCGGGGCGGTGTACAGACAGCAAGCTAAAAACCATGTACAAAATAAATAATCTTAAATACCCCTAAAATCAGATTAAATGTTAGGCTGTACAGTAATAAAAATTAAAAAGCAACCTAAAAAGACTACCCCTAAAAATTTAAAATACAGGCTAGAAAGATTAAAACTACGGTTAGGCCAGGTTTGACTTTGAACGGTCACTAAACAAACTGCTCTAAGGCAAGGACTGCCTGTAATTAACAGGGTTCTTTTTTTAAAAAATGGAAAAAAAAGTTGAAGGCTGTTCAATTTTTTCCACGTGTATCCAGGTGCAATTCAAAATCCCTGTAAAGTCCTAAAGATCTGAGTTTCCAACGCTGCTTGTTTTAAACAGCATGTGCCTACCTGGAAGAGAATATTTGCTAAGAATCCCAACCTTTCTGAGTTGGTGTGAGTGGAGATTTGGGAACAAGACTTCTCGGCTAACACTCCAGTGGATTCACTGGTTTTTAATAAGAAGAACTGCCTCTCCACTATTGATACTTAAAAAGCTGTTAAAACATGGCTATTTAAAAGGTGCACTTGGGGGATTAAGAATGTGGTAAATAACTACCCAGGATGTGACTGGTTCTTTAGAGGTTCTATAAAGATTTTGAAGATTATTGGATTATAGTTTAATTGATCTCCCACAAATTCAGATTCCTGCTTTGTTCCTAGATTTAATAAGATCATTATAATAGGACAAGCAGCATTACAGACAATCAAAATTTGATTTATTTCTTCCTTTTCCAAGGTGCAGAAGTTCATCAGCCAGGAAGCCCTTTCTGGGACAAGTAAATAAATCTCTACACAGAAAATATATGCAAACCACCACCATCTCATCATCAATAATCATGACATTCTGAAAACTGCAGGGAAAACATTACAGTTTTTCAAATTGTTTTGCATTTATTCTGATTGTACTCATTGTCCAAATAAAGAATTTCATGGGGATATTTCAGCATGAAATAGTCAGTTCTACTCTGTTTTCTTGGTTTTATGATTGGGTTCATACACTGAGTTAACCCAGGTGTTGCTTAATAATGTTTAATTGAATATTCACAATTGGTTTGCTTCATACATTGTTCGTGAAATCCCGCAGATTACAAACCATAACGACTGGGATAACAGAACTCTAAGCCGATATAACTCAAAAACCTATGGTGATTATTTCCTTGGGGGTGTTACTTGGAACCCTGACACTATGACTTATGGCTCATTAAATTATACATGAATTTATGTTAATTAATGATATTATTGGCAGCCTAAGGAATTAAGTTAGACTGGATTGGTTAAGACACCAGACTAGAAACTGGGGACCATGAATTCTGGTCGTGCCTTCATTGCGATCAGCTGGGTATTAGGGTCCAAGTAACACCCCCAATGAAATAAGACTCCGAGGCTTGAGTTTCCCCAATGTTCCATTTTATTAGAGATGTCATATTGGCACACCTGGGAAAACCTGAATCTGAAAGTTTCCAGGTTTTGCCCATCCAAAAGAAAGTTCAAGTCCCTGCCCAGCACCCACATGTCCATCACATGGTCCAATCAGGCACTGTCCCATCTGGAGATGCCTCCCAGTCACGCCACTCCAGGTGCAGGGCAAGACGTCCTTGACTCTCTGAGAAAGGAATGTTACTTAGACTATATATCTCCCATACTCCATATAATTCCCCCTCCCATTTTCCCATAGTAGAAAATGTGGCAGACCTGAAGGCCCAATGCACAAGCTTGAGACTGGGTGACTTTGGGTGACTTGCACTCTTTCAGTTGTGGGAAGAACATGCAGGCCATGTAGTTGCCAGAATCAAAACTAACTTTTAAATGAGAAAGAGAGAGACAGACAGACAGACAAACAGACAGACTAAAAGAAGTTGGAAGGGATCTTGGAGGTCTTCTAGTCCAACCCCCTGCTCAAGCAGGAGATGCTAGACTAGGGGTGTCAAGCTAGATTTCATTGAGGGACACATCAGGGTTGTGTTTGACCTTGGGGTCCTGGAGTGGGTGTGGCCAGAGTGGGCATGGCCAGCTCAATGTCACTCATGTCGGGGGTGCCTGTGGTGGCCTGAATGCTCTGCCAGCAAAAATGGGCCCTCACAAGCTCCGTTTTCAGCTACGATGGCCTCCTGCAATGCTCTGCCAGCTAAAACGGAGCTCTGTTTTCACTGCAAAGGAACCGCAGGCCGGCCATTCGCTCTTTTCAGGGTTGCCCCGTAGGCCAGATCTAAGCACCCCGCAGGCTGTATTCGGCCCACAGGCCAATGGTGGGTTTCAGTTTATTTTACTATTGGTTCGCTCGTGCAGATGCGGAAGTGTCCTGGCGGGTGGGCGGAGCCTTCCGCTGCCACCACCACTAACGGTTCACCCGATCTGAGGTGAACCAGCAGAAACCCACCTCTGTTGCCGGCCTTGAGTTTGACACCCCTGTCCTGTACCATTCCAGACAAGTGGCTGTCCAATCTCTTCTGAAAAGCCATCAGTGACGGAGCATCCACATCTTCTGAAGGGAAGCTCTTTAACTGGTTAATTGTTCTCATTGTTAAGAAATTTCTCCTTAGTTTTATGTTGCTTCCCTCATTGATTAATTTCCATCCATTGTTTGTTAGCTTGCCTTCTGGTGCTTTGAAAAATAGGTTGACCCCCCTCTTTTTTGTGGTACCCCCTCAAATATTGGAACACTGCTTTCGTGTCACACTTAATGCTTCTTTTCACTAGACTAGACAAGCCCAATTCTTGGAACCATGCTTCATATGTTTTAGTCCCTATCTGAACTCTTTCCAGAGTTTCGATATCTTTTTTATAATAAGGTGACCAAAATTGGGTACAATATTCCAAGTGTGGTCTTACTAAGGCTTTATAAAACAGGCCTAATATTTCACGTGATCTTGATTCTGTTCCTTCGTTAATGCAACCTACGATTGTGTTGGGTATTTTGGCTGCTGAATCACAGTGTTGCATTGCGCGCACAAAAAGACAGAAACAGATGGGATAGAGGGAGGGAGGGAGAGGGAGGGAGAGGGAGGGAGGGAGAGAAAAAGAGAGAAAGATCCCTTTGTTAATGCAACCTAGGGTCGTGTTGGCTCTTTTGGCTGCTGCCTCACAGTACTGTGTTGTGCACACAGAAAGACAGAAATGGGAGGGAGGGAGGGGGAGGGAGAGAGATGCTTCAGCTACCAAAACAGTGATACAAGGGTCAGAGAGAGTTACTGGTGAAATCTCTGGTCCTTGAGGAGGTGCCCCAGCCTGGGCCTGGCCCACTCCTCCCCTTTGGCCAAGTTACCATGTATGGCAAGGGCTCCTTCCCACCTCCTTCCCTGGAATTCAAAACTATGCAGATTCTCTTCTCCCTGTCTTTTTAAAATCCCCGTTTGCCTATCCTTCTAGCAACCTAGAGTTGGAGATATGTTGTGCACTTTGGCTGTGTCCATATAAAGCACACCAAGTTTGTTTGGGGCTTAGCATGAGGGGTTATCCTGGCTCCAGTATTAATTTCCCATTGTGAATAAAACCTGGAGGTTACAAAAAGCAACCGTTCTGCTATACGTCTCTCCATCACTCATTGGCCATGTACCATGGGCAGCAGAGGTCCATTTCCTTCTGCTTTTGATGGAGTCAGGACTTAGTAGATATTCTGTTTCCTACCCACCCCTTTTTAAGCCTTCTCACCACCCAAACATCTGTAACCTCTCTCAAGTTGGCTTGCTATCCCCCCTGCCCCCAGTTTGAAAAGCATTGCCATCAGTCAAACAGATTTTGCAAGAACCTCCGAGAAAAATTGGGTGATTATGTTATCATGAATATCATGGATGGATACTTGGCTTACTTGTTATACTTCACATCATCTGCCCTTCACACCAGGTGTAGTTCATTATTCTTGAGTTTGACAGGGCAGTGAATGTTATCTCGTAGAATATGCTTGGATGCAGCTGATCGTATGCTTCCTGGCAGAAGCAGTTTTTAGATTAAGGAATACTAGTTTCCCTAAAAAAAAAAAGTATGAAGATATTTGCAGTAACGGAGGGCTTTGCATCATTGTGACCAAAATTTTGCAAACCTCTTCTGCAAATGATATTGGTCCCTTGCTATTAATAGGTATATTGCATGTGGCACAGATGGAGCAAAGGTTAGTAATTGAGTCAAAAAATTATTTTTACTACTAAAGAAGGCTTCAGGGGACCAAAGCCATGATGAGGCTATCTGTTGACACATGGCATCAGGAAAATTGCAACCTGAAATGTAAGAGATTTATATGGTAAAGAGTTTGCATTTGGGGAGGGGAGGGGAGTTGAGGGGAGGGGAGGGAGGGGTGCAGGGGAAGGAAGGGGTGTGTTGTATGTTTTGTGAAGAATATAAATTCCGTGTGAAGATAACCGGTTCTTACAGACTGAAGGTAATAAATATAGAGATGGAAGTGAGATTATGAATTTCATTATGAATGAGCTAAAATACGTGTCAGAAAAATAAGAATTGATATCATTTAAGTCGTAAATGGACTCACTGGAGAAGAGCCTAATGCTATGAACGATTGAGGGCAAAAGAATGAGGGGATGACAGAGAATAAGGTGGCTGGATGGAGTCACCGAAGCAGTCAGCGTGAATTTAAATAGAATCTGGGGGATGGTAGAGGACAGGAAGTCCTGGATGAATGTTGTCCATGGGTTTGCAATCAGTCAGACACAACTTCACGACTAACAACAACAACAAAGTTGTAAATGAGAAAGACTATGATAGTTGCATGTTTGTTTGCATATAAAGTTTATCTGACAATCTCAAACCAGCCAGACTTTAGGAAGTTTACAGAATTTATGTACTAGAAAACAGAATACAAATTCTAAATAATGTTAATTAAAATAGCAACTAGAGGTGAAAGACTACAATTATGGAGAGATAGAAAGTGATGCCACTCTATGTGGCTAATCCCCAAAGTCCTTCAGAAACACCATTTTTTCACATCTTTCTGAGGGGCCTTGAGGAAGGAGGCTTTTATGTTCCAAGCAAAGAAGTAGAAGTAGGCTTGTAGACGTTAATCTTTATTTAAAAAACAACAGTAACTGACTAAAACCAAGATACACAATCCCCGGCTGACAGCAATTTATATAAACACCGTCAGTCGGGGAACCAATAAGGTAATCAGGATTCTCCCGCCGGATGTATGGGCCAATGAAAGGAAGGTCTACGCAGCGCCACCTACTGGTGGACTGGCTCAGTACACAACACCCCTTTCCCCTGGTTCGCGCAGACGTAGTCGCGTAAATACCCAGGACGCTGGTGCACGCGCAGAGATCTTCGCAGGGGAGGAGTGGCTGTGGTCGACGTAGAAGGATGGCTCGGTCCGGAAGGCAGGCGGAGCTGTTCCAGAGGCCCCACCCTGGGAGGTGCACCAAAGTTACGAGATAAGTCTGCAAATCTAAACGTGGTGGGGGACACGGGTTTGGAGCTAGCTGCGTTGTTGTCGTTGGGCTGGCAGGCGGCGTCGCTAGGGCCTAGTCTATTTATTTATTTATTTATTTATTTTATCAGACTTATTAGTCGCCCCCTCTCCCCACAGGGACTCGGGGCAACATACACAGGCAACGGTCTACGGACTACAAAGGAGGGGGTAAAAATAAATAAATACAATAATCAGAGAAGTTAAAACCCCAATAAGAATAAAAGTTTAAAAGCTAACATTGACAATTAAAATTAACCAAGGGGTGGAACAGTTGTCGAGATTATGCCAGGCCGGCTAGCCGAAACAGGTGGGTCTTCAGTTTACTGCGGAAGGAGCGGAGATCGGTTGTTGTCCTGATGTCTGGGGGGAGGTCGTTCCAAAGGGTGGGACCCGCCACAGAGAAGGACCTACTCCTGGGCACCGCCCTCTGACAGTCTCTAGAGGACGGCACCCGGAGAATGCCCTCTCTGTGTGAGCGAATGGGCCGCAGGGATGTATGGGGCAGGGCACGATCCCGCAGATAACTAGGCCCTATGCCATGGAGCGCTTTAAAGATGGTGACTAACACCTTGAAGCGCACCCGGTAGGCCACAGGAAGCCAGTGCAGCTCGCGCAGGAGAGGTGTTATATGGGAGAACCTCGATCTCCCCATGATTACCCGCGCGGCTGCATTCTGGACCAACTGCAGTCTCCGGGCGCACCTCAAGGGGAGCCCCATGTAGAGAGCATTACAGTAGTCCAGACAAGACGTCACCAGCGCGTGAGTGACTGTGCGCAGGGCCCCCCGGTCCAAAAGGGGACGCAATTGGCGCACCAGGCGAACCTGGTGGACCGTCCCCCTCGCCACGGCTGCCACATGATCTTCTATAGTCAGCCGGGCATCAAGGAGGACGCCCAAATTGCGTGCCCATTCCACCGGGGCTAATTGTTCATCCCCGATGGCCAGCGATGGAATGTGCTGGTTGTATCGGGGAGCCGGGAGCCACAGCCACTCTGTCTTGGAGGGGTTGAGCCTGAGCCTGTTGTCACCCATCCAGACCCGCACGGCTTCCAGACAACGGGACATCCCTTCGACGGCCTCGTTGGGGTGGTTTGGGGTGGAAATGTACAGTCTACTCAGAGTTGATGGTCTATCCGGAGACCCATCCTCAGTTCGCCGCCGCAGCTGATCTATGTGGCGCCGCCATATTCGTCTGTCGCTGAGTAGGACCCTGTAAGAGCAGGGCCCCGTTATGTCCGCAATACTTCCGGGTACCCACTTCGGATCACCCGCGAAGTTCCGTGCAAAAACCCTCTCACCCACCCGAAAAGCCCTGGGGGGGAGGAGAGGTAGGAAAAGGGGAAGAAGAATACAGAGGGTGTAGACGGTCCAGGGTGGTCCGGATTTTTCTGCCCAAGAGGAGTTCAGCAGGACTTTCGCCTGTGAGGGGGCACGGGGTGGAATGCTGGGAACGCAAGAAGGTGGTGATCCGGGAGGATAAAGGAAGATTAACCATGCGGGCAAGTGATTCCTTGGCGGAACGCACAGCGCATTCAGCCAGGCCATTCCCCGCAGGGTGAAAGGGAGCGACTGGGGCATGGCGAATGCCCAAAACTGCAAGGAATTGTTGGAATTCCTGGGAAGTGAACTGGGGGCCATTGTCTGAGACAATGACGTCTGGCAACCCATGGGTGTTGAACAATGAATTAAGGATGCGGATAGTGGCCGCGGAAGTGGTAGAGGGCATAGGAAAAAGTTCCACCCACTTAGACCAGGCATCTATAACAAGAAAGAAGGAAGTGCCTGCAAGGGGGCCCATTAAATCTATATGGAGGCGGCTCCACGGAGCCCTAGGATGTTCCCACTCACGAGCAGGGGCGGAGGGAGGGGCGGGACGGACCTGTTGGCATGGGGTGCAACGCTGCACCCAAGCCGTAATATCTGCATCCATGGAGGGCCACCAGACATACCCCCTACCCAGGGATTTAATCCGGACTATGCCTGGATGCCCTTCATGGAGGCGTGGAAGCACAGACTGGCGCAAACGGTCAGGAATGACCACGCAATGGCCCCATAGGAGGCAACCCTGAAGCGCGGAGAGCTCTGTGCGGCGCCGGTAAAAAGGGAGAAAACGGGGTTCGACAGAGGAGGGAGGCCATCCCCTGCGAACATAGTTAAGGACAGCAGAAATGGTAGAATCAGAGAGAGAGGAGAGAGGACAGGGCTACGGTAATGGGCAGGTGGAGTTCGTCCAGGAGGTGGATGGACTCGATGGGAGCTGGGTCAGAAAGAAGCAGGGGAAGCGGGCAGCGGCTAAGAGCGTCCGCGTGGCCCATGTGGCAGCCGGGCTTATGGATGAGGGAGTAATTGTAAGCAGAGAGGAATTCCGCCCAGCGCAACATGCGAGGGGAGAGGATGGGAGGAGTAGGGCGATCCCCTGTGAGGATGCCCAAAAGAGGCTTGTGATCCGTAAGGAGGGAGAAAGGATGGCCATAGAGATAGTGGTGAAAACGTTTTACCCCTGCAATGGTGGCCAGCGCCTCTTTGTCCAGCTGGCTGTAATTTCGCTCAGGCTTGGACAAAGTGCGGGAGTAAAAAGCAATAGGGGCTTCCAAGCCATCAGGGTAAGCGTGGCTCAGGACAGCCCCGACGCCAAAGGGGGAGGCGTCACAAGCAAGAAGCAGAGGAAGGGACTGATCGTATTGTGCCAGGACAGGTGGGCGCGTGAGGGATTCCTTGACAGCCGTGAGCGCATGCGCTTTGCGGCTAGTCCATGTCCAGGCGGCGGAGCTGTCTAAAAGCCTATGGAGAGGCTCTGTGAGGGAAGCTTTATGAGGAATGAAAGAGGAATAGAAGTTGAGGACGCCAAGAAAGGCTTGCAACTCAACCTTGTTAGAGGGAGTGGGGGCGGAGAGAATGGCGTCTATTTTGGAGGGGGAGGGATGGACGCCATGCCGGTCAATGAGGAAACCTAAGAATTCAACAGAGGGAACGCCAAGCTGGCATTTGGAGGGTTTAAGGCGGAGGCCAGCTTTACGGAAACGCTGTAGGACGGAGCGAAGGACTTTGGCGAGTCCTGATCGATCCTGGGCAGCGATCAGGACATCGTCAAAGTAGGGAGTGACGCCAGGGATCCCATGGAGCCGAAATATGCCAGGAGCAACACTAATGCCAAACTGGAGCCTTTTGCATTTAAAGGCGCCGCGGTGGGTCACGATTGTTTGCACAAGCGCCGTGGCGTCGTCAACAGGGAGCTGATGATACGCTTGCGCAAGGTCCAATTTAGCAAAAATCTTGCCCTGGCCGAGTGTGTGCAGGACATGTTGCACAACTGGAACAGGATAGGGATGGGCTTGAAGGGCCTTATTGACAGTTGACTTAAAGTCCGCGCAGATCCTTACGGATCCGTCGGACTTCAAGGGAACTACTATAGGAGTCTCCCACGAAGAAAAGTCCACAGGTTGAAGCACCCCCTGGGCAAGAAGCTTATCAATTTCAGCGTCTACCTTTGCCCTTAAGGCAAAAGGCAGACGTCGGGCTTTGAGACGGATAGGAGCAACAGTAGGATCAAGGTTGAGGGAAATAGGAGAGCCCGTATAGCAGCCCAGAGAAAAAGAGAAAACATCAGAAAATTCAGAAAGAAGAGAAGAAAAGTCATCCCCAAGGGAAGAAGACCACCGGGTGGAGTGGATCCCCGAAACAAATAGACCGAGAGCACGGAACCAGTCCATCCCTACTAGAGAAGCTAGGTTTTTTTTTACAATTAGTAATGGCAGGCGCCCATTGAAAGAACTGTAGGTAACAGTAGGCGTCGCGCAACCCAGCAGCGGAATTGGGTTGCCCTGGTAGTCTCGAAGACGGCAGCAGGCAGGAGTTAGGTCACGTGTTCGGAAGTTAGGCAGAAGAGAAGAAAAGGTGCTCCAGGACATGATAGAACGGGCAGATCCGGTGTCCAGCTCCATGGAGCACGGGCTGCCTTCGATCTGAAGCGAGAGATGGATCTTACCACGTTCTCCCTGGGAGGAGGAGGAAGCGTCGACGACCCATTCCAGACAAGAGTCGTCGGTGTCACCTAGGGAGAGAAAATTTTGGCACCTGGCAGGGAGAGGCGGCGGGGCTGGCCGGTAGATAGAAGGCACCGTAGCAGGACGGGAATCAGGAACGGTAGAGCGGCAAACATTTGCTAAATGGCCCCATTTACCGCACTTTCGGCACACAGCAGTGCGGAAACGGCAGGCTGAGCGCAAATGGCAGCCGCCACAGCTGAGGCAATTCCGTGTATCTTTATGGCTCAAAGATTGCAGGCGGTCAATCGCCAAATCTAAGTCAGTTTGAAAAGAGTTAGAGGCGACAAGCTGGTTGGTGGCTGAGGAAATAGCTGGAGGAAAACGCCTCTGGTCAGGGGTGGATTGACCTGCCATTTCGTAAGCGCGAGCCTCATCGACAGCATTCTTCAACGTGAGGTCCGAGCAGGAGAGAATGCGCCGGTGGAGATTAACATCCTTTAAACCATAGATGAATTGCTCGAGGAGCGCTTCGTCTAGGTCGGCGAATTCACAAGTGATAGCGGCAGCTCTAAGTGCGGCTACATACTGACTAATAGATTGTCCATCTCGTTGAACGCAGTGGCGGAAATCTTGGCACCTGGCAAAACGTGAGGGCGCTGGCTCATAGTGCATTTTAAGTTTTGCCATGAGGAGCTCCCATGGCATGGTGTGAACAGGGGTGGGGGCAGATAGTGCCCTTGCCGTGGCAAACATTTCTGGGCCACAGTAATTCAACAAAATACCCCTCTTACGTTCAAGCGAGAGATTCAGCAGGTCATGGGCTTGAAGAAAACATTCAAACCGTTCTATGAACGCCTCCCAGGATTCGGCCTCAATACGGAATGAAGCGAAGAAAGCTGTATTAGCCATAGTTCTTGTGGTTTGAGGTTGAGGTTCGCTCACCTTCGTCGCCAGTTTTATGTTCCAAGCAAAGAAGTAGAAGTAGGCTTGTAGACGTTAATCTTTATTTAAAAAACAACAGTAACTGACTAAAACCAAGATACACAATCCCCGGCTGACAGCAATTTATACAAACGCCATCAGTCGGGGAACCAATAAGGTAATCAGGATTCTCCCGCCGGATGCATGGGCCAATGAAAGGAAGGTCTACACAGCGCCACCTACTGGTGGACTGGCTCAGTACACAACAGAGGCCATCTGTACTTCAGGGAGCAAAGTATTCCATGGGTGGGGAGTTGTTACAGAAAATGCTTGCAACTAAGGCTCCTCATACTGTACTTGGGGTAGTTGGGGGTCAGTCACCAGGCACTCCCTAGTTTTTTGGGTAGGATGTGCAGAAACTATAGGACTAATACTCAGGTGGATGATGGTAATAAAACAACCAGCAATTTGCTGTGAGAAAAATTGAATTGCATTCCAAATGGATTCCTTTTGCATGAAAAAGTCTATTCATATGTCAGCTCTTCAAGGTAAGCCATATCAGGAGACAGATTCCACAAGAAATGCTGGATATATATATATATCGCCATCTTCAGGCTGTTGTTTTTGACTTCGTGTTTGTGTGAGTAAAGCGTGGTCGGAGCTGTCGTCTTTCTATAAATCTTGGGGGGGGGTGTTGAGTGCTGGCTTTGTTTCAGTAAGTGGATTGATTGGCTGTGTAGTTGTATCATGATTGGTAGATTGGTGCTAATTGGTGCTGGCTGTGTGTCCGTTGTTGTTTTGTGTTGTAACAGCCTGGGTGGTGGGTGGGGCTCGTTTGTTGATTAAGGCTGGTTCCCAGATGTCTGGTAGGCAGGATGTATCATCACGTTTGTTCATGTTGTGGGATTGTTTCTCTATTTTGATAGCTTCCATAATTATTCTCTTGTTGAAGTGTTCAGTTTTGGAGATTAATTTGGTTCCTTCAAAATCAATTTCGTGTCCTGTAGCTTTAAGGTGCTGGAAAAGGGAGGAAGTTTTTTCTTTTTTTCTTACTGTGTTCTTGTGCTCTGCGATGCATGCATTTATTCTCCTATTAGTTTGTCCTATGTATGTTGCAGGGCAGATTTTGCATGGTATTTTGTAGACTCCTTGGTTTTCTAGCTGGTTTGTCAGCACCAATCTACCAATCATGATACTACACAGCCAATCAATCCACTTACTGAAACAAAGCCAGCACTCCATAAACCCCCACCAAGATTTATAGAAAGACGGCAGCTCCGACCACGCTTTACTCACACAAACATGAAGCCAAAAACACCAGCCTGAAGAGGGCGAGTGAGACTTCATATATACTCTGTGTGTGTGTGAAATACCACTCACGCATCATTATGAAATATCCAGAACCGTAAAGCCTATAAACTTGAAATTTGGCACATATTGTATGTCCCTCCTGGCTTCTAGGTGCTCTCTAAGAAAGGATTTTTGGAAATGTTCATTAGATCATTAGTATTTCATATATTATTATTAACATGCTCTGATGCTCCCCCTCCCCACCTGTAAAGAATTCTGTTCCAATTGCCACTTGGGCATGGGCGTGGCCAGCACATGACTCATCCGGCCTGTGGGCTGGGAGTTTAGACATTCTACTCCCCTTCCCCACCTGAAAAACACTCTGATGCTAAGGAGTTAGACTGAGGGAGAGAAGGGGATAAGATAGGAGAGGCCTCTGTGGGGCAAGCCTGAGAGGGAGAGAAGGGGATAGGAGAGGATCAATGGGGCCAGCCTGGGAGAGAGAAGGTGTATAGGATAGAAGAGGCGTCTGTGGGGCAAGCCTGAGGGAGAGAAGGGGAGAGGATAGGGGAGGATTCTGTGGGGCAAGCCTGAGAGGGAGAGAAGGGATAGGAGAGGATCAATGGGGCCAGCCTAGGGGAGAGAAGATGGATAGGATAGGGGAGGATTCTGTGGGGCAAACCTGAGGGAGTGAAGGGGAGAGGAGAGGCAAATTGTAATTACTCATTAATTTTCAAGCTGTGTGTCAATTTATCAAGCCCAATCACATAGTTTGCAGTGGAGCATGGGTATCTAGCTAGTATAGGATATAACAGAATCTTGAAAGTATAACAGAGACTCTCTTGTCCTCTTTCTGATACCAAAGAGAATGAAGGCTGGTTAGTTTTGACTTTCTTTCTCATACCACCCTTCCTTTTAAGGCTAAATTGGTGTTTGTATCATGGCAGTTGAAAACCTTCATCAAGGCCATCTCCATATTCTCTACAGCATGTTTAATGAATTAATTCATATGCATCAAAACATATACACGGAAAAGGAATAAATCAAATAGTCTGATTTATTTGACTGTCTAGATGAAAGACTGCAAGAAGTAGTGAAGGATAAAAGGCTAATCAGAGATTCTGAATGTGGCACATAACATTATTTGGTAGTGTCAGAACTTGGGAAAAGTGCATATTTCAGAAAGAAAAAAAAGTGGAAAAAAATCGTGCATGGGGAGAAAAAAACAACATTGGAAAACAAATTAATCTCCAAACCTAACAGGTAGAAAATTGGCATCGGAAGTTTGATATAGAAACTTGGAAGCTTGGAACAGAATTGAATGAATTATGTTCCAAAGTGCCATAGAAGTGTTTGGAATTACATTAATGAGAAGATGGAAAAATGTTTAATGGAATGCTAAAATAAAAGCAAAAGAGAATGAGAAAAAGTTTTTTTGATTGCTGCAAAAATAAAGACAAGGCAGAAATATTGTGTAATAGAGAAACAGAAAGCAATAATTGCAACTATTATAGTCAAAGAGCAGAAGGAATAGTTTTTTAAAAAAATGCTTTTGTTTATTATGCTATTCTATTCCAAGACACTGACTGTCACAAATATTTTTAAAAAGTGAAATTGAAATGATTCCTATAAACATTAGCAACCAGAGGGGGGTGGGGAGAGAATTAAAAGTAAATCGTAAATACTATGTGAATATTTGTTGGTTGCTATAGTACAGTACCACTAGAAAAAAATGTTAAAATATGAATCTGATTTGCTTATGGCTTGGTTGTGCAATTTGATTAATACATGTCTAAAAATGGGGCAGCAATTAATTTAATGGCAATTAAAATAGTATTGGCTTTTCCTGAAGGTTAAAAGAGAAGGGGAATGTAGCATCCTGAGGCTTCACTCTGGTCCGCTCTTTGCGAGTGGGAAAAGAGATGCCTCCTGATTGGTTGCCCCGTCTGACAGCTGACTATATAAAGAGCTGTCAGATGGGAATTCAGATGTTGCTGATCACTGGTTAGCGGCAATTGTTAGAAATAAACCGTTAGCATTAAAGTTATTCTGTCTTGCCTCAGTTCCTTCCCACTCTGTTCCAAGAATGGAATACTGGTGATGAGAATGGGATGTTAGGGCTGAGGCAACCGATCGAGCTAAGTCACTAAGCTTAGAGCTGAGAGGCACTATAGAGCTGATCACTATTAGTGAAGTCAAGGGTGCCAAGATGTTGTGATATGAGACCATTCCTCAGGATGTTACACTCCGTTTCTCAGGACGCCACAGGGGCAGATCGTACCTCCTGTGAGAAGATGTTCCAAAGGGCAAAGGACACTGCAGAAAAGGCTCTTCTCCTGGATCTGACCATCCAAAATTCCTTGCTTGATGGGATCCACAATAGGCCACTTCTGCCAGCATGAGTGGAATGGGCCAATTCCATTGGAGAAAGATGGTTCTGCAGATATCCTGGACTCCTGCCATAAAGGGCTTTAAAGGTAATAATCAACACCTTGAAATGCACTCAGAAGCAGATCGGAAGCCAGTGCAGCTTGCATTATGCTCCATCCTAGAAGCTTGCAAAACTGTGCTGCTGCATTCTAGACCGATTGTAGCTTCCAGATACTCTTCAAGAGTAGCCCCATGTACAGTGTGCTGCAATAATCCAAGTGAAAGATGACCAGGGTGTGAGTGATTGAGCACAGGGCCCCGCAGTCCAGCAAAAGGCATAATTGTAGATGTTTTGAGGCCTAATTCAAATTGCACTTGAGTTATGAATTGCTTTGCACAAATACGGAATTGAAGTTTGGTTGCTAAATGTGATAAAAGTGATGCACAATGTAAGTAACAAATACATAGGAATAAAAGCATGGCATGCTTGGCTTGTGCTTCAAAACTGAACTAACAGTAAGACAAGGTTGTGTGATGTCTCCTTGTTTTATTTATGGATAAATGCATAATGCTTGTGGTGATGAGAAAAATGTGCTGTTTGTCAACATGAATGCAGATAATATTGCATTTTTATGCAGATGACGCTGTGTGGTTGGCTATGAAACAGAATGATTTGTAATGAGTATTATGCAGACTGCATGATGCTGTAAGAGTAGGGCTCTGAAAATTAATGTATCAAAGATAAGGTATTTTTATTTGAAAGGGAAGAATGAGTGAATGATTGCAAGTTAGATATAAATGATGAAAAATTAGAGCAAATTTATGAATTCATGTACAAATGGATGGAAAAATATTAAGTCATGAAAGTAGTACTAATAGAAAGGTAGTGGTTAGAATATGGTTTGTTCTTCAGAATGAATGTCAAAAGAAGTGAAATTTTATATGTATGAGCACGCTACTTGCCATTTTGTCATGAGGAAAGGACATTTAGCAAGCCAGGAGAAATGTAAAAGGGTGTTAAATACAGTGGGGATGGATTACTTAAGAAATGTTTGTGTTAAAACCAAAGGTGGTTGATTCAAGAATAAATAGGTGTCGAGTGAATGTGGACTGAATGCATAGTTATTAATCAGAATAGAAAGAGTATGTTAAAGTTGCTTTGCCTTAGAAAGAATGAATGAAGAAACAATGGTGGATTGAAAATGACTTCATGGGGAGCAGAGCCAACAACTGCAGCAGAAAGAGGAGCAAGTCAGCACCTTAGAAATCCTATCTGGAGCAAGGAAAGGACCTGTGATTGCACACAAGTGCTCCATACAGTGACTTTCCATAAGGAAAGGCAGCAGTGTCTAGTGGTTCTGGGGTTCAAGGGAAAGCCATATTTGCCTAAGATGTAGTTAGGAACCTTCAACTCATATATTTCTTTTCTTAATCACTTCTCAAAATTGATTTTTAATGGCTTTAAGAACCTTTGAAAAGGTAAGTTTCAATACACTGAGTTTCCCTCTGTCCTTGGAGAAAGAGGTTTTAGGCAAGTTTAAGAATTTATTCTAAAATAGAATAGCATGATGGACATGTATATATGCGTATTTCTTAACATCTGTCTTTATTTTCTTCTCCTTTGTGTCAATATCCACAAACGCTGTATAACCCTGCTAACAGAGCATGATGTGTGATGCAGCTGAGAATCAAGTGGATTCTTTTCTTAAGGAACAATCATTGCTCTGAAAGTGATCATCAGAGAAGTGACCTTTTGCCCTGAATATTAATACACATATCATATTGTACTAGAAATTGTGCCATCTCATTTTTGCCCTCCTCTCTCCATTTGCAGAGGGCTAAGAGCTATGATTTCAGTATGTGTTATCTGCATAATACAAATTGTACTAGTCTGGAGAGATATAAGGCTGGAAGCAGTCAAAGATTTTTACAAAAGCATTTATGAAAAGTTCAAAAAATGGAAATGGCAACAGTGCAGCAGTGTTCACTTTCCTGGAACTAAACGTTGCTATGCACTGCCCTTAAAGAGAACATATAAATACTTATGCAAGACAACAGTCATCTCATCTTCTACTATGTTCTTATTCAAATTAATTTCCTTGTTGTGAAAATATCTACAGACTCCTCGCATCCTCACATCCTGGACATAAATTGTTTCAACTTCTACCCTCAAAACGATTCTAAAGGGCACTGCACACCAGAACAACTAGACACAAGGACAATTTTTTCCCCTAATGCCATCACTCTGCTAAACAACTAATCCCCACAACACTGTCAAATTATCTACTAAGACTGTATTACTATTATTCTTCTCTTCCTTCCTAGTACCTATCTCTTTTCTAATACCTATCTCTTTCCACTTATAACCATGTTGCTTGTATCTTTAACATTTATATTGTTTTATTTGTTTCCTAGTATCATTTGATTGCTTATTAGTAACCTATGACTATCACTAAGTGTTGCATCTTATGATTCTTGATTAATGTATTCTATTTTATTTTTCTTTATGTACACTTAGAGTATATGCACCAAAGACAAATTCCTTGTGTGTCCAATCTCATTTGGCCAATAAAGAATTCTGTTCCGTTCTATTCTGTTCTATTCTATTCTATTGTTCGTTCCTAGTTTCCCGTTTTTATTCTTTTACATCTTCATTTAGGAGGCCATATGTTTTTGTGTAGCAACGTGCACAGTAATAAATGCAAAGGAATATTTACTTAAGCATTTCAGAGCACTCTGGGGATAAAACTGAAGCCGTTTATCAGCACTGCTATGGAGATCCAAGTGTGTAGAAGAGTGGGCTTTTATGTTGCGTCCTACAATTACATTTGCATCTACATCTACTTGGAGCCCTATACAATCATAAGTTGGTTTGCTAGGTATACAATACTTGTTTAATCGGTCATTAAGCCATTTTGGCTTTGATTGCAAAGTAAAGTGTACATTACAGTTAGTCAGAAGCTCAATTCTGCCAAGCTAGACATCATGAATGGCCATCGTTGATTTATATAGTTCAAGCAGCCATTGCTGTGCCCAATTTACAGTACCTGTATACCAGAATCATGTGGTCCCACCCAAGCACAATTGGACAGATTCTTTAGATTATTCTCCGGTAGCCCAATCTAGCTTTTCAATTTAGCCAAGCACTATTGCAGGGGTGGGGAACCATGGCTCTTTTGCGACTTGTGGACTTCAACTCCCAGAATTCCAGAACCAACATGGCTGCCTCAGGAATTCTGGGAGTTGAAGTCCCCCAGTCATAAAGGGGCCATTGTTTCCCACCTCTGCTATAGAGCAGGGACCTCCACCCTCCAGCAAACCTCCAAGCTTTGCTGGCTGAGGAATTCTGGGAGTTGAAGTCCACAAGTCGCAAAAGAGCCATGGTTCCCCACCCCTGCACTATTGCATCTCTCCATGTTCTTGAATTTGGCCTATGGTTGGCAGCAGCATTCTTGAAAAATATGTGAAGATCTTGATCCATATTAGAGTCTACTGGCTCCCAGGAAGGCAATTTAAAGTCTGTTATAGGTTTAGCACAACTGCTAGATCTAGATCTCCAGCATTTTTCTAAGAAGTCAATACCCTTAAGCAATTAAAGGGAAATTAGCTCAGTCTAAATACAGTAGTGCATACATACAGTATAATGAAAGCCCATTTTAAAAGAAAAATCAAAATTAAGGAACTCTTCAGTTAAGGAGCTAAGGTTAGTAGTTTTCCCTTGTCATGCAAGCTTTTTAAAAGAGGAGGGTTTAGCTTCTTTTGATTCCTTTTATTTTTGTTCCTGTTTGAGCTCTTTCCCTGTTGTTGAGAGGCAAACCAAAAAGAAAAGAAATTTAGATTCACAGAGATTTAGACTTGAGATCAGGAATCCATTGAAAATTCAGGTTTTTCAATGATGCATATATCACCATTGTAACCAAATTCATCCATCTTGCTGATGGTTATTCTCTCCCTCCCCCCCCCCCGCCCCCGGCATTAGAATCTTCTCCAAAATATTTGTGTGATGTGTTCAAAATAGGATAATTTGAGCCTGGTCATTTCTGCCTTAAGTGAAAACTCGGGATTTATTTATTTAATGGTCCCTCAGTTTGCATTCTTGGCTATCCATGGTATTCTCAGGAACTTTTTTTTCCCAACACAAAAAGTTCAAAGTTTTATTTGCTTCTTCAAAGTCCAACTTTTGCTCCCCTAGAGTGTCATAGGGAATACCGTGGCTTGCATGATTCAACACAACATTTGAATATATTTTCCAAGATCTTCATGGCTGCTGTATTAAATAAATGTCTATGGAGATTCTCAGTCATTCAGGTCATGGTTCTCCCAAAGGTGCTTTTTTCAAAAGGCAACTGGACTTTCTGGTTTTTCTTTGAAGACGTTTTGCTTCTCATCCAAGATGTCTTTCTCCCCCCCCCCTCCAGCTGCATCTTTCCAGACACTATTTATCTGAAAATGTACTCTCCCACACCAATTCCTTTGTACTTCGGAAGAATTTCAGAGAAGCAATTCATCATTAGCTTCTTTTCTCAAAAGGCTTTCTCTTAATTGTTTGCTGATATTTTACGCTGACCAGGTCAGGTCAGTGTTGGAGTCAGCACCCCACGCCAGCACCCCATGCCGGGGTTGCTGGTGATTTATTTTAATTTGAGATTCGGGTTAATGTCAGCGTTCCAAATATTATCCAGAATTAAATCAGAATTCAAGGCGTAGCTTTCATCAAAGTTCTAATTCAATAAGAGAGACATGTTGGTAGAAACTGTGGAAACCCGAATCCGAACGCTGACACAAGAAGATTCAGCGAAATGTCTTCAAAGAAGCGAAATGTCTTCAAAGAAAAACCAGAAAGTCCAGTTGCCTGTTGAAAAAAGCACCTTTGGGCTCTATTAAGTACTAGTGTCCACTTTTGACTACTTGTTCCTTTACTGTTGATGGATGATCCCAAAAGGCAGGTGTCATCTACCACTTTGATATCTTCATTGCCAATATAATGAATTATGCATTATTTATATGCATTATATGAATATTTTGAGGAAAGTCTTTAAGGCAAGGTTTTTAATTCTGGTCAAGGTAGAGATGGAAGGAGGATTGCCATTTGCCTCTTCCCAACAGAAAGGGATTTCCCTAGGGAGAAAAGGTTGGTGACATCATTATTGAGGCAACTTTGGTACGGCACAATAGGGTTGTGAATTTAGGGCAGTGGTTCCCAGCTTGGAGCCCATGCCTCACCAGTGGGGCAATTTGATTTTTAATGGGGGGCGATTTGAACCTTGTTTAAACCAAGTTAATTTAGGCTTCCTCCATGTGAGTAGATTTCACTTTTTGAGTAAAGTAAGAATTATGTGTCACTGGGGAGGGGGGATCAGGATTTTAGAGATGCTTAGGTGGGGAATGACCCAAAAAAGATTGGGAACCACTGGTTTAAAGCCTTCTCATGGGAAGGTGATGATGCCCAGTCCATCTCATCTATGCGTCCATGCTTTATTATTGTCTGCTTCTTGGAATATTTCTTCCTAAATGTTCTTCCTGATGATGACTCTTGAGGCAGATCTACATGCGTCTTATTTGATAGGCCGTATTGAGACAGGAAAAGCTAAAAGGCAACGTGCTTCCAGTACAGGTAATTCATAACTTACGACCACAATTGAGCCCAAGTTTCTGTCGCTAAGCAGGACATTTTTGAAGTGGATTTTGTCCCGTTTTACAACTTCCCTTGCTACAGTTGTTAAGGGAATCGGCACAGTTGTTAAGTTACTAACGCAGTTCTTAAGTGGCTTCTCCGCTGACTTTGCTTGTCAGAAGGTAAAACATAAGGCATCCCATAACCCTGGGACATTGCAAGCATCAGAAAAACGGATCAGTCGGCAAGCGGCTGAATTTTGATCAGGCGATCATGGGGATGCTGCAATGGTCGTAAGTGTGAAAAACTCCGTCACAAGCCACTTCTTGCAGTGCCGTTGCATCTCCGACCGATCGGTAACCCGACCGCTGCACCTTGAAAAGGCAAGAAAAGTCCAAACGCGGACTTTTGTCTCCCCTAGCAACACAAACGTGAGGCTTAAGGGCGGTCGTAAACCGAGGACTGCCTGTCGCTTGGCTGATCCTCCTTCACTTCCAAGTCAGGGACCGGGCTAACTTGCCCGAAGTGCTTAAGACTAGATCTCGAACTGAAGCCGGCTCGGTTTTTCCCCTCACTTCTATGCGGGGGGGGGGGGGGGAGGGATCGAAAGACCGCGTCGAGGGAGGGGAGGGGGCGCAAAGGAGCCCCCCGCTGTGTCGGCGAGGCGACACCGGCGGGAAGCGCAGCCAGTCGGAGACCTTGCCTGCGTGACGTCACCGCCCGGGCTGGCTATAGGCTGAGAGGCCACTTTTTGGCGAGAAGCGGCGGCGGCGGCGGAGGCTTTGCCCCTTTCATTCAGCGCTTTCCGCAGCCCGTGGTCGGGGGGCGTCCTTGCCATCTTCTTTCCCCTCCTTCCCCGTTCCGCAGACACCGAGGAGCAGGTGAGCTAAAGCCATCCCTCTTCTTTCTTTCTTTCCTTCCTTCCTTTCTTTTTTCTTTCTTTCCTTTCCTACAAAGGCTCGCCTTAGTGCAGCGGGGGCTTCCTCCGAAGGCGCCGGCGGAGGGAGGGAGGGAGGGGGGGCGTTATATAGCTGTCATGCAAGAGGGGGGCGGGTGTGCCGGGGAAGAGGAGTCGGTGGGAGGGGGGGCGGGAGAGAAAAACCCCACCAGCTGCCCAACGTCGAAACTTTCTCAGCCTCCAGAACTTGAGGTTCTGGAACGGTCAGGTAAGGCGAGCTCGGCAGGGCTGCTGAGTAATTGGGGATGGGGGTGTGGGGCGTGATGGCTGGGGTGTATCGATGTGAATCTCCGTGACAGTCGTGACCCACGAATTTGCAAAAAGGGCTCTTTCTCTCTCTCTCTCTCGGGTGTGGAGGGACAGCCGGGAGGAATACAATGCAGTCCTGCGTTTCTCACCTTTGAAAAATCTCGCCTCTCGCAGATGGTGCTTTTGGGGGGGGGGGGGTGAGGATCATACTGTGCCTGAAAGGATCTTTTTTTTTTTTTAATGGTGATTAAAGGGTTTGGGTTTGTTTTTTTTCCTCTCCTCCCCATGGCTCCAGGGTGGTCCATTTGGTTTGTTTTAAGGCAGGGGAACAATGATTATTTATATTTATTTTCCATCTTCCTTTTCTCCAGCAAAGAAAAATGAGGGAGGTGTGAAGGGCTGGGCAAGGCATTCCCTCCCTTAGCGTAAGGTGGCGAGCATCCTTCTCGGTGGAGAAATCTGCAGCGGGATCTTTTAGGGGGAACGGAAAAGCAAGCAACCCCCCCCCCCCAAATCAAATCAACCCGAGACCCTCCTCGATGAGTGCGGCGGAGCTATCCAAAGGGTCCGGCTACTCCCTGCCCCCCTGCCTTTTGAATAGAACATCTGGCTTTTCCAATGCCAGCGGCACCTGCATCACGCCAATGGGGCAATTCTTCCAGTCCTTCTCCTCCACTTTTGTCTTGATTGTCTTGGTCGCCCTCATCTGCTGCCTGATTCTTCTCTCCCTGATCACTTTCCACATCCACAAGAGGAAGATGAAGAAGCGGAAAATGCAGAAGGCGCAAGAAGAGTATGAGCGGGACCACTGCAGCACCAGCACCCAGGCGGGGGATCCGTATGAAATACCCCAAGGAAAAGAATCATCCAGTCCAGGGAAAATCACCCAGGATTCTAGTACCCCTTCTCCTTCTGGCCCGGAAGCCCAGAATCCCCATCCGGAAAGATTGGCATTGGAAACAGATACTCCTGGGCTCTTGCAAACAGTGGTATTGTCTTGATTTTGTTGACTTCTGTTTGTGGGGACCTCACCAAAAGACCTTTTTTTTTGGTGTTTGTATATATTTGAGTGGCTATTATTATAATCTTGAAGATAATGATGATTATTGATAATATATATGAAAGAACTAACCGACCCATCAGTATTCAAACGCATGTCAAATTAAATTGTGTTCTTCAATTACTTTTTTTTTTGTTCTTGCAAACAGAAGGATGGGTCTTTTTTTCTTTCCAAGTGGAGAAGACGAGGAAAAACTGCCCAGTGCTACCAAATATAAAACAATATTCCTTGAAATCAATGGTTCGGGCTGACCTATTGGGATGTACATACAGAAATGTTTCCTGTGATATATTACATCAAATTTACATTTCGTTCTTTTGGGATGGGTGGGTTACACAAACCTATAATGGTATTGAAAGGACTGGGTTTAACTCTACTGACAATAATGAAAAGCTTGAGGGAGACTTTGGCAAGTTTGAAGGTCTGTTTCTAAGAGTGCATTTGAAACCCTGTCCTGGGACTTGACAATGGGGGGACAATAGTGGTTGGTCCAATTTGACACAATCAAGAATGCATTAACCTTTTTTTTGTGAAATCTGTCATTGCTCTCTCTTCCTCCTCTGCTTTTCCAACTCTTCCACTCTCAATTTTAGAGATTAGCTTTGGTTTTCCCTTTTGTAGGAGTAATATCCAAGTTTAGAAACGATCTCCACCCTCTAACGATCTCCACAATCCTCTTTTGGAGGGAAAAATGACTTTTTTTTCTCTTTCTCTGCAGTATTACATACCCTATGTCTTGCAAATGGTGAATGCAGAACAGTTGAGCTTTGCTTGTGTATCTATATCGATAAGAGAGAATGGAGGTATTACTTCATAGGAATGTTTTGGGATGTATCTTTGTCTCTCTTTAAGGCTTTGTTTTTTTTAAATGTATCAGCCTTTTTCTTACATTAAATCTGGATCAAGATACCTTTTCAATGACTAACACCAAGGTGATGTACAGTAATTTATTTTACCATCTGATGTTGGCACTCTGGGACAACCACCTGATACATCTTGTGAACTATCTTCTACAATATATTCTGGTATATTTTGCCCTATTGAAAAATGACTTCAGCATTGATGTAGTATTGAGCTGTCTTCTACTGTCCTGATTAGACGATATATTTGTTTTCCCCCACCCCTAACCTTTAAATGAACACAATGCAATGGCAGCGTACCTCTTTTCCCCTCCTCACGGATCTCACTTGTGAATCTGGACTATAGAGGTTTGGTGTTAAGGTACCATCTATTAAAAACAGGAAAGCATTTAAAAAAAAAGACTGCTGTGTTTTTACCCCATCCACTCACCCCTGGATAAATAATCCTTCGTTGCTTGTGGAAACTGAATGAGTGGTTTGTGCTGTATCTTTGTTAATATTAATAACAAGGAGAACAATTCTGCTTCCATTAAACCCTTTGAAGTGCCATTAATTTCAGTTGATGAGACTTAATCTTAGGGCACAATCTTCCATTCATAGATGTGGAACTAAGAATTTGCATTGAAAGATTGCAAAGGAAACATTCACAGGACTATGCTGTGACTATCTAATCCTGAATATTTGTAACTTTACTTCAGTTCTCAACCAACCGTAGAGTTTACCTGGATGACATTGGACCATTCGTTCTCTCCTAGAACAGACTGCTTTGCAGGGTTGTTGTAGGGATAACTTTAGGGGAGATCTGCCAAGATGAGCCTTGAATTTGTAGAAAAAAAAGAACATAATGCAATAAATAATGATATTTAAATAGATTTAACTTTATATAACTGTACTTAAGCTGGGTGGCTTTTTTTTAAAAAAAATGAACCTTTCCTTTTAATTAAAAAGTTACTTCAATAAAAAATGTTACTTGATTAAATATTTATTTATTTGATTTCCATAGCCACCCATTGTGTATTTAATATATAAGTAGCTATTACTTGATCAGTAAGTCCGTAAGTGGGTGAACTAACACTCCTAAAATCTGTTCTGTATGATATCCAGCTAAGTGGATATCATACAGAAGGTGCATCGTAATTAATATCGAATATACTGCAAAAGAATGGAAGAGCTGTTTCACAGACAAACATTTAGAAATAAAAACGAATACGATTCAATGTTCTATCTTTAATATTGTTCTGCCGGCTCTTGTCTTTCCGCTATGGTGATTGAAACTAATTGTTTTAAAAGCAAGATTATGTACATTTCGATAATTCCATTGTAATACTTTAGAAGATCGTTGGTGGGTAGAATTATCAGAGAATAATAGCACAAGTCTAAAATGTACAATAGTTGCAATGACATTGTGGCATCAAAATGCAAGGGATTCAGTATCTATCGCTTATTTTTCTTTGCTTCTTGGATTTTCCTTTCGCTCTTGACCAATTAGACTGAAAAATTGCTGCTGGGTGAAATCTCTCTCTAGTGCTTAGAATCATAAAACTAGAAGGAGCCATTCGGATAACTGAGCCCAACTCTTGCAGAAATCCCAATTAAACTGTGCTTGACAGGTGTTTATCGTGAATATATCCGATGAAAGGAAACCCACCACCTCTTTCTGAAATTAGTTCTAGTCTCAAACGGTACAGTTCAAAAGTTTTGCTGGCATTTAATGGAAATCTGCCTTTTTATAATTTAAGGTTACTGTAGGAAAGGATCATGGATATCCTTGGTGTGACTCCTTTTTAGGTATTACAAGACGGTTAGAGTTGTTGTTTATCTTTTCTCAAAGCTAAACTTTGCCAGTTCCTTAATATCTCCTTGTTCTTTATTATTCTTGCTGTTACCATTCCCTGAACCTATTCCTATATGTCACAGGTTTTTTGCAGTAGCTTAGAGTGCCCATTAAATTCAAGACTGTTGAAGGATATGGTTCTTTTTATGCAACTTATCTATCCTCAGTGAAAATAATTCAGAAGCTTATGATGGTACATCTTCTTTCTGGCATTTTTATTTACCAGTATTCATCCCTTTTTAGTTCTTCTTTCTTTGTTGTTCCTTTCAATTCTTTGAAGGCAGAAGTAAAATGCTGTAGAAATAAGTTTACCATCTCAGCAAAGGTAGACCACAGTCTTGCTGAAATCAGTATCTATGACTGACTTGTCCTGTAATGATCTCAGTAAGATTTTACTTTAGTTGGACATATTGGAAATTGGTTGTTTTCCATTCCAGATTGCTGGTAGGGGCCCATATATGATGTGCTTCCATTTAAATTAATTACCATATATGCTATACATATAAAAGTAGATTCTGTAGCAAGGAGTAAATTTTAGCATCCCCTTTCTCCAATGTCTAGTTTTAATTTTTAGTTAAAAATTAACTACTTTTTTTTAAGTTAATGGTGATGTTTGAAAGATGGACCATTTGGTGATGAGACAAACTAAAGGTTTGTCTCATCACCAATAGAAACAAACTAAAGGTAAAACTGCTCCAAACTCGATTGCAGAAAATATGGCTTCAGCAACAGAGTGGTCAATGCCCGGAATGCTCTACCTGACTCGGTTGTAACATCCTCAAACCCCCGTAACTTTAACCTCAAACTGTTTAGCGTGGACCTCACTCCTTTCCTAAGAGGTCTATAGGCGGCATGCATAAGCGCACCAGCGTGCCTACCGTCTCTGTCCTATTGTCCCCATTTATTCATCCCCATTTCCTGTGTTCATGTCCATGTTTATACTTACACCTGTTATCTTTTACATGTTTGACAAACTAAATAAATAAAAAATAATAAAAATAAACGAGACCCCTCACTGGCAGCTGAAAAGGCAGGGACATATTTAAGGAGACTAGGTGTCAAAAATGTGAAGACTAGGTTCTATTACTTTAACAAGTGTTAGGCTTTTAGCACTGAAATTTCATTGAGTTCTGTATTGATTTATGGATGAATTACAAGTTTTGAGCAGAATGATTTGACACAATCTACCCCAAATTAAGCCTATTATGCCACAAGCCCGTTGATATAAGTTCAAGTATTTTAAGCTCTAAAACGACACGCTGCACCTGAGGGAAAAGCCAATTAAACTCAAAGGGACTTAACTGCTGAGTAGATTGTACCTTAATCCAATATTAAAAAGATTTATTTAATTTCCTTTCATTGGAAGCAATGAGAGAGATAGCAGCTTAACTGGATTGAACTTGTTATGAGCAAATTCTTAACTCATGTTGCCAAACGGTATGAGATTGCAGTTCATGCTAATGTAATGAAGGAATAAGGATTCTTCTCCAATGTCAGAAATTAATCTTTTTTTTCTTTTGTGGTACCTTCTATAGATCCACTGACGATTATGACGAAGTATAAATGGAATGTGTCAAGAAATTTGAAAGACCTTTATATTTTGAATGCAAATAATAATAGCATCAATCCGTTTGCAAAGCTGTCTGTTTTTACTTAGCAATATTTTTTTTAAAAAAGAAACATTTGGGTAAAAACACATAGTTTGAAATTAAATTACTTTGCAAAGCTGAGATATATTTTATTTAGACTTCAGCATGAGCAGTACATAGACTATTGTTATTAGTGAAGTGTTATGAAGGTTAATGAGGTTTTCCACTTAAAATTAATTGAACAAACATTCAAATCCCGGCTGATTTACATAAACAACCCAGGCAAAAGCAATAACATCCAGAATGTGTAGGATTTCTTTTGGTTTTATTGCAGAATGGCCTGAAACTAGAAAGATTTTTTTCCCCCTTCCCAAAGGGATTTGAGACAGCTATTTTGTTACATCTCTGTTTCAAGTTTTACAAATACAATTGCTCTTCTTGATTTATCATTTGTGTTAGTGAAACTCATGATTCTTTTTATCTGAATCAGAAGTTAGGGGCGGGGGAGAAATCCTTATTATTCACTACTTAGGAATTTTCAGTGCTGGATGTGTTAATTCATGAGGATGCCCTCTTTTTTTAAAATTAGGTTTACTCTTCATAAATCTATAGAGGATTATAATATAAATTTGCCATGGTAGACACATTTAACCAGGAGCCCATACCACTGAGCTACCTTTTCAATAGTCCTAGAGTGAATTGGACTGTACTATTATGAAACAAACATTTTTGAAGGAGCTTGAAGAAGCTAAGTTTGCAATGAATCTGTGTAAATTAATGATGTTTAGCTCTGAGAATTGCCCTTATAGAGAAGGTTGTATAGCACATTCAAAATTTGTGTGTCTCGATTAAATTAAACTGTATTGCACAGGGACTGTTGTTTTGTTCAGAGGTTTTACGGTGATTATCTCAGAAAAGCAAAGCCAAAACCCTTAGAGGTGTGACCAGATTTTACGCAGTCCCTTTGATGTGTAAGATACCCAATGTCAGTGACTGGCTTTACATTTATTTAATCATCATTTGTTTGGTTTATCATAGAATTGGAACTGACTCTGCATAAATCATTAAATCCAACCACTTGCTCAGTTTAAACTATGCTGTAAGATCATTGTTTAATATCCTTTGAGGAGAACCTACTATCTGCCTAGGTAATGTGTCCACTCACAAACTACACTGGCTTGAAAATTCAGTGTATGTTGTGACATCCGAATAACAGAATGCCAGAGCTGAAAGGGACCTTGGAGGTCTTCTAATCCAACCCATTGCTTAAAGCTCAAAATCACATGGTTTCCATTATGCTACATTTCGTCATTCACCCCTCTATCCAGGAAGCTACTCTTAATGTTAGAATTTCCCCCCTAATGGTTAGCTTATTGTACTTATTGTTACTCAAGAAATTATAATTAAACATGGCTAAGCATGATATCTAAATCCAGTTAATAATTACCGTATCTTGGAAATAGAGAAAAATAATGTGGTAATGAATGTGGAGGAAATGGTTGTATATTCACACATGTAGTCAAAGCCTAATTTGATGAAAGAAAAGAAACAGAGAAGTACTTCCAACTGCCTTTACTGCTGTTTTCAGAAACTACAGAAAAGAGGTATGTTTTGATTAACTTAGAAGAAATAGAGCCTCTGGGATTGATTGTGGCTATCACTGACTTTTTCTCAGTGATTTCAAAACTATATATTGCTTAAAAAACAATTCCTCCCTTCAAGAGTAAAAATTTCCTTGCCTTTATGATTAATTCACCATAAAGTTGACGGGTTAGCAAAAAGGGTGAGGTTGCAAGGAGAAAAATGAACCAAATACATTTCCATCTCACATTCAGACTTCTTAGTCACTTTTCCTCCTCTGTTTAATGTTTGCAAAGCAACAAGCAAAACTGGAACCAGCAAAGTGTCCAATTAGTGGCTGTGTATTTTGGTGCACCAGCTGCTTGGCAACTTTTTTTTTTTGCAATGCCTGAATGGGGGGAATAATCTATTAGGTTTATCAGAATCTTGGCAGATCTTAATAGATGGCTTAGTGAGCTGCACAAAGCTGCACACAGCTTATATAGAGTGACCCCCCCCCAAAAAAAGAAAGCGGTGGATCCCCACTATATCAGAAGCAGTAAAAGTAATTCATTCTCTGAGAGAAAGTTACCTGTTCATATTATCTATAATATTATCTAATTGCAAATATACCTTTCTTTATTTTGATTTTTGAATGTTGAATAAATACTGACGGTGGAGTATCGATCAAAGAAAAGTAATAGTTTTTAGCATCCAATGACATGGTGAAACCTGCATGGTGAAATTGTTGGGGTTCACTAACCCGAGGCTATTCCAGGTTATCTCCCCCCCCCCCAATTGCGGGACCGTGGGCTTAGCTTTAAATCCCATGAATGTGATATTTCATTTGTAGTCTGGAGTAGAACAATTCATCTTTCCATTTAATAATTTGACTCACAACCGATAAGAATTCTGTATCTAGCATCGTCACGGCGTAATATGTGTGAACCCTACAATGGTTTCAATTTCATTGTAAGGTATGAAAAAAAGTTATTAGGGTACACATTCAGAAAGGCTTGTAGTATATGTGTGCTATTAATTGCCTGTTTCTACTTCCACATTTTTAACAAGGTCATTTTTCAGAATTATCTTTTGGGATCTAAAGCTTAACACGTTTACAATGGCAATTAGCTGGAGTCTTCTCAGTTAAGAGAAAAAGGATTAGAAATTTGCCAAGATCTGAGATATGTGGACTTGAGAACTGGCATTCCTCCCTGTTTTTTTAAAAAAAGATATATACCGGTTAATTTTGGCTATTACAATATGAATTTAGCAGGAGGAAAGTTTAGGCTTCAAGACTTAGATTTACCCTTAAATACTTAGATTTTTGTTTTCATGACAATTCATATTATGGATATTAATTTCAATTTGTTTATATGGAGATAATGCTGTTTATCAAGTATCATCAAGGCAATTATCAGATTCTGTAAACATAGTTGCATGCAGTTTTGTTATTTCTTCTCCATAGAAAACTAGTAGCTTACACAGCTTCTCTGTTTGTATCTACACATTGTCCTAGATATGTTAGACAAGAGCAAGATTCTTGACTAGGCAAGGTTAACATGAAATGGATGTTTTGTTTGGAAACAACATGATATGTGAACACAGCAATCATATTTTGTTAATCTGGATTTAGGCATAAGCGTGTTGCATGAAGGCAAAATGATTTTGAGTTCCCTGAGATAAGCTTAGTTGTTTAACTACTACATCATGCTGGGTTTCATTATGATAGGACTGGAAGACTAAACTATATCTCTGTTAAACAGTATGCTATCTTTTTTCTGCTTTTTCAGTAGGAATTTCCCATAAGGTTAACACAAGACACCAAATTGATATGCTTTAATCTCACTATGGTTTCCTACCGGATATTAGAAACTGCATGAATGAATAAGTATTGTATCTCCTGTGCCTCATTTCCCATTTTTCTTCCACAACAGAGTTTTGATATTTCATTATGTTGTTTTTGGAAGAAAGTGCCTATTTTTAATTTTTATTCCCCCCTCCCCCTCAGCTTTCATTCTCTTGAAATTCATTTTATTTAGCTTAAAGGGAATGATTTCAATAATGCAGTTTTGCCCGTATTGTAATCCATCAAAATACTGATATAGCACCAGTATGGGAGATATTCTGCTGAAAGTCATATCTGTTAAGAAAATTTCAATAATGTTTGGGTTCAGACAAGACTTTGGGTAAAATTATATTCTGTTAATTTCAGAGAGATCTTTATGAACCGAAATGAGAAATCTTGTCATCTTGACTCACTGAACTAAAAAAGGTTTGCTTTAAAAAAAAAAAAACCCTGGCATATTTATTCCTCTTGAGAATCTGACCTAATACCACAATGCCAGTTATACAAAGAAAAATATATATGAAAAGAATGGATTAATGAAAAGAATTAAGGTTCGCCCCAACTATAGAAATGAAGCAATCAAAATGTAACTCCAGTATAAAGGTAAAGGTTCCCCTCGCACATATGTGCTAGTCATTCCTGACTCTAGGGGGCAGTGCTCATCCCCGTTTCAAAGCCGAAGAGCCAGCGCTGTCCGAAGACATCTCCGTGGTCATGTGACTGGCATCACTAAACGCCGAAGGCACACAGAGCGCTGTTACCTTCCCACCAAAGGTGGTCCCTATTTTTCTACTTGCATTTTTACATGCTTTCAAACTGCTAGGTTGGCAGAAGCTGGGAAGGGAACTCACTCCAATACATGGTGCTAGGGATCCAAACCACTGAACTGCTGACCTTTCTGATTGACAAGCTCAACGTCTTAGTCACTGAGCCATCATGTCCCTGTAACTCCAGTATAGCAAATAGGAAAACAGAGGTGTAACAGATTGGAAAATATTTTTTATGCTTTCTTTCTCTTTCCATAATATTCAATTTTTGTTATTCGTTTTCTTTTTAGATTAACCACTACTGAAGCCTTTTGTGTGAGTTACAATAAACCTAAATGTGGCACTTTAGAATTTGCAGAATCTATTTAGTTTGTACTTGAAGTCTTCAGCTTCAGATTGGGATAGTGATGAAAGGACGAAGTTAGAACCAGGAGACTATGTGTCCTAGCCATGCCTTGGGCACAAAGACAACTGGATGATTCCTTCTTTTTCACCCCTAGGAAGTACAAGGCAACCACTTCAGAAATGTTGACAAGAAAACTGCAGGGACTTGTGGAAGCAGTCAGCGAGAATCAAGAAGGACTCCAAAGCATAAATTGCACTGGATTCCAATGAGTTGGGTTGAATATGTTAACTAAAATAGTGCTTGGACATATACTGTATAATATCAGAGTTTAACTCAGGGGTGACAAACTCAAGTGCTTGGATATGGTCCATGGGGCCACCCTGGAAACAGCGAAGGACTGGCCTGTGGTGCCTCTGCCAGCGAAAACACAGAGCTCCATTTTCACTGGCAGAAGGTTGCAGAAGGCCATCACAGCCGAAAACGGAGCTTGGGCACCTGTTTTCACTGGCAGAGCACTCTGACCACCACTGGTGCCCCCAACACGAATGACATTGAGCTGGCCATGCCCAGCTTGGCCACGCCTACCCCCCCCCCCAGGTCAAATATAACCCTGATGCAGCCCTCAATGAAATCAAGTTTGACACCCCTGGTTTAACTGAACTCAGAATTATTCAACAATGAGCATCTGTTGTTGGCTGTCTTAATTTCGGCAGAATAATTACAGATCAGCAACACTACAAATAAAATTTACTGATGTAGAGAGTAATATTGGTTTAAAATGAAAACACAATTCTATTTAAGATGACACATCAGGACAGTGAAGCAAATATCCCTTAAAAACACCTACTAAGGCTAAAATGATCATTCAATTATAATGTAAGTCTTTTACCATTACATTGCAAACAAGTGTTATTTGCGGATGTATTTAGTTTATTGGTTAAAACCTGTATATCTCCCTCACAGGAAGTGGGTGTACAGATAAAATCCTATCCTTTGACTTTTTTGTCAAATAGCAAAATGGCTGGCATATTCCTAACTATCTCACTTTTGCATATGGGTGTATCCAAGGATGGGTAGTTAAAAGTTTAGGATGCTACACTCTTGTAGAAATCCATTGTGTTTCAACAACAGAGGATCCGGGTATTTCTATCAACCCTTAGTGGGATTTCTACACTCAGATTCTAGTCTTAGAAATGCATGGATGGGGCAACAAAAGTTTACTTCCTAAATATATTCCTACAATGTTAATAGTGCAATACCAGGAGGAAAGGTTTCCCTTCACATATTTTTGACACATAAGAGTATAGTATTCTGTGGATTTAGAAATTATTCATGAAGCATGTACACCAAAGTTGGTAGAAATCTTACAACCCATCTTAAATGTATATGTTGAGAGGTTTTGGAAATTTGCAGATTTTCACACAACCAAAGCCTATGCATATTTACTCAACAATAGGTTTTCTTATAGCTTCTTCCAACCTGGTGCTCTCAAGATGTGTTTAATTGACCAAATCATTAGGGTATCAAAATTGGCATTTTTAATGTGTCTTACTTCCAAGTGAAATAGCCAAGGAACTGCAGGTTCAAAGTGAAAGTACTAGTAGAATTTTTTCTATTATTTGCATTACTAACAAGTTTTGTGTTATTTTTTTATTTTACTTTGTGTACATTAGACTGGGATAACTCCCTTTTCACATATATTTGCTTATTCAAATTTAGTTTGGATTCCCCTTGCAATGAACACCTTGTAACAATCAAGTCAATTGTTTTATAGCTGATATGAAATGCTGTCATTGTGCCTGACCTATTTTGTAGAATACTGGAAGTTGACAAGTGGGAGATCACAGCAGTAGATAATAAACAGCAATTAATTCTTCTGCTAATTTTAGAATGAGCAGATTAATTTCGATATTATAAAGTTCAGAATTAAGAATGATGGGTAGGAAATGCACACCATTTTCATGCATGTGAACCAGTTTAATGCCAGGCTGCTAAATTTAGTTATAAATCAGCCTTTGACTGTTTTTATACAGCTGTTGCAGCTTGAGATGCATTAAAAATTGGTTCTGAAATATATACTGTATTGATATAAATGTACTACTCTTAATAACATGTATTTCATTTAGTTAACCTATAGAACAGCACTATAATCGTAACAGCTTTTTTTCTCTGAAGCTTACTTTCTTAAAGCCGTTACTCATCTTTCGTTTGTAACTTTGTGTATGTGGGAGGGAAAGGAAGTGTGTGTTTGTGTGTGTGTGTTTGTGTGTATGTGTGTGTGAGAGAGAGAGGGGAGGGAGGGAGGGAGGGAGAGAGAGAGAGAGAGAGAGAGAGAATGCTTAGAAAATGAAGTCAGTAAAATTGATCAGCTATAAAGGGGAATAAAGTGGCGACAACAGAGTTCCTTAATGGCTTGACAAGGCTTTTGTGTTGGACAAAAACTACTTTTATATATCAACTTATTTGCAGGCTCTAATATTTACTTCATGTGTCCCAGTGTATTTGCATGCCTGGTGGACCTCAATCTACCAGCTACAATAAGACAACTCACTATATTCTGATAAAGGGCCTTACCATGTTGGGAGGATGATGGTAAGATAGGAAGATGCAAAAGAGTGTAGATTTAAGGAAAAAACAGTGCTTTTTCCCTGCCCCTTTTCTATCTTACCTTTTCATGTTTAGTTGGTGTAACTCGGCTCACAGCAACGAATTGGGCAACCTAACACAAGCAGAGGCCTAGTGCCTTCACCGTGAAATTGAAGGAATTGTCACTGAGGATTAAGCATCCTATGTTTTTATTGTTTATTATGCTCATGTCTCTTGACCTTGACTTGGCAACATTGGGCTGAATGTATCAAATATTCTGTTGCCTAGATCGCTTTTTATGGTTATGTGTCGTGAAGGTTTATAATTATAGGTTCACATAAAGAGCTTGATTTATGTGATTCTTGCTAATACAGCCAATTGAACTAAATTGGGGGAAATAAGCATTTCTAGACTTTTAAGCATTGGCCAGGATCTATTTTTATTAAATAATAAATAATTAAGTAAATAATTTAAATAATGCTTATTTAGAGTATCTATAGCCTGTCCACGATCCAGGTCCTCTAAAATAAGAGATTGTATCTTGTGGCAAGCTACAATCCCCAAATCCAAGTAAAAGAATACAACCAAGTAAAACGATAAACTAATTTAAAATACATATGATAAAAAAAACCTTGACAAAGGAACATTTAAGGGTCAAAAGACACAGTCAATACAATACAATACAATAGTAGAGTTGGAAGGGACCTTGGAGGTCTTCTAGTCCAGCCCCCTGCCTAGGCAGGAAACCCTATACCGTTCCAGACAGATGGCTATCCAACATCTTCTTAAAGACTTCCATTGTTGGGGCATTCACAACTTCTGGAGGCAAGCTGTTCCACTGATTAATTGTTCTAACTGTCAGGAAGTTTCTCCTCAGTTCTCCTCAGTCAAAGTAAGGGTGCTAATTTTCAAATGTAACAATGATTAAAGATGCAAGACTTTGTCTGGCACCAAAAGACAGGTAATGTTGATGCTACTTTGGCTTACATGGAAGGGAAGTTCAAGCCCGGGTAACACAGATTCCCTTCGATATTCCAATATATTATACCTGTTTCATCAATGAATGTTGATGGATTCCCAAGCCACCAAGTTCTTAATGTTGCAGCAAATGCATATTCAAAGAATATGTCAGAGTTTGTTGCAGAAAAATCAAACCCAGAAGGCACACAGAGATAACTGATTCAGCTGGATTCATTAACTTATTTATATACATAATAACAAATGAATAAATGTACAATACCAATAGTAGACTCTTTCAACATGGCAGAAGTTCCAAGCAGAACACAAGCAGGAGAGAACAGTTTCATCTCAGAGTTCAGAGCAGACAGATCAGTTTCAGTTTCGATTCTCAACACAGACTCAGATCTGTGTAAGCTCCTATTGGCTGACTTAGTTGCTATGCCTATTCATTGGCTGACCTTGTTACCATGTCTCTCCCAGTCATGAATATTCTAACAGAACATGTGATCAGGAAGTACAGAGAATAAGGAACAGAACAGTGCAAGAACTATTGCCAAGGCAAAAAGAGTGGAAGCTATAAATCATTGGAAGCAAGATAATATTTGGAAATGGCTCAGGCAAATTACATCCCTAATTCACTGAGTATAAGAAGGAGGGGAGTAAAGCACACCAGACTTGCAAGATTCTATTATTATAGCCTATTTCAATGATTTTATTTCTGATCTTCCTATGAAGTTGATTTTCTGATGTGGTATACCTAGTGAGGATAGCAGGATTTTAAGGATTTTTTGTCAGGGTTCCAAGAAATAGACCCATAGCAAGCAAAACTCCAAGGCAGGTAGATTCCTCAAGGAATAGCTTTATTGGATATATCATATTGTCACAGATCTGATGTAAACTGACTCTGAAGGTTTCCAGAGTTTTCACCTAATTACAAGTAAAGGTTTTCGCTCAAGCCCCAAACGATCAGTTACATGGTCCAATCAAGGCACTGTCTGGTTGCCCGTTGACATCACTCCTCCTTCCTCTGGCCAGATGTGAAAACGTCCTTGGATCCCAAGAGAAAGTATTTTATTTTGGCAACAAAACCACAGCTAGCTCTAGTGCCCCCCTCCCTATTTCTCAACTCCAGTATGGCAACACTGAAGCTACAAGATGGCTTCAGGGTTGACACTTTTGTTACTCAAACTATTGGTAGAGAACCAATGAAATCCATTTAGATTGATGTTGCATAGTTTCTGGAAAGTGTTATGCACAACAACCTTATTGCCATGTTCTGTACTAGTTGTAATTTCCAGGTTCTTCAAGGGCGTACATATTTAGAGGCTTTACCAAAGAGTTTACCAGAGCATGGATTACTGAGGCTAGGTGCTCTCTATCCATACAGAGTTGCTAGACCAGACAAAGCAGACTGATGCACTCTAAGCCACCAATGCTACTAAATCTCAAATCACAGAGAAGAATGCAGAAATATCCACAAACACCATGTCTCCTTACTTCAAAGGAAAGTGCTATCCAGGCAGTGGTGGGTTCTGGATCCCATTGCAAACAGTACAGTGCAACAGGGCCCAGCGCATGCATACTTACTGTCTGCGACATTCTACGGTGCCTCCACAACGCTCCAGCTGCTCGACAGAGTGTCTCGCAGGCGCCGTACGCTCCGTACTCGTGCTATATTCGGCCCTGAACAGCTCAAATACAGGTAAAGACAGTGGGTGGGCAGGTGGGTGCTTTGGAGCACCGTACCTGAACGGTACCTGGTGCTCCCAGCAGGCACCAGTATGCCTGTACCGGGGCATACCAGTCGTAACCCACCACTGTATCCAGGACTGAAGACTTACCAGGTCCCACTTCCATGAGCTGCCAGTCCCACCTTGCCTTCATCTTGAGCATGATTCAGCTTCAGTTTATCGTCATTACCATCCTATTACAATTTCCAGACCTTGGTCCAATACCTTCATTGCCTCCTTTGATTTTGGGGAACGTGTGTCATCGACAGCCCAACAAATCAACAGTTTAATCGGTTGGACACATAAATACACTGTAACTGGAAAAGAGATTAAGGCATTTCACTCTCAGAGTTGTGATAACACGTTGTCTCAGAGCAACAGACCTTGCTCCTTTATAAGATGGCCATAGAATACATTGGAGGATTTGTCAGTTGCTCTTACAACAATTCATTGGAGCTGTGTGCTTTTCCAGTGGCATTCACTCTAGAGATGGTTCCTAGAAAGAGTCAGCACAGCTCATTATTTCAATGCCTTAGCATTTGAATTTTACTAGATGAACTAGAAGCATCTGGAAAAATAGATATTACTTTAGATTACATATTACAGATGTTGAAGAATTTTGTTCAGTCCTTCTTCTTAAGCCAATGAAGCTAATTTGTGTTCCTCGACAAATGCAAAGATTGGGACACCGTTACCCTTTGATCCCAAACATTTCTGGTTTCGCAATAACTTTCTTGCTCACAGAATATAAAATTGGATTTATACAAAATTCAAATTTTTGTGCCTCTTTTTGAGATTACAGAATAGTGACGCCAATTAATTGAACAGGTTTATGAGTGACCCCATGCAAAACTGAAAATGACTAGATAAAACTGATATATAATTCTAGTTTGTAGTGAGTTTTCATATGCCTGTAAAGAGAGGAGGAGATAAATAATCTTGGACATGAGAAAAAATTGAATTCCACAGAGGAAGCACTTTTATCAGACTAATTACAACATTTCAAGTGGCCTAGAATATATCATAACACCCACATGCCAGATGTATACCATCCAAGAATGCTTTTATTTATATCTATATATATATTACTATATCTGCATCTATGCCTTTTAAATAGAAAGAGTTTGATTCAAAATGCTGATTTAATTTCCTCGATGTGTGTTCTAATAGCAATAATACTTACAATTCTATACCACCCAATAGTGCTTTACAATACTCTTTGGGTTTACAATATCAGCATATTGCCCCCAACAATCTGAGTCCTCATTCTACCGACCTCAGAAAGATGGCAGATTGAGTCAATCTTGAACCCATCAGGGTGGAACTCCTGGCTGTGGGTAGAGTTAACCTGCAGTACTGCATTCTAACCACTGCACCACCACAACTCCTAATAGCTTAGCAGTGACGTGCAGTCAGGTGAGGCAAGTGAGGCACAGCCTCACCACTCTCATCATGAAAAAAAAAAGTAAAAGGAAAAAGCTGAGCTAGTTGCTGCCTCACCGTGGATGACTCTGCTTAACCTCACTGGTGCTCTCCCTCCCCAAGTGTAGTGACTTCCTCCCCAGGCCCCCATTCATTTCTCTCTCTCACACACACAGCTGGATAAAACTATATAAAAATCTAGCCCAGCTTCACTGATTACAAGTTTGAAAAGGCAACGTGGCTCCACCTGCAATCAAACTACACTTGGGGAGGGAGAGCACAAGTGAGCACTGAGGAGACCACAGGAGGAGGCAGGAAGCCAGGCAAAGAGCCATGCTGTAGTACACACACTTCCCCCCAGCCTCTTTCTTTTGGAAGGCTCGGCTTGGCTCCCCTCCGGCTTCTCTGCCTCTCCTCTCACCTCAGCCTGCCAGCAGGAGGTGGTGGGTGGGCTTTATTGTGTTCCAGGCATTTCCCACCCAGACAGCAGGCTGCATTTGCAATGGTGGAGGTGTTTGGGAAAGGCAGCAGGGGAATGGGGGGCGGGGAGGATGGCAGAGGAGCTGCTTTCAAGCCACTGGAAAAGATATCCAATCCAACTTTTGTGTGTGGGGGGGGTTTGTTTGAGAGTGAGTGAGAGAGGGAAGGGGTAGGAGAGATAGTCCAATCCAACTTCTGTGTGTGTGTGTGTGTGTGTGTGTGTTTGAGAGAGGGGAAGGAAGGGAGAGAGGGAGGAAGGAGGGGAAGGAGAAGAAAAAGAAAAAGAAAGAAGGAGCAAAGGAGAAAAACAAATGCTGTCGCTTTAAATTGGAACTGAGCATGCCTGGCTGTGGAATTCTGGGAGTTGAAGTCCACAAGTCTAAAAATATTTGAAACCCAGCACTGTGTCAGTGCCTCACCAGTCATAAACCTCACCGCACGTCACTGTAGCTTAGATGATGAATAGGCCAGCGAAACATTCAATGGTAAGAGAGTAATGTAATCCTTCTACCTTCTTTTTGAACACATTATTTAAAGACTGAATTCTCCTTAGAAGTCTTTAATCGTGTCTTTTTATGTATGCTGAGAGCCTATGCACCAAAGACAAATTCCTTGTGTGTCCTATCACACTTGGCCAATAAATAATTCTATTCTATTCTATTCATGCTGGAAAAGATAAGAGGAAAAAAGAAGCAGAGGACAACCAATAACAGGATAGATTAACTTAATTACAATGGTGATGGTGCACCATTGGAAGTCCTGAAAGGTTCAGTTGGGGACAAATCATCCTTGACAAGGTCTATCCATGTGGTCTCTGAGAGTCAGCACTGACTTGATGGCACTTCATCAATAAAAAAAAAAGCCCACTCCTTCTTGAATTAAAATTCCATGAACGTTATTTCCAATAACCCAAAGAACTACTATATTTTAATTCTGAATCATTTAACGTACTATATTTTCTAATATTGAGTTTTCTATATTAAAACAAGGAATATAATCCCTGTTGCCATATCCTAGTTTTTAATTATTCAAACAAAAAGAAAGATGAGACTTGGCAAAGAATCAATATATCATCGCAGTTCTGGGCAATCTGATCTTTATGAATAGTTATTTCGTTTAGCACTTAAGATTTAACTGCAGGATCATCAGTAATTTAACAGAAAAAAATGTGCATTGAAAAGTGTTCAGATAAGGTAGCATTACGTCAGGGGTGTCAAGTTGAAGGCCCACGGGCCAGCAATGTGGTTAGATCTGGCCCATCAGCCTGCCCTCGAAATAGCGAAGGATCAGCCTCCAGCACCTCAGCCCCAATTCAGCTGGGCACTGAACCACAACTTGGTGGTGGCCTTTTAGGCAAGAATGCAGTCAGCCTTAGATACACCGGACCACCCTGGAGCTAGCAAGGGGCTACCTCTGCCCTGCCCTCTGGGCATGTGCTGGAGACAATGGGTTCCCCAGCCCCGCCTGAACCACTACAGGTGCCCCTGTGAGTGACATTGAGCTGGCCACATCCAGCCCACCCACATCCACCCAATTGGCTGTGACCACCAGGCCACACCCACCTATCCTCCCAACCACAACCCTGATACAGCCCTCAATGAAATCGAGTTGAACACCCCTGCATTAGGTGATAGAATTGAAAAGCTAAACAGCATGATAAAGATGAAACTAGCAAGATATAAATAAATAAAATGTTTGTTGGCCTTCTATGGCTGCAGTGCATCTAATGTATATTAGCACAGTCTTTGTGGGCAAATTTTTACCAGTCAAGCAAACCAAAAGCTGCAGCCCACTAAAGTACTAAAAACGTAAGAAAAATTCAGCACCCTGGAGAAGGACCAATTTTCCACCTCAGCATTGCGTATAACCAATTAAAGCTGAAGACGTCTTTGAATTTCACTACGTTATGTATTTTATGTGCACTTGCAATTTTCTACTAGTGACCTCAGTCAATTTAGTCTTTCTTTTCAATTAAATTAGCCTCTATCTTGAATAATGACCAGAGACCTGCTGCTTTTAATTCTAAAGTATTAGTTTTGCATTTGTCTTTTATCACATTTGATGTTTAGTATATCTGGAAGATTTTTCAGATAATGGATGCTTGTTTGTATTTTGAACACATGACTGTTGCATTGATATTTTTCTTGCCACTGAGCCTGCAATGTTAAAATAAATATTCTGAATATAATTTATATAGATTACCAGAATTGATTCCCTTCTATATGTAATGTTTAAATGTGTACCAAGGTTTCTCATAGTTATTTCAGTTCGTAAGTTCAGTTTGCTTTATTCTCATACTAGTTCATTTCTTTTCCACTGGAAATTGTGTGTATCTTTGCGTACATTTCATTCTTGACATTAAGGCAGTTGACCTCCTTTTAAAAAGTCTCCAAATCCCACACATTTATTTGCTAGATTAAATCTTACTTTTTGTACAGGAGCTCAGCATTGCTCTTTCTTCCTTCCCCCTTCTCCCTCCACCCAAACAATAACCCTATGAGCTAAGTTGGTGTTCTGACCGAGGCTTCCCAAGATCATGAAGCAGACTCCTCGTCCTCATAAAACCTCTTTTAATTACATTAAAGGGAATTCCTTTCCAGCAAAGTCCCGGCAAACAGTCTTTCATGAGATTTCACAACTATAGACCTTTATCAAGCTTGGAGAGCTGCCAGGCTGATATCATCCAAATGCCACACTGTAGCAGCAATTACTTGGCGAGAAGTCAGGAACAGAGCTTCACCCTAATGAATTGAACTAATTGTCTCCTGCAAACTCCCCTCCCCTTTCGCTCCTCTTTATTCCCTATGGGAGGGGCCATTCACCGTCCACCTCCCGAATCAGCCCTTGTTCCTTAACTGTTCCCCTGTCCGGGCAGCTCTGCACATGCGCACATTGGCTCCAGATGTTCTTCTGCCCCACTGATATCCTACTCCTTGGCACTCCTTGGCACTAGTCCAAAGGCATCTGATAGCTGTTGGATGGCCCTGGCCCCATCTCTGCCTGCAATGCAAAGCACTCACCAGAGCCTTCCCCAGACTCCAAGACTGACTCCCCAACCTCCTCACTGTCTGAACCAGCTCTGCTGGATGCTGGGAGCCACAATACTTGGGCTATCATGAGTGACTGACCCAAAGTCACCCAACAATGTGGTGACCTTTATCCTGGATCTCCTTACTAGTCCATACATAAGCATTATATATGTGTAGTGAGAAACAAGCTAGAAGTTAACAAATAAAGAAAGTTATGCACTCAGGAGTGTCCAAGGAGCAAATGAGTCATGATGATAGTCAAGCTATGTGATTGAAGTCCACTTTCTTCTAGGTGCATTACAAGACATGTAAAAGACTGGTGGCATTTCAATCACGTGATTGTGGCCATATTGATCATATTTACCACCCCACAGACACGCCTTGGGAATACACATGAAAGAACAGTATACATGTACGTTTGTGTGTCGTGGTGGGGGCAAAGTTTTCATGGGTTTGGTAAATGCCCATCTAACACTGCTCTTTCTTGTTATATATTTTTGTAAGTTGGAAGTGCATTTAGTTCAAAAAATACAATCTGTCTGCATCTCCATGGCCTCCTTTCTTAAGATTTTGTAATCGCCATTTTATCACCAAGGGGATTCTCATACAAATGCCCAGCTCCAAGTATCCTTTCAACAAACCTTGCTAAGAAAAAAGCTCTTAGCTCTGATGAAAAAGAGAAGACAACCTTGAGTTTACCATCAGTTTACGGTTGTCAGTCTTAGTTTGTCTCCTGTCATAACCTGGGGAGAAAGAAAAGACTTGATGAAAAAAGGTCAATCGTGAGCTTTCTACTCAAGAAATAGTGCCAAGTATCTTTAAAAAAAAAAAAACCAGCTTTCCCTCCATAATAACTAAGAAAAATCCTGCCTTTATTAGCCAATATCAAGCTAATGGCATTTGGAGACAAATAAACCCAATAAAAAAGTATTGTGGGTAAGCAGTTATTGGTTCTTCAAAGTAGGAAATCAAAATAATGAGTGCTGCCACTGCCTTTATTATAAGGTAGCTGCCCTTATAGTTGCCCAGAGTCAGTCAATAGTAAGATGGCATATGAATGCAATAAATACATAAAAATATGCAAGGTTACAGTAAGATTATCTTGCAAGCCTGAAAGCACTTCTTTCCCCCCGCCTTGCCTTCTTTTTCCAGGGAACCGGTGGAGATCCTTTCTCCAGCCCCATTTCTTCTGTGGGCTAAGGTATCTCTGTTCTAACCATTGTCTAGGCCAAGGGTCGGCAACCTTAAACACTCAAAGAGCCACAGAGGTCCTAACCGGAAGGCCCCCGTTTAATTCTGGAGCCGACCGGAAGTCCGCTTTCCCCACCATAGTGTCTCTTCCTAGCGCGGCGTCCTTTTTCCTCTACCTGTCCTAACCGAAAGCCCTATCAATTGTGGAGCTGACCAGAAAGCCTGCCCCTTGCCATAGAGTCTCCTCCTGGTGTGCCCTGCTTCCTCCACCCCAAACAGGAAGCTCCTCTCAAATCTGTGGTGCCGACTGGTGACAGAGAGCCACAGAAGAGGGATGAAAGAGCCACATACGGCTCCAGAGCCATGGGTTGCAGACCCCTGGTCTAGGCTGTGGGTCTTTCTTGTGTTCCTCAAAGTTATTCTCATAGCCCACTACAGCAGCACAGGTTTATCTATTCCACCCCTACCACTATTTTTATAGAAAGCTGTATGTTTGTGTCAGGCACAGATTTGCCAGGAAAGAGGATGAAGCCCCACCCGAGAGAGCAGATTTGGGGTGTCACCAAGGATAGCTAATGTTAGTTATTTAATTGGTTCTTTTTGCATATGTATTGCCAGGAAAGAGATTTACCTTCTGGTGTTAGGGGCTCAGAGAACTGGTGCGGTTTGAGATGAAGGAGTGGGGAGAATTTCCAGTTCAGGAGCAAAACATCTCGAATCAATCCTGTTGTGTCTATAAGCCAATGAACGGCACTTAATTCCCCAAATGAATTATGTAAAACGTTTTGAAATACCAGACTCTTCTGGAGGGTCTGTGACATCTTTACCGTTCTAACTGCCAAGGCAGCTTTTCAGAGTGTTATTAGTGCACTGAGGATGCAAGTCTATTAAAAAGAAAGTATCATGTTTTGCTTTTCATTTAAACAGATGGATTACATTTCAGATATTTTATATCTTTATTGTACAGTTGTTTGCTAATTAGGAAATCCAAAATTAGTGGGGGTTTCCCCCCCCTCCACTAGTCCTTTCCCTTGCCGTCTTTCTGGCAGACTAAATGGATGTTACAAGGCAGTCACTTCGTTCACTGGCTGAATTTCAGTCCAACAATAATGTGAAGCCTTCTCTCCAGTGTAGTAAAACCAGTAAATTAATGGTTGCCACTTGGATTATGGTGCAATCTAAGTGTTAAATATTTAATTGAAACCATAAAGAAATGCTGAATGGAATCTGGAATGACATCTAACAAGTGTATGCATTTTTAAAAGGGTACAACATGGGAAATTAAAAGGATAAGGTTTGAGTGTCTCACATATTGTATGATTGAAAGATTTATTTAAATCTACAGTACTGACTTATTGAGAATATTGTGAACAGTTCCAGTCAGTCTTCTCCAAGGGGGAAGATGTTATAGATAAGGGTGGCGGGAAAACAAATTGTAAATTTGATTCTAACCATAGGGAAAACAAGGGAGTTAATTGTCTTTACTGAATTTAATTTCATATTAATAAAATTCAAATGAACATTACATTTGACCTTATGTTTCTTGATGCCAAATATTCGATTTAAGATTTCTTTATTTGTGTGGGTATGAGTGTCCTTCCCACCTTTTGGAGTGAAATAAGTACTCTTCATGAGAAGAGTCCTCCACTCCTCTGCTCACAGTGGAATCCCTTATGCCACCAGGTTCCAAATTTTGGGCTTGGACAACATGGAACTACACTGCCTACAGTCTAACCTAAGCATAGTACACAAAATTTTCTTCTACAACATCCTACCTGTCAACGACTACTTCAGCTTCAACCTCAATAATACACGGGCAAACAATCGACACAAACTCAAGATAAACCGCTTCAAACTCGATTGCAGAAAATATGACTTCAACAACAGAGTGGCCAACGCCTGTAATGCTCTATCTGACTCCATTGTTACATCCTCAACCCCCCCCCCAGATTCAACCTTAAGCTGCCTACCATGAACCTCACCCTATTCCTAAGAGGTCCGTAAAGGGGGCGTGCATAAGCACACCAGCGTGCCTACGGTCCCTGTCCTACTGTCCCCATTTATTTGTACTCATTTCCTTTGTTCGTGTCCATGTTCATACTTATACCTGCTATCTTGTACATGTTTTACAAACTAAATAAATAAATAAATAAATAAAGTCCAGGTTTCAAGAAAATACACAACACACAAGAAGTCTGTCACATGATGTTGTTATGACTACCACCCAAGATACATTTTATCTTGCTTCCCAACTGTATCTAAGATTTACTTTTTACCACGTTATTACTGCCTCAGTTAACTATTCACTGTAGTCTGAACTGAGATGCCAAAAGGAATAAAAATGGTCTATCACCCAGAACATCACCTTTCTGGCCAAGTCCTTATCGCCTGTAGCTCTGAATATAATCAAAGGAGGCTCATCTCTGATTTTTCCCTCCTATTTCTCTCATAATAATAACAGAATAACCAAAAAAGTTGGAGGTGACCTTGAGGTCTTTTAGTTCAACCCCCTGCTCAAGCAGGAGACCCTATACCTGTGATGGCAAACCTATGGCACGCATGCCACTGGTGGCACTCGGAGCCATTTGTTAGGGCATGCAGGACGTTGCCCTGTCAGCTCCAGTGCGCATATGCGCATATGCGCATATGCGCACTGGCCAGCTGACTTTGGCCTTCTTTTAAGGCCATTTTTCGCCCTCTGGATCCTTCCTTGAGGCTTCCCTGAAGGCAAACCGGAAGTCACTGTTCCCAAACTTCCGGGTTGTTTTTCGCCCTCCAGAGGCTTCAGGGAAGCTCCTCAGGCCTCCGGAAGGCCTCTGGAGGTGGCGGAGGCTGTTTTTGCCCTCCCCAGGCTCCTAGAACGCTTCTGGAGCCTGGGGAGGGTGAAAAAAGTGCCTCAAAAGTGGGGGAGTTGTGCTGGGGGGTCATGTGTACATGCACATAGTATTATGGGTATGGGCACGCCCACGCACGACCCCCCTGTGCTCCCCCTGCTTTTGGCATGCGATCCAAAAAAGGTTAGCCATCACTGCCCTATACCATCTCAGACAAATGGTTGTCCAATTCTTCTTAGACTTGGAGCATGCACAACTTCTGGAGGCAATCAGGTTCCACTGATTAATTCACTGTCAGGAAATTTCTCCTTAGTTCTAGGTTGCTTCTCTCTTTGATTAGCTTCCCTCCATTGCTTCTTGTCCTGCCTTCAAGTACTTTGGAGAATAACAAGCAGAAGAGAAACAAGCAGAATGGTGGTAGAACTACAGCTTCCATCATCTCTCATCGTTGTCTATGATGGCTCTTGCTGGTCAGTGTTGCTATTTATCGACTTCCAGGGTAATAGAAGTACCAACATTTCAGGGTAAGTTCTCAAAATCAGCAAGATGGTAGATGGAGCATTGTGAGCCAAGACTTTTCCCTTTTCAATATGCCTGTGATTTTTTTTATACTGGCTGCCAGCTAAAGGATGACATTGAGAAAATGGTCATTTGTGCATGGCTCAGAAATAAATGGCGACCAAATTCCTACTGCTACAAAGTGATAGCTTAGGTTGCAGTTTTATACCACTTCCACTGAGTTTTATTTTATAAATTTTATTACAACATAAAAATACAAGAGGAATCAAAAGTTAGGAAACTAAAAGGAAAGGAAAAGTGAGAAAGAAAGAAAGAAAGAAAGAAAGAAAGAAAGAAAGAAAGAAAGAAAGAAAGAAGAAAGAAAGGAAAGAAAGAAAGGAAAGAAAGAAAGAAAGAAGAAAGAAAAGAAAGAAAGAAAGAAAGGAAAGAAAGAAAGAAAGAAAGAAAGAAGAAAGAAAGAAAGAAAGAAAGAAAGAAAGACAGACAGACAGACAGATAGACAAGTGATCTCCAGAAAGGTCAGCAGTTCGGCAGTTCAAATCCCTAGTGCCACATAACAAAGTGAGCTCCCACTACTTGTGCCAGCTTCTGCCAACCTAGCAGTTCGAAAGCATGTAAAAATACAACTAGAAAAATAGGAACCAACTTTTTTGGGAAGGTAACAGCATTCCATGTGCCCTTGGTGTTTAGTCATGGTGGCTACATGACCATAGAGACGTCTTTGGACAATGCTGGCTCTTTGGCTTACAAATGGAGCTGAGCACCGCCCCCTAGAGTCGGAAATGACTAGCACATATGTGTGAGGGAAACGTTTACCTTTACCTTGAGGACAAAGGATTATAATCTCAATCTTTCGCTTTACATTTCTCGTTGCAAGCCATTTGCACAACCTTAAAATCAAAGTTTTATTTTTTCCCCAGTTTTGAGCAGTAAGTGCATTAGAAACAAAGTGATAAAAAAATTCTTCTCTTTAATTAAAAGAGTCAGTTTTGCCATCTCCACCAACTCCATCAGCTTTACTATCTATTCTTCCATTGTCGGAATTAGTGTGCCTTTTCATCTTTGTACATATTCTTGCCGCTGTCAACAAATATAAAGTCCATTGTCTAAAAATAAAAGTTCTGGTTTCAGTTTTATTTTTAAGAATCTTCTGAATCAAAATAAAAACCAGGTCCCAATATTTCTTTGCTTTATCCCAAGTCCCCCAGAGATGATTTTAAAAAAGTACCCTCTTTACCGTTGCGTTTCCAACATACATTTGAAATTTCTTTAGATTTCTTTGACAATTTCTCAGGCATTAAATACCGATGATCCAGTCCCACTGAATTCACTGGGGCTGCCTGTTTTGCAGATCTCTAGAAGATCTGCACTCCGTGTTTCTTTTGCATTTATCTTTCAAAGTTATTTAAAAAAAATTGAAGGAGGGATAGAGAATGGAATACAATTGTCAGTTGATTAACCACAAGTCTGACCATTATCACTTTAAGCATATAACCCCATTTTCTATAACATGTATTTTTATTCCTGGTAAAAGTGTGCAAGTATGCATTGATTTTTTAAATGAATCTTTTTTTGTAAAGCTACCATTTTTCAGCTGGTCGGCTGATTGAAAGAAGTCGTGCTTGCCGTTTCTGTTATTTTATTGTTATTTTACAAGCACTGCTGCATTGTTTTGCTTCAATGATTCCTCCATCCAACAGAAATTGTGTTCCTCAAATTAAATACATAGAAGGAGAGCAGGAGAAGCTTGACTTCTAGCAGGTTTGTGACTTAATCCCTCTTAGATATTCAAGTAGACATTCTCTGTATCTACCACTATTTAGTAATGAGGCTGCCAACACCGAAATTAGATCCGCTTGCAGTGTTGGCTGCCTCATTACTGAATAGGAGTAGACAGGGAGATCTTTCTTCAGTCCTGCTCTACACAAACTCTAGCTTGATTCTGGCTCAATAAAATGTTGTTTCTAAGGACATCTTTCATTTTCTTCCACTAAGATACTTGACAAATGTTTATAAACTATTCAGATGGAGAGTATTGTGTAGTGGGCTTTAGTGGACAAGAAGCAGACCAGCATAGATACAATAGCACTTATTGGCCCAAACTGGAACTGAGGAACAGCAGACAATTGCCTGTAATTTATACTCTGGGCCCACAGAAGCTTAACCAATCATAATGCTTGAAAAAGCCCGCCCAAATATGAATATTCAAAGTTTCCCTCCAAAACAGTTGGAGTTAACAGTTAGGGTTCATCTAAAGGTTAGTTTCACTTTAGCAGGGCTTAACAACAACTATCGTATTTTTGGGAGTATAAGACACACCTTTTTCCCTCAAAAAAGAGGGTGAAAATCTGGGTGCGTCTTATATAAAGACGCACCCATATATATAAATAAATATTTATTATTATATACCAAATAGAGCATTTTTTGCCTCCTGAAATCCTGCCCCTTTCACCAAAATGGCCATGCATCGCCTTTAGGAGGCTTCCAGAATGCTCCTGGGGACTGGGGAGGGCAGAAATGGCTGAAAAATGGGCCAATTTTTGCCCATTTTTGCCCCCCCCCCAGCCTCCAGGAGCACTCTATAAACTTCCTAAAGGCTATGCGTGCCCTTTTTTTGACAAAAAACGGACCCGTTTTCACAAAAAACGGGCCATTTTTGGGAGGTCTGCAGAGTGCAAAAACATTTTTTTTAATTTGCCTCTTCAAAATCTTGGTGCATCTTATACTCTGAAAAATGTGGTATATATATTCAATTCCTAACAGAGAGACCTAAAATTATTAGCAAGGCTGACATCCGTGATCACTTTTGTGATCTGAGGATTCTACTGGGAACACTACTGTGCTTGCCTGCTCCTTCCTTATTCGTTGCGTGTCTTCTAACATCACCACAAATGGTGCAGGCAATGAGATTAGCCCAGTTTCCATAACCCTTTGTCCTCTACCTATGCCTCCTAGAATTCAACATGTTCAAGGTTATGAATTCTTGGAGATGTAGTCTCCCAACGCAATAAAATTAACTTTTTTAAAAAATTGAAGCATACTCATTAATTAAAAGGAATATTAAAATTATTGTTTAGGCCAACATTTTTTTGTGCCCCCCCCCCACATGTTCTGCAAATCAGTGCATTTTTTTCTATTTCAGTACTTTCATAAACCACTTTTCAAGCTTTCTTTATTGTTTTAAGGTGGCAGAAAATCTTGAGGTCATCTACTTTACCAGCCAACTATCATTTTGTAGACTGCTCCTGCTTCCTTTGGAGAAAAAAAAGAAAGCACAAAGAGAAATGGTGTTTGGGTATCTTCCTTTGGGACTGAATGTAATATTGTAAATCCAATGAAAAACTGATTGTACAAGAATGGCAGCATATTAATACCAGTGACGTGCAGTCAGGTGAGGCAAGTGAGGCACAGCCTCACCACTCTCATCATGAAAAAAAAAGTAAAAGGAAAAAGCTGAGCTAGTTGCTGCCTCACCGTGGATGACTCTGCTTAACCTCACTGGTGCTCTCCCTCCCCAAGTGTAGTGACTTCCTCCCCAGGCCCCCATTCATTTCTCTCTCTTTCTCACACACAGCTGGATAAAACTATATAAAAATCTAGCCCAGCTTCACTGATTACAAGTTTGAAAAGCCAATGTGGCTCCACCTGCAATCAAACTACACTTGGGGAGGGAGAGCACAAGCGAGCACTGAGGAGACCACAGGAGGAGGCAGGAAGCCAGGCAAAGAGCCATGCTGTAGTACACACACTTCCCCCCAGCCTCTTTCTTTTGGAAGGCTCTGCTCGGCTCCCCTCTGCCTCTCCTCTCACCCCAGCCTGCCAGCAGGAGGTGGTGGGTGGGCTTTATTGTGTTCCAGGCATTTCCCACCCAGACAGCAGGCTGCATTTGCAATGGTGGAGGTGTTTGGGGAAGGCAGCAGGGGAATGGGGGTGGTGGTGGCAGAGGAGCTGCTTTCAAGCCACTGGAAAAGATATCCAATCCAACTTTTGTGTGTGTGTGGGTTTGTTTGAGAGTGAGTGAGAGAGGGAAGGGGTAGGAGAGATAGTCCAATCCAACTTCTGTGTGTGTGTGTGTGTGTTTGAGAGAGGGGGAGGAAGGGAGAGAGGGAGGAAGGAGGGGAAGGAAAAGAAAAAGAAAGAAGGAGCAAAGGAGAAAAACAAATGCTGTCGCTTTAAATTGGAACTGAGCATGCCTGGTTGTGGAATTCTGGGAGTTGAAGTCCACAAGTCTAAAAATATTTGAAACTCAGCACTGTGTCAGTGCCTCACCAGTCATAAACCTCACTGCACGTCACTGATTAATACCCATACCAACATATTAGTGCCCTTTTCTTTTCACGTGTGAGTGTGGATAGAGCATCATTTTGCTTTTAGCATCATGGAAGCTCATAATTTAACAGTTACTCCACTAATCCAGTGATTAGAATATAAGAGTTAAAGAGTACTTAACATTGTATTATATGTCAGAGTACAAGCAGAGATAAAAAGGTGAAAAAGAAAAATCAACTATTTTTATATTTTCAGTAGTATTTTTTTACTTCGAAATTTTATAGATTCCTTTATATATTTTATGGCTTCAGAATGAACTCAGTAATAGATCTCAAAAAAGAACAAAAACTTTATTGATTTATTACAAATGCCTTCATGCCTCTTCAATCATTATATGATTATAACAAAATAAGCAAAACTTAATGAGTTCACAAACCTCACTTTCTAATCACTTTCAGAATTTGATCTGATTAACTACTTTTAAGCTATTAGAGACCTTTTGAATCAATAACTTTGAAAACACTGGGTGAATTTGCCTTCAGAACTAAATGAAAGAAAAATAATAATCATAAGCTTAAGGATTTGAAGAATGTGAGATAAACAGCAAAAAGCTAAAGAAGATTCTGATCTTAGAAAATTCCAAAACAGACTAAGGGTCCAGATAAAATTGGAATATTGGGATGTTCACCATAAGATTTTAGAATTAATTATAAAGAACAAACATTTTCCATGGGAAATAAATCCTGTTTAAGTTTTTACAAGACATAATTTCATAATTTTGAATAACGCACACTAGAGGGGACTAAATATTTTAGGTAAGAAAGATAATACAAGCCTACAAAGTTATATGGAACATTATAACAATGATGTCTGCTTCAGTGGGTAGACTGTTGAATAAATGACAGGTGTAGAGCAAATGTATCTGAGAAAAGAGAGAAGGCATTGAAAGTGAATTTATAATTTACAGGACTCAATAATGGTTTAGAAAAGGATGTTTCAGTGGAAGTACAATAGAAACTGGCAGAAGTTTTAAAATTCAGAAGTGAACTACAAATGACAAACCAAGAGAGGGACCAGAATCATTTTTTTCCTACTGGATTTACAAAAGTGGTTTATGAAAGACTCGAAGAATTCTGTGCACTGGGACAAAAAAGAAATGAAGAAAATCAAATCCTATGACAATGATTGAATGTGCTAAAGATTAAGACTGTTAGAAGTTAAAGGAAGGAATATAAAGTTGATCTTTTGGTCAAGATTAAAACAAGACATGTTGTTACTTTGGAAAACCCTTTATGGGCTATCTGTTGACACCAGGACAGAAAAGATGGATTTATGGATTTGTTTATAGATAATTTAGATGGGATATGTGATGAAGAGATAAATGTTGATAAACTTAGAGGAGGTGAAGAACCACTAAATTTGTTTATACTTGTAACAGAGGTTGGGAGGCATTTCATTTTTTTTCATATATTTCTTTTCTCTTTATTATATTCTTACTTTTTGATTTCTTTTCTCATTCTGATTTCTTTTTCCTTGTGCTTATTCATTCTTCCTATTCTTTTTTCTTTCTTTAAGTTTGTATTAGATTTTACTATTATAATCAAATCATTTATAAAATTATATATTAAAGAACAGAAATGACATAAGGTTTATTTTTGTATTCCTTGGATTTGAAGGCAAAGATCCAAAACACCTTCCTTTCTAATGGTCTAGGGTTGTGCTGAAGACAGAAGTTATGGGTTGGACATTCAAGATCTTCTCAACTGGACAGGTTGTCAGGGGGGTCTAGGACAACTCATCATGGCCAACTCATCACAGCCAACTCACCACAGCCAACTCATCACAGCCAACTTGCCATAGCCAACTCATCACAGCCAACTTGCCATGGCCAACTCATCACAGCCAACTTGCCATGGCCAACTCATCACAGCCAACTTGCCATGGCCAACTCATCACACCCAACTTGCCATGGCCAATTCATCACAGCTCACTTGCCATGGCCAACTCATCACAGCCAACTTGCCATGGCCAACTCATCCCAGCCAACTTGCCATGGCCAACTCATCACACCCAACTTGCCATGGCCAATTCATCACACCCAACTTGCCATGGCCAACTCATCACAGCCAACTTGCCATGGCCAACTCATCCCAGCCAACTTGCCATGGCCAACTTGCCAGAGGACAACAAGCTGCAGGACAAGAGTTACATTGATATCAAAGAAATTGTGGAATAGAATCATTAAAGAAAGGATGCAAAAGGAGGAACAAAATGAAAAGTGAATGACAAAAATTTAAATATTTTTAATTATTTTAAATACTTAAATAGAATTGTTGGATTGTCCTGCAGTGAGTTGTCTTGCAGTGAGTTGGCCATGGCAAATTGTCCCACCACAAGTTGGCTATGGCAAGTTGGTCACAGCGAGTTGGCAGTGTGGCGAGTTGGCAGCACCACTTTGTCACATTCTGTTATCTGGAAGTTCAGCCTTTCTTGTGGCACATTTGGCTGCCTGGGAAAGAAAAAAATTCAACTTTAAATTCAGCAGAAAGCTAGTGCATTTCAGCAACATGCAGAGGCCTTCTGTGGATTTTCTAGTAGCTAGTAAATGGGCTAGTAGCTCTCTATAACATCTGTCTATCTTGCTTCTTCTAGCTGTCTCATAAAATGGTATTTTTGTTGATCAATATGCCACAGGAGTGGTAAAACCTGCAGAGGGAAGATATTTTCAAAGTTGATTAGTTAGGAAGACTCCAGCCAATTCTGGAAAACTACAGAGAAATTACATATTCAAGAGAACAATGAGACCTGAGAGAGACCATTAGTTCTGAACTCAGTCACCTTTTGGAAGCTATGCTAGGGGCAAACAAGGGAATATTTCTTAGGTGGTGAAATGCAAATAGCTACTTTGATATTCAAACTCCAACAATTGTGCTTGAACTCCTCAGGAGACCTTTTAAAACCCTAGCTAGAATATCCTCACAAAACCAAGTGCTTGACTTTGAAATAACTTCTTGGTTTAACTGCATTTTAATTTATTTCTCTTGGCTATGAAATTCATCGCATAATTCTTGTTAATTTGCCCCATCTCGTCTCCCACATAAACATTTCCATTGTGTTTTGTGGTTTTATCTCTTGCTTGCACCTAGTTCCCACATGACCAGAGCTTGCTGAATTTTAACAGACCAATTTATCTCCTGAAACAGCTGAGTAATTGTAAAAGCCATGCTTTGGGTTTCATTTTATTTTTTCTTTCCTCTGAGGAATATTGTGAGCTTTTTTGCAGAAACTCATCAAGTCATCTTTGATTAAGGTAGATGCTCATTGCATCAAGGTTGATACTCTTCAGCAGTGTTTCTCAAACTTGGCGACTTTAAGTCCTGTGGACTTCAACTCCCAGAATTCCCCAGCCAGCTATGCTGGCTGGGGGATTCTGGGAGTTGAAGTCCACAGGACGTAAAGTCGCCAAGTTTGAGAAACACTGCTCTTCAGGTTAGTAGTTCTGTAAGCAACTGCTGTATTTTTGGAGTATAAGACGCACCTTTTTCCCTCAAAAAAGAGGCTGAAAATCTGGGTGCGTCTTATACACTGAATGCAGCATTTTTTGCCTCCCAAAACCCCACCTTCTTCACCAAAATAACCGTGCAGTGCCTTTAGGAGCCTTTGAGACTGATCCTGGGGGCTGAGGAGGGCAGAAATGAGTGAAAATGGGCCATCTAGTTATTTGCGGGATCGTATCCTGCCCCATACATCCCTTCGGCCGATTCGCTCACACAGAGAGGAACTCCTCCGGGTGCCATCCACTAGGCTGTGCCAGTGGGCAGCGCCTAGGGGAAGGGCCTTCTCTGTGATGGGCCCAACCCTCTGGAATGACCTTCCCCCCGACATTAGAATGACTACGGATCTCCGCTCCTTCAGTCAGAAACTTAAAACCCACCTATTCCAGCTAGCCGGCTTGGCCTAATTCCACCTATCCCACCTCAGTCCTATTTCTAAATTTTTTAGGGTCTGTTTTTAATGTTTTTAATTTTTATAAATTCGTACAGGGGTTGTTTAATTTGACTTTTAGCTATGTATATGATTGTTTGTATGTTTTTAAATTTATTCCTGTACACTGCCCCGAGTCCCCCTGGGGAGAGGGGGCGGTCTAGAAATTTAATAAATTATTATTATTATTATCTTTTGCTCAATTTTCCCCCCACCCCACCCTCCAGGAGCACTCTACAAGCCTCCTAAAGGCTATTCATGCTCTTTTTTAAAAAAAAATGGGCCCTTTTTTGCAAAAAAAGGGTCCTTTTTGGGAAGTTTGCAGAGTGCAAAAAGTTGTTTTTTTTTCATTTGCCTCTTCAAAACTTTGGTGTGTCTTGTACTCTGAAAAATATGGTAAGCTGAATTCGTAGTTAATTCTTAATTAGGGTTAATTACAAAATGTGGGCTTTGCTTTGTGACATCCAGATCCAGCAAGCAAGGGGTGTGAACTGCACAGAAAATACACTTTTGTTTGGTTATGAAGAAATATCTCCTGGAAGCAAAATAGGGTGTGGCAGGTATGCGAAACCCCCCCCCCCCCAGTGCCCTGTTTTGGGCCTGGAAGGTCTCCTGCATCATCCTGGAAGCCAGAACGGGGTGCAGGGGGTCCACACAACATACCCCCATTCCCCATTTTGAGCCTGGACATCCTCCTGCACCAACCTGGAAGCCAGAACAGGGCACATGGGGGGATTCCTGGGAGGGGAGGGTGGGGCATGGCCAGCCAGAGGTGGGATTAGCTGGTTCTCCGAACTGGGCAAAAAGTTAACCAGTTCACCTGAACCAGTCCGAACCAGCTGAATCACACCTCTATTTCAACTATACAAATAGGGGTGGTAAGCCTTAAAATTTAAAATATTTTCTGAAATGAAGGGAGAAAATTATGATACATTTGTGTGGCCCATGCATTTTCTAACTCAATTTTCAACATTCATATATATTTTGCAACCCCATGGCTGATTTTTTTTTACAACTTTTATTGCCTGAAAACATTTCATATGGTTCAAAAAAATTGATTGCAAGGTTGTAAACTGTTGATTTATCTTGTTTGTCTCTCATACTAGATGCTCTAAAGATTAATGATGGGCCTTACAGGTTATTTTTCCCAATGTATAAGTCAATGCAGGAAATAATGAGCCGATATTTGTCTGGTTGATGCCTGAAAATCACCAGTAAAATAATTGGCTCCTGAGTCATAAGGGTTTTTAAGATGTCTGGTACTTCAGTTTTGATCTCCTAACAGGTGCTTCAAGAGTCACCCCAGGAAAAGGCACATTTTCTTCAAAGTATTTCAGGCAGGTGCTGTTTGCATTCCTGAGTTCTCTGAAATATCTTTTAGAAATCAAATTCGAAGACTGCCCAGTCCTAATATTTTAACTGTTAAAAACTTCTATCCCAAGCAATCAAAATTTACAACCCCATAATATGCAAACCTTTGGAAGCCTTAACAGCCTTTTTTGAAATAAGGAGGAGGTTCCTGGTTCATCAGAGGTATTAAATCAGGGGTGTCCAAACTTGGGAACTTTAAGACTTGTGGACTTCAACTCCCAGAATTCCCCAGCCAGCCATGCTGGCTGGGGAATTCTGGGATTTGAAGTCCACAAGTCTTAAAGTTCCCAAGTTTGGACACCCCTGTATTAAGTAGAACAGTCTGCTGCCTGGAGTTGAAAGTGCTTCATCATTGGTGGTTTTCAAACAAAAAATGAGCAACTATTTGCTTGATCTGAGGATTCCTGCCAGAGATGAAGTTACCTTTAGAAGCTAAGATATATCTACCCCAGTGGTGGATTTCCATTTTTTTTACTACCGGTTCTCTTGTGTGTGTGCGCGGGCATGACACTTCTGCAAATGCGCTGAAGCGTCTGGGCGGGTGGGTGGAGCCTCCCACTGCCACCACTACCATTTTGCCCGATCCAGGCTGAACCGGCAGAAACCCGCCTCTGTTCTACGCTCAGGGGTGGGCTTCAAAAATTTTAGCAAGGGGTTCTCTGCCCGGTTGCTGGGTGGGGGTGGCCATGGTGGAGGTGGCCTAGTCGGCCTCCTGCACCATGGGGGGGGGGCTTTTTTCCCTCCCCGGACTCCAGAAGCATTTCTTGAGCCTCTGGGAGGGCGAAAATACAATAGTAGAGTTGGAAGGGACCTTGGAGGTCTTCTAGTCCAACCCCCTGCCTAGGCAGGTAACCCTATAGCGTTCCAGACAAATGGCTATCCAACATCTTCTTAAAGACTTCCAGTGTTGGGGCATTCACAACTTCTGGAGGCAAGCTGTTCCACTGATTAATTTTTCTAACTGTCAGGAAGTTTCTCCTCAGTTCTAAGTTGCTTCTCTCCTTGATTAGTTTCCACCCATTGCTTCTTGTTCTGTCCTCAGGTGCCGTGGAGAATAGCTTGACTCCCTCTTCTTTGTGGCAACCCCTGAGATATTGGAACACTGCTATCATGTCTCCCCTAGTCCTTCTTTCTCTTAAGCTAAACATACCCAGTTCCTGCAACCGTTCTTCATATGTTTTAGTCTCCAGTCCCCTAATCATCTTTGTTGCTCTTCTCTGTACTCTTTCTAGAGTCTCCACATCTTTTTTACATCGTGGTGACCAGAACTGAATGCAGTATTCCAAGTGTGGCCTTACCAAGGCATTATAAGGTGGTATTAACACTTCACGTGATCTTGATTCTATCCCTCTGTTGATGCAGCCTAGAACTGTGTTGGCTTTTTTGGCAGCTGCTGCATACTGCTGGCTCATATTTAAATGGTTGTCTACTAGAACTCCAAGATCCCTCTCACAGTTATTACTATTGAGCACGGTACCACCTATACTGTACCTGTGCATTCCGTTTTTGTTGCCTCCCCAGTCTCCGGTGGCCCTCTGGAGCCCAGAAATGGGCCTGTTTCTGGCCTTCCCAAACTTCCGATAGGCCCGGGTTTTGCCCTCCCTAAGTCTCCGTGTGTATCCTGCACTTACTTGCATCCAAAGTGGAGACTCCTGGGAGGGGAAAGGTGGAGTGGGCTGGCCAGCCAGTCCTTGCAACTACCGGTTCGACAAACCAGATGTAAAATCCACAGAAGTCTTTCTTGACCTGGTTTACTCCAGTTCAATTCTGGAAATCTTTATTCTGCCTGACCATCTCCACACTGACTGGGAATTTTCTGAGTTGAAACTGTGAAACTGGTATTCTCCAGTACATCTATAGAATACCAAATTAGAGAAGGCTGGACTGAAAGGACAAAGCACCACTGTGCAAAGTTACAGATGAGGGGTCTTTCCCACGTAAAACCGAAAACTAGAACATGTGCAATGAGCTACATCCCTTTTCCCAGCTGGGTATTAGCTGATGGCTAGATATAATAATGATTTCTCTCACCCCCTTCGGAGTCCCATTCAGAACAAAAGAGAAAAGATAGAAGATAAAGATATAAACTTTTTTATATTTCTTAGTAGATTAAAATAGTGCTCTTAAATGTATTTTGTCTAACTTTCTTCTTGATCTCCTTTATTTTGTTCTTTATCTCCTCTGGTGTACTAACTAGAATCAGAATGTTCCAAAATCCAAAGTAATGCAGCATTCTTTCCCTGTCTCTCGGTTGTAATGCAGCCATATTTCTATTTTTTTCCCTGTCCTGTGCTACTTTCATTAACCCAAAGCTTTTGTCTTCCTTTTAGAATAAGATGGTTTTCATAGCCCTTTGTACATTCACCCTTTTGTACAGTATACATTCTTGCAACACTGTACACCCGTGATGGCGAACCTGTGGCACGCAGCGCCTTCTGTGCGGCATGCAAGCCGTTGCCCCAGGTCAGTTCTGCCATGCATGTGCGCGTGCCTGCCACCAGCCATCTGGTTGTCGGGTCTCTACTGCACATGTACGGGGGGTAGAGCGCATGCAATGTGCACATGCATGTGCTGGGGTGGGGGTATGCAGGGGGGCCAAGCACGCATGCACGGAGGCAGGGCACATGTGTGGGGGGGGGACCCATGCACATTGCATTTTGGGGGTTCAGGCACGCACGTTCTTTGGGCACTCAATCTGGAAAAGATTAGCCATCACTGCTGTTAGGAATGTAAGCTAACGGTTGGGTCAGCAATATATAAGCCATGAGAGTAGTACTGTTTCTTTAAGTACTTCTGTAATGGGATTGGCTGCTGTTACCTCAAGAAGCCATAAGATGGAACCAGAATGACTGTTAGCTCTCTGTCTGTTAGATGCTGATCGGTGGATACAGCTTGTAGATGTATCGTGAGTTACTATGAGTTTTGCTACTGTTAGCGACTTTGTGTGCTGAACTGATTGTATGATACTGGACTGTGTTTGATGGATCACTCCTTAACTGAGAACATTGATAACTGACTGACTGAACCGTGTGTAAATTGAACTCGGAATACCTCTATTTTCCACATAAGTAAAATACTATTACTTTTACTATTCAGTGTTCCTGTATGCTGGTTTGTGCGTGTTCTTCCACACCACTCTCATTACACTTCTCTGCACACTCGCTCTCCTAACGGGGAGCTTACCTAACAACTGCTGTAGAGCGTTTAGCTCCTTCATGGAAAATAAATTAGACATTGTTTTTCTTTTCATATTCCAGGAATCAAAGGCCTATTCAAATTACTTCTATAACTCACATTCTAAAGCCTTAGAACATGTAGTTTTCCACTCAAAGGACATCATTCCATAAAAAGCCCAAGGAACTTTGCATTACACATAAGAAAACATGTACATTATATTCCTCCGGGTAAAGTCCTTCAATAGGGCTGGATTGTTTTTCTGCTCTCTTTCTTTGTCTCACCTATACAATACGTTTATGCTGCTGGTGTCTTCTTGATGTTGGGGATCTTGATATTTTATCAACCTTAACCAACATCAATTTGTATTGGACTGTGGGAACTTGTTTGCTTATTTATACAATTTATTAGGTTGTTCCACTCATAAATTATGACTCTGGGTGGCATCTATTGATTTTAAACAGGTAACTAAAATGTGCAATTGATGCAGTCTCAGTGCTATATCCCAGTCTGAAACCAGATTGAAAGGACTTTGGATAATTCATTTTCCTAAGGCTTTTTGAAGCTGCAAGCTTTCTTGAAAAATAACCAGACCACTGATTCCCTCTGAGCTGGCAAAATTAGCCCCTTTATCAAGGATGGAGTTATGACTGCTGGGTTCCAAGCCCTGGCAATCTTCCAGGAGGTCAACCAAATAGGCAAGGCATGCATTCTAAACCATAGGTAGTTGCAATTTGTAGCCCTACGGATGTTCTCTACTTCTTCGAAACAAACATGTTCAAGTTTATCCCAGATAATTTGGTTAGCTAAGCTAGTATGTATCTCAATCAGCTCTATATGACCTGCAGACTAGCATCCAATTCAGACAAGATCCAAGCGACTTTATCTGTGAGATGCCTAATGTACTCTCTTCACAGCAGCTCCACAGGTGTTGGGGCATAGTGAGATACAATAAGAGCAAAGAAATGCTCACTTGTTATCACTCTTATCACCACAGGATAACTCTTCTAAAAGCTCTTTAAATGCTGGAGTTCAGTCTGCTTTTCTGCCAATGCTGCTCCTAAGCATTTCTTCTATCATATTATCTCCCTAAGGTCAGATGACAGGCTAAAGGGGAAGAGTCCAGGGGACTGAGAGTGAAATTCCCACATATGGCAAGACTCTCTGAGAGCCCATCCCCCAGCTTCCTTATGCCTTCCCCTGCCCAATATCATTGGGGTGTTATTGCTCTTAACATCCTCCTCCCACAGACATACATTTCCCTGACCCTCTCCATCACTTCCCAATGTCAACAGGACCCATCACTGATGCTCCAGGTATTAAGGAGACATCTGTCTTGCATTCAGCACCCTGAAACCCCAGGCCATCAGCCAGGGGTGGGTTCTGGCTTGTGTTACTGCCAGTTTGCTCAGAGGCCTGCTGTGAGTGCACGAGCGCTTCACACACACTTCATGTGCACTTTACGCACATGTGCAGTAGTAAAAAAAATGCTTCTGCGCATGCTCAGAAGCAAAAAACAAGATGGCGCCACCTATGCCGCTGCCGATAAAAGCGGTTCAGGGGTGTGTCTGGCTAAGTTAGTATCTATTTGGCTGAACCGGTCCGAACCAGAAGGAATTCACCTCTGCATACTACCCTCTGATTATCCCTACTTTTGAATCCTGGTCAGTAGGTTCACTTCTGAATATTCTCTTCTGAAGATGAGAATAAGCAGCAAGAATCTTAATATCTTCAAATCCACAATTCCCCTCCTCGCCTCATGTTGAATCAAGTTCAAAAGTCCATGCTTCTCCTCCATCTGCTTCTCTGGAAGCCACAGCTGAAAAAACATGGAGACGCTGCCAAGTAGAATAAGCGACCCAGATTCCAGATTCGTTGAGTTGTCCAAGTCCTGCTGAAGATCCCAAAGGGCAAGATGACCTTTGTCTCACAAGGCAAGCCATGCACTACCTGCAGAATCCTGGCAAGGCCTCGCTAGTTGATCCCTTGCTCCTGCCAATGCCCAATATGGCTGGCATTCATACGACCACATCCTCCACTAGAGCAAGGCCATTATTCCCACCTCTGTGCACATGATGAGACTGCTGCCTTTTGCCGGTTTCTGCTGATACATTTTCATCGGTTCTGCCCTCACAGCTGGATTGTCCTTATTCATTTGTAAAGCAGAGACTCTTCCATCTCTGAGCCACTCTCAGCTGCCAGCAGCTGCCAATCTGCCAATCTGCCAATGTTGCCAATTCGTTAGCAGGAACAATAGTGTTTAGGCATAGATACTGCCCAATAGTGCTTTTATCACACTCTATGGGTCAGGGCTCCAATGCTACCACTTCGCCCAAACTGGTAGTAAAAATATTACCAGTTCCCCCGAATCAGTAGTAAAAAAATGCTATCAGTTCAGATGAACCGGTTTTTCCGATGATCAGCTGTGACACGCGATTTATATTAGCTAGACAGCAGGATTTCCTGCTCTCTAGCTAATCTAAATTGTGTGACACAGCAGATTCCCCCCCCCTTGCTGTTTGCTTACCTTTGCAGGTGTGCTCAGTAGCAGGCTCCGCCCATCCGCCCGGATGTCATCACTTCCATTTTTGACGCACTGCACATGCGCTCACATTGCTACCGAACCGGTAGCAAAAGTAAGTGGATTTTACCCCTGCTCTGGGTGATTAACAATGTAAGCATTATTTGCATATTGTCCCCAACAATCTGTGCCCTCCTTTTACTGACCTCAGAAGGATGGAAGGCTGAGTCAACCTTGATCCCCGTCCGGATTGAACTCCAGGCTGCGGGCAGAGTTTGTCTGCTGTACTGCACTTTAACCACGGGGCCACCGGGACTCCTTATCCTCCATTGAGTTTGTGCCACAGCCTTGAGTCAAACTCACTGCCACAAACAGTAACCAGCAGCTCCCAAGACCTCCTCTCAAACAGTTCACCAGTTTTTCACAAAAACCTGTAGTCCAAAATAACTGGAAGAGAAGCAGGTTGGGTCTCTGCTATAAAACTAATTGTGTCAGTCTTAAAGGGCAAGAAAATAGTCCAAATGATTTTGCTGCTTGCCTGGGTAGAAGAGATTTCAGGTATTGTAGTTAGTCTCTCATCTACAATACCTGAAAGAGAAATAATATAAGAATCAACTGGGTTAAGTCAAGTGTGGGTTTGACAGCTGCAGACTGGAAAAATGGAAGATAGAGTAATATTTTCTTATTCCCTGCAAAAGGAGAGGATATGTTTAGCTTGTCTCGGGGCTAGAATGAATGTAATCATACCTATTGATGGCAATCTGTTCTTGACAGGAATAATTTTCAATCCTGAATTCACAAGGGATCTTTAATTCACAATGGAAGAAGAAAACAACAGCACTCTACCCTGCCTGGATCTCCACATCAGCAGAGGAAAACAGAGGAACAAAATAGAAATGCACATCTTTAAAAAACAACTGACACTAACCAAGCGTTCCATTACTAAAGTAACAACCCAACTGCGTAAGAACATTATTCAGATGAGCACAAATACACTGCAACAACCCAGGATACCAGAAAAAGGAAACAGATCACCAGTGATAGCTAACCTTTTTGTCGCCACATGCTGAAAGCAATGCGCACATGCCCCCCATGCATGCCCCATGCTCCCTGCACACCCTCGTGCATGTGCGGCAGAGACCCAAAAACCAGCTGGCTGCCGGAAGGTATGCACACATGCACGGTGGAGCTGAGCTGGGGCAAGGGCACACATGCCCACAGAGAGGGCTCTGTGTGCCACCTGTAGCATGCGTGCTACAGGTTAGCCATCACGAACCTATACAACCTCTCCCAATAAAATAGATATCCACACAAGCTTATCAAAAAGGGCCTGACCAAGTAACTTCATTACAGCACAACCTACACAAGCTATGAAAAGGATAACGTCTATCAGATATATAACGTAGATAGGCTTAAGATACAGAAGGATCTTGACAAATTTGAACATTGGGCACTCTCTAATAAAATGAAATTCAAATAGTAAAGTTCTACATTTAGGCAAGAAAAACAAAATGCACAGGTGTAGTATAGGTGGTACCTTGCTCAATAGTAATAACTGTGAAAGGGATCTTGGAGTCCTAGTGGACAACCATTTAAATGTGAGCCAGCAGTGTGCAGCAGCTGCCAAAAAAGCCAACACAGTTCTAGGCTGCATCAACAGAGGGATAGAATCAAGATCACGTGAAGTGTTAATACCACTTTATAATGCCTTGGTAAGGCCACACTTGGAATACTACATCCAGTTTTGGTCGCCATGATGTAGAAAAGATGTGGAGACTCTAGAAAGAGTGCAGAGAAGAGCTACAAAGATGATTAGGGGATTGGAGACTAAAACATATGAAGAATGGTTGCAGGAACTGGGTATGTCTAGTTTAATGAAAAGAAGGACTAGGAGAGATAAGATAGCAGTGTTCCAATATCTCAGGGGTTGCCACAAAGAAGATGGAGTCAAACTATTCTCCAGGGGACCTGAGTGTAGAACAAGAAGCAATGAGTGGAAACTAATCAAGGAGAGAAGCAACTTAGAACTGAGGAGAAATTTCCTGACAGTTAGAACAATTAATCAGTGGAACAGTTTGCCTCCAGAAGTTGTGAATGCCCCAACACTGGAAGTTTTTAAGAAGATGTTGGATAACCATTTGTCTGAAATTGTATAAGGTTTCCTGCCTAGGCCGAGGGTTGGACTAGAAGACCTCCAAGGTCCCTTCCAACTCTGCTATTCTATTGTATCAAAAAATCCCCCCAAAAGAATCAGCGGACTATTATAAATACACATCACCATAACACATGAATCAACTAAAGCCTTCCAAAACATCTTAAATAAAACAAAAGACTCAAGTAGCCAAAGAAGGAAAAACAATGTAAAGTATAAGGATTGTAATAGCCACCACAGGCAATCTGCAATTTATATTCATTTCTTTAATTTTTATTTATTTTTATTTATTTATTTCTTGGATTTCTAAACCGCCCCCTCTCCCAAAAAGGGACTCGGGGCGGTGTACAGTCAAATAAAATGCAGATAAAATACAATAATATAAAACAATTAAATACTAAACATTTGGATGGAGGAGATAAGACTGTACAAGAAATAAATATACTATAGAAACCCTAAAAAACATCCCCAATTAAAATACCCAAACCCAATTGAAATATCCCCGGGAGACAAAACTAAGAGAGTGCCAGGCCAGCTGATTGAAACAGGTGAGTCTTTAATTTTTGACGGAAGGAGCGGAGGTCGGTGGTAGTTCGGATGTCGGGGGGGAGGTCATTCCAGAGGGTTGGGCCCATCACAGAGAAGGACCTACTCCTTGGTGTCACCCGCTGGCATTGCCTAGCGGACGGCACCAGGAGGAGTCCCTCCCTGTGTGAGCGGATTGGTCGTAGGGACGTGTGTGGTAGGATGCGATCCTGCAGATAACTAGGTCCTATGCCATGGAGCGCTTTAAAGATGGTAATCAATACCTTGAAACGCACCCGAAAGGCCACAGGTAGCCAGTGCAGCTCGCGCAGGAGGGGTGTTATGTGGGAGTATCGTGTACTCCCCATGATAACCCGCGCGGCTGCGTTCTGAACTAGCTGCAGTCTCCGGATGCGTCCCAAGGGAAGCCCCATGTAGAGGGCATTGCAGTAGTCCAGGCGAGACGTCACCAGCGCATGAGTGACCGTGCGCAGGGCACTCCGGTCCAATAGGGGGCGCAATTGGCGCACCAGGCGAACCTGGTGGAACGCCCCCCTTGCCACGGCTGCCACATGGTCCTCCATTGACAGCCGGGCATCAAGGAGGACGCCCAAATTGCGCGCCCGTTCCACAGGGGACAGTTGTTCGCCCCCTATGGCCAGCGATGGTGTCAGCTGGCTGAACCGAGGTGCCGGCATCCACAGCCACTCGGTCTTGGAGGGGTTGAGTTTGAGTCTGTTGTCCCCCATCCAGACCCCGACGGTTTCCAAACACCGGGACATCACTTCGACAGCCTCGTTGGGGTGGTTTGGGGTTGAAATGTACAGCTGAGTGTCATCAGCGTACAGGTGGTACTCAACCCCAAAACCACGGATGATCTCACCCAGCGGCTTCACATATGCGTTGAACAGGAGAGGCGAGAGGACCGACCCCTGCGGCACCCCACAAGTGAGTGGCCTCAGGGACGACCTCTGCCCCCCTGTCAACACACATTGCTTCCTGTCGGAGAGGTAGGAGCCGAACCACCGCAAAACGGTGCCTCCGACTCCCATCCCCTCCAACCGGCGCAATAGGATACCATGGTCGATGGTATCAAAAGCCGCCGAGAGGTCTAATAGGACCAGGATAGAGGAACAACCCCTATCTCTGGCCCTCCAGAGATCATCGACCAACGCGACCAAGGCTGTCTCTGTGCAGTGCCCGGGTCAGAAGCCGGACTGGCGTGGGTCTAGATAGTCGGATTCATCTAGGTGTCGTGGGAACTGCTGCGCCACCACATTCTCAACAACCTTCGCCAAGAAGGGGAGGTTGGAGACTGGACGGTAATTAGCTAGCTCCATTGGGTCGAGCGAAGGTCTCTTGAGCAAGGGTCTCACCACCGCCTCTTTCAAGGCGGTTGGTAAGTATCCCTCACCCAATGAGGCGTTCACCAGGCCCAGAAGCCAGCCTCGTGTCACCTCCCAGGCTGCCAGTACCAGCCAGGAGGGACACGGGTCCATTGAACATGTGGTGGGCCGCAGCCGTCCACGCAACCTGTCCAAATCCTCGGGGGCAACAGAGTCAAACTCCTCCCAGAATGGTCTCTCAAGACTCGCTGTTGACGGCTCGTCTGGTCCACTGACGGAGGTCCATCCGCTCCGGATCTGATCAATTTTGTCCTGAAGATATTCCCCAAACTCCTCTGCTCTTCCCTGTAAGGGTGTCTCCCGCGTCCCCTGCGATAAAAGGGAGCGGGTCACCCGAAACAGGGCGGCAGGGCGGTTATCCATTCAAAGTTAAAATGGCCTCAAAAAGTGACTTATGACCTGTATTGACACAATCATCACACCATCCCTGCAATCACATGATCAAATAATGGGTGTTTGGCCACTAGCTCACATTTATGACCAATGTCAATGTTCCACAGTCACGTGTTAGCATTTTGTGTCCTTTTTTGCCGATTTCTGACAAAAATGCCCATTGGGGAAATTGGATTCAATGGAAATTCTGGCCCCAATTGTGGTCGTAAGTTGAGGACTACATATGTAGGACAGGCGGACAGGAGGCAGTGTGTCTATAATCATCAGCTAGTAGTCAGAAGACATCATGAAAACTCCTTAATCTCACAACAGGTGGAGACACTCAACCACAGTTTCAACTGAGAAACTGTGAACATGCTAGACTCCCAAAATGCTAGGAAATTCCCGAAAACTTGGCATGCTGTCAAATCAGCCACATAATGACCACATTTACACATCATTCAAAGAAGACAATGAAAAACTAAGAAGGAAACAAAAAGGCCAAACCTTGCTCTGACCCAGGCTTCCTTAGAAAGCAAAGTCTTGGTCCCTTCAGAACCTCTTTTATTTACACAACTGTGAATTCCTTTCATTCACAGTCAGCAAGGCTTTCAGTCTTCCACACGCACCTTATCTCATTTGGAGCACTGCCAGATGACTAGTTTCCAAATGCAGGGCAAGGCAAACTTGCCACAGAGTCTCTTAAAGTCACACACAGAACTTTCCACTCTTGATCCCACCAAATGAACAAATTGTTTCCTGCAAAAGTCCACTCCCCATTCGTTCCTCTTTTGTTTCCTATAGGAAGGGCCAATCACCTCCAAGGTATGGCTTTACTCCTAACTCGACTCTGCTTTCTTAGTTGTTTTTGTCTTTTGGCAGCTCTGCGCAGGAGCACACTGGGAACAGGCTCCAGCTGTTCTTCTGCCTCACTGCTGTCTAACTCCCCCACCCCCCCTGCCTCCAACGCAGAGCCCTTGTCTGAGCTTTCCTCAGCTCCCTTGACTGGCCCATGTTCCTCCCCAACCTCCTCACTGTCCGACTCTGCTGCCAGCCCCATTGGCCACCGGTGGGCCACAACAAACCCATCCTCTCTAGCAACCAACACACTCAGATAAGCAGGGACCAACACCAGACAAATGATCAAACAGGTAAATAGTGCCATAATCAAGTAACTTCCATTAATACTGGTAAGTCAAGTTACTGAATATAAAGAGGGCGCAAACCCCAACTCACTAGCACTGATGATGTTACTTAGTTCGGTAATGAAAGCAAACACCCAAGCCCAAGGAGTATTAAGAAGTCCGCAATTTTAATCTATTCTAGCTGCCTTTCCAAGGCCTCCCAAACTGACTGTGCCAGCCAGATAGTTTCCATTAAATCTTTCGATAGATGCTATAATAAGCATTAAGGGCCGCAATGTTCCTTCCAATTATCTAGCAAGTGGAATATCTGCAGAGAGTATTTCCTTTTATTTGGTAATTTAAAAGTATATTAGCTGGTTCTTTTTACCCAAAGCAAATGCCTTCTCTCTCCCTCTGGCAACTAAGGAATAGTCAAGTTTCCATTTGCTTTTGAAAACAGACGAGCAGAGAAGCTTAAACAGGGAGAAGCTGCAGCTGTATTTGAAATATATTATTCAGTATTGTTTCCAAGAGCTGAATCAGGGTTTTCTCCACCATTTCCAGCTATTTTGCACTTGAAAGATAGTTTAATGGGAAAAGAGCCCAAGAGCTGTAATAAACTCTATGTTATCCTCTGAATTCAGCCAGAGAAAGCCCTTATTTTCCTGTGTGCAAAATAAGAAACTCTATATAAGCAAGCAGGGTGATGAGTGATGAATATTTGGGTGATGAATATCTGCACTTTTCATTGAAGAATGACCTATGAGGATTTTTATAGCCAGCAGTTGTAAGGTAAAACTATCCCACTGTTTCCTGATGTAAATGAATTGTATCATATGCCCTAGATCAGTGTTGGCAAATCTTTTCGGCACCGAGTGCTAAAACGGGAGCATGTACTCAAGAGGGGGGAGTGCCAGAAACTAGAAGAGCAACTCCCCGGTGCGCATGCACGGGCCGGGAAGCTTCCGGTTTCTGGTGTGTGCATGCACGCCGGTCACCTTGTGCATGCCAGAAGATCAGCTGCCTGGCGCATACGTGCGTGCTGGAACCCAGAAGAGCATCAAGCAACAGCGGGTATGCCTGGAGAGATGGCTCTGCGTGCCACTTCCGGCACGCGTGCCATAGGTTCACCATCACAGCCCTATATTTTACACCACAGACAATCAAGATAAAGGGCGGTTTTGGAAGATTGCTCTTTTCTAGTTATTAGCCCAGTGGCTAGAAAACCACACTTGGCCTTCCATTGCATTAACAAAGGCATTAAGAGCCATAGTTGCAAAGCAGAGGATGCTTCATTGTATTAGGAGGCTGTCACATCAGCCACAGAATAAGGACATTAAAAACAACAGCAATAGCAATATATTATCAACAGCGCAAATTATGCTGTGCAGAGGTTAAGGGAACTCACTGTACCCCAAGGAAACTATGCAGGGGTGGGTTCCGGCAGACACTACTGTCAGTTTGCTCAGGGGTGCATCACACACGTGTGTGTACTTGATGTGCGCTTGCAGGCACATGCGCAGTACAACTAAAATTGCTCTGCGCATGCGCAGAAGCAAAAACCAAGAGGCATGCGCATGCGCAATACAACTAAAATTGCTCTGCGCGTGCACAGAAGCAAAAACCAAGATGGCGGCACTTACGGCACCACTGGGAGAACTGATTCGGGGGCGTGGCAGACCCGGGTCACTGCCGGTTCCAGCGACCCAAGCCGCCAAGCTACTACTGGTTTGGCCAAACCGGTCCGAACCAGTAGGAACCCACCACTGAAACTATACCTTTAAATTTTAAGATTTGATATAGACCAAAGTGATGTCTATAGTTGTGAGTAGAATAAGAGGTGCCTGCAGAGGGCTTTTTTTAAAAAAAAAGTCAAGATGATGGCCATGATTGCATGACCAAAGGCAACCTCCCTTTTATAGAGCCGTGGTGGCAGTGGTTAGAATGCAGTACTGCAGGCTACTTCTGCTGACTGCCGGCTGCCTGCAATTTGGTAGTTCAAATCTCACCAACTCTCACCTCAAGGTTGATGCAGACTTCCATCCTTCAGAGGTTACTCAATTGAGGATCCAGATGGCTGGGGCCAATATGCTGACTCTGTAAACCACTTAGAGAGGGCTGTAAAAGCACTGTGAAGGGGTATATAAGTCTAAGTGCTATTGCTACATGCAATACCTATAAAGGCAAAGCTTTGATCACGCAGATGCAACCACCCCAAGATAGGGCTGCATGTGTATAAGGGTGGATTTGGGGCAGGGGAGAGAAGTTGGATGCAAGTTTTTAAAAGTTTAAGTGGTATTTTCTCACCTAAACAGAGAAACAGAATAACCAAGCACAAAAAAAAACAACGAATTTGATATCAAGCTTCCTGCCGGCTTCACCGTGACCACAAATATGTCAAATTTCAACCCCGCCGTCTGAACAATGAAGTTCCAGCTGTTCAACCCATAGGTCCCAGATTTTGTATGCATTTTTAAATTAGCCCATTTGAAGCCATCATCATCATTGGTCCGATGCAGAGCACATTGGCAGCCAGTGTTTTCCAGCGGTTTCGATCATTTGTAGCATCTTCGGCATCGTCTCAAGGAACACTAATAATCTTAAGAGCTTCCTTAAATGTTTGGTGCAAAACTTGTTTCCCTAGTATACGATGCTTTGCCCAATTAAAGGTGACAACCACAAGAGTTTTAGGAATATAGAGGTTATTTTAAGACTTAGCTTGTGGCTTTTATATGCTTCCTACCCCAAATGGTGAGAAGCCTTATGACAATTTGAGCAATAATGTCAGCAGGATTTCAGTTGCCATGCTTTCTCGATTACAACAGTTGCTTTGTGGCCGTGATGGAGAACCTATGGCACGTGTGCCACAGGTGGCAGGCAAAGCCATATCTGCCAGCATGCGAGCTGTCAGCTCTAGCTCACATGCGCGTGCAGGCCAGCTGATTTTGGCCTTCTGGAGGGCCGGGAGAGGCTGTTTTCACCCTCCCTAGGCTTCAGGAAAGCCTCCAGAGCCTGGGGAGGGCACAAAATGGGCCCAATGGGTAAACTGGAAGTTCAGAAACAATTCAATTGTGGCTTCTGCAGAGCCAGGGGAGCCCGTTTTCACCATCCCCAGGCTCCAGAAAAGCCTCCGGAGTATGGGGAGGGGGAAAATGGGCCCAACCCTCCCCAGGCTCCGGAAGCTTTCCTGAAGCCTGGGGGATGAAAACGGCCTCTCCCCCCCGGAGGAAATACCAAGCTCAGCTTGGAGACGAGTAGTGCGGCGCATGTGGGGGGAGCGTGGGAGAGGAGTTGTGAGCACATGCGCATGTGGACGTTATTGGATACCCTCCCCATCCCCAAAATTCAAACCAACCAACGCAGAAGGCCATGAAGACTTTGCTTTTCCCACGGGTCCAGGGGCTGTAATGTACGGCCCTGGGTGATGTCCTTATAAAATGTTTATAAAAGGGCCCTGACATGATTATTTTAATATCGTTTTCTTTCATATCTATTTCCTGTGCAGAGTTTCATTGTACAGGGACAGCCACGTGTATTTTAGGGATGAAGGAAGGGCTGAGATTTGAGGCAAGTGGGGAAAGAAAGAACCTGAAGTTTTAATTATGCATGCTTAGATTTGATGATAGGGCAGAAGGTTAAAGGGATGAAGGTTTCAGCTGAAGGCTTAGCAAAAATTATGGTTTGAAGAAAGCAAGGGGAACAGTATTGAAAATAAATTTTGAGAGGCAATTTCAGTAATTAGAAACAACAGAAAACAAGTCATGGGATTGTTTTACAGCAGTGATGGCGAACCTATGGCACGCGTGCCACAGGTGGCACGCAGAGCCATTTGTCAGGGCACGCGAGGCGCTGCCCTGTCAGTTGGCCAGCGCACATGCGCGCACTGGCCAGCTGAGTTCACCTTTTTAAAAGCCATTTTTCGCCCTCCCCAGGCTCCAAAGTCTTTATAGAGCCTCCCCCGCCCCTCCGGAGGCCCTCTGAAGGCTTCAGGGACCATCCGGAGGCTTCCCTGAAGCCTTCGGAATGCTTAAAACGACCCTCCGATCAAACCGGTTTTAAGCGTTCCGAAGGCTTCAGGGACCGTCTGGAGGCTTAAAATGACCTTCCGAGCAAATCTTCATTTTTAAAGCCTCCTTCCTCTCTAAAGTAAGTTGGCAACGGACATACTAGATTGGTAATGAAAACAAGGCTGTACATTAAAGCATATAAACAGCTCACATTGTGGCCACATTCAAATGTCCCTACCTTGTTTTACTGAAACCCAAGTGTCAAGGGTATTGCACAAAAATCAAGGCTATTAAAAACAAGAAATCCCATAATAATTTAAATAGAATTGCTATTCAAGACATTAAAATGTGTTCTTTTGTACAAGAAATAAACAATTAGACATAATTACACACCATTTAAGGACATTGTTTTTCAAGTCTTCTGAAAAAACAGCATGAATGGCAATTCTTATATTCCACTGGAAAATAAATTCTCCAGGCCCACTGTGGACAATGTCCTATTCCAAAGGTCAGCCATATGGACCACTGCTTCTGGAGATGAGCATCCTCAGATGAATCTAGTCTTGTGTAAACCAGGAAACCTTGGACTAAATAGTTTAGTCCAATAATCTAGTCCAAGAAGAAACAGTTTCACCAGTTTTGGAACAAAGCACAACCTTAAAGAAACTTCCAACTGTGGCTACCTAAAATTTGCAGGTATGATTCAATGTAAATGTATGTAAAGGCAAAGATGAAGAGCAAGAAAAGCTGATTTATATCTTGACATATGAAACTAGGATATACTTATCTTTACTCTCTGGATCAATTGAGACACACAGAGAGAGTGGTAGTTTGATCTAGTGGTTAAGGCACCAGGTTAGAAAGTGGAGACCATGAGTTCAAGTCAGGGGTGGGCTTCAAAAATTTCAGCAACGGGTTCTCTGTGTGGTTGCTAGGTGGGCGTGGCCATGGTGGGCATCGCCTAGTCGGCTTCCTGCATCATGTTTTTGCCCTCCCCAGGCTCTGGAGGCTTTCTTCGAGCCTCTGGGCGAGCAAAAACTGCCTCCTCTGGGCTCCAGAGGCCCTCTGGAGGCTGGAAACAGGCCTTCTGGCACTTCTGGGTGGCCCGTTTTTCCCCCTCCCCAAGTCTCTGCACAGGCCCTGCACTTACCTCACACCTCAAAACTCCTGGGTGGAGACTCCTGGATGGGGAGGGGAGTGGTGGGCGGGGCCAGCCAACAGTGGGATTTGGAGGTTCTCTGAACCAGCCATAATGTTAGCTATAGATTCTCCCGAACCCGGGCGAACCCATAGCAGTCCACCCCTGGTTCAGCTCCAATTTAACTGTGAAAGCCATTGGATCACTTTGAACCAGTCACTCTCTCTTGTAAGGTTGTTGTTTTGGGGAAAATAGGTAGAGAAAGTTGTGTTGAATGTATTTGCTACCTTGAGTTATTTGTAAAAATAATAATGGTGTCAGCGCTCCAAATATCATCCAAAATTAAATCAGAGTTCAAGGCAAAGCTTTCCTCAAAATTCCACTTTATTAAGAGAGACATGTTGGCACATCTGTGGAAAACCCAAATCTGAAACCTTCCTGGGTTTTCCACCCAGTTGAAAGTTCATGATCTTGCCCCCCACCCACAGGTCCATCATATGGTCCAGTCTTCCACTGCCACGCTGGCATTCCCACCCATCTAGTTCCGGTCAGGCTCAGAGGTGTAGAGACAAAAGATGACCTTGGGTTTCTAGAAAGGATTTTTTTATTTTGACAACAACACATTCTACTCCTCACTATTTCCCCTCCCAATTCCCCATTAATGAAAGAGCATAGTAAAATAATAGAGAGTGTGGCAGGCCAAAGATCCTAAAAGGAATTGGCTGCAGGCCTGACAAATGGCGAGATACAAATAAATCAAATTGCCATTTGACTCTTTCCTTCTTTGGTGGTAGTGGAAGAAAGCAACAACACCTGAATTTTATATGATTTGGGGAGAGGGCTGTAATCTGTTAAAGTCTTCAAAAGAAGGGTAAAAAACAGCAACCTGAAACTCTTAATATTTACGTGAACAAAGGGCCATGGCCAGAAGATGTGTGGGCTATTTGGACAGTAGAAGTAAGATGTCCTTGATGGAGATAGGCATGTCCAATTATCCAAGTGATGCAGGAAAAAATATTATCTTTTCTTTCCATTGGATAAGTGAAATATGGAATCTGTTTTAATATTGCATTACATTTTTGTGTGGCTCCTCATCTCCAAATGGCAGGAAATTGTCATTTCATTGTACAGTCAAAGAGTCCGTGGAGAAATAAAACACAGCATTACAGATGTTTCAGGAACCTCTTGTTGTCCACCACTTCCCTAAACCAGCCAAAAAAGAACCTTTTGAAATATACATCCAGGCTCTGCCTATTTTTCCTCAATTTGGTGGTAGTGTTGCTCTGAAAACAGTTATTGTAGACCAGTATTTTAATCGTTGTTTTTTCTGAGTGTTGCTGTTCTAATCACATGGAGCCATCTTCTGAAAGATTTTCAGTGACAAATTATCATAGGAGAAGATTGTCTCTCATGGGATCAGTCTGAATTCTGTTTAGAGGAAGCCAAAACATTCTTGAATTTTGATTCAGTATAAATTGACTGAGAGGATAAACTACCTTGTTATAAAGAACTTCTTCTGAAAATGGCTCATGCTTCCAAAGCCAGGAGTTATATAGCAGAGAAAACCATCAAGGAGAGTGAAATAATATTTCTTTCTTACAATTTAAAAATCCAAGGTGCTTTTCTTTTTTACTGCAGTATTAGGGTCAAGCTGGGTATTTGCAGGGTATTGTTTTGCTGAGTGTGTATCTATGATCATGGAGAAACTCTACGTGGTCACCAGAGTTTGAAAACAGCACATAATCAATAAATGTGCATATAACAAATAACAGATATAGAAGGAAACAAGGTTGGGATATAAAATAAGGACTCTTTGACCCAGCTGTCTTCAGTTTAACAACTTCATTCAGTTCATCAACTTCATAGTTTAACAACTGGAGCCGCATGTGGTTCTTTCATCCCTCTGCTGTGGCTCCCTGTGACCGGTTGGCTCCACAATTGATAGGGCTTTCGGTTAGGCATTTTGCCTTGGAATCTTTCAGTCTCAAAAGATCATGGTATCGTGCTCTGGAGAGTGGTAACGCTGGAGTGTCCTCCCCAGAGCACGAGGCCTGGGTAGATTAATATGGAGGATAGACTGCAGATCCCCCCTCTCCACTTCACTGAAATAGTCCAATGGAACAGCAGAGCCAATACAATGGGCTCCAGCTGCGTCGTAGGAGTTACCAGAATGTGGTTGTACACAATCACGAATTGCTTCCAGGACTCCAGCTCCAGATTTTGCCTCGAGGTTGACTCCTGAAGCCTTTTCCAGGAGTGGATATAGCCACAAGGCAGTGGAGGTTTGTAATCAGAGTTTCCCTTCTCCTAGAAGATGGCTCTGCCGCTTTATCTGCCGTTGGGGCGTAGAGCCCTTTTCCACCTTCCAAACCATTGACCATCTTCTCTTGTAACCCTGGAAAGGGGCCCTTATGAGGTGCTACCAGCCAGGCCAGCTGGACCAAGGTTTTTTAAGGAGATGTTATTTCTCCATCACCCACCCATTGTCCTGGTTTGTGATAGGCAGAGCCCAGCTTCCCAAGCGTTGGGCCCAGGATGGTGGTTTTTTTGTTTTTTGTTTTGGTTAGGACAGGTAGAGGAAAAAGGATGCTGTGCTAGGAGGAGACTCTATGGTGAGGGAACCGGACTTTTGGTCGGAAGAGGAAAAAGGATGCTGCGCTAGGAGGAGACTCTATGGTGGGGGAACCGGACTTTTGGTCGGAAGAGGAAAAAGGATGCTGTGCTAGGAGGAGACTCTATGGTGGGGGAACTGGACTTCTGGTCAGCTCCAGAATTGAAGGGGGGACTTCTGGTTAGGACCTTTATGGATCTTTGAGTGTTAAAGATTGCCAACCCCTGGTTTAACCTCTTGCCCTCAATTTTAGGATAGATTATTGTTATCCTCTACCTAAGGACAATCACTTAGTGATTGTTGTAAGTTATGAGAGATCCCCCCCCCAAAAAAAGATGATTTAAAACCTGAATCCAAAGTTCTGCAAGTTGACCCGCCCCACCACAATTACATGACTGCACTTCAGGTGCTTGGCCACACAGTCACATTGACAGTCATTTGCAAACATCCCCCAGTAACGTGCCCATGTTTTACTATGGCTTTGCTGAAAATTGGCAGTTACTTCTGGATTTTGGCAAAATCTTGCCCATAGTGAACCACTGGTCTTCTTAACTTCTGTGGCATTTGCATAACCACTGCCACATTCATTTTATGATTGCTGCGTTAACAGCCACGGCAAAAGAAGTCATAAAATTAGGTAGATAATATGACCAACCTGTTTTACAACGGCTACAATTTACAACCATAATGGGCAGGCTCCATTATGCTCATAACTCCAGGAATCTCTCTCTCTCTCTCTCTCTCTCTCTCTCTCTCTCTCTCTCTCTCTCTCTGTGTATCTACCATGCAAATTCCATGCATCCACCTATACTACAATGTTTGACTTCTGCTATTGCATTTATAGTATCTTTCCTTACGTTTTTCAAGCTATTTTGAGACCGTCCTCTCAGTTTTTGGTAGACTTCAAGGAACACCTTTCAAAACTTTTGATTGTATGTTGGTCCAGCCCACCTCCCAGCAAATGCTACTATAGGAATCAGCTCTTCCTTATGTGGAAACAAATTGGAAAAGTTAGCAACTTTTAACTTATTTTTCCCATGCCAACGACAACAATAGCTCTAAGCAGCTTGGAAGCATTATAATATAAAAGAGTTTGTATTAGGAGAGAGGCAACCAGATGGGACTCCAGCTGCCAGCTTAAAAAAGAAAACATTAGATGCCAATTAAAATGTACTTTGGATTATATTTCATGAAAGTTTTACAATAATTTTAGAATTAGAGAAAACAGTTCCTGTCATGTAAAGCTGCATCTTCTATTTTGACTTTTAAATACTGAGCATAAGAATGTTAGATTCTGGTTTTCTACAAGGCATTCACAGATCATCCAAATAGGAATATGATGTATCTACTGTAGCTCACAGAGGAACTGCCTTCTTGATTGGTGGAAATATTTGAAACATTGAGGGTTTATCAACAGTCTTTTCAGAATGGTTGCAAATTTACAAACCAGTGTTTCATGATGAGCACCCATTGCTTCCTCTTCTCTGGATAGGTTTATTCCATTTTTTACTAGGGAATGGGCAAATTTCCAGACAAAATAGTAATACCCACCATTTTTATTTCCGATGAACAGTAACAAAGTTTGTTAGGACCCAGAACAATTCAGTTTTATTTTTATATTTTATATTACCTTTTCACCCTTATGGGTGTCTTCCTCAATCTTGGGTCCTCTACCACGGGGGTCCACAACTGCCCCCTGGCTGGCAGCCCATAAAGCCAGAAAGGTTGGGTACTGCTGTGCTAACAGATGCCTGGGAACGTTTGAGGGTTCTGCACTGTATCTTAGCCATTTCTAGCATTGCACCCTTCCACACAGAGAACATTTACGTCATTACTGGAATCTATTGGAACTACTCTCCCAGCTTCAGCATTGCTACCCTAAGTATTCCTACCACCAATGTGAAGGTTTTGGCTTAGGTAGAAAGATGATAGACATAGAATGATGATGATGATGATAATGATGATGATGATGATGATGATGATGATGATGATGATGATTACGATGATGATGATGGAGGAGGAGGAGGAGATAGATAGATAGATAGATAGATAGATAGATAGATAGATAGATAGATGATAGATAGATGATAGATAGATAGATAGATAGATAGATAGATAGATAGATAGATGGATGATAGGTAGGTAGGTAGGTAGGTAGGTAGGTAGGTAGGTAGGTAGGTAGATGATAGATAGATAGATAGATAGATAGATAGATAGATGATAGATAGATAGATAGATAGATAGATAGATAGATAGATAGATAGATATTATTAATTGGATTTCTAGACCGCCCCCTCTCCCCGGAGGGACTCGGGGCGTAGATAGATGATAGATAGATAGGTAGGTAGGTAGGTAGGTAGGTAGGTAGGTAAGTAGGTAGGTAGGTAGATAGATGATAGATAGATAGATAGATAGATAGATAGATAGATAGATAGATGATAGATAGATAGATAGATAGATAGATAGATAGATAGATAGATAGATGATAGATGATAGATAGATGATAGATAGATGATAGATAGATAGATAGATAGATAGATAGATAGATAGATAGATAGATAGATAGATAGATAGATAGATGATAGAATCTTTGGCAAGTCTAAAGTCAAGTCAAGAAGCAATCATGAACAACACCACACTTGAACCACACTGAGACACAGGTGTATTAAGTGACTTTGAAGTCCTATATTTTCAGCCATATTTGTTAGGCAAGCTCTTTTTCCTGACTTGCCTTTTACCATTAATAGCTACATGGGAAACAGATTCTAGGGTAGAATACGTTGCAGTGGTGCGTGTTGATTCTGAGTAGAAAAATTGGGAGAATTTCATTCAATCACTTTGCATATTTTGAAGACCGAATGTGGTTTTTAAGAAAGTCAAAAGTGGAAAAACTGGCATAAAGTGCCAGCCCTACATACCTGTGAATGTTCTTTCTAAGGTATCTTCTGTCCATATATTTTGCATTTGAAAATTCGCAGAGACAGACCAAGCGAGGCAACCATAAAGAGTACTAAAACGGGCTTATTATATTTGGGGAAATATTTATATATTTTAGATTATCCTGAGATGAGGTTGAATTAATGATTTTATGATGCAGCAAAATAGAGTTGCTAACTGAAACCTAAAATAATGGTCAGCTCCATGACTGGTAAGAAAGACTGAAGAGAAAGTAGTTTAAATAGACTGAAAGCTCTTTCACTATCATTAATTGGGAGGGGGGGGGACCCAGCTTGCCAGTTCACAGGAAGACAGTTAAAAAGAAAATGAGAAATACTTCACCATAATGTACATTGAGGACATATTGACTGTAACTTGCAAAGGATTTCAGCTGCTGGAATGCCTTTCTTATTAATAAATTCTTGCAAAAGAAATTATGTGGGAATTGTGCTTGTAGGAAGATATCCTTTGGGTTTTACACAGGGAACAAGAGCCTGACGCTTCACATGAAAACAAACTGTAGTCCAAAATGGATCAAGGCAGGCCAAAAAAGGAAGAGGAAATATCTTTTGACAGAAGCAGGGACAGAGAGAGCCTCACTGCTCTCATCATGAAAAGAAAAAAAAGGGAAAAGGGAAAAGGCACACGTGGTCCGATTCCCTGCCTTCCTGAGTCAACATGAAGGGGACCGCGGAGCGTGCTCTGCCAGCTCGCGCTCCGCGGTCCCCTTCATGTTGACTCAGGAAGGCGGGGAATGGGATCACATGTGCAGGAGGAGCGCGCTCCACAGTCCCATGGCTCGCGCTCCGCGGTCCCCTTCATGTTGACTCAGGAAGGCGGGGAATCGGACCACGTGTGCAGGAGGCAGAGGCTGCCTCAGACTCCTGCAGTCGTGGTCCCATTCCCCGCCTTCCTGATGACGTCACCAGCCTCATCAGCCATAAACCTCACTGCACGTCACTGGACTGAAGATACCCAGAGCTTCCACTAGTCAACAAATGTAGGTTGTGATGTGATAGCTTCACTTTTCATTTGATCTCCTACTTTTTAAAAATAGCTTTTCTTTTCTTTTTCCCCCCAAGATGATGTTAAATGGCTGAGAACAAAGGGAGAGGATGATCTTAAACAGGAAAGGCATGGAAATCCAGCACAAGACTCCTGAATTTCTTCAGCTGGAAGATGTCCTCAGACAGAGGTGGCATTCATCCAGTTCGGGCGAACCGGTAGGTCCGATGATCAGCTGGCCCTGCCCACCTGCCCCTGCTCCATCCTGCCCTTTATTTCCTGCTTTCTAGCTCATCTCAATCGATTTCCTCTCAGCTGTTTTACTTATCGTTGCTGACTTGAAAGGTAAGCTGCTGAGCTTCTAAATGCTCCACTTTCAGCGGAGCGCGCACTCCCCGAACTGGTTGTTAAACCGGCAGCATCCCACCACCGTCCTCAGAGGTATCTACATGTAGAATTTTTTTGCTACAAAAAATGGAACGGCAGCCATAATTGTGTGATTAAAAGCACGGCTACTTTTTACATGCCCTGTGTTGGGCCTACACCATCATTACTGCTGTGATTATCAATTGAATAGTTGTAGGTCAGGGTTGAACTGTTCGGTCTGTGGTGCTCCTGAGTTTAGTTGCTGTAATTACATCCCATTGCAATAGATTTAGATGCATACGCCACTTAATAGTGCTTTACAACACTGTTTAAGTCAGGGCTGTCAAACTGGCGGCCCATGGGCTGAATACGTCAGGTAACAGCAACGTGATGCTGCAGGTTTGACACCCATGCTCTAAGTGATTTACAGAGTCAGCATTTCCCCCCCCCCCCCCAACAATCTAGGTCCTCATTTTACCAATCGCAGAAGGATGGAAGGATGAGTCAACCTTGAGCCAGTCAGGATCGAACTCCTGGCAATGGGCAAAATCAGCCTGCAATACTGTGTTCTAACCACTGTGCTGCCACAGCTCAACCAATTTCCTTTCCAGTTGGTTGCTATAGCTAGCATGGAGATGGTGTCTAATCTTCTCTGTCTTGATTTCAGACAACCATGCTTCCTATGTTTGCCCTTTGATTTTTTTTCAGAAATTTGATATGCCACTTGCCAAACAAAGAATCTGCAGGTTATTTTTTAAAATGTATTCATTGAACTACTATCATGACACTATATGAAGCAATAAATTTACTAGAATTTATATGCTATTCCACTCCAACTATAACTTATGTAAAATAATTTAATTATTAACATAATTTCTATTCTATTCCAATCTTCATTTCTGGCAGTAAGCAAGAATCTCAACAAGCAACCCTGACATACAATCAATCACAATATAATATATAGAACACCCCAAATTAAAAGTGATACATAATGACAAGCAATATAATAGGTCATAATTAGATAGGCCACACCGCCATGAGCTCTCAAATGCTGAAATAAACAAAAACATTTTACTCATACCCTTCAGATGTCAGTATGTTTTCTTTCATGGACAAGGAATTATAAATAAACAGAAAAGTCAATCTGTAGGGTGCCTGCATGGTGTGAAACAAAGAGGAAGGATCAGAAAGCAATTTCAATGATCAGAGATCTTTGGAAGAAAGTGCCTTCTGAAGTATTTTGATCTAAAGTTGTTGGAGGCTTTATAAGCTAAATACACACTTTAAACTTGACTTGAATAAGCATCAGCTAAATACAATATACAACATTCTGGCAAGTTCTTCCTTCTGTACTGTATATAAGGTTAATCCCGCATAGAATACATTATCATAACTGAGATGTGAAGTTATCAATGCATGGAGCCAAGTAGCAAAGCTATCACTGTCATGCAATGGTGGTGGATGGAGCATCAAAAGTCAAGTTGATGGTCATAACCATCTGATAGAAGCCTCAACTCATCTTATGCAGGTGGAACAAGCAGCAAGGCTTAAATTGTCCATTTGTGGCCCCGTCTTACTTACCCATCACCCACAGACTTCCCTAGTTGTTGGCATATAAATTAGCATATTAATTATGTAACCATCAAATTTGGCAAGGGTGAGTGAATCTCCCTCTTATATTGCATGAGTGTTTGTCTCTTTCTTTCCTTATCCAGTTCTTGTCATTGTTGCCAATTATTATTTTTGCTTTTCATTGTATTTTTTAAAAATTACTTGTGAGCCAGAGGTGGTATTCAGCCAGTTCTGACTGGTTCTGGCAAACCGGTAGTGGAAATTTTGATTAGTTCCAAGAACCAGTAAATGCCACCTCTGACTGGCCTCATTCCCATCTATTCGCTGCCTCCTGAGTCCCAGCTGATCTGAGTCCCGGCTGATCGGCAGAGTCTTCTTCTGTTTCCCTGCACAGGGGAACAAAGCTGGAAAGCAGGTTAGTGGGGTGGGGAGGGAATGGGGATTTTTCAATATCCTTCCCCTGGAGTGGGGTGGAAATGGAGGTTTTACAATATTCTTCCGCTGGCACGCTCACTAAGCCAAGCCACACCCACCAAGCCAAGCCACGCCCACAGAACCGGTAGTTTTAAAAAATTGAATCCCACCACTGTTGTGAACCAACCAGAGTCATACAGAGTCAGAGAGCATGCTAACTGAATTAATTATTATTTTTTAAATTATGTTGATCCTACATAGATTTCCTCTAGGCCAGGGGTGTCCAAACTTGGGAACTTTAAGACTTGTGGACTTCAACTTCCAGAATTCTGGGAGTTGAAGTCCACAAGTCTTAAAGTTCCCAAGTTTGGACACCCCTGCTCTAGGCTGATCTTTCCCCACCATATCAGGTCTTTGAGGAATGCACCCACGGTCACTATAATTGATTGTTCATCTTTTTTTTCTTTCCTTCTATCCTTCCAAGCGTTATATTGTGATGGGGAGCTACATCTTCAAGAGAATGTGTCCAAAGTATGATCATTTGAGTCTGGTCATTTGTGTGACAAATGAGACTCTGGGTTAATTTGTTCGATGGAGCATTTGCTTGGTTTGGTCAGGAGTCTTTTCCAACACCAAACTTCAAAACCATCAATACTGTTTTATCCTACTTCTTCCAAGTCCAGCTCTAGGATTTAAGGAAAACCACTGCCTGAACAATTCTGATCTTTGCAGGTACAACATGGACACATCCCAATATTTGAATATCTTTTCCAAGGCCTATTCTACTAAGTGCTAGTCATGGTATACTTTTTGACTCCTATATTTTTTTTTTATGGTTGATAGTCAATCCTAAAAGGCAAAAGCTACCTATGATTTGAATACCTTCATTGACCATTCCAATGGCATACAAATAAAAAGTGAAAAAGTTGTTAGATGTTGAAACTGATTTGGTCTCTGGGGATATTAGGTTGGTGGACTGGTGTGCACAACTTACCGTATTTTTGGAGTATAAGACGCACCTTTTTCCCTCAAAAAAGAGGCTGAAAATCTGGGTGAATCTTATACACTGACTCCCGAAACTCTGCCTCTTTCACCAAAATGGCTGTGCAAAGCCTGTAGAAGGCTTTCAGAGAGCTCCTGGGGAATGGGGAGGGCTCAATTGGGGAATGGGGAGGGCTCCTGGGGAATGGGGAGGGCTCAATTTTGCCCTCCCAGTCCCCAGGTGCACTCTATAAGCCTCCTAAAGGCTATGCATGCAATTTTTTTGACACAAAACTGCCCCATTTGTGCAAAAAATGGGCCGTTTTTTGCTCATTTTTGGAGCCCCCCCCTCCAGGAGCACTCTGCAAACCGCCTAAAGACTATTCATGCCTTTTTTGGGGGGGGGGAAACAGGGCCATTTTTGTAAAAAAACAGGGCATTTTGGGGAGGTTTGCAGAGTACAAAAACTTTTTTAAAAAATTTGCTCTTCAAAACCTTTGTGCGTCTTATACTCGGAAAAATACGGTACATAGTTTGAGACTTAGATAGCCATTTGTCTGAAACGGTATAGGGTTTCCTGCCTAGGCAGGGGGTTGGACTAGAAGACCTCCAAGGTCCCTTCCAACTCTACTATTGTATTGTATTGTACTTCTGTGGCATATTTAGGATTGGACTCCAAAAGAGAAAGGGAGGGTAGTTGAAGAGAAGGAATGGAATGGATGCCTAAATTATTTCTCCAAAACATATACCAATTTCTCCAAAGCTGGTATATATTTTTGATCCATGCACTCATGTGTCTCTGACCACTGCAAAAGGATTGCTGTCAAAGGCCTTCTTTTTTTTTTTTTTTCATTTGGGGCGGGGAGGTATGTCCCAGCCTTTCAGAGAGATTGCATCCTTGAAATGATGGTGCTTTGATATAGCTGAGTAGATATGATCAGCTGTGCCTGCACACACATTGTCACAATATTTATAATCAGGAATTCAGTGACTAGAATATCAAGTGGTTGAGTTGCATCTGTGAAACAGCCACGACAGATTAAACACTTGAGATGGGAGCTTTCATATCACATCAAATTTCTTTATATCAGATATAATGCTTTTCAATAGAAATAATTTACACCTCCATCTAAGAGCCAGTAAGTGGTGAGGGATCAAAAGTGGTGAAGTTTCTAGCCAGACATAGCATGTTTCCTTTTTCTTTTTTTTCCTATTTCAAATGTTGAATGAAGAAAACATAACAGAAACCAATACTAACTCTTCCTAAAAGCTATTATTCAGCGTTCACTCCTGGTCTTCAGCATTGTATTAGTGGATTGGGAAGAAGAGAGAGAGAGAGGAAGTGTTTATTAAATCTGTAGATGAAATACATTTGGCCAGAATAGCTAATATCCTAGGAGACAGAAAGAATATTCATCATTATCTTGATAAGAAAAACAGTTCGAAAATGCCATAATGAAATTTAGCAGAAACACACATATATTTTTCTCTTGGGAAAAAGAAATTGGGTATGAATAGTAATTCACTTGGGAATAATAGTTTAGAAAAGATCTGAAACTGTAGTTCATTACAAACTGATATGAATTCGTTTCCAAAACAACAGATATAACTTTTGGAGGCATTAACGAAAATGCAGTTGTTGTTGTCATTATTATTGTGTGTAATACATTTTACAGCATACAATTGGCTAATTTTGTCATTGTACCACAGCTCAACCAAATGCATTCAACATTCTGACAAAAATAGAGTAAAATAGCACAATGCTTTATTCTTCTTTTTTAAACCAATAAATACTTGAGTATGCAAATTTGTATCACCTTGTGCTGAATCAAACTATTGGAAAATAATCAGCTATACCGAGCTTTTCTTTCTCTCACTTCTCACTGGTGTGTTGATGTATGGGTGTCACTTTCTTCATTAGGGCTATTTGCCAACATTGTTGAATCCAGATCAATCATTCCTTGTGTCCCAAACTTATGTCATAAGTTGTTTATCAGCCATGGACAAAAACATTATCAGTTGTTTTTACTGTCACAAATTTTCATATACTTCCCCAAATATGGATAATAAGTTTAATTTTGGATCCTGTGCAGCATCTTCATTAGTTTCTTTCCCTGTTTCAATAAAACTATTTGCCAAAATTTTTACACGTGACCATCCACATAAGTAAATGTTCCAATTCCATCTTCATTGTGTAATGAATTGGTCTATTTGTAGCATCTCTATATCTTTTAGGTTTTAAGTACTGTTTATATAGTAGCTTCATTGCACTTTCCATAATTGTAGCTGTAATATACAGTTAATTGTGTGAATTTTTGCCCATGCAGGGTTTTAAAATCAGGTCTCCAAATGTATTCTAGAGTACTTCCGGAAACATCAAGCAAAATATTGAAATATTTGTGATTCTGCCCAGGGGTAGGCTTCAAAAATTTTAGGAAGGGGTTCTCTGCATGGTTGCTGGATGGGCGTGGCCATGGTGGATGTAGCCTAGTTAGTCTCCTGCACCACAGGGAGCATTTCTGCCCTCCCTAGGCTCTGGAGGATTTCCTCGAGCCTCCGGGAGTGCGAAAACAGCCTCTGCAGGCTCCGGAGGCCCTACTTCTGGTAGGCCTGTTTTTCACCCTCCCCGAGCCTCCCCACGCACTCACTGCACATACCTGCATTCAAAAGGTCCGTGTGGAGACTCCTGGGAAGGGAGGGGCGGGGCCCAGGGCCAGCAAAGAGTGGAATTTGAGGGTTCTTCTAATTGCACAGAATCTTAGCTAGAGGTTCTCCTGAACCCCTGCGAACCCCCAGCAGCCCATCCCTGATTCTGCCTCTTTCTTTTGGCATACCCGCCCCGAGTCCCTTTTGGGGAGAGGGGGCGGTTTAGAAATGTGAATAAATAATAAATAATATCTGAGTTCAACTTTGAATCGACATAGAAAGAGCATTAGCATTGTTGAACTTTGGTGTTGGAGAAGGCTCCTGAGGATGCCTTATGATAGTTAAATATATAAATATGGATCACAGAGTAAATCAATCCAGAGTCCTCACTCAAGTCCCAAATGTCTAGACTCGAATGGTGATATTTTGGAAATATGTGAAGATCATTTAAAAAATTGATAATGCTGGGAAAATAGAAGGAAAGAGAACAGAAAGATCATCAACAAGCTGAATGGATTCAATTACATTAGCAGTCAGTACACCATAGACGTGCTATCTTGAGAACAGACCATCCTGGAGAAAATCTATGTAGTCACTAAGAATTGATACAAGTTGATAGCACATAATCAATAATTAAGCTTTAGAATACCATTCCTAAAAATGGTTCAGAGTTTAAAGAGCATAATTCCCCCAGATTTTTAGCTTTGTCCACTCATAAAAAGCTGAGGTATTTAGCTTTTATGCTGGATAATCACTGGAAATATTTCAGCAACTGTTGTAATGTTACTGCATATCGAGTGTTACGTTAAACTGCATCATTTCTAATTTACTGAGATTCATATGTAGGCCTGTCAAATAGTAAGAGCTCTTGACAAGATTCATTAAGTTTTAAATGAACTCTTTAGGGTTGGTGATAACTAGAACTATACTGTCAGCAAACAAATTAATTTTCATATGAGCTGCTTTAAAAGCCATACCTTTAATTTGATGGCGTTCTTTAATCTCTGCAGCCAGGGTTGTACAGCCAAACCAAAAAAACAGTACAGTGCAACGGGGCCAGGCACCCACCACATAAACGCGCGCAGCATGCGCAGGCATACTTACCACTTGCAACGCTCCAACTGCTCAGAGGAGCATCGCGCAGGCACTGTGCTCTCCGTGCGCATGCACAGAAGCCCTGAAAACTTCAAATACCGGTAAGGAGTGTGGGCGGCCGGGCAGGCCCTCCGGAGCACCATCCCTGCTTCTGGCAGGCATCAGTATGTCCATACTGGGGCGTACCCGTCGTAACCCATCACTGGGCAGATCTATACTATTTAATAATTAATAGTATTATTCAGTAATAACTTAGCAGTTCGAAAGCATGTAAAAATGCAAGTAGAAAAATAGGGACCACCTTTGGTGGGAAGGTAACAGCGTTCTTTGTGCCTTCGGCATTTAGCCACATGACCACGGAGACATCTTCGGACAGTGCTAGCTCTTCAGCTTTGAAACGGAGATGAGCACCACCCCCTAGAGTCGGGAATGGAAGTCCTAACAAATTCCACTGTCTTATTTCCTTACTCCCAAGGTTTAACAAACCAATTCTGATGGATATCTGGTTGGATTCCTTTCCAGACATCTATCAGAATTTCCCACTATTGCCCAGCTTTCTTCTTGATATACAGTAAGAAGACCAACGATCTCGTGCTACTATCGCCATCCATCCGGATTTTCCAAACCTGATCTAGAAGGAAGGACAAGTCTTGTTCTTTATCCGTTAAAGCCAAATTAAATGAGGACTAAGTATAGATATCTGATCTAGGTTTGTTTTTCCAAAGATTAACTAACAAAACCAATGTCTAAAAGAGGCATTGAAGTAGCAAAAACAACTAAGTCACAGCCTTTGAAACACAAGGAAATTTGTCATCATCTGTGCTCTTTATAGGTCATTGGAATCCAGAAATGCTTTCACAATGACAAATGTGTTAGTCTTTGAGATCTATAAAACTCTTTTCTTGTCATAACAAAAATAATAACAATATGCTGGAAAATGCATTATAACTATTAAATGTAGGCTACAGTTGCTGCACTGGGACCTTTTACTGTGAGGATTATGGGGATGAGGATTCCTTCTCCAAAGCAGGAATGTTGCTCACATACAATACAATACAATACAATACAATACAATACAATACAATACAATACAATACAATACAATACAATACAATAGCAGAGTTGGAAGGGACCTTGGAGGTCTTCTAGTCCAACCCCTTGCCTAGGCAGGAAACCCTATACCATTTCAGACAAATGGCTATCCAACATCTTCTTAAAGACTTCCAGTGTTGGGGCATTCACAACTTCTGGAGGCAAGCTGTTCCACTGATTAATTGTTCTAACGGTCAGGATGTTTCTCCTCAGTTCTAAGTTGCTTCTCTCCTTGATTAGTTTCCACCCATTGCTTCTTGTTCTACCCTCAGGTGCCTTGGAGAATAGTTTGACTCCCTCTTCTTTGTGGCAACCCTTGAGATATTGGAACACTGCTATCATGTCTCCCCTAGTCCTTCTTTCTCTTAAGCTAAACATACCCAGTTCCTGCAACCATTCCTCATATGTTTTAGTCTCCAGTCCCCTAATCATCTTTGTTGCTCTTCTCTGCACTCTTTCTAGAGTCTATGATGAACAGAACAAAACAGTATTGATATTATGTGTGTGTGTGCGTGCAGTCTAATCTTCTGTCTGCAAACATCGCCAGTTTTGAATCATCCTTCCTTTAAAATAAGGGCTGTGCAGGTTTTAGCTGCTTTTGAATTGCACAGTGGGGCACTAACTTCAAACAGTAAGCAGGGATGAGACAAACCTGTAAGTTTCAGGACAAATGCTAAATGTGTTTTAATGTAGCTTAGAATTAAATTAATTATATGGCATTCCTGTATTTGAATAGTTGCACTTTGACAGCAACTTTGAGAGGAACAAAGAGACCATATTAGAAACTTGGATATAATCCAAAAGATTGCAAAGGGGTAGAAATGTGCAATGAGAAACGAGGAAATAATGTGGCTGCTAGGGAGGAAGTGGCTGCCCAAGACTGGTAATTAGCAAGAGTAAGTAGCAATGGTAAGCATGGAAGTAAAGTAGTAGTAGAGCATGGGACAATTTATTGTCTGGAATGCTGTTCACAGTAAAACCAAATGACAATAAAGGTTATCTTATCTTATGAAATAAAGGACCTCTTTGAAAACAAAGCGGACGCAGTGGCTCAGTGGCCAAGATGCTGAGCTTGTCAATCAGAAAGGTTGGCAGTTCGGCTGTTCGAATCCCTAGCGCCACATAACAGAGTGAGCTCCTTTTTTTTGTACCAGCTTCTGCCAGCCTAGCAGTTTGAAAGCATGTGAAAAATGCAAGTAGAAAAAAAGGGACCACCTTTGGTGGGAAGGTAACAGTGTTCCATGCACCTTCGGTGTTTAGTCATGCCGACCACATGACCACGGAAACATCTTCAAACAGCACTGGTTCTTTGGCTTTGAAGCAGAGATGAGCACCGCCCCCTAGAGACGGGAACGACTAGCACATATGTGTGAGGGGAACTGTTATCTTTACCTTGAAAACAAAATGGAATCTGTACAGAAAACAGAACTGGGGACTTTTTAAAGGGCTAATGAAGGGCCTTCCATGGAGCTCAGAAAAAGAAACAAAACAAGATTTGGGGAGCGAGGTAGGTACAAACAGTGTGGAGTTTGGAATGTAAAGATGTAAGAAGTAGGCCTAAGGCAGTGGTGGGTTGCAGATAGTACACCCCGGTACAGGCGTACCGGAGCCTGCCCGGAGCTCCGGGTACCATTCCAGTAGAGTGTTCCGGAGGGCCCACCCGCCTGCCCAAGCTCCTTAACTGTCTTTTAAAGCCTTCAGCGCTTCCGCGCACACACATTGCATATACAGCGCCTGTGCAATGCTCTGCCGAGCAGCTGGAGCATCACAGAGGCTTGCAGAAGCGTCACTGGCAGCTACAACACATGTGCGCACCACGCACATGTGCACACGCACTGCACACATCCATGTGGGTGACGTCGGGCCTGTTCCAACTATACCGGTTGGAATAGGATCCGGAACCCACCACTGGCCTAAGGAGTCCCACACATAAAGAGATCAGCCTTGGAAGCAGTGGCAAGGGGGGTGGGATGGAGTTAGTTTAACAAAGCAAACTAACAAGAAAACAAGAAGTCGTGGATTTAAGATGATACAGAAAGATTACTCCACAATGGAAGCCTCCTAAAGGCTATGCGTGGCCATTTTGGTGAAGGGGTGGGGTTTCGGGAGGCCAAAAGTGCTGTATTCAGTGTATAAGACGCACCTAGATTTTCACCCTCTTTTTTGAGGGAAAAAGGCGCATCTTATACTCCGAAAAATACTGTAGCCTTTTGCCCATATATTTGTTTTCATAAATGGTAGCAGGAGGGTTTATAGGGAATTCAAGCTGAAGGCTGCATCTGCACTGAACCCTACCCTTTTTATGTACACTTTATATGCAAGGCATGTAAAAACAGTGGGGGTCAGAGCTTCTATCTTATGGTGGTAACTGCCATTGTGTCTTTTTCTTTGCCTCCCCCTTTGGATGAATGATGTATCATTGAAAATATTGGGTGAAAAAAATATTGTTATCTTTTAAGCCAAACCCCTAGAGCTAACAAATAAAAAAGGAGCGCTGGAACTTAAGTAGTGTTGCTTTTCCTCTAATCACACAGGGAAAGTTGAATCTTTAACCCTACTGCAAGGGGAAAAAGTTATGTTGAATGCAGAAGCCTCATTTCATCCTTCTAAAATATGACTGCAGCATATCAGTACTGAATTTTGTCTAGTCTTTAGGGACATTTGGTTCAGGCACCGGAGGATTTGGAGGCTGCTTTCATATTAATGGAATTTTCTTTTTTTTAAAAAAAGAAAAACTATTTTACAGTGATGCCATCCGTAAGTTCAGAGATAAAACAATGACATCAATGGTATATAATAACATTCCAGACTAATACACATATTCAGCACTCCAAAATAACATGGATTTTACTATTTTCACAATAGAACAGAGGTGCTAGCAAAGGAAAAACAGAAAGGGGGGGATTCTCTAAAGTTTCTGCATATTGATTTCTGTTTTTGGAGGTGGAAAAATTGCACAGCAATTGGATGAGGATGAGCATCTGAAATCAATATCCTTATAATGTTTATTCAAATGAGAAAGTGCTCAATGTGAAGAAAGAGGCACAGACTATTTTACGCATCTATTTTCTAATATAAAAATCAAGCACCCTGTCCTTCGTGACTAATACTATGTAGGAACAGGCCAGTGGTGGGATACGACCATTATGCCCCGGTACAGGCATACCGGTGCCTGCTGGGAGCACCAGGTACCGTTCCAGTACAGTGCTCTGGAGGGCCCACCCTCCCACCCGTCCTTCTTACCAGTATTTGAGCCAATCGGGGCTTCTGCGCACGGAGCATACAACACCTGTGCGACGCTCAGCCAAGCAGTTGCAGTGTCGCAGGCGGTAAGTATGCATGCACGCATGCATGTGGTGGATGCTTGGCCCTTTTGCACCATACCAGTTGCAATGGGATCCAGAACCCACCACTGGAACAGACTCTGTAGGACTCATGTTTCCATCTTGGTATTGAATGCATGACACTGTGTGCGTGAGAGACAAAGTGAGAATGACTAGTTAAAATGAATTTTATAAATTTATACTGCATTCAGTTTTGGTCGCCAAGATGTAGAAAAGATGTGGAGACTCTAGAAAGAGTGCAGAGAAGAGCAACAAAGATGATTAGGGGACTGGAGACTAAAACATATGAAGAACGGTTGCAGGAACTGGGTATGTCTAGTTTAATGAAAAGAAGGACTGGGGAGACATGATAGCAGTGTTCCAATATCTCAGGGGTTGCCACAAAGAAGAGGGAGACCTCGAAAGTCCCTTCCCACTCTGTTATTCTATTCTATTCTAAATATAATAGGGAAAAAAACAGATGGGAGAAATATTGGAGAGGGAAACCTAGTGCTTATATCTGACCTTGAGGTGAGTCAGAAAGCTTGTGAAGGATGTATCATAAAAAGAAAATAAAGCTAGAGTGATAGACAAAAAGAGGAACCAGAGAGGCTGAAAAATCATTGCAATGTAATTCAGCAATTCCCATCGGTCTGCCTATGAATCACATTCTTAAACCATACTGAGGATTATTCAGGTGCTCCAGTCAGCGAGTAAAGGCCATGATTCAATCAGATTGATATTTCTTACAAACTACATCTTTTCTCCTCCTCCTCCGTGTGTGTGTGTGTGTGTGTGTGTGTGTGTGTGTGTGTGTGTTTTCATTGACTTGAATTCAGCCATAAGGAAACCAATCTTCCCCTTTGAAAGAACATTGTTCTATTGCAGGGGTGTCCAAACTTGGGAACTTTAAGACTTGTGGACTTCAACTCCCAGAATTCCCCAGCCAGCATGGGAGTTGAAGTCCACAAGTCTTAAAGTTCCCAAGTTTGGACACCCCTGTTCTATTGTGTACTTTGCTTCTAATGCATTCAGAAACAGCCAATCTCAATCCTGGGCCTGGAAAGAAGAGCTGTGAGGTCCAAACTTGCTAAATTCAAAGCAGAAAAAAAAACCTAAAATACCTGCCAAAAGCTCTTTTCTTGGGAATGGGGGATTTTTTGCAAGTACTGTAGAGTATCTTAACGATCCAGCATTGGCCAGAAATAAGGAACAATTCATGTTTCTTCCCTGCGCCCCCCCCCCCTCCAAAATGGGATACATTTTCTTAGAGACAATTATGTTTGAAGAATGCCAGCTAAGAAATTCTCCTCTGGGGACAAAGAGGCCTGTTTGTCAGCCAGGAGAAATAGAAATCACACAATAGATCAGAAATTTCAGCAAGACAATTGGAACAGTTTGCATGACACAATGTGAGACATGATTTGGTGGAACGTAGAATCAAAACTGATGAACATTTGTCAGAAAGAAAGTCCTAAGGGTAGGACAGCCTGTGTAGAGTTACGTCAGTCCCTGTGTGATACCTTCCAGAGGCATGTGCAGCTATCAAAATTGCTGCTATCAATCATGGATTACCCACATGGTCTTGCCATTAATTCAATCACAATTTTGGAAAGCATTACGGGTTGTTGAGATGGAAATGGAACAGAGAGCTCTTAAACATGTCATTCTGCTGCTCCTTCAGCCATTTGGGAGCTCCATGGTTATATCTAGGAACTGAATGTACAAGAAACCGTAAAATATAAGCCATTCCCAACCAATTAAGTGGAGACAGATTGCCCTGCCCATTAAAAAAAAAACAAATCTGAAGGAAAATCTCATTATTCCGCAGAAAGGAGGAAGCTACCGGTCTCCTATATAGCTGCAGTTTGGCTTCCATATGTGGTCCTGGGTAAAATGAGGCAGAGGACTCATAAAAGACTTGAGAGATTATGCGGCAGACAGTAGCACTAAGGCAGTGGTGTCAAACTCGATTTCATTGAGGCCACATCAGGGTTGTGTGTTTGACCTCAGGGGGATGGGGAGGGAGTGGCCAGGATGGACATGGCCAGCTTGATGTCACTCATATCAGGGGTGCCTGTGATGGCCCGAATGCTCTGCCAGTGAAAACGGGCTCCCAATCTCCGTTTTCAGCTGGGACGGCCTCCTGCAACCCTCTGCCAGTGGAAATGGAGCTTGTGAGCTCCGTTTTTGCTGGCAGAGGGTTGCAGGAGGCCACCCCAGCTGAAAACGGAGATTGGGAGCCCGTTTTTATTGGCAGAGGCAGCGGTCCTTCGCTGTCTCCAAGGAGATCTAAGCACCCCATGAGCCGGATCTGGCCTACAGGCCTTGAGTCTGATACCCCTGCACTGAGGTATTGAAGACATGACTTTTATTGTTTGAAGACCCCCTCCCCCAAATTTGGTGACACAATGTAGGAGATGACGAAGCTGAACCTAAGGGCAGGGTCAAATGCACCATTAGTCTGGAGTCCCTGTGCCCCCAACAGAGACCTAAATCCAGCTCCCCCTTTGAAGTCCATTGACTCTTATTTGGCACCAATTTGCCTTGGTGGTTAGTAGGTCAGATTCTTGTTTATAGTTTGAATGGAATAAACTTGAAGTGCTTTCTGAACTCTATCCTGGATCCTAGTTTCTTGTGCCTGACAGGCAGGACACTTTTTAGGGATCCAGAAGGTGAAGAAGGTGAAAAGATGAACTGTATAAGACATAAGGTTACACATATTTCCTCTCAACACCCCCACCCCTCAAGTAGCAGTAGTAGGATCTTTGGCCCTTATACACTCTGGGAGGAATATAAAGGAGGTGCTACTGAATTACATTTTAATAGCATGTTTTCATTCTATAGAAGAAGATGCTGTCACATTTCTTGATTTCCTAATTTTTAACTGCCAATCCAGGTTGTTACTTAATTTTTTTACTGAATTATAGTGGGGAATAATTCTGATTCTGAATGTTCCAAGCCATGAAAATTGGATTCCCAGCTATAATCTCATCAAAGAACAAAATAGGCCATTTTTAAACAACTCCTGTAGCCCTAGAGCAGGGCAACCCATTAGAAACCTATAGCCACATGTGCCTCTTGAATCTAATTTTTGTGACCTTCAGAACTCCTCCTAATTGTTAAACTTCAACATTATTTTCCCACATCTTGAAGAGAGAAGACACCAAGCAAGAACCATGAACTCTAATGTAGACATATTAGAGGTTTGGTCCTTGGACAGGCAATCAAAAGATTTCCACTGAAACCAACATAATAAGATGCCACCATCAACATTTCCATTCTTAATACTTCCCCTAGAAAAAGAAAGCAAGCTTAAAGCTTGGACTTGTATTTGCAATCTTTACTGGCTACTGAGTAGATAAAGTGTGTTGTTGTGTTGTCCGTTGGAATCTGAATGGAGTGTTCCTAAGGACTCCTCTGGGCCTGGCATGATGAAAATTTCTTTAGCAAAGTTGGAAGAACTACAGCGGTACAACACGTAGAGAACAACTGGTCATTGCAGATATCCCCATACATCAGATCAGCAAGTACCATTTCCATGTATCAGAATGTCAGTTGGTGCCTTTCTTATTCTGTAAAATTTTAAAAATGGATGTCATCAATTAAAGCAGTGATGGCTAACCTTTTTCCCATCGCATGCCAAAAGCGGGGGGAGCGCAGGAGGGTTCTGCGTGGGCATGTCCACACCCATAATTCTATGCACCAAACACCCCCCCCCATGCACATGTGCATGCAACCCCCACCCTACTCCCGCTTTTGGCGTGCGATGGACCTGTTTTTCCCTGAAGCCTCCGGAGGGCAAAAAATGGCAGAAAATGAAGGCTGAAGTCAAGAAAATGAAGCCCATCACGCCCGTGCGCACTGGAGCTGACAGAGCAATGCCTTGCATGCCTTGCAAATGTCATAGGTTCGCCATCACGGAATTAAAGCATTTTAGCTTTGTCTGATTTTGAATAAATGGATCAGCCAATACAATTTTTATCTGCTTAGGATCAAAATATCAACTATGTAGGGCTTAAGATAATGAAGTCAGTATGAAACACCTTACAGAAAAGGAGAAAATAGCTCCCCTGTGAAATTGACTAAATAGCAAATTTATGGACCTTGACACAACTGAGCCTTGGTAGTGGTGTAGTTGCAAGCTAATTCCTTGATTCTCACCGACTCAAGGTTGACTCAGCTTTCCATCCTTCCAAGGTTGGTAAAATGAGGAGCCAGCTTGTTGGAAGCAATATGCTGACTCTGTAAACTGCTTAGAGAGTGTGTAAAGCACTATGGAGCAATATAGAAGTCTAAGTGCTATTGCTATTGTTATTGTTAATCTTAAGTATAGTGTAGTGCAGTATGTAGATTCTAAAAGCCTCAAGGAGCAAATAGTTATGATCTCCTCAATTAAACCAAGGCTTCACCAATAAAATTAGTATCTTGAGCTGAAGAAGCTTCTTGGATGAGATGCAAAACATCTTCAAAGAAAAAACAGAAAGTCTAGTTGCCTCTTCAAAAAGCATCTTTGGGACATCTGATTATGGCTTTAAGGATATCAACTATACTTACAATTATTTCTTACTTATCAATGTGGTATCTAGTCCAACTGAATTTTCCTCTTTTCATAGTAGGAAAAAAGATTGGAACAAGAACTGTGCACCTTGCTGGATGAGAAGAAAGAAATATATGTTTCTCCTAGGGAATTAAAAACTTGCAGAAAAAGGCAAAGAATACTTCTTAACTAGTTACAAATGAATTGTCCTTTTTTCTGAAATGGAAGGTTGAATGTTGAATGCTTTGACCCAAACCAAAATCCTTTCTAAGCAGGTCCTTGCAAGAAAGATCCGATTAAACTGAACCCTTCTATAGTTGAATTTTGTATTTCTCTCGATTATTTGGTAGAGTTTGTTTTTAAAAATAAAAATATATTTTGAAAATATTTAATGGAGATTTTATATTTTTTAAAAATATGTTGAAAATTACTTAAAAAGATTTGGATCAAGTATGAAGGGTGAGATCTCTCTAGAGGAGAGAAGGGAAGTAAGAATAAGGCAGAAATGAAAAGAGTGATATGTTATCAATAAAAAAACATAGAAAGCTAAATGAGGAATCTTTAATGGTCTCTAAGCTTGGTGATTTGCTTGCAGATGTTTTATTATCCAAATAGGTAACATAAACAATCCTAGTGAGTGTGTAGTTTACTCCTTGTTTATAGCAGTAACCTGCCCTCCAGTGCTGGTCGGGATGTGTGGAAAATCACACTCACTAGCACTGAGGATGTTCCTAGCCAGCTAATGAAATATCTGCAAGCAAACAGCCAAACTCAGAGAGCACCAAGGACTCAAGAAATTGGTTTATCCTTTCCCTGGAAGAAAATTCTAATGAGAAGGAAGGACTCACTGGAGAAGAGCCTAATGCTGGGAAAGACTGAGGGCAAAAGAAGAAGGGGACGACAGAGAATGAGGTGGATGGATGGAGTCACCAAAGCAGTAGGTGTGAGCTTGAATGGACTCCAGAGGATGGTAGAGGACAGGAAGGCCTGGAGGAGTGTTGTCTGTGGGGTCGCAATGGGTCGGACATGACTTCGCAACTAACAACGACAGAAGAAAATTTGGATCATCTTTGGAAAAGCTTGTTCTGGTTTTGTCTTCAGATCATATCAATCTTTTGCCTTTTGGAGGTGCGGGAGTGGAAGACCTAAATAGTTTATTTTCTTGAGACTGAGCAGCTCTCTGCAGTGAGAGCTTGACAGCCTTATCTTGAAATACTTGCCAATGTAGCAGTGGAATTGCAATCATTATTTCTGAACTTCACACAGCCAAGAAGGGAAGATTATTTTAACAGTATGTGGGAGATGCATTTTGCCTGATAAAAAGCTGCCTTTTGTCAAGTTTCTTCATTGGTTAGTAATTAATGCATCTCTATAAATAGCAAGGCTTGATCTGTAAAATAAATAAATAAATAAAATAAATACTGTACTATCAGGGAACCATGAAAACTCAATTGAACGCAGCCTACAATCAATACCGTGGCTTTCCCCTTTTGCGGTGGGAAAGTGCAGCTGTTCTCTGGCTGGTGGGGAAAAAATTAAAGACTCCTGACTTCAAAGTTTGTGTAAAAGAGGAGGATTGCTGAAAAAAGCAACAGCAACAAAGGAAGGAACAGATTAACATGTTCAGTCTGAAAGCTTCTGTCTCTGTGTTTGCGTGTTTATGTAAAATCAGTTCCTGGATTGGGAAGATCTGCTCACAGTGTTGCATGTCCTCATGGTCTCCCATCTGGATTACTGCATTGTACTCTACATGGGGCTGCCCTTGAAGGGCATTTGGAAACTTCAGCTGGTGCAGAATGCAGCTACTCAGGTAGTAACTTATGTTCAGTGGTGGGATTCAATTTTTTTTACTACCGATTCTGTGGGCATGGCTTGGTGGGCATGGTGTGGCTTGGTGGGCGTGGCAGGGAAGTATACTGTAAAATCTCCATTCCCTCCCCACTCCAGGAGAAGGTTATTGCAAAATCCCCATGTCCTCCCGATCAGCTGGAACTCGGGGACAGAGAATAGATGGGGGCGGGGCCAGTCAGAGGTGGTATTTACTGATTCTCCAAACTACTCAAAATTTCCACTACCAATTCTCCAGAACTGGTCAGAACTTGCTGAATACCACCTCTGGTTACGTTGGATAGTCAACACATGTAACACCATTTCTTTGTGAGCTGTACTGGTTGCCAGTGTCTTTCCAGGTTCAATTCAAAGCACTGTCATCTTCAAAGACTTTCATGGCTTGGGACTGTGTCACCTGAGGGCCACTCTTCTCTCAGTTTTTCCACCAATCAGATTTGGCCTAGCAGGTGGGGCATGCAACAGTTGGAAAGTCGGTTGGCAGGGTCTAGGAGAAGTGCCCTTGTCCCTGTTGGACTTTCTTAAGACCTTTAAGGCCTGGTTATGTGGCTCGGTCTGAGACCTTGAGTGTGCTAAGGGGCCTGTTTTCTAGTTATATTGTTATTTATGATTATATTTTTTCTTGGGTGAGAGAATATGAGAGAGAGGTGGGGAAAGAGAGAGAAAGATGTATTTGTACTTGGTTTTAATTGGTTTTATAGTTGTTCACTGCCCAGGGTTACTTGTTTGAGGTGGTAGGCTATAGAAATTGAATAAATAACTAAAATAATAGAAGTCATTTCTGATGCAGGTCCAGATAAACATCTGCAGATATGTTCTATAGCAAATTACCCATTAAAAGAACCCCATGTTGTTCTTATATTCAAAATAATGTAAAACTGTATAAATGTCTTCTCTTAAACCACACAAAATTAGGTTTCCTCTTATCCTGGTGTTTCAAACAATCCTCTTTGGGAGAATATTTGATGTTGTTTGATGGCAGCTATGGATTGAACATATGATTACATGATTTTGATAGGATATGGTTTTGTTTCTTATTAGTTGGTTTCACAGATGATTATAACAACATATATCAACTTCCTATATGGTGAGCTGTATAGAATCAGCATAGCAAGCATATTCGTTTTGGTAAAGTAATTAAATAATAACTATCTGAGGCCAATTCATGCTTACAAGAATGTCCAGGCTTTTTTGGAACCAAATTGTAACAATTATATGATGAAATGGAGCATACTAGGGCGTCCCTTAGCAACAGGAGATAATGTGAATCAGAAATGAGGATCCTGTTTTCTGTTGGTGGGGGAGGTGGGATATCTTTTGGTATCAGATGCCAACAGTGAGTTAACCTGGGGAAAAATGGGCAATCAAAACCAACAGTAGCTACTTTTCTTTTGGTCTTTCTGCCATTCCTTCAATTTTCTTCTTACCTGCTCAGCGAGAAGAGCTAGTTTACTTTTGTTGAACACTTGCATGTGAATTGATCCTTTGTGATGGACTTCCTTGTCCCTTCTTTCCACAATATTCCTCCTTTCTCATTCTTAGGATTTCGATTACTTACATGAAATGGGCTTTTTTGTAATGAGCTTTTTTGCAGAAACTCATCAAGTCATCTTTGATTGATGTAGATGCTCATTGCATCAAGGTTGATACAATACAATACAATAGTAGAGTTGGAAAGGACCTTGGAGGTCTTCTAGTCCAACCCCCTGCCTAGGCAGGAAACCCTATACCGTTTCAGACAGATGGCTATCCAACATCTTCTTAAAGACTTCCAGTGTTGGGGCATTCACAACTTCTGGAGGCAAGCTGTTCCACTGATTAATTGTTCTAACTGTCAGGAAGTTTCTCCTCAGTTCTAAGTTGCTTCTCTCCTTGATTAGTTTCCACCCATTGCTTCTTGTTCTACCCTCAGGTGCCTTGGAGAATAGTTTGACTCCCTCTTCTTTGTGGCAACCCCTGAGATATTGGAACACTGCTATCATGTCTCCCCTAGTCCTTCTTTCTCTTAAGCTAAACATACCTAGTTCCTGCAACCGTTCTTCATATGTTTTAGTCTCCAGGCCCCTAATCATCTTTGTTGCTCTTCTCTGCACTCTTTCTAGAGTCTCCACATCTTTTTTACATCGTGGTGACCAGAACTGAATGCAGTATTCCAAGTGTGGCCTTACCAAGGCATTATAAAGTGGTATTAACACTTCACGTGATCTTGATTCTATCCCTCTGTTGATGCAGCCTAGAACTGTGTTGGCTTTTTTGGCAGCTGCTGCACACTGCTGGCTCATATTTAAATGGCTGTCCATTAGAACTCCAAGATCCCTCTCACAGTTACTACTATTGAGCACGGTACCACCTATACTGTACCTGTACCTATACTATACCTGATACTCTTCAGGTTAATAGTTCTGTAAGCAACTGCTGTATTTTTGGAGTATAAGACGCACCTTTTTCCCTCAAAAAAGGGGCTGAAAATCTGGGTGCGTCTTATGCACTGAATACAGCATTTTTTGCCTCCTGAAACCCCGCCCCCTTCACCAAAATGGCCATGCAGAATGCTCCTGGGGGCTGGGAAGGGCAGAAATGAACCAAAAATTGGCTGTTTTTACTCAATTTTGCCCCCTTAGCTTCCAGGAGCACTCTACAAGCATCCTAAAGGTTATTCATGCCCTTTTTAAAAAAACAAATGAGCCTGTTTTTGCGAAAAATGGGCCATTTTTGGGAGGTCTGCAGAATGCAAAAACTTTTTTTTTTAATTTGCCTCTTCAAAATCATAAACTCTGGTGCATCTTATACGCCAAAAAATATGGTAGAAACACCCATTTGGCTATCTATGATTAAAGTATACATACACCCAAATTTAATTAATATGGAAAATATTGTTACATATTGTTACATATAAAAAGTTATTGAACAGACAGGGGGAGATTACAACTAGATTAGAACTGGCATCACAAGGGGTACAAGTAGAATGGTGGTCCTATTTACAGATACAATCAAGGTTTGCACAGGATAGGAAGAAGGAAGGTGTTGCCAAAGATTACACAATATTAGATAAACTTTTGATAGAGACAGAAAACAGGTTGATCAAAGTGTTGTATAGATTTTTGTTGGAACACAAACTAGAGGAAGAACATGTCAAAAAAACTATGGTCATCTGGGCAAAAAAAATCAGTTATAATGTGGAATTGGCTAAGTGGGAAAAACTTTGGATACTTAATTGGAAAATAACAATGGCTATGGCATATAAAGAAAATCTTTATAAGATGTTCTACAGATGGCATCTCTCCCCAGCACGGCTCTCTAAAATGTTTAAAAATCTGGCCCCAAATTGTTGGAAGTGTAAAAAAACAACCAGGCACTTTTTATCATATGTGGTGGACATGCAATGAGGCAAAAAAATATTGGAAAATGATTCAATCATGGTTAGAACAAATTGTGGGAGACCAAATTCTGTTTAAACCACAAATTTTTCTCCTAGGTATAATACCGGAGGGGTTTAAGAAAGATACACTTTATCTAATTATACATATACTAACTGGGGCGTGCATAACTTATGCACAATATTAGGAAACAAAATACACCATCAGAGCTAGATATAATCAGAAAAATTTAGCCTGTGCGGAAGCAGATAGGCTCACTCTTGAACTTAAAAATAAAGGGGAATCAGAATATTTTGAAGTCTGGAACAGATTTTATGATTGGTATAAGACAAGGTGACAAGACTGGAACAAACTGTATATATTGTGATTGGATAGAAGGACACTGTACTAAGTAGGCTAATAGTTAATGGTTGAGACTAGTTGTATATAATGTAAATGAATGGTCACTTCCACTTCACGGTACTGCATTGTTTTAAATGTAAAAATAATAAAAATATATTTTTAAAAAAATATGGTAGATTTGCTAAAAAAAAAATTGGGCACAGCCAATCTTCATTCAAGCATCCCTGTTCTGCAATTTGAGATGCGGTCTAGAGAAACCAGTCATGGATAGTTCTCCACTGCCTTTTTACCCAAACGTTATCTGTGTACTATGAAGACAGCATATAGGATAGAGTTTGCAACCTTAAACACTCAAAGAGCCACAAACATCCTAATCAGAAGCTCCCCATTCAATTTTGGAACCGACCAAAACTCCAGTTCCCTCACCATAGAGTCTCCTCCTAGCGCAGCATCCTTTTTTCTCTGCCAACTAGAAGTCCGGTTCCCCCACCATAGAGTCTCCTCCTAGCATGGCGTCCTTTTTCCTCTACCTGTCTTAACTGAAAGCCCTATCAATTGTGGAGCCGACCAGTGACAGGGAGCCACAGAAGAGGGATGAAAGAGCCATATGTGGCTCCAGAGCTGTGTATATTCAACTACAGCAATGGAAAAGCTAGCAGTGCCATTCGCGCGAAGCTCGTTAAGTTTTATCCTTCATTGTTTTTCTGTGGCTTAACTGCATATACAAATCTTCCTGATTTGTTTATTGTTCAGTGCATTGGCTGAACCTCCAAACTTAATTTATTCAGCAATCAAGTTTAGCCTGTATTTCAATTGCTGTAGTTCAGTCTAAGGCATGGGCCATACACTAAATAAATAAAGAAGTTTAAAGGCATGGAAAATATTTGCAACATCAATTCTCAACATGCATTTCTTTTTATGTGTTGTCTTATTTGAGGATGAAGATGACAAATTTTGCAACCATTTAATTTCCAGTCAATGGACCCTTAAATTTAATTACAGCAGTGGAAAACAAATCGTTCAGCTGTACATTAAGCCAATGCCCTAGTTAAGCTAATAGGTACTGTACCATTTCATATCTGTTCTATTCAGTTGTGAGAAATTGTCAGCAGTTCAAAATGCCTAGGAAAGCACTCCTACTGAGAGACCATGATGCTTATTTTAATTGGTTCTTCCTAATCAGTTAAAAACAATGAATGAGGAAAAATCTCTACATAATTAATGAACTAAACACATTTAATCAGTTAATGGCTGTGAGAATTTTAAAGTTCGTTGCAGCCTTGCATTTGTTTCTCAAAATGTGCTTAACTTGGAGACTTTACAATAATAGGTTGGTGCTAAGATGATGAACATATCTGGTTAGGGGGAGAGAGACTACATTATTAAACGTAGTTTAAAGACACAATCTATGAGAGTCTTTACTTCCATAAACTTTACAAATATGGACAGATAAGGAAATGGCCAAAAAAGCCATTATTTTGCTTTTTTAATCATAAACTGTTGAACTAATTATACATCCTACTAAATATTGTCTGCCATGCCTGGCAATTATCCAGAATGTTAGACCAAAATCTTTCTTGCTTGTCCAAAATGCCATACATTGAACCATGGGCCTTCTATACAAAAGCAGTTATTCAACCATTGAACCATAATAGATTAATCAAAGCTCTGCTGTGATATATTAATAGCAAATATAGCATTGGCATTCATACACTTATAGTCCTTCATACTGAATGTTATAAATGTATTTAATAGTTATATTCAGTGGTGGGATGCAACTGGTTTAACAACTGGTTCAGATAGCATGCACATGTGCCTAACATGTGATTTGCACGCGTGCAGCATTCAAAATGCACCCATTTTAAGCTTAAAAACTTACCTTCTATGTCAACACCATTGCTGTGCCACGCAAATCAGCTGAGCTAAAAAAACAGGGAAATATAGGACAGGACAAGGCAGGGGTGGGTGGGCAAGGCCAACTGCTCACCAGAACTACCGGTTTGCTCGAATCGGTCCGAACTGGCTGAATCCCACTCCTGGTTATATTCCTGCCATTTATAGTGGTACTATATTTACATATTTACTGTCCATCAGTGGTACCTCAGTTTCAATCCATATTGCTTAGGCAACTAAGAGCTTAGAATCACATAGGCAGGGAGATTCTCTTAAAACCCACCATTTCTGATAGACAGAGAAAGGTTTTGTCTTTTTAAATGAAGTAGAAGATGGGATGAAAGGCTGAGGAGAAAATTGGAGTTTATTTCATCTCCCCAGGAGCCTTTAGAATTGTCTTGATGGAATCCCAGGCATTTGGGGGGAAAGTTCAGGGATAGTTGAACGGAGTTCATAAAACACAATTTTCTGAAACGATAGGTAAAATTTGGCTAAGAATGCACAATTTATCTTTACTAACATTTATTTAGAGCCTAACATTTCTTCTCTCCACACAAGATCTGTAACCTCGTGCAAGTTTGAATCTTTTTACAATTTACTTCCTCTGTGAAATCTGAGAGGACTATTAAATGTGGCTGATTAAGATAATCTCATGAGTAAGTATATTGATGCCTTTGAACTCTGGTGTTGGAGAAGACTCCGAAGACAGCCAAGAAAATAAATAAATGGATCATCAAAAAAATCAACCCAGAGTGCTCACTTGAAGCACAAATGACCCATTCTAATTATCCTAACTGATGCATTATGTGAAGACCCAGCTCCTTAGAGAAGGTTCTAATGCTGAGAAAGGTGAAAGGAAAGAGAAAAAGAGGACAACCGGTAGTAAAGTGGATAGACTGAATTACAGTGCTGATGAGTGCACTATTGGAAGACCTAAAGGATCACATTGAGGACAGATCATCATGGAGAAAATCCATGGAGAAAATCTATGTGTTCACTAAAAGTCAACCCTGACTTGACGGCACATAATCAATCAAGCAATCATCCCTGTCAGTACACTATATTAGAGTAAGACATCAAAGACTATTACAGTACAATACAGATAAGATTGAGAGGACTCTGAACAATTGTAGCTATCACAGATGGAGAATGACTTAGTTAATCTTCCCGTCAGCTATTTCATGACCCAACTGACCAGGTGAGTTAAATTAACAGGTAGGGTTACTTGACTGCTCCATAGGCCCAGCATATTTCTCCAGCAGGAAGGGTAAATGATGAAAGAAGCACTAGCCTCATTTTGTGTACACATCATGCTATCTCACAACTGTTTCCAGGATGGCCCCGTGGGCCAGATATAAGCACTCCATGGACCAGATCTGGCTCACGGGGCTTGAGTTTGACACCCTTGCAGTAGACCAGCATCTTTCATTGTTTGTATGCTCTTAGCTGCCTTTTAATGGAATGTGTAGATGACCTTGAGGAATAAGGAAAAGAGATGCTCCCTAGGAAACAGACAAGAGAGAGGCAGGAGTTCCCAGTGGCTCAATGATCAGAGAAATAAACTTAGGAAGGACCCACCCTAATGAATCAAGCAATTAAAACTGACAGCACAAAGTTTATGTTTCAGGCTTGTAAGATTCTGTTAATGTAGCCTTACAATAAAGGAAAATTAGGTCATTTAGTCATGTCTCCTGTCTGATTATTGGGGGGGGGTGACATTTATAGAGCTGCCCTTGGATCCAAGCACAGTACCACCAATCAACTGCTCACTCCATGCTGAGAAGGTTGAATAGGAGAGCAAACGGATAGCAGTACAAAGTGAGTGTAAACTCAAACATTCTGTCCAAGAGGAAGAGGAACAATGTCATCATAGCTTCAGCTCTCCTTGAATGGCATAGTCAACTGATCCAACCAATCAACACTACAGTAGAAAGGCAAGATGGTCAGTTCCATGCTTCGGTGAAAAAACAGATTGTCCTCTTCCATTAGCCACTAATCTCTTGAATTCAAGTGCTGCATATCAAACCTGCCCACTCACTTCATCCTGGGAAGACTGGGGGCAGTAAATGGCCCCATTATTTTTCTTTCTTCCCCATTCTCCCCTCCTCTACTCACAACAGATCACCTTATGCCACCAGGCTTGAAATTTTGGGCTTGGAGAACCTAAAACTACGCCACCCTACAATCTGACCTAAGCGTAGTACACAAAATTATCTGCTACACTGTCCTACCTGTCAATAACTACTTCAGTTTCAACTGCAATAATACATGAGCACACGTTAGATACAAACTCAAGGTAAACCATTCAACTCAATTGCAGAAAATACAACTTCAGCAACAGAATGGTCAACGCCTGGAATGCTGTAGCTGACTCTGATGTTACATCTCTAAACGCCCATAATTTTAACCTTAGACTTTCTACTGTCGACCTCACCCCATTCCTAAGAGGTCTGTAAGAGGACATGCATATCAAACTAGCGTGCCTACCGTCCCTGTCCTACTGTCTCCATTTATTTGTACCCATTTACTGGGTTCATATTTACGTTTATACTTATACCTGTTATCTTTTACATGGGTGACAAACTAAATAAAATGAATAAAAATAAATAAATTCTCAAAGGCCAGGAGGCAACACTCATGGTTATTTCCTTTCCTTTCCTTTCCATCAATATATACTGGAAGAGACAAAAACAGAATGCTTTTTGTTAACTTTCCAGAAAATCCTATTGATGCTTTGAAATTTTATGATTTCCCTAGAAACCCATTGAACAACGTGATCTGCTGAAGTGTTAAAAATGCATAAATAACTCCTCTATCACAGCAATCCGTTTGATGTTCTAAGCGGAAACTGAAACACTCACCTCTCCAAATTGGAGGTACAGACATGAAACATAACTAATAAGCCCTCAAGCTACAACATTTGTATGAAGTCTCAATTCAGTAATCAAGGCTCAATAACCAACGCGTGCTCTTCATCATAACATGTAATTCAACTGAAATTGCTTTATGCACCTAAGAGCAATATTTCAGACCCAAACTGGAAAATAAAGCCACAGCTGAAATCATGTCCAATTCAAAACTTAACAGCCACTGTGGGTCGCATAAAAAGTGAATCTCCACAAGAAGCCAGTGTCCCACTGTGGTCAATCAGATGCCCCCAAGCAGGTCATGAACGAAAAAAGCTGTAGCAGCAAACATCAAAAGAATGTGTTCTCCTCTTGTTGTTCTTTCCACCTGGGCTGGACTTCTATTCTTAGAGGCTATCAAGACTAACTAAAGGCAAAGCTGCCCTGCAGCTTAAGCTGATTGACTTCTATGCAGTCAGCTCTTTGAAGTAAGCCAAGTCAGGAAATAACTTCACAAGAAATATTCAACCTCAGCAACTTTAAGAAGGCTAAAGCATGCTGACTGGGGGACTCTGGGAGTTGAAGTCCACTCATTTTAAAGTTGCTGAAGTTGAGAAAGGCTGGTCTATAGTAACAGAATCTTAAAAGCCTGAACATTTCTCCTTTCTTCCCTTTATATCAAAAAGGATCAAAGCAGAGTCACTTTCTAACATCTTCCTTTCCTAGGCTTCATTCGTGTTTTGGTAATTAATACCTACCTCCTCCAAAGTCATCTCTTTTTCATTTTGTGGGCCGCTCAGAGTGGTATTTCATAAAAATGGCTTGCCATCAGTGGTGGGTTCCTGCGGGTACGGTACAGTAGGGCTGTACCGGTAGTAGCTGGGAGCAGCTGGGAGCATACTGGTATGGTGGCTCATTTGTCCCACCTGTCTGTTTTATACCTCTTTTTAAAGCAACCAGCCAATTGCGCATGTGGGCACAGCGTGCAGCAGCTGCGTGAGCCCCAACAAGCAGCTGGGTGTCACAGGGGTGGTGGATTGCACATGCATACGCAGCGCGCATGAACGGCGTACTGGTAGCGACGGTAAGAGAAACCCACCAATGCTTGTCATGTATATAATAATGTCTCTATGGGTCTCTACATATGGTGTTTCCATTCTGTTTCTTAAACCATTTTCAGAAAATCCAGTCTGGGTGCATTGAAAACAAGATGGACTGACCTTCAAATCAGATTTATGTATGTTTCATGACTCCAAACCACCCATCTCCCTCAGTTCATGACCACAAGACTGATTGCTCATTTCTTCTCTTGTCCTTTCCATCCAGGTAGGGAAAGTAAATCTTGGTGACGGATTCCTGTGTAAACCAATCTACTAGCCTGCCTTTTGCTTCTCACTAACCTCTTTACCTTTCCTTTGCTTTCCCAGATGTTTGCACATGTGGATGCCTTCACTCCGCCTTCTCATATATCTCCTTTGACAGTAATGCACATCCTTTCAACTTTTTTCCCTTATGGCAGGGATGGTGAATCTATGGCATGTGTGCCACAGGTGGCACGCAGAGCCATTTGTCAGGGCACACCTTCAGCCTTTTTTAAATCCATTTCTCACCCTCCCCAGGCACCAGAGCCTTTATAGGAGCCTGCGGAGGGCGAAAGGAGCCATCCCTAACACCCCCCCCCCGAGGCCCTCCAGAGACTTCAGGAGCTTCACTGAAGCCTCTGAAGCGCAAAAAAACGGCCCTATGGGCAAACCAGAAATTCGGGAATGGACTTCCGGTTTGCTCGTAGGGTCGTTTTTTGCCTCTGGAGCCTGGGGAGGGTGAAAAAAGCATGCAAAAAATGGGGGGAGCACCTCTCATGCGTGCATGCACACTGGGGGAGGTTGTGTGTTGCATTATGGGTGCGGCACACCTGCACATGACCTCCCTGTGCTCCCCCCTTATGGCACGTGAGCCAAAAAAGGTTCGCCATTGCTGCCTTATGGTATAACTGTGACATTACTATAGCTGTGACACTACAATAATCAAAGAGATAGAAACGGAGATGCTGTGTTTTTTTCCGTAGACGCGTGAAAAATATGTGTAAGGAAGAACTGATCATTCCACTTCATAAAGCAAGTAGTAATGCAATGTAATTTAAATATCTCAAAAAATAAAGGAGAAAGGAAGTTTTGCAATATTGTGGCAGTGATGGGGAAAACAAGGGAAACATGCTTCACTCAGCCTGAGCAGAAATGGAAAGGATGCCAACTGTAAGAATTGAATGCAACATTAGCTTGTAGGATTGAAGATACTGTATTTCTTTGACTTAATTAGCAAAGTTGGAGCAATGAAAATTATTACTAAAAAGCAGAGAGGACAGCCTTCCAGAAAAAAAATGACTATCCAGGGTATCAGCCAACTATCAGCCAAGGAAGATGTTGTTGTTAGTTGCGAAGTCGTGTCCAACCCATAGCAACACCATGGACAACATTCCTCCAGGCCTTCCTGGCCTCTCCATCCTCCGGAGTCCATTCAAGCTCACACCTACTGCTTCAGTAACTCTATCCAGCCACCTCATTCTCTATCATCCCCTTCTTCTTTTGCCCTCAATCTTTCCCAGCATGAGACTTTTCTTCAGTGAGTCTTTCCTTTTCATTAGGTGGCCAAAGTATTTGAGTTTCATCTTCAGGATCTGACCTTCTAAAGAGCAGTCAGGCTTGATCTCCTCTAGGACTGACCAGTTTGGTGGTCTTGCAGTCTAAGGGACTTGCAGGGACTAAAGGGAAGAGAATGTGTAAATCTGAGTTGGGACTGCTGCTAGAACAAAATGAAGGTTTGTAGAGCATTGGTCCTAAATGGTTTAAGAGGACTGAGGTCAGAAAACAGACCCTGTTTTACAATATCTATTTATGAACCCCTAATCAAATTGGCAAGAGAGGATTATGCACCTTTCCTCCATCTTGTTTTCATCCAGGTTGTTTTCACAAACAAATGTCCAATAGAAAAGTAATCATGCTTATACCCATTCGAAGGGAAACAGAGGATTTAACAGAGGAAGAGGAAAAACAGCAAAAAGCTCCACAATCACAACAAACTTCAAAAAGAGGTGAAAATAACATACATGCCATATAGGTACCTCAGGCCAAATCCTTGCTACCCAAGACATTGTAGGACTAGAAGAACCAGAAGCTGGCAGCAAATATTAGACCCTTTTGTCAGCCTGAAATTAGGAAGTATGTAGAAGTGTTGTGGCCCAGCAGGAGCCATTGGAGTTGCCACCAGACTCTGACAGCGAGGGTCCCTCTGAGTCGGCTCAGGAGGATGTGGAGGACCCTGGACAGGGTTCCAATCTGAGCAGGGCGCAGAGAGGCTGGTTGGCCACCAGGAGGCTCCTGAGGCATGGAGCAGTGGTGAAAGCCAAAGGAAGGGGGCTCCTGATGTCATGCCTTGGAGCAGTGGAGAGGAGTCACAGGACAGTGAGTCAGACATCAGCAGTGAGCTATTAGATGCTAGTTACCTGTTACCCAGTGTAAGGAGCAATTGAGCAATTACAGGAGGTAATTGCTCTCAGCTGCTGATAATTAGACTCCTCTCCAGAGTATAAAGGGACTGCTTGTGGACACACCCTTTGCAGGAATGAACTGATCATTGGAGTTGGAGAAGCTCTCAGATCTGTGTCGTACTTTGGCAGGCTGGATTGCTGCCAAAGGGTTTACCTGGATTGCTGCCAATCTGTTCCCTGGACCTTGGCAGGCAGGAGTGCTGCTAAGGTGGTTATCTGGAGCTTGGTAGCTGGATTGCTGCCAAGGGGTGTCGTTGTAGCTGGATTGCTGCCCAGAGTGCTATCTTGACCTTGGCAGGCTGGATTGCTGCCAAGGTTGAACCTGTATGTCAATAAACATCTTGAAGAGACTTTGTGTCGGAGTGACTTGGTATACGAGAGCGGGGAGGTCAGAACATAGAAGTATGTCTATGGAGATTCAAAGTCATCCAGGTCATGGTTGCCCCAAAGATTCTTTTTCAAGAGGCCATTGAACTTCCTAGTTTTTCTTTAAAGAGCTGAAGAAGTTTCTTGGACAAGGACAAGAAGCAAAAACGTCTTCAAGGGAAAACTAAGAAAGTCCAGTTGCCTCTTGAAAAAGGAATGTAGGTGTGAAAAAACTGAGTTTTTTCTCCTTTGCAGTCCACCATGATTGCAAATGTTTCTGAAGGAGCATCCATGAGCAGCTTGGACATGGTGCAGGAGCTTTGTTTTCAGTTACAACTAATCAGAGAAGCATCCTACAAGGCTGTTTGTAGCTGTTTTACAGACCCAGCTCCATTTTCTTGAAAAAAATAAATGGATGGTCTGGATAACTGGCCAACTTTTGACCATGCTATAGAGTTTGCAGGACACAGCTGATGGAAAGGATATTTAAATCCAAAACAAACCTTGCATTACTGGTGTTGTTGAACCTCACCGCTGGCTGGGATTTAGGTGTTTGCATGATATCTAACCCATCCATAATTCAATGAAGCATGCCAGGCAAACATAGCCAAAAATTCCAGTTCTCATATTGCTATACTTTTAAATAACTCAGTCAAAGACCTAAAGACTGCCTTCACACAGCCTGTTGAGCTTGATTGAATTTAATCTAGCTTTTGGCTAGCTTTTTGTGGCTTAGCAAATTGTGCAATTCATAATAACAACTCTATGTAGAGCATGACTAATTCAATAACCAAGTTAAGCATGTACTAAAAATAGTTCCCAAATAAGAAGCTATTAGGTTTATTTTCCGTCCCAATATCTTTCCATTCTGTGATTACTTTTTTTGGATTGGAAGTTTAAGGTAGAGTTGCTAGTAATCTAATTCCAAATGAATGTTTAAAATTCATTGCAGAATGGTAATTCCTATTTCTCTTTTTTATTTTTATTCAGACATAGATTAATCTAGCCAAATACCCAATAAGTAGAGTCATTCAATAACCAATCCAATTTTCAAAAAGAGTGATCAGTCTGAGCAATTCTTGTTCACTATATGTTGAGCCTCTCTACAAAATTGATTGAACGATTCAAGAAAACATCTCAGCTGTAGCTTTAAACCAGGCGTCTCAATTTTTAACCCTATAATACCTGGCTGAAAAACATTTTAGCTGTTCTCATGGGAACCTTTATGTTGCTACCATTGATTGAAAGTTAGCTTTGGCTTTCAGCTTGAAAGCTATGGGGGGAAAATAGCTCCTATCTTTACTGGTTGCTGACTTTTGCAGTTAATAGAATGCTTCATGAAAACTAGTTTATGCCATGACAATGATCACCTAGCAAGATATCATCAACTAAGGATGCATTCCTTTTCCCTTTTTTGTTTAATTCTTACATTAAAAAAAAACCTGACTGACTATGCTTTTATCCTTCCTTGCCAAAGCATACAGTTATAATGAATAGGAAGATATAATGACAAGGATCTTGAAGAAATACCAGACAATGATTTCATGGAGTTCTTACCCAATGTTGAAATTAGAATCTTATTGGGATTCAAAGGGGTGGGGTGGGGGGCGAATGCCATATAACTTCTTGATTAATATAGCTGTAAATGGGAGGGAAGAGCAATCAGAAGACATTTCAGTTGAACAAAGTGTCCAAAGAACAATCTTAGCCTAACTAATTTCTGAATGCTTTGACAATATAGAAACCCAGGCTGGATGGGATGAGTCATAAGAATAGCTAGTAATGATGGGGATGATAATTAGCCTCAAAGACTTATGTCACTGTTTCTGTGGAACTGAGGACCAATGTTACTTTGTTCTTTACCTTTGTTGTGCCCATGTTATAGGGTTTTGTAAGAAATAGGATATGGGATTAAATATAGCTTTTGATTGATCAAACAGGGTTGCTTTTATATTTATTCTGCAGCTTCTCCTTTATACCTTTGTCTGGGTACTGCTGGCATGGAAGCAAATCTTGATGTTCAATGTATATATAGAGCCAAGTGTATGAGTGGATGCCCCATAATTTCCAGGTAACATTTTTAGTCCAGGTTTTGAGTCCCCCACCCAAAACATTCCGACATAATCAGCTGCTAACATTGGGTGGATTGTTTTCTACCAAATTTCACTTACTTCCCCACCCCCCAAAAAAGAGATCAAATAGGTGTGCAAACCCTCTGCAAGTCTTAATGTGCCTGTCTTATATTTAGACAAAAGACAGCAGAGAGAGAAACAGAGAGTTTAAGACTCATCCTCAGGTGATTGGCCTGACAATCCATAGAACCCAACAACAAAAACAATTAAAAGTGTGATCCTAATTGAAAAAAACAACCCTATCTTTTCTTGGTTTGATAAAGGATTTGCACCAGAGCAAGTTTGCTCCTACTCAATAAAATGAGAAGGAGTCAGATGCCACTCCTATATCAACACCTCATTAAGATAGTAGAATAAAATAGAATAGAATAGTTGGAAGGGACCTTGGAGGTCTTCTAGTCCAACCCCCTACCTAGGCAGCAAACCCTATACCATTTCAGACAAATGGTTATCCAACATCTTCTTAAAAACTTCCAGTGTTGGAGCATTTACAACTTCTGAAGGCAAGTTGTTCCATTAATTAATTGTTCTAACTGTCAGGAAATTTCTCCTCAGTTCTAAATTGCTTCTCTCCTTGATTAGTTTCCACCCATTGCTTCTTGTTCTACCCTCAGGTGCTTTGGAGAATAGTTTGACCCCCTCTTCTTTGCAGCAACCCCTGAGATATTGGAACACTACTATCATGTCTCCCCTAGTCCTTCTTTTCTTTAAACTAGACATACTCAGTTCCTGCAACCATTCTTCATAAGTTTTATCCTCCAGTCCCCTAATCATCTTTGTTGCTTTTCTCTGCACTCTTTCTTGAGTCTCCACATCTTTTTATATCATGGCGACCATATTGGAAAAGGAAGGGCATTCTTCTTTTCACCATATATTTCTTCCATCCTTTTTTTCTGACTGAGAAATAAACTTGGCCTTGAAATGGCCAAGGAGGCAGGCCCGGACAAAAACTAAGTATGATTTGATTTAAATAAGAATAAAATAAAGTTACCAGAAGTAATTTTACCGAGGAGGAGCCAACATCATGACGATACATATGTGTGGTCTCGATGCTCTGAAACCACAGCCGATACCTTTGCTGCTGGGTGGTCCAATTGGACCTAAACCATCCCGCAGAGATGGTGAACAGGAAGAATACGTCTTGCTGATCTCAGGACATCGCAAAATCCCTGATCGATCCAATAGAAGTTCTTCAAGACGGTGACAAAAAATCCAACCATTAAGCTGATGAAGTCAGGGCAGCTCCAAAATGGAAGGATACAGAAAGAAAAAGTGTTTCCAGCTGATGAGGAATTTTTACCGTTTTAAAAGAGACTGCCTATAAAAAACTTAAAATTAATTTAAATTGGAGAACAGAAGAATAAGCGGCGGAATTAAATTTGGAATGGTTTTGGACAGTGGGTTATCTTACTTTTTAAATGCTATGTTCATGGATGGAATTTATGCAAGCCTTTCAAAACTAATGGATTAAGTTTTCTTCTTCTATTTTTTTTCTTTTATTATTCTTTGTAACCTATGGACTAAAATTCTCCTCTTTCATTACTGTGGGTGTTTTTTTAACTCACTCAAGAATTGGACCTTTTTTAACTTGAAATACAAAAAAAGATACAAAAACAAACAAAGAAAATTGCAACAATAACACTGCTACTCGGAAGCTGGAGGTTTGTGTATTGGAAACAAAACACTTTTACTTTTCTCACTGATTATCCTGGCTTGGCACTCCAAGGTCTCACTGCTTGTTTAAAGAGAGTGATAAGAAGAAAAGCATACAGATGTCCCTTTGAAGTATATCTTTAACCAGAGAAAAGTGAAAATAAAACTTTATTGTGAATGTATGCTTAATCTTGTAAAAACCTTCCAAGCTAGAACAGCAGTGTTTGTTAGCTGAAATAATGGCACAACTTCAACAGCAGAAAGAAACTTTAAGCCTGCAAAAGATATCCTTAGAAATTCAGAAATTATGAAACACATTTGAGAGGATGGAGAAGAAATTGGAAGACTTAGAGCATCTAACAGTAAAATACGATGAAGAAGTTGGACATGTTTATCAAGTGGAAAAATGGAGGCTAGAATCCTAAAAATCGAAGAGGAAAATGACGATAAAGAAATCAAATTTGCTGATATTTATGGTGATTGGTTTTTCTCTGAAAATGGAAAGAGTGGAATACTGAAAGAGGAATTAAATGGAGGGGAACTCTACCCCAGATGGCAAGACACAGAAGAAGAAAAAACAAATTTATGGATTTAAAGAGAGAAATTTTATTAGCAACATCATTGATAATACTATCGACAATCAAAGACAAGCTGATTAAGGAAACAGAAGAAGGGCATCGAAATTACATGAGAGATTTTATAAGCAAGGAGTTGCTAAGAGGAGTCCAGACAAATTTGATTAAGGAGATGATTAGAGGACTGACACCACAAATGGCAAAAGATATGAGACTGTTTTGCTACTGGAAAGATACCGGTTGGAAGAGTATAATTTAAAACTAGTTAAACTTAGTGAAAGTTAGTGACAATAGATATAGTTAAATAAATAATTGATAATGATAATGTATACAATGTGTAATGTTATGATAAGTAATAATTGGATATGAATATTGAATGGTACCCATGAAAGAAAGATTAGAAATCTTTTTGGATTATATGTAAATATTAGTTAAAAAGAATTAAGTTAGATTCAGTTAAGTCTTAATTATTAGGGGGGAAATGATATGATACAGGATATAGTCAAATAAAGGAGGGATAATGATAACAACGTATATATAGGTGTATATATAGGTATGGGTACAACATAAGGGAACTGGATGTAAATTTAAACAGTGATTTTTAAAAGGAGGATTAGAAAATTTTGTTATTAAATATTATGGATATTTAGCTACAATAGGACATAAAGATTCAGTGTTATTGGAGGATTTTAGAAATAGTAAATGAAATGCCAGTATGTGGTTATGTATTAAGTCTTGGTATATTTTATGATGAAGGACGTTTAAACAATTATAGTCAAATGAAAATGGAAGTATGATAATGGTAACATGCATAAATATCTGAGTTAAAATACTTGTGTTAATATGAATTATGCTTGATGACTGTGGAAGAGATGCATGAAAGTCTTTTGTAACCAACTGATACACTTTCTACAGTATGTAAAGAAGGATGTGTTGTGTTTGTTTTAAAAATTAAAAATAAAAAATATTTTAAAAAGAAGTAATTTTACCAATTCACGTAGATATTCATGACAGTATTCAGTAAAAAAAATCATAAAATAGGAGATAGGAATTACAATCCTCAAAACTATGCAAAACTTTAATCAGTTACAATATCCCTAAATAACAACAATAGGTGAATCAGTGGCAAATTTTAAATAAATATTCTTCTAAATAGTTCCATTTGTAATGCTTTTTCTAAAGTTTGGAAGTGATGCATTTATCCAGATTTCTCACGATATGGTCCACAGGATTGATATCATTGTTTAAGAATTTAGGTGTTCTTGTTTTCTCAACACTGTGGGAGTCGTCTGACTACTCTTAAGGCATTGTAGAGTTTTATAAGGTCCTGGGGACATAGGCTGAAAACATCTAGTATAGGGCCAATTAACAAGCTCCCATACAACAAAGAATACATTAATTTGGGAGCAATTACTCTTCAGGGTTGAATCAAGAAGAAACATAGGTTAGTACAAACTTTGCCTAGTGGAGATTGTGTGCTGAATGGAGCATTTCATGAAGAGAAACTGTTACCCAACTGGGATGATTTAGGATGCTAAATATAGTGCAAAGGATCTATATAGGATTATGTACACATTCAGTTGCTGTTGGGTTGCCAAGCTCATTCAATATTGCAGTGCTGATGTAAACAGGATAAAACTAAATGAAAGTCAATTAAGTGGCCTTCAGTTTAGCCTGGCACATGCATTACTTGAGCTACAAGGAGAGTTTATGACATGCTGAGTCATAACTTCACATTAGCCCCTTCAAGGAAATTGATACGCTAGCAACCAACTTTGCCTATTACAATGCCTTATCTATTACAGAAGACAAGTTCCTGAATTTACAGTTCTAAATGGCTGAGAAAGCAAACTGAAATAAATTTCACTGCATCTGGAATTTGGCAAAATTCCTCAATAAGAATAAAACTGAGCCCCCTTGATTCATGGTTACCTTCCATCAATGAAAGTTTTAATCATGACTTTAGGTGTCAGCCATGCCTTTCATTAATGTAGACTCCTAGATTCAAGACGACTCCTAAATGACCTCCTGTAGTGACCTCGCTATGAAGATGCCTCAGCCTAGTTGTGAGTGGATGTCACAGAACACCACCCAAAGCTTGCAAAGTTATAGTATATGACGCACCATTGTTTTACTGCCCTAAATGTTGTACCACTGATGCCTGATTCATCATATAGTACAATGGTTCCCAACCTTTTCTTGACCATGCCCCACGTAAGCATCTCTAAAATCCTGATTCCCCCCCTCCCCCCCAGTGACATAGAATTCTTATTTTACTCAAAAAGTGAACTCTACTCACCCGGAGGAAGCCTAAACTGCTTACTCTTCCAAACATAATTGCTTTCTCCAATGAATTCCCCTTCACGACATGGCCAAAGTAAATGAGACACCTTCTAGGGACAATGTCTGGTGTTATGCACAACAGGACAATGGCAGTATGTAAACCTCAGTCATAGAATCACAAGGTACATAGCCGCCGCCATGAGCATCTCTGCTCAAAATGTTTAGGTGGATTCCATTGCAACTCATCTAGAAGTTTGGTGTCCAGTAACCAGGACAGCTAGGGACATGGTAGCTCAGTGGCTAAGACGCTGAGCTTGCCAATCAGAAAGGTTGGCAATTCAGCAGTTCGAATCCCTAGTGCCATGTAACCAAGTGAGCTCCCATTACTTGTCCCAGCTTCTGCCAACCTAGCAGTTCGAAAGCATGTAAAAATGCAAGTAGAAAACTAGGGACCACCTTTGGTGGGAAGGTAACAGTGTTCCATGCAACTTTGGCGTTTAGTCATGCCGTCCACATAACCACAGACAGCGCTGGCTCTTCAGCTTTGAAACGGAGATGAGCACCGCCCCCTAGAGTTGGGAACGACTAGCGCATATGTGTGAGGGGGACCTTTACCTTTAACCAGGACAGAGTTTTTCCAGATTGCTGAATTTGTGATGCCAGGATACTGTGAAAGTCAGCCTTTAGGAAGTTCCAGCAGTGCAAAATTTGAAAACACCCATCTTATTGGCATTGTTGCAACTCGCTGTTTTTATGTTTATCGAAACATTACAGGTTTTTAAAATAAAAATCGGTGTGCCCAGACTAACTACTTTAATATTGATGGTTTTGAATCCCTCTGTTCCAAAATTAAAGAACATGGAAGGAACATTAGTCTTAAAACATAGGACAGTCAGCACAGGCTGAATACTGTTGTAATGGCCAGCCATAAAATAGAGCTGGAGAACATCAACATCCTGGCTTGAGGGGACAGCTCTTTCCTCAGAATCATAAGACAGGCAATAGAAATGTATAAATACCCAAAAAAGCTAAACAGGAGGGAGGCTACCAATTGTTGTGGGCATTGAACACAGCCAGTAGATAAGGACACAATGTGCAGAGCTCACTTTCAGATATGCACTGAAAAAGCTAGCATCAATAATGATAAACTTCATCCCATATTTATCATTTCATAAGGCATTACCTGAAAGCTATTTCACTAGCTCAGTTTCTATTGCTGTTGTTATTGCTGTTCCCAAGCTTCCTTACCAATAAAAACAGAATTCTGTCTTGGTATCTGCAATGCTTGGTCCTTTTCCCCAGGAATAAAAAAAGTAAAAATGCTAATACTTGATCCTTCACACTTAGGACATATACAAGCCAGCTCACTTAACAAATGTCCCACTTACAGTAGGTACAGAAATTTGGGGTTCAATTGTAGTTGTAAATCGAGGGCTGCCTATAATATAGGCTGAAGGAGCAGGTCTTCTACCCATAAACCCTCAGAGAACTGCAACTAATAGAGCCAACCTAGCCAAGAAAATATAGACAGAAGCATCAGAAGTGTTTCATTTGTTTTCTATTGTTCTGTTCTACAGTTTTCTCTTTGCTACATGTTCTATCGCTTTATTTAATAATCAGGGTACCACTTTTAATCAGTAATTGTTAATTTGGTTGATATTAAGGTTTGACTTGGAGTGTGTTTTTTGGGGTAAATGAGATGTCCTGAAAATTTCTTGTGAAACTTTTATTAGTTCTCACATACATTGTTTACAAGCATTTCATAGGAATGTTCAATGCCCAATCGGTTGAATCTGGTTGCTTGAAGTTATTTCCTCCCTTGGCCAGCAAAGTCCACAAAGACTTGTCTTCCTCCCTGACACTACAAATTCAATAATAATAAATAAGTTGACTAATATTTTTGCTGCCGTTTAATATTATCCAGTTTTATCCATCTCAGACACTTGCCTGTGCTAATGACAGAGAGGGGCCTTTAGATAAGCAAACAAAATTCTAATTCAAGCATCCTTTTAGCTAGTATCAGTATTTCGATGAATATTTCAGCAATGTTTGGTTTTGTTATCTTCCTTTTAAAAAGAAGGAAGGAAGGAAGGAAGGAAGGAAGGAAGGAAGGAAGGAAGGAAGGAAGGAAGGAAGGAAGGAAGGAAGGAAATAATGGTACGTGCAAATGACCTCTTCCTTTTGTTCCTTTCATTTAAAAAAGGAAGGAAGGAAGGATGGAAGGATGGAAGGATGGAAGGATGGAAGGATGGAAGGATGGAAGGATGGAAGTGGATGGATGGATGGAAGGATGGAAGCAAGGAAGGAAACAAGGAAGCAAGGAAGGAAACAAGGAAACAAGGAAGGAAGGAAGGAAGGAAGGAAGGAAGGAAGGAAATAATGGTGTGTAAGAATGACCCTTGGGAAACAGAAGGGAAAACCAGACAGATTTGACAACTGCCACATAAAAGATTTAATTTAATTTTAATTTTATTTGATTTATAGACCGCCCCCTCTCCCCGAAGGGACTCGAAGGATATCATAGCCACAAACGGAGATAGGGTATGGGAAATGTTTCAGGAAAAAAAACCTCATCCATGTTTTCCAAAGAGTAAAAGGAAAGAAGGGGAGAAATACTTGTAAGATTCTGTTAATGTAACCTTATAATAAAGATAGTGTTAATATTCATGGTTCTGTCTCTTGTCCAGACCACCTCAAAGGGCTAACAGAAGGAAGGAAGACTCTTACTATATACAGAATGTATGGACATAGAATGTAACTACTGACTCCCTTATATTAAATCCAAAGTTAAAATAAATTGCTGCAATTTCAGAGAAATGGTTTTTGTAGAGACTGGTTTATATTCATCAAAAGATTTAACAACATTTCCTCATTATATATAATTTGCAATGTGCTTAATAGATTTCTCCTGTGCAAAGAGTAAAGCAGCTTGTCTGTCATACATAATCAGACTGAAATATTAGGGTTAATTTATATGAAAGGGAATCCACTTGTGTGCACATTGCTTGGCAATCTTTTTGTAATGTGAAATGATTGGTGAAATCAATTCCTAAGAATAAAACCTACAAAGAATGCTTTAAAAATCAGTAGGGATTATTGGCCCCAATGCATCAATGGAAATAGAGAATATGTGCAATGCTGAATAAAACACGATTTAGCATATTGGCATGCTACTGTTTGTCCACATTGTGTACCAGTTCATATTGTTCCATAATCATCCACTTAAATGAAGCCAACCACATTCACACATGTAGTCCTGAGAAGGGATGGGCTCCTGCAGTCACTACTGCTGGTTCGCTCGTGGGTGCGCCATGCACACATGTGCATGCATAGTGCAATAAAAATTGCTCTGCACAGAGGCAAAAACAAGATGGAGGCGCCATAGGCGGTGCCATCATGTTTTTGCTTCTTCGGAGAGCAATTTTTATTGCACTATGAGAACCGGTTTGGGAGTATGGCAGGCTTGGGTCACTGCTGGTTCCAGCAGGCCAGGCTGCCAAACCCAGTGGTGGGTTCCTGCTGGATCGCACCGGATCGCGCGCGCTCCCTTTCAGCGCTCCACCTGGCTTGCGCGCTCCCTTTCAGCGCTCCACCTGGCTTGCGCGCTCCCTTTCAGCGCTCCACCTGGCTCTCGCGCTCCCTTCCGGCGCTGAAACCGGAAGTACAGTCTTGCCCCGCCCCTGGCGAAGCAACGACGCCTGCCTGCGCTCCACCAGCTCGGCTGGGAACGGAGATGTTTCCTCAGCGGAGCGGAGCACCTGAAAAGACTTTTCAGGCGCTCCGCTCCGCTGAGGAAACATCTCCGTTCCCAGCCGAGCTGGTGGAGCGCAGACAGGCGTCGTTGCTTCGCCAGGGCTGGGCAAAACTGTACTTCCGGTTTCAGCGCCGGAAGGGAGCGCGAGAGCCAGGTGGAGCGCTGAAAGGGAGCGCGCAAGCCAGGTGGAGCGCTGAAAGGGAGCGCGCAAGCCAGGTGGAGCGCTGAAAGGGAGCGCGCGCGATCCGGTGCGATCCAGCAGGAACCCACCACTGGCCAAACCACTACCAATTCGGCCGAACCGGGCCAAACCAGTACGAGGCCACCACTGGTCCTGAGCCTCTCAATGTCAGCAAGTTTAAGATAAGTTTCAACTTCCACAATTCCCCAGCCAGCATGATGGATACATGCCTGGCTGGGGAATTCTGGGAGCTGAAGTCCACACATCTTAAACTTGCTGAGGTTGAGAAATTGTCCTAAAGAATGAAACTCTTTTTAAAATTAATTTCTACTTTTTATTATCTGTCTCCCCAACCATCTAGCTTATTTTTTTTAGACAGGTGGCAGATCAAATCAACTCTATTATCTGGAATTTAAAGAGCAAAGAAACTTTCGCTAATCTACTTCATGTTTAATCTCATAGTAGAACTGAGGTCATTACTCTTACAATGTTACCCAGAGTCAAACTGATCTCTGTTGTTAAGCAAGACAGTTGTTGAGTCATCTTATCCCAAAGGTACTCTTTCAAAAGGCAACTGGACTTTCTTGTTTTTTTCCTTGAAGACATTTTGCTTCTCATCCAAGAAGCTTCTTCAGTTCTAAAGAGGTCTTCAAGAAAAAAACAAGTCCAGTTGCCTTTTGATAAAGCATCTTTGGGGTAACTATGACCTGGATAACTGAGATCTCCATAGACAAATTGCATCTTACTTAAGATTTGCTTACTTCATTAAATGTTGGGCCATTGGACTTCTGATATGTATTATATAATGGAAGGTCCATTAAGACATTCCAAATAATAAATTGATTCATGCTGTTATCTGAGCATCTGTATGCCCATCATCACAAAGAGCCATTTCTCCTGATCATCTGGTTACACCATTAGGTGTAAGGAGCAGGCCCACTTGCAGAGAATTAGGAAGTTGTTGTGGCCCAGCAGGAGCCATTGGAGCTGCCACCGGATTCCGAGAGTGAGGGTCCCTATGAGTCGGCTCTGGAGAATGAGGAGGACCTTGGGCAGGGTTCTGACTCTGAGCAGGGATCGGAGAGTCTGGTTGGCTACCAGGAGGCGCCTGAGCCATGGGGCAGCGGTGAGAGCCGAAGGAGTGGGGCTCCTGATGCCATGCCTTGGAGCAGTGGGGAGGAATCATGGGACAGTGACTCAGACATCAGCAGGGAGTTCTTAGATGCTTGTTACCGCCACGCCCACAGACGCAGGGAGCAAGGGCGCAGTTATCGGCGGTAAGGGCTCTCAGCTGCTGATAAGTAGACTCCCCTTCAGGCTATAAAAAGATTGACTGAGCATACGCCCTTTGCAGAAGTCAACAAAGGAATTATTCAAGAAGTTCTGTCTTGGAAGCGTAGCATGCTGGATAGCTGCTATCGTGTCTTGGTGTCTGTAAGCCTTGTCGTGGTGGATTACTGCCAAGGATCTGTCTGTCTGTCTGTGCAATAAATCCTGTTAAAGTAGTATTGTTCCGGACCGTGTTCTGTGTGGGCGAGGGAAGAAGGTGGGTCAGAACAGAAGTATGGAAAACTAAACCCTTCCATCTCTTTTGCAACCCCCTCCATGGATTAACTAATTCACTGCACTTGACTGGTCAACTATCCTATATGTATCCCTCTGTGCAGTTGCCACAGGAATGATCTGCAAGATAGCGACTCGGTTAACTTCACAGCGTAGTGTTCTGAAGAAGACCTAAGGATGAAGTTTATTTTTTCCCTTCTTAATTAAATATTTTAAATAAAGAATATAAACTGTGAGAGACAGAAATATAAAATGGGTAAGAGAGATAAGTATATTAAAATAAAAAATAAACCAGTAAGGAATATATGGTACCATATAAATTAGTTTTCCAATATATCATTACAGAGCTGGTTTTGTATAATATGAAGGCAAGAGACTAGAAACCAAAAGACTGTGGTTTCTGACCTTCCTTAGGCATGAAGCCAGTTCAATGACCTTGGGCCAGTCACTCACTATCAGCCCAAGGAAGAGGTCAATGACAAGCCAGAGGTGGGTTCCGGCAGGCACTACTGCCGGTTCGCGTGAGCACACACTATGTGTGTGCCTGCACAGTGCAATTAAAATTGTTCTGCGCATGCACAGAACTGAAAAACAAGATGGCGGGCGCCTATGGTGCCGTCCTGAGAACCGGTTCGGGGGCGTGGCAGGCCTGGGTTACGGTTCCAGTGACCCAGGCTGCCAAACCACTACCAGTTTGGACGAAGCGGTCCAAACGGGTAGGAACCCACCACTGTGGCAAGCCATTTCAAAATAAATCTTGCCAATCTGTAGGGACTTATACAGGCAGTCACCAAGAGTTTAAAAAAAACCTAACTCAGAGGGAGGGAGGGAGGGAGGGAGAGAGGGAGAGGGAGAGAGAAAAAGAGAGGGAGAAAGGGAGAGAAAGGGAGAGGGAGGGAGGGAGGGAGGGAGGGAGGGAGAGAGAGAGAGAGAGAGAGAGAGAGAGAGAGAGAGAGAGAGAGAGAGAGAAACATAGACAGAGATAGGGAATGGCAACAGTTCCAAAATGTTTTTCCCAGGATGCTTTCTAAATTTCCCAGACTAGGCTGCGACCTTTTGAGTTTATAGCGGTCACCCATCAAAGTAATAACCTCTTTAACTTCTTTTGCAAATGGAAGATGGAGCCTAAAGCCCTTCTGTTTCCATACCACAAATTTCCATAAATTTTTGTGACTTTCAATTTCAATAACTGAGACACTGTAATTACCCGTAGTTGTTCTCACCTGCAGAAAATATTCTTAAGGTGCAAACTAATTAGAGTTTTAAATGAACTGGTTGTCAAGGTAATAAATAATCAACTCTTCTAATCATTGGAAGACTTGCACTACTTAATTTGAGCTTTATTGTGCAGAATACAAGCCACTGTAAATTAACCCGAACAAAAATGCAATCGTGCCTAGGACAGAAATCATATTTGAACTCATCCGGCAGAAATTTGTGTGCCGAATGCAACCTAGCTATGGAGCTAATGAATTCATACATTACATATTGGAATCTCCAAATCTTTATAGGGAAAAGAGATGTGGAGTGTACCATTTTCATTCTGTAAGGGAAAAGATGCACCGCTAGAGTCACTAAAAGCAGAAAATTAGTTTACCGATATGAAAGATCTTGCCATTTCCCTTCTATTTCATTTGTAGGTTTTCTACCTAGACTGATCTGATTCATTTTATCACATTATTCTACTGCACAGGAAAAGATAAGGCCACGTGGACTGTTCTCTATTTTTGAACCATACCATGGAATGAATAGTAAGAACCAATGTGAAGAAAAATCCCATAATTCATAGTCAACTTTAATGCCAAATATTTGACTGTAGGGATAAATTGAAATTAATTAAGTTAATGAACCATTTGTGATCACTTGTATCAATATGCAACACAAGTTCTTGGAGAATACTGTACATCGAGGCAATGGTGAAATTCATTTTTTTTTACTATCGTTTCTGTGGGCGTGGCTTGGTGGGCAGGGCAGGGGAAGGATACTGCAAAACCTCCGTTCCCACCCCACTCTGGGGCCAGCCAGAAGTGGTATTTGCCGGTTCTCCAAACTATTCAAAATTTCTGCTACTGGTTCTCCAGAATCTGTCAGAACCTGCTGAATTTCACCCCTGATCAAGGATATCAAAACTCAAGGACTGCGGGCTGGATTCGGCCCATGGGGTGCTTAGATCTGGCCCGTGGGCCACCCTGGAAACAGTGAGGGTCCAACCCCCACATGGCCCTCCCGAGCTCTGTTTTTGCTGGCAGAGGGTTGCAAGAGGCTGTCACAGCTGGAAACGGAGCTCGGGAGGCCGTTTTCGCTGGCAAAGCGCTCAGGCCACCACAGGTGCCCCCGACATGACTGACATCAATCTGGTCGTGCCCACCCTGGCCACACACTCCAACCCCTCCCCCCCAAGGTCAAACACAACCCTGGTGCAGCCCTCAATTATATCAGGTTTGACACCCCTGCTGTACGGCCTTAGCTTTGACAACCTATAAATGAAATTACACCAAGTCATATATTTTCATGGTTATGCTAATAGGATGTTGTGTGTATTTGCTTTAGAAAAATGATTATGGGCATTATTAAAATATACCAGGAAGATCGGTCACAATAACAGTGCAACATTAATTCTATGCAATTTATGAGTTCATCTACACAAACTCAATTTAGTGGTTTAATTTTTAAGTAAATTTAAAGCAACGTTTAGCAGATAAATAATTACACCTAAGCCTGGAATTGGTGCAGGGATGGAAGGAGAATTGAGGCATGGGAAATATATTACCATGGCATAATTATGTTTAGAAAAATTATATTAGGTAATTTTGGAAAGAAAACTCATGAGACCACAGCTCCCGCTCTCTCCTTAGTTATTTTACAGTGAGGTTCATCCCGGTCTGTTTATATACTCCATTAAGACTACAAATCCAATATGCAGGTTCCAAAACATTTATTTGTAAGGTTCTTTGTAGTCAGTAATAAAAAGGACATATTGTAACTGCTTCTAAGGTGAAAGACTCCCTCCCATTGCCAAATGCAGAACATATCTACATTAGAGGAAAAAGAGACTCACATTACAAATAGATTATTGGTTATGAGGTAGGTATCAAGCATTCCATATTTGGATAAAGATGACATCATGGTAAGAAAAATATGTTTCTTTGAAAATGTTCATATCTCTACAGTATCGGGCTGTGTTGTGTCCATCTGGTGCTAAACTCTAACTATGAAACACACATTTCTCTATTTGTATTCTGTAGAAAGTTATCACCCAAGCCCCTCCCAGAAAGGTGAAATATCCTGGGAAATATTGAAAAGGCAGAATATTCTATTTCCCTGGATGTGAAAAGAAAGAAACATGTTTTAAAGACAAAGTAACTCCCTGCAGCTTCCTGCCCTTTGTCAATGGGCCATTAAGATGCCCAAGCCAGTCCCTTTACATAATAAAGAGTTCTGCCCTTCAGCTCCAGGGTGATGGGATTAAGGCATGATTAGCCTTCACCCACTCATCACATGGCATCTGAGAACTCAACCAAACCTGGATTCAAAACGCAGCCTAAAGAGTTGCCCCTGCATGGCCCCATGGGAGTCTGCCAACCAATCAAAATACAAGCTCAAGATCAAAGGCCAGAGAGGGCATAAAACCAGGGACTTTCAGCATCTCAGTCTTCCCTTCTCTTCTTCTTCTCCACCAACATTGAAGCATGTGATCACCTTTTATGTTCAGGACTCAAGCCATGTGGTCCTGTCCACCATTAAACCATCTTTCCAAGCAGCCTCCATGTCTGCAGTGTCTTTTTCCCCACTTGGAGCCTAACCCAGAAGGACAGTTCTAGTAACTTGATCATAATATTGGCCACCAGAGATTCCTAAAGGCACCTCTCCTTCAAAATATAGAACACACACATACACACACACACAGAGGGGGTGGGTTGCTGCCGGTTTTACTACCAGTTTGCAACCTGCGTGATTGCCAGACATGCTCTGCGCCTGTGTACACTGCTCAATGTAAATTGTTCTTCACACATGCACAGAACAATTTACAGTGAACTGAGCATGCGCAGTCACTAAAAACCAAAATGGTGCCAACCCAGCGCCAGCGTGGTAACCGATTCAAGGGGGTGGGCAGGCCTGGGTCGCTGCTGATTTTGCGACTCAGACCTGAATTCCACTACCAGTCTCTCTCTCTCTCTCTCTCTCTCTCCCTCTCTCTCTCTCTCTCTCTCTCTCACACACACACACACACACACACACACAAACACACACACACACACACACTCTTTCAGGGAGGGACTTTAAATCATTCTTGCTCCGGGAGACTTAGTCACAAATCCAGCTGGTTGACTTTGGCCAGTCTCTCTCCAAAAATCTTGTCAACAAAATTTCAGGGACAAAGAAGCCTAGACAGACAAAAATTTAAAATACTGTAATAACCCTGAAAAAAATATTTAGGATGTACAGTTCAGTTTTTTTAAAAAAAAATCCTATCGCTTTACTATCTGCATTAATAGCTCACTATTCAGGTCTGGCATTTTTCCCCGTCCGGATTTAAAAATAAACCCACAGAAAATATTGTAATTGTTTATGTTCACAGCATCTTGCAACAGAGGGAGATTTCATCATCATTTTCTCCTAATTTATGTAACTGCTAAAGTAAAGTGCTGAACAGTGTTTCTTTAACACAATCGCTAGAAAGCAAATAATGTTGTTGTCTGCAAAGGTTTAAAAACCTTTCTTCTGATTAGCTTTGGATCCTTCAAACAGCAAATGTTAAGTTCCTCAATTAACATTTGTTTCAGAATTTATAGCAGCATAGACCGAGCGGTTTTTAATCTTTCGCACTGCATCAGTGCAACATGGTTCACCTAGTCAGCCACTAACCAAACGTAATTGCTCAATTTTAAATTTGAAAGTACACTATCAATGTACTAGTAATAAAGGGTCAATAAAGGGGAAATAATCGTTTCTAACCCAATATCTTAACAATATTAACAGGCTTCAGAGTGTTCAGTGGCAGACTGCAGTACTGAGCGTTACGAAGGAACTTCAGCCAGGCCTTGAAAAGAAATTTTCTCTCTCCCACTGCTTTGCTTCCTGGTTGGCTCCAATATTATCTAAGGAGTCATCTCATCCTGACAATTTGGGATGAACAGCCTTTGAATGGTGTGAGAGTAGGAATGGATTTCCAGAGGAAAATATTGCAGACTACAGGAACCAAGAGCACTGGATGGCGTTGACCCCGCTTGATCCTTGGATTTTCAAAAAGTCTTTGACAAAGTTCTCTATCATAAGTAATGATCGTAGAATCAGGGGAGCTGTTTCTTATGGATAGCTAACTGGATGGCAAACCCTCCAAAAGGAATGGGAAGGAGTAGAAAAAGTATTCAGTAAATGAAGAAGTGGAATCTGCAAGAATCTGTTGCAACAGATGCTTTCTTAACATGTTCATTAATTGTCCTGACTTAAGAAGACGCGACGAGCTGGCCAAGTTTCCAAATGATAGTTTACTAGTTTACCATTCTAGATTATTCAAGGTGGTAAAAAACAGCATTGATTTGGAATTGCTTCAGAAGAAGTTTTGGGTAATGGTAATCTCTGGGTCAAGATTCATTAGAAAATGGTTAAACCAGTGGCAAAATTGGTTACAATTAACCAAGTTACATTGGAGCAAATTAACTGGAAAGTGGTGGACATGGGGGCAAAAAACATCTAGGCTCACATGTACTGATACAATCTGAAATGTAAAATTTGGAGGTCATATGCTGGATGATCTGACAAAGATGTCAAATCAATATATAGAAGCTTTGGAAAAGTCACATTCTTTGCCTGAAATCCTTAAGAAGTAACTAAAAATATTTTTTAATTACTGAAAGGTCTTTAAACAAATATATAATACTGCTGTGGCCTGTCTGCTGCCAGCAGAGCTAGCTGCAGAGTCAGACGAGGAGGAGGTGGAGGGAGAGCCTGGACTTCGGAGCCTCTGATGAGGAAGCAGCATCAGAGACAGAGGAAGAGCCATGGCCTTCTGTCCTCCCCCAGGTGGAGAGGCAGCTTTCTTCAGGGCCTGAGCTGAGTGATGGGGAGGAACAGATGGGGCCCATCCCAGATGCACAAATGCGTAGAGAGGAAAGGAGAGGAGGGCAAAGGAAAGCAATAAGCCGGCTCTCAGGGAAAAGCAGATGTGGACATTAGCCAGTCCCTCCCTGGCTGGGAAATAAATAGTAGGGGTCTGGGAGGGACTAGTTGTCTCAGACAATCATTCATTTTTAGGATACAGCAATCAATTTGGATTTCTAGGCCAGAACCATTGTGGGGACTAATTACATTTGGGTTTTTTTTGTTTATCCATGTGAGTAAAAGATTACTCCTACCCTTCTTAAAAAGGGGTTTGTGTTTACTCACGAGTAACAGACTTATAGAGATCAACCCTGACTGCTCTTTAGAAGGCCAGATCCTGAAGATGGAACTCAAATACTTTGGCCACCTAATGAGAAGGAAGGAGAAGAGCCTAATGCAAGAACATACATGCATGCATATTTTCCATCTGTGAAATGTTAGAATGGGACTCCTTTTAAAGCTTCTTTGTACTTTTTAGAGTCACTGATCTGTGGGCAGACATAAATCTTTGCTAAGGCTTTGGTCAAGGCTGTGCACCAATGACACTCTCGTAGCTATTGCAGTTCACGCTATTGATCCAATGTGAATATTTATAGTGCCTTTGCTTTGCTTCGCTTTGATCCCCCGGGCTGATTAATGTGAAGTATTCTCTGACACACTTTAGACCAAACAGGCCCACTGGGATTTGCTTTGTTCCTGGTAGCAAGTCTCTCCTGGCAGACTTTCAAATTCCCACCAGGTTGCCTGCATCTGCAAGACAGGGTCAAAAATGCAAACAGGGAGAAAGAAAAAACTTCCAAGTGAAATTCCGGCTGAAAAGCTTTGAAAAATACTTGGCTGGAAATCTATTTTACAAACATGTTAAAAAAACATCCCTTCCCGCAAAACTCTTCTCCCCAAAAGCCAATTAAGCTCCCAGGTAGTTTTTCACCTTTGAAGAAGGTACCTTTACTCTCTTCTCTTTCTCAAATATTTCCTAGATCCGTGATGGCGAACCTATAGCACACGTGCCGCAGGTGGCACGCAACACCCTCTCTGTGGGCATGCGAGCTGTTGCCCTAGTTCAGCTCCATTGCACATGCACATATGGGGGGACTGAGCTCACATGTGTGGGGTGGGGACATGTGCGGGGGGCATGCGTGCATGCATGGGGCAGGGACATTTGGCCGTGTGTTCATGCTTGTTGCATTTTGAGGATTTGGGCAGAGGCGGGGGCATGGGCATGCAGGGTAACATATAGGGGGACTGAGCTCACATGTGTGGGGTGGGGACATGTGCGGGGGGCATGCGTGCATGCATGGGGCAGGGACATTTGGCCGTGTGTTCATGCTTGTTGCATTTTGAGGATTTGGGCAGAGGCGGGGGCATGGGCGTGCGGGGTAACATATAGGGGGACTGAGCTCACATGTGTGGGGTGGGGACATGTGCGGGGGGCATGTGTGCATGCATGGGGCAGGGACATTTGGCCGTGTGTTCATGCTTGTTGCATTTTGAGGATTTGGGCAGAGGCGGGGGCATGGGCGTGCGGGGTAACATATAGGGGGACTGAGCTCACATGTGTGGGGTGGGGACATGTGCGGGGGGCATGCGTGCATGCATGGGCTGGGGGCATTTGGGGGCATGTTCATGCCCATTGCATTTTGAGGATTTGGGCATGCACGCATTCGTGCGTGCACACCAGTGGTGGGTTGCAGGCGGTACGCCCCGGTATGGGCATACCGGTGCCTGCCCGGAGCACTGGGTACCATCCCGGTATGGTGCTCTGGAGAGCCCGCTCACCCGCCCAAGCTCTTTACCTGTATTTTAGCTCTTCTGCACCGTGCTCTGCCGAACAGCTGGAGGCATCACAGGAGGTAAGGATCACTCTGAGGCTCAGGGAGGCGTCACAGGAGGTAAGGATGTGCCGTTCATGTGATGGATTCCGGGGCCCATTGCCACCGTACCGGTTGCAACAGGATCCGTAACCCACCACTGGTGCACACGCACGCTTTAGGCACTCAGCCTGGAAAAGGTTATCCATCACTGTCCTAAATGCATATATTTTGTACAATCTTGGCTTTAATTTAGAAGTAAAATGAGTTTTCTGAAAGAATATGGGAGGAGAAGGGAACAAAAAAGAGGTTGGATTAATACGGTATATCACACTAGTTTATACAGATGGTCCTCAACTTAAGACTATAATTGAGCCAAAATTATGGTGATGTGTCATGCCAATTATTAAACAGGTTTACAAGTGGTTTTTTTTTTTTTGCAATGGTCATTAAGCAATTGCCACAGTCGTAAAACCAATGTCATGGTTGCTCAGCAAATCCATATGGTTTCATTCTAAATCACAGTCCTGTGTTTGCAAGAACACTGCAAACAACTGTAAATTTGGGACTGTTGCCGAATGTCCAAAGGTTAATAATAGGACAGGGGAGGGCATTGTAATGGTCACTAAGGCATTGGTTATAAGTGAGGACTTTCTGTAATGCACTTTGTTTGTGCTGTGTGAACTCAGACAGTGTAGTTTCTAAACGATGACTCACGGCATAACATACTGAGATGAGTATGTTATGCCGTGAATCCAGCCAATTTTGGTTTAGTAGAACATATAGAGCCGTGATGGTGAACTTATGGCACATGGAGCCATGTCACCTGGCATGCGTTGCGTTGCCTGTTCCTCTTCTGGGTTTCTGGCGCACATGTGCATGTGGCAATCAACTGGCTTTTGTGTGTGCAGCAGTGCAGGGAACAGGAACAGCTGGTCTTTCGTTTTCCAGTATGGGCATGCGTGTCATCCAGCTGATCGGTGCGTGAACATGCGCAGCAGTAACCAGAAGACTTGCCGGCTGGCACTCATGTGCATGCTGGAAACTGGAAGTACATTTTCTGGCGCGCGCATGACCCCTGGGCAACTCCTCTTCCTAGTTGTGGCAAGATGAGCGAAGTGCTCCCTTTTCAGCACTCGGTGCCCTGCACGCACTCCCTTTTTGGCACTGAGTGCCGAAAAGGTTCGCCATCACTGATATAGAACATAGAATAATAGACTTGGAAGGGACTTGGAGATTTAACAGACAAAATAACTGTTAGATAGGGCAATGAGAAGGCAGACTCAGGTTAACGCAACAACAGCTCTTTGTTATAACAGTCAAGTCTGTACAATCCAGCAGCAGTTAGGTCTGACAGCTGTCCTTTTATAGGGAACTGTCAGATCTCTCGACCATTCAGATTGAACCTCTGTTCCCGCCTAAACAGAGGACTGGAGTGGAAACCACAGTAGCCTGTGTTAATATCTAACAATAACAGCATTGGAAGGGACCATTAGGTCATCTAGTCCAACCCCCTCCTTGATCAGAAGACCCTACAAATGATTGTCCACTCTCTTTTTGATGGAGCACCAACTTCTGAAGATAAGTTGTTCCATTCATTGGTTGATTGCTCTCACCATTAGGAAATTTCTCCTCAGTTCTAGGCTGCTTAATTAAACTATGAATAAGCAAACCACAAGATGGTATGTGAACATAAAGAGGACTTTAGCATAAAGAGAATTTAGATTTTCTTCTTTCTTTTTCTTCCCCTCTTTTTCTGTCTGTTTCCCAATCTTCCTAGACATCTGGTTTCCATATTCTTTTCCATATTCCCCTGATAGGTGGAGGATTATGTAGATGTGAAATTGCATGGACAGATGTAATTTTGGATACGGGGAAGATGTAGTGGTTGTGTCCAGGTTTATTTCCCTTTTTAGAAAATCTGTAATTTATGTCCTGAGACTTTTAATTGCAAGTCACTCTTAGCGTTAATGTCAATTTGTTTTAATTTTATGGATATTTTTACTGTTAGTTGTCCTGAGTAGAAAAGTCAAGATTTGGACTGAAGAAAGAAAGAAATATACACATATGTGATCAATTACTTCTGTTTTCCCCAATATACTGCATTTTCTCTGGCTAATCTATTTTCAATTCTTGTTATCTTATTTCCTAAAGTAGTTTTAAGTAGTTTAATTATGCCTTCTGTTGATGTCTTCCCAGGAATCATGAAATGCTGAGTTTACACATTTTTCTCACAATCTAGAAAAGAGTCTTAATAGGGTCTGATTAGATTTCTCATTATTTTGAGGGACAGAATGCATTGAATTATTGAACTCTGCCTGACTAAATTAGATTGTGCTACATCAGTGAGATTCTCTTGGGCATTTAAATAAATACTGTAATCAAATCTCAGCTAATTTCTGTTTCAATGCTGGTTTTTACTGGGGCTTTGCCTAGAATTTCATATTGTAACATTCTGTAATAAACTGTTGGAAGCAACAGATCTTGGAAGCACAAACAAATCTGGAACAATAATTTTCTTAATATATAATATCCAATTAGGATGCAGAGGTTTTAATGGCCATAAAAGCTATGATAAATGGAAAGAATAATCAATTCTTTATTGCTGCTAGACTGCCATCCACCCTATATTTCAGGTAGTCCTTGATTTATAACCATAATTGAGCCAAGTTTCGGTTGCTAAGCAAAAGAGGTGTTAGGTGAGTTTTGCCCCATTTTATGACCTTTCTGGGCAGAGTTGTAAAGTGAATCACTTAACTGTTAAGTCAGTAACACAGTTAAGTTAGTAATTGGTAAGTTAGTAACACAGTTGTTAAGTGAATCTGGCTTCCTCATTGACTTTGCTCGTCAGACGGTCATTAAATGTGACCACATAACCTTGGGACACTGCAAACATCATAAATATGAGTCAGTTGCCAAATATATGAATTTGGATCACCATGGCCATGGGAATGCCCAGTGGTTGTAAGTATGAAAAACAGTCATAAGTACTTCTATTTGTGCTGCTGTAATTTCAAATGGTCACTAAGCGAATTGTTGTAAGTCGAGGATTAACTCTACCTTTCAGGTGGGCATACAGTTTTTGGGTGATCACTCTAAAAGCCGATGGAGAATTCCAGGGGTGGGTTTCAACCGTTACGGACCAGTACGGCCATACCGGATTGTGAAATTTAGCTTGCCTTCCCGTACCCGTTGGTCAGGAGGCCCCATACCGGAACGCTCCCTCCCCTTGTTCACTCTTTCACTAGCCCCTCCCATCCGCACCATGCTGCCAAAAAGTTCTCAGAAGAAAAAACAGAAGAAGAAAGAACCGGTGAGTTACTGGAGTGGGGGAGGGAGGAAGTTGGGGAAGAGGGAAGAGGTAGAAGGGCTGGAAGTGTATGTGCATGCACAGGCTGTGAGTTTTAAAAATGTCTGAGTGAATCCAGGAAGAGGGAAGAGGCAGAGGGGCTGGAAGTGTGTGTGTAAGGTGGTCAGTAATGTTGAAGACCAGCAAGGACAGCCACATTTTCTCTGTAAGTAGCTGTTTTATTGTTTTGTGTACTTATTGTATTCTTATTTAATTAGTAAGTGAACAAAATAATAAATTTTCTTTTTTTATATCTTCTTTTTGTGGGTCATTCTTTGGGGCAAAGAATTCAGTGACATCAATTTGGCCACTCCCACCCAGTCATATGACTGCCAAGCCACTCCCACCCAGTCACAGGACCACCAAGCCACTCCCACAAAACAGGCCACACCTAGAGAATAGGTTCTAAAAAATTTTGAGGGAGGAGCCAACATCGTGACGATACGGACGTGCGGTCTCGATGCTCTGAGACCGCAGCCAATACTTTTGCCGCTGGGTGGTTCAATTGGACCTAAACTGTCCCGCAGAGATGGTGAACAGGAAGAATACGTCTTGCTAATCTCAGGGACATCGCAAAGTCCCTGATCGATGCAAGAGAAGTTCTTCAAGCCGGCGACAAAAAATCGAAGGACACAGAAAGAGAAAGTGTTTCCAGCTGGTGAGGAATTTTTACCGTTTTAAAAGAGACTGCCTATAAAAACTTAAAATTAATTTAAATTTGAGAACAGAAGAAATAAGCCGCGGAATTAAGTTTGGAATGGTTTTGGACAGTAGGTTATCTTATTTTTTAAATGCTATGTTCATGGATGGAATTTATGCAAGCCTTTGTACCCCTAGCGGTATCCCAAAACCACCAAGCAACGCAAGCGCCTTTGCCCCAGCCTCATTCCTGCGGCTTGGTGCCTTCGGGATACCGCTAGGTCAGCGAGCGGTGCTCTGCCTGGCCGGAGGGGGGGGATTGCCCAGAGGGCTTATTTTTGGGGGTGGGGTTATATTTTTGCCCATGCAAAAAATGTGGCAAGGCTTTAGTTTCAGGACAGGTTGTATTTTCGGGGAAACACGGTAACTCATGTAGACTAACACACAGTCAAGAAACTCAGCATATAGGGACTTCATTTGTTCCTAATATGTATCTCCTATACCTTTCTTGTTTGAATTTAATGAAAGAATATCCATGCCAGATCTAAGTAGATCAGGGGTGTCAAACTGGATTTCTTCGAGGGCTGGATCAGCATTGTAGTTCTCCTCCGCGGACCAGCCAGAACTGTGGACACCTTCTGGCCAAAATGGGGCACGGGGAGTGCACGTGGTCCCCACACACCCCATTTTCTGTCTGGACAGCCTCCTACAGCACTCTGCTGGCCAAAACAGGGCTCCAGGAGCTGTGCCCCCCCCCGTGCCCCATTTTTGACCAGGACTGCCTCCCCCACAACCCAGTTTGGCTGCCAGATGCACAAGGGGTCTTTGCTTTTTCCAGCCCACTTGCCAGATTTATGTACCCTGTAGGCTGGATCCAGCCTGCAGGCATTGAGTTTGACACCCCTGATCAACATTCTAGCTAGACTTTTCCCTCAGTGGTTAACCAAATTATTGGGAAGCCCAGAAGTAGTGAAGACATTAAGACAATATCTGAGAAAAGTGTTTTCCTAAGATGTAGATTTTTACGGGGATTTTTACTTTTGCTGGAATTAATTTTATAGCATATTATAATGATTTGGGGTGTGTGTGTGTGTGTGTGTGTGTGTGTGTGTGTGTACGTACGTACACGGGGGAGAGGGAGAGATTCACAAATATATATGGTCAAGGTTCTAACAGATGGCAGGCTTTTTAAGCTACTCTGTAGAATTTCTTTTGATATTGGTTTTTTCATTCCATTTCCTCCAATAATGAAACATTCAAGGATCACAATCTTCAATTAAATATTTCTGTTTTTAATAAGTGTCTACTTCTGCAATTCTTGTAGACCTTTTTATGCAAGGATGCTTTTGTTATAGAAAGAATTATTTATAAAATTTAGTTTTACATAAATGTATCTTAAAATAAGTTATAGAGCAGTTATGAAAGATGGTTGAAAGTAGGACTAGATTAGCATCATGAGTTCATAACCATCACATGTTAGTGTTTCACTTCATCTGCATAATGCTCTAGATTAATTATCATGACAACCTGCTAAGTATTTCTAGTTGGCCTTAAAGTAAGGTAAAAGTCAAAGTTTCCCTGTCAATCATGTTCAACTCTAAAGCATGTTATTCAGCTCCATTTCCTGGCCAAGGAAGCCAGTGTTATCTGATGACATTTTCCATGGTCATGTGGCCAGCATGGCTAAATGCCAAAGGTGAATGGAATGCTGTTACCTTCCCACCAACCTGGTACCTATTATTCTACTTGCATCTGAATGTTTTCAAACTGCTAGGCGGCCAGGAGCTGGGGCAAGTAATGGGAGCTCACCCCTTTGCGCAGAGCTAAGGTCTCAAATCTAGGCTGTCAGCTCTGCAACTGACAAGCTCAGCATCTTTAACCACTGAGCCATTGTGCCCAGTGGTGGGATTCAAAAAAATTTACTACCAGTTCTGTGGATTTGGTTTTGTGGGCATGGCGTTGTTTTGTGGGCGTGGCAGGGAAAGGATACTGCAAAATCCCCATTTCCTCTCCACTCCTGGGGAAAGGTTACTACAAAATCTCCATTCCCTCCCCACCCCACTAACCTGCTTTCCAGCTCCGTTTTCCTGAAAAGAAGATCAGTTGGGAGGCTTGGAGGCAGCGAGGGCGGGGCCAGCCTATTTGATGGTTCTCTGAACTACTCAAAATTTCTGCTACCGATTCTCCAGAACCTGTCAGAACTGACTGAATACTACCTCTGATTGTGCCCCTGGCCTTAAATTATCAACTGTTTTTCATTCTTAGATTATTGGGACGGTGCAGCTCCTTTGCCGGTGGATTCAAAGACCTTGATTCAATTAAACAAATAATTATTTCATTTGCTTTTTAATATCTCTCTTCCTGGAAGTGCATTTCTTGACCAAATATTATAAAACATGATTACTCTTTAAAATGCTATGCGTATCCATATTAAATAGATTAATGAATAATTTAATTCATGGAATCAGGGAGCAAAGTATTAAAAATTAAATTAGTTTCCCTATCATTTGCATTATGTATGGGTCAAATTGCAGTGAATTATCTATACTGAGTCTTTCCAAATGTAATTACTGATTTTGTTAAAGCTCAAAAATAGTTGTAAATGACCTGCCAAAAAAATTCTAATAAATAATGCTTGGCAGCAGAGACCAGAATGAAATGCTCAATGGACTTTAATATCAGTTGGGAAAACCCATTAATGTGAGAATCAAAGAAGATCGATTAGAAGACAGAATCAAATAACTCTGGAGTAGCAATAGTTTCAATTTAAGGTTAGTAACATCAAAGATATTTAATTTGGTTATTGGAAGCCATATTTTAATTATGAGTATATACTTGTAATAGAATTTGGAAGTTTCCTAATTAAATATAGATACAATTAAGTTTAAACACCTGTTATATGGATTATTCTGCAAAATAGAATATTCAAACAACCTGATGCACAGAGCTAATATTAAACCAATTTCTGGAACAAAACAGATATCAGTAACTTATTATTTTGGAAACTATTAGATAAATGATGAATTAATGAATGTGATTTATTATTAGAATGCAATTTCAAATATTCTATAAAGGGCAGAAGCTTGGAAGGGATCCGAAGAATCAATTTAGCCAGCCTGGCCTAATCCCAAATTTTAGTCCCTCAAGTCTGCATTTTTAAATTTTTAGGGGTACGCTTTTTAGCTGATTTTAACTTTTATTATTCTGTACAGCTGAATTTAGGTTTAATTCGCTTTTAAGGGTATGTAAGGGTATTTATTTTTTGTATCTGTTTTTAATGTGATGCCTGTACACCGCCCCGAGTCCCTTCGGGGAGAGGGGGCGGTCTATAAATTTTGAAAAATAAAAATAAAATAAAAATATGCAAAGATGCCACAGGCAATGTTAGAAAGGTTTGCCTGGAAGTATACAATGAGAAAACTCACCTCTCATATATACTGTAACCATTCCCCTTACAGAAGACTTGGTTGACCAGCCTTCAAAATGTGCCTGAAGACACATGGGCACAACAGCTCTTCTTTAATGGGTGAGAGCTCTTGAATAAGCTTTATCACAACAGCCTCTGACAGAAGTCCTAACTTTAACCTTTTTTTGAGTTAAGCCCTGTCTGTGTCTGCTTTAACATTTTTGGCCTTGTAGATAATTATTGTTAAGAGCTCCTTGTTCTATAACTGTCTGGTTTGGTTCTGCAACCCAACAAGACAGACACAGACTTCAGAGGATAATTAGAATTTGATACTGCATGAGTCAAAAAGAAAATATTTATAGACCCCTCACATCCTGTACATAAATTGTTTCAACTCCTACCCTCAAAACAACGCTGTAGAGCACTACAGAATGTGTCTTGTCTTTGATGTACACTGAGAGCATATGCACCAAAGACAAATTCCTTGTGTGTCCAATCACACTTGGCCAATGAAGAATTCTATTCTATTCTATTCTATTGTTCAGTGACCATTTGAAATCAGTATTTGCAACTCATCCTTGAGGTTTTGGCCATCTCAGTAAGCCCAGTGGTCACAGGATCATGATCTGGGTGCAACCAGGTTATGTTTACAATGAGCATGGAACTATTATCTAACCCACAAAAACAAGTCTTCCCGATTTCTAGTATCTCTTTATGAGATGAAATCATGCAAAATATTTTTGTTAGTGACTCACTAATTTTAGACCATCAGTAAATAACTCAACTGAAGATAAGGGTTAAAAACAATGTGAAACGAGGAACAAAATTAATATATGAAATATGTTTTGCCTATTATGAGCACATCATCATAACCTGCTATTTCCGAATAAACATAGGTTAAGCAGGACTTGTGTCTCACAAATCTCCATTGTTTTCTGAGAGTTAGTTCACATGCAATCAGGAGAAAAAAATGAGAGCAGATCTGACCACTGCAAAACAGAGGACCGACGAAAACCAGCTGTCCCGGACTAAGAAAGTGATTAGGAATTCATTACATGAGCAGAAAAAAGAAGAAAGATACAAAGAAGTAAAAAGAGCTGAATATAGTTTACATATAAGACTTACTTGTGATACATAGCAGATAGAGGTTTCTATTTATGGCTTCCTAAAGTAAAAAATTAATATTCTTTAGGAATAAAATAAATACATTTCAGGATATATTCAGGGGTGGGATCCTACCAGTTTAACAACCGGTTTGCTGGGTGTGCATGCGCAATTTAGAGAAGACTAAACTTCCGGATTACAGCTTGGGAAGGAGAACAGCTGAGGTATGACAAACCACTCTGCTGCGTGACTCAACTGAGAAGATAAAGGTCAATAAAGTGGAGGGGCGGGCAGGTGGGCTGGCTCACTTGCTCATTGGAGCAAACTGGTTCTCTCGCAGGTGATCTTCGGAGCAACCGGTTTGCCCGTATCGGTCCGAACCAGTAGAATACCATCCCTAGACATACTGTATTAGGAGCATCTACAGAAGTAGGCAACAATGCAACATTTGAAAAACCCAACCATTTTTTAGTATGTATTGTATCACATTTAGGTAAACAGGACCAGGATTTTAATTGCCTGGTCATGTCCACCATTTTGGTACTGTTGACATCCAACCACTCATGGAAGCTCCTGTAAAACACCTCTAAATAATTAGTTCTATGGGGTGAAGGCTGACACCCTTAGTGTCTCTTTCTTCCCATAATTGCTAGGATTCTCCAATAATATTATGCAAACTTTTCCTAACGTGAGGCAAGTCTACCTCTTTCCTATCTGCATACAACATCATGATGTACCTACAAATGAGGAACAGTCATCGTAACTTGCAGGCAGCGGTGGGTTCCGGATCCCGTTGCAACCGGTACAGTGCGCCCACCACATGAATGCGCACAGCACGCACATACATACTTACTGCCTGCGACGCTCCGCAATGCCTCTGCAGCACTCCAGCTGCTCAGCAGAGCATCGTGCAGGTGCCATGCGCTCCATGCGTGGAAGCCCCAAAGAGCTCAAATACTGATTCTGTAGAGGTGAGTCTATGGAGCTGACCATGGGTCTGAGTGGTGTTCCTTCTTTGTGTATCTTGGGGAGGCCATAGAGTTGGGGGCATCTGGAAGATTTCTCTCTGGGGATGATTCTTTGCTGGATGTGTGTGTGTGTCTTTGTTTGTGTGTGTGTGTCTTCCAACATAACTCTGGAATGCCTTGAGCAATTTCAACCAAACTTGGTACACAGATGACTTACTCTCTGAAAACAAATACTGTGGGGGTAAGACACCCCTAACAGCCCTCAAGGGGTTTGTTCTGTTACAATGCAGCCTGTTGTGCCTGGTTTCTACTGTACAGTGCAGTTGCCATGGTAGCCACTTCACAGTTAATTATGTTTTCCCCCTATAAATAAATACCCGGGCAATGTCGGGTTATCAGCACTAGTATTCTATAAATGCTTCTATTTTTATTCCACTATCAGGAGCAGCTAAAATAACACAAATTAATGAAAGCATTCCATTATACCCAAACTTGGGCTGCAAGGTTACTGCTGTTATAGCAAATCAGAGCACAAGTCATGATTTCATGATGATTTTCCCATTCCTAGTTGATTAAGGGAGCATCAGGCCAGATATTTCAGTTCAATTGTAATGACAATATTTCTTATTAATTTAACTACTGCTATTGTGGAAGCAATCACCTGTGAACAATAAACATGAATTGTAGATATTTTGTCTGAAATTGGTTACTGAGAATATAATCTTTTCCAACTGATGCTGCATAATCCAACATACATGGAGAAAACAAGTTTGGAAAAGATTAGTATCAAGTCTTGCAAGATGAAGGGGAGCAGAAGGAGGCCTTAAATCAAGAATTTTAATGTGACAACAGGTAATCTATTTTCAGCTATAAAATACGGGGAAGGCATGAAGTCATACTATGTGCTTTATTCCAGAACTATCAACTGAACAGAAGTGAGAACTGTATCCACATGGATAAAAACAAACACTGTTTATAGGCAGCATATTTTATGAGCCTTATATGTGCATCTAATTTTGTCTGTCCAAGTAGAACAGATTTGTTTAATCTGGAACTATTTGTTGAGGAGTGTGCATGCATCAGATACAACGTGTGTTTCGCTACTCTGAAATATATCTCCCTGGAGATGAAATTCTTCCCTCATTGTAGGATGAAATAGTTTTAAAATCCAGATCATCTCTGAAGACATAAAGCAGGTACCAGAAATAGAGTATAAAACAAGAAAATCCATTATTTACCATTTATTAATGTAGATTACGAATGCATTATTCCCAAAGTTTAATCCAATACTATGTCCAAGATAAAATATACAACTTTGTTGTAATTCACTGTGCCATGTATGATGTGCTTGGTTATGGATGCCCATGTTCTTATAACCTTGCCCTGTGACTACAGCAATATCCTATACTTGGGATTGTCTTTGAAAACAGCCCTGAATCTGCAGTTGATTCCAAAAATAGGATGCCAACATGATTAATCAGGATTGAGCAATTCAACACATCAGCTATATTATTCTCTGGGACAGAAACTGTGGCAAAGTTTTAGGAGGAGCCACTGTAATCATCCTACCTGATGCTCTGTCTTGCAGGTATTAATAAACATTTCATTTAACTACAGACCCCTCATATCCTGGACATAAATTGTTTCAACTTCTACCCTCTATAGGACACTATAGGGCACTGCACACCAGAACAACTAGACACAAGGACAGTTTTTTTTTTCTGAATGCCATCACTCTGCTTAACAACTAATTCCCACAACACTGTCATATTACCTGCTAAGACTGTATTACTATTATTCTTCTCTTCCTTCCTTGTACGTATCTCTTCCGACTTATGGCTAGAACCATGTTGCTTGTATCTTTAAATTTTATATTTTTATTTGTTTCCTAGTATAATTTATACAATCAATAATTTGATTGCCTATTAGTAACCTAAGATTTACACTAAGTGTTGTATCTTATGATTCTTGATGAATGTATTCTATTTTATTTTTCTGTATGTACACTGAGAGCATATGTACCAAAGACAAATTCCTTGTGTGACCAATCACACTTGGCCAATAAAAAATTCTGCCTATTCTACTATTAATCAAAGAAGATAGCAATAGCAGTTAGACTTATCGGTATATACCGCTTTACAGTGCTTTACAGCCCTCTCTAAGCGAGTTACAAAGTCAGCATATTGCCCCCAACAATTTGGGTCCTCATTTTACCCAACTCAGAAGGATGGAATGCTGAGTCAACCTTGAGCCTGGTGAGATTCGAACTGCCAAATTGCAGGCAGCCGGCAGTCAGCAGAAACAGCCTGCAGTACTGTACTCTAACCACTGTGCCACCATGGGATGATTGTGGTACAGTATATAGGGCACGGACTGGCGTTTCCTTTTTGCTGGCCAGAAAGTACAGTTTTAGTAAATGAGTGTCGGAAAACAATTTGTGTGAGGTTCACAGTTTCCATCTGTGTCCATTAGATTTGGAAACCCCATTGTGATATGGAATGCTGGTTATGATCTCATATCTATATTACTGTTTAAACAGTGCATCTGTGTCCAACCCATATATTCACAATTGAACTCAAATATTACAAAACATCATACTCCCCCAGTGACCTCTTGTGAAAAGAAATCAACCTTTTCGTTTTCAGAAGCATTTCAATCTTCTCAGCTGATTGTCAGCTTAACGGGAATTAAAGGCAGTTCTTAGATTCTCTTCAAATGCCTCCCGTACATATAAGAGTGAAAATGAAATGGTATTCTAACTAGATGGGTAATCAAAAAAAAAAAACTGTGCATGGGGCTTGCATAGCAATTAGAAGAAATTGTAGATGCACAAAAAGAGAACTATTAATATTCAAAGTAGTCTTCCATTGACAATCAGTTGATTTGATATAACTTGCTTCCCGTTACTTTTTGCTACTCAGGCAAATATGTTTTCATCAGTGCCTCTCTAGAAAATATATCTTGAATAGTTTCATAAACCTTAGCAATGCCGGTCAATGTTGTCCTGATTAAAATCTGCCTGACACAGCTCCACTCACTTTAATGAGATTACGCAAGATCTTTTAAAAGTCTATTTGTTTCAACTTGATAGCATACTTTTGCAATGAGTTCGTTAACCAAGACATATTGACTATCACGCTACGATTCTCATGTGCATGTTATGTAAGGCTATGTGTTCAGGGAAGAAAATGCTACTTTTTCTTAACATGGTTTTCATAAATGACCTTGGGAGAGCTATTATCTCTGTCTCTGACTCCCATGTAGGAAAAGAGAATAATAATCCATCTTTTAAGGGTGTAATAAATATACTATAGGTCGCTGTTTGGTCTCCCTTTTATTAATAAGTCAAAGTGATTGATGGGTCTTTGGCTAGTTCTTCTGCTTCCCAAGTCTAAAATCCAGTTAAAGCAAGTAAGGGTGTTAATTCTGTAAATTGTCCTTTTTAACCACCCTATAAACAGTGGCTTGTTGATCAGAAAGATCGGCAGTTCAGCGGTTCGAATCCCTAGCATCGTGTAGCAGAGTGAGCTCCCGTTACTTGTCCCAGCTTCTGCCAACCTAGCAGTTTGAAAGCATGTAAAAATGCAAGTAGAAAAATAGGGACCACCTTTGGTGGGAAGGTAACAGTATCTCCCACATGCACCCCACCGCTGCGCATGAGCAGCAGAGACCCGAAAACCAGCTGGCCAGTAGGAGGTGCACGGACATGCGCGGTGGAGCTGAGATGGGGTCACAGCTCACATGCCCACAGGTTCGCCATCACGGGTCTATGGAGATTCTCAGTCATCCAGGTCATGGTTGTCCCAAAGGTCCTTTTTTCAAGAGGCAACTGGACTTCCTTATTTTTCTTTAAAGACGTTTTGCTTCTCATCCAAGAAGCTTCTTCATCTAGAAATGATGCATCTGGAAAAAAAGTTGCATCTGGAAAAAGCATATTTGGTTCAACTCAGAAAGTTGAACACTATGGGGAGCATTTTATTCAGCATACATTGAATATGCAAAGACAGACGAAGGAATAGGAACTGTATCTTGCACTATGTCACAAGTACCATTCATCCCTTATCAAGAACTTGCAAAAAGTTTCAAGGTTACAAGGAACAGAATGTGCCTCTCTTTTCTTTCTTTTAATACTAGCAATCATTTATCCTGATTATATTTTGAAGCAATATGTTTTCTCTTGTGCTATTACATTCAGGCTTTCCATTTCTTTTGACCATGATAAATAGACATGAAATCATTACCTTGCTCCAGAACCACAGAGATTCGTTGGCAAGGTAACAGCCCTTGCCAACAAGATGAGTAAAAATGTCCAAAGTTCATTAAAATCAGTGTCACAGATTGACATTCACAATAACACAATTTTGGGTGTCTCGAGGGATCCTCATTGATTGAATTCATTGGGACCTACGTCAATATGCATAAGAGAAGTGATCTCATGAGGTTTTTCATGAGGTTTAATACATACATGGGAAAAAGGGAAATTGCAGATACATTATTGTAAGATGAAAAACAGAAAAATTATACTGACTACTGGGCCTCTTAGTTATTAAATAATTGTAGTGCATTCCATCACAGGCTTACCAGATATCTGAACAGGTGAAGAAGGACAGGGGCAATTGGAAATGAGGAGAAAAGAGGACATGTTGTTTGACTTTTTTGACCCCAAAAAATCGCAGTAAAAATTGGAGGGGGGGGATGTACCTCTGAAATTGCTTTTCCCATTATTTTTTCATTTTTTATGTATTTATTTAGTTTGTTAAACATGTACAAGATAGCAGGTATAAGTATGAACATGGACATGAACGAAAAAAATGATTACAAATAAATGGAGACAGTAGGACAGGATGGAAGGCAAACTGGTGTGCTTATGCACGCCCCCTTTACGGACCTCTTAGGAATGGGGTGGGGTAGACAGTTTAAGGTTGAAGCTAGGGGGGGTTGAGGATATAACAATGGAGTCAGCTACAGCATTCCAATCGAGTTTGGAGTGGTTTACCTTGAGTTTGTATCTATTGTTTGCCTGGGTATTATTGACGGTGAAGAAGTCGTTGACAGGCAGGACATTGCAGCATTTGTAATATTTTTTTCCAAAACATAGGCTAATGATAATGCAAGTAGTCTTCAACTTATGACACAATGAAGCCCAAAATTTCTGTTGTTAAGTGAAACATTTGTTAAGTGAGTTTTGCCCCACTTTATGACCTTTCTAGCCAAAATTGTTAAGTGAATCTGACTTCCCCACTGACTTTGCTTGTGAAAAGGTTGCAAAAAAGGACCTCATGATCTTGAGACACTGTGACTGTCATAAATATGAATCCGTTGCCAAGCATCTGAATTTGGCTTGGTGGGCGTGGCATGGCTTGGTGGGCATGACCTCCTGGGCATGGCAGGGGAAGGATACTATAAAATCTCCATTCCCTTCCCACTACAGGGGAAGGATACTGCAAAATCCCCATTCCCTCCCGATCAGCTGGGACTTGGGAGGTAGAGAATAGATAGGGGGAGGGGCTAGTCAAAGAGGGTATTTGAACTACTCAAAATTTTTGCTACCAGTTCCCCAGAACTGGTCAGGATCTGCTGAATATCACCTATGTCATAGGTCACCATTTTTAGTGCTGCTGTAACTTTAAATGGTCACTAAATGAACCATTGTCAAGTGCTACTTGCATAGAATTGCTAACAACATGTTCTACAAATGTTACTATAGGTTACGGCGACATAAATTTAAGAGGGCTGGATTGAAAAGTATTGCCGGAATCAAGAAATAAATTCAACAACATAAATCTCGGATGTCAGGAGTGTCGACACACAAGGAAAAGAAAGAAGCAGACAATACACAAAAGTTTGGATGACTATTGTGAAAGCTGTCCAATTATTATTTTTTTAAGTGAAACACTAAAAAGGGTAGATAATGTGTGATTTTATATGACTGTGCCTGCTGGATGGAGAACATGAGGACAAAAAACTCCTTTTCTCAAACATCTAGTAACCTTATCCATGAGTGGAATTTTATCCAAAGTTTTTCTTCGTTGAAATAATTTCTAAAGTAGATCTGTTTACTGAATGGGAACTGGTAGGGGAAAAATTGCCTACTCTATGTGTTACGAGTTTGTATTCTCAGAGTTAGTCTATTTAATTGGCCAGATTTCTCGGAATGTAGCAGAACACTCTTCTAAGGCTAAATCTCAGTCTGTCCCATATAAAGGCTCATCCTAGCCAGCAGCTATGCCTATGTCATCCCATTCTGACATGGATAAGCCTTCATCATCCCAGCCTTGTAGAATATGTGTCTGCAAAATCCCCAAGGAATAGTCCAGAAAGTTTCTCAAAGAGTCTGTCTACCAAGACATAAATTGGGGTTTGCTTGTTTGTTGCTGCTGTGATAATATCTTCTCCTTGTGCTAACAGCTAACAATGCTTTTATCCTACTGCAACTGCTGATTGGCCTGGAAATTCAGATCAAAAGAATATTGAGACTTCATCTGTAAGTCATTAATTTCTATAGGTGGCGAGGTGGCGCAGTGGTTAGAGTGCAGTACTTCAGCTGACTGCTAGCTGCAGTTCAGCAGTTCAAATCCCACCAGGCTCAAGGTTGACTCAGCCTTCCATCCTTCCAAGGTGGGTAAAATGAGGACCCAGATTGTTGGGGGCAATATGCTGACTCTGTAAACCGCTTAGAGAGAGCTGTAAAAACACAACGAAGCAGTATATAAGTCTAAGTTCTACTGCTATGTTATATACCAGTGATGGTGAGCCCATGGCACGCGAACCTATGGCAGGCTTCAGGGACCGTCCGGAGGCTTCCCTGAAGCCTTCGGAGCGCTTAAAACGACCCTCCGAGCAAACCGGAAATGACTTCCGGTTTGCTCGGAGGGTCATCTTAAGCGCTCCGAAGGCTTCAGGGAAGCCTCTGGATGGTCCCTGAAGCCTTCGGAACGCTTAAAACAACCCTCTGAGCAACCCGGGGGCCTCCGGGGGGCGGGGGATGCTCTTTTCACCCTCCCCAGGCTCCTATAAAGCCTCTGGAGCCTGGGGAGGGCGAAAAAAGCATGTAAAAATGGGGGGGTCGCGCGTTGTGCGTGCATGCGCACCGGGGGGGTCGCGCGGTACATTATGGGTGCGGCACGCCTGCACACGACCCCCCTGAGCTCCCCCCACTAGTGGCACGCGAGCCAAAAAAGGTTCGCCATCGCTGTTATATACGTTACTATATTTGTACTATTGTAAGTCACTAATTTGTATTAATACAATCTAATAAGCACTATTTTTTTCCATTTGATAGGGTCAGTTCTTAAAGACTTCCCAGAGAGGTCCCTGCAGGCTTTCAAATGTGGTTTGTTGTGACCTCCTTCCTACAGCTAAAAGGAAGTGACTGACCCATGGTCACCCAGCTGACTTTTGTGCCCAAGGCAGAACTAGAACTCACGGTCTCCCGATTTCTGATCTGATGCCTTAACTCCTACATAAAACTGGTTCTCTAATAAGTGCTACAATATGATATTGATATAATTTATAAAATAAAAGAATTGATATAAAGTATAAATGTATAAAAATTAAAAATAGCAATAGTACCTAGACTTAAATATTGCTTCTAGTACTTTATGGGTCCTCTAAGCAGTTTAGAGTCAGCATATTGGCCCCCAACGAGCTCGGTCCTCATTTTACCAACCTGGGAAGGATGGAACCTAGCAGTAGAGCACCTAGGAGTAGAGCCTTCTCTGTGATGGGCCCAACCCTCTGGAATGACCTCCCCCCCGATATCAGAACCACCACCGACCTTCCCTCCTTTCGACGAAAACTGAAGACTCACCTGTTCCGTTTAGCCGGCCTGGACCATTCATAACCTTATTATACCTCCTGGCAGATATATTTTAACTGGGTAATTTTAATTGGGTATTTTTTAGGATTGCTGATATACTGTTTTTATTTGCTTTACCTGTACAGTGTCGTATTGCCTCCTCTTCTATGTTTTATGTTTGTATGTTTGTATTCTATTTTATCTGTTTTTTACTGTACACCGCCCCGAGTCCCTTTGGGGAGAGGGGGCGGTATAAAAATCGAAAATAAAGGTAAAGGTAAAGGGAAGAATGAGTCAACCTTGAGCCGGTCGGGATTGAACTGTTGGCAGTGAGCTGCATTAGCCTGCAATACTGCATTCTAACCACTGCGCCACCCCGGCTCTTATTGTATAGATTGTTCTAATATTATTCTAATATTAATAGAATCCAATCAACACAATCATAAGCATCGGGGATGTTGCCTAGTTAGTAACAAAAGATCTGCAAGCAAACAACCATGCTCAGAGAATACAAAAGACTCCACAATATAAACTACTTTGAGGGCCTTTAAAGATTGGACTGTAAAAAAATAGTGGAATGAATTCTCAAAAAATAAAATAAAAACATAAATAGGCTGCAAACCTTGTTTTCTTTTTAATCATGTTCTGTATCATCTCCAATCTTTTTCCTTTCCACAGAAGGTAATCTTTCTTTGAGTCATTTTAAGAGTAATCTCTTAGTGAACAAAGCCAAAAATGAAAAAAAGAAAGGGTACTAACATTCTCTGATTTCAAAGCGTTTTTTTTTTCTTTCTCTTTTCTCCCAAGGAGAAAAGAAGAACAAGGGTATTTTGTAGAAACTTAGGGCTGAAGAAAATCAGTCCCCAAACTATCCATCCCCAATCTTTTAAATGATAATAAAGCTGCGATACATACATACTAGAGGTAGGTTCCTACCAGTTCAGACCAGTTTGGACCAGTTCGGTCAAACTGGTAGTAACTTGGCGACCTGGGTCGCTGGACCCAGGCCTGCCACGCCTCTGAACCAGTTCTCCCAGTGGTGCCATAGGTGCCATCATCTTGGTTTTTGCTTCTGCGCATGCGCAGAGCAATTTTAGTTGTACTGTGCATGCACGCAAAACACACACACACGTGCACCCCTGAGCAAACTGGCAGTAGCAGCTGCCGGCACCCACCCCTGAAACCCACCAGAGGTGGTATTCAACAGGTTCTGACCAGTTCTGGGGAACTGGTAGCGGAAATTTTGAGAAGTTTGGAGAACACGCAAATACCACCTCTGACTGCCCCCCCCCCATCTATTCTCTGCTGATCAGACATCCCAACTGATCAGGAGGAAATGGGGATTTTGCAGTAACCTTCCCCTGGACTGGGGAGATAATTGAGATTTTACAGTATCCTTCCCGTGCCACACCCATCAAGCCATGCCCACAGAACCGATAAAAAAAATTTAATCCCACTACTGATACACATATACACACATATAGATATATAGTATATAAGATATAGATAGGTAGGTAGATAGGTAGATGGATAGGTAGGTAGGTAGGTAGGTAGGTAGGTAGGTAGGTAGGTAGGTAGATAAGTAGATAGGTAGACAGGTAGACAGGTAGACAGGTAGATATACATATAGAGATAGAGATGTGTGTGTATATGCATATATGTGTGTGTATGTGTGTGCATACACACACACACATATGCATACATACATACATACATACATACATACATACATACATACATACATATCTACATACATTTCCTGAAACTTGTTCTGTGTAAAGATATGAAGGAATGAATGCCCTGTAAAGAAAAGGACCATTCAAAGGACGTTCATTGTTCTTGTTCTTGGCATGATCCTGGGTGGTTGACTATCAAGAAGATGCCCAGCCATGTCTAACAATGCAGTTTCTCCCTAAGTTTCATATTCAAAGAACAATGCCTTTGCCTAGGAATTTAGCAATGCTGAAGAAGGGAAGGAGAAGCAGCTTAAAGCATTGCAGGCATTGTCTTGGGTGTACGCATAACTCAGTGGCTATTGCCAACCAGAAATAATGGAATCCATGTTAAGTAATTGTGACCTTCTGTTCTACAGAGACTACAGAGCAACTGTATTTATCACGGATGGTGGAGGATGAAACAAAGGATCCTAGGTAGAATGGAGCACTGCCCTGCCATCTTTTGTTTCAAGTTAGTAGCTGATCTCAGATGTTCCTCAGATTCACTTCTGAGCATGCTAAGGGGGTGGGGGATTTGCTGGATTTCTGCCACAGTTTTTCCTGACCTGTGACTCTGCCACAGAGTCCCAGGTTTCTCGGGCAATGGGTTCTTCATGATGCGATCCCCATACATTAGAACAGAGGTGTCAAACTCGATTTCATTGAGGGTCACATCAGGGTTGCGTTTTACCTTGGGGGGGGGCTTGGTGGACGTGGCTGAGATGGGCGTGACTGGGGTAGATGTGGCTAGCTCGGCATCACTCGTGTCAGGGCGCCTATGGCAGCCCGGGATTTTGGCTCCAGCGGCTTTCTGCAGCCCTCCATTTTTGCTGGCTGAGGCACCGCTGGCCGGTCCTTCACTATTTCGAGGGTGGCCCCACAGTTCTAAGCCTTGAGTTTGACACCCCTGCATTAGAAGGTGCACATTTTCAGGTTGGAAATATGGGGTTTTTTTCCTCAAATGGTAATGCTTACCTCATATTTACCTCATACCTCAGTTTTTAGATAGGATGGAAGCCCAAATGTACAACATACCAGTACTTGGTATGAATACCTCCTCTGATGTAGATGTTTCTATAGTTTAAACAAACAAAGGATCTTATTCAGGGCAGTTTTCTATGTTTTCTCTGGATTTTATTTTGATACGGTTTTTACATTATTTTTATAACAGTGTTCACATTATCATGTTTTTTATGTTTCATATTTATTTCTTATGGTGTTTATGCCTTTTAAAATGTTTTTATGACAGCTGCCGTCCCAAGGATAGCAAAGGAAGAGAATTCAACCACTCACAGCAACTATCTTGCCACTTACACTGATTTTAAGAGCTGTTGTCTATTCTGTGCCTTCTTGGGATGAAGAGGAGTTTAGTTTCTGTTCATAACCTCATGGACCATCTCGGAGAGTGAAGTAGCAATAATTCTTCAGGAGCATCAAGTTCTCAGCTTGATGTTTGGAAAAGTAGGAGATGTGTTTTGAAGGTTAAAAGCCAATGACAAATCAAACTAGTGCATTATTATGCCGCAGTGTCCCACAGAGGCTTGCACTGTAGACAAAGGTTGTAATCATGGATATTTTAGTAAGAGGTTTTAACACCGTGAAGATTTGTTGCCTTCTGACTCCTTCATTTTTCATGAAAAGAAGGTCAAGGGGGTTTCCTGGAGAGTTTCTTTCTTGCTGAAGCATTGCAGCCTTAGCATGTTTAATTTATTAAAAGGAAAACATGGAGTTTGTATCAGGGCATAATTTATGAAGGAAAGGAAGAGCTCATTGCAGCCTATAAACTCATCAAGATATATTCCAATGTGAGCCAAATGGCCCCCCATAGCCTTCTAAAAAGCTGACCCCTTCTGCTTCTGTTGACTGATTTATGTAGCAGTCTCTCCTGGGAATCAGTTATAACGTGGGGTATTTTCTCCTATAACTGCCTTAGTTTGTCATCCTTACAAAAAGTTGCCGTTGCGTTCAGAAATCTGTTTCAAAGTTCATTTTACATTATTTCAAAATAATGAATGGCTGAGATATGATAGTGGGAGAACCTGAAACTGCAATGTGAGTGATTGATGCTTTCTGTGGCTGGGTTGTGCGAAGAGATTGTCCGTCAGCAGCTGGACAATCACTGAGTGGTCAAAGGCATTTGGGGGAGAACATGTCAAAGTTGTTACTTTGGGTTTTTGCTGAAATTCTGCTGCTGGTCATGTTAACCTGAAAAGAATAGCCCTCTGTTACAGAAGGATTGCTGGATGAATTTGCCTATGTCTCCCACTACCACACACAAGTTATATTTTCCAGACATAAGCATTATTTGCCTTTTGACATGATGTTGAAAGAGGGCTTAGTGATGCGATACACAACCAGTTATAGTCTGCAGCTATAAGCGCCTTAGAAAATATAAACCGATGAAGAAACGTATGACTAAAAGGTCACCTAATCAATTTTTGGGAGGTCCAATTTTGAACTCCAAAAGTAGCCTGATCAGTTTTCACCGGAAGTATCTGGAAGTGACTCGGTTTCTTTATCTGAAGCAAGATATAAGAAAGCAAAGCTCCATTTTCCCTGATAGAAAGAAGGTTGCAGATTTTTTTAATGATTATTTTCAACAGAAGAAAATTATCACTCCAGTAATACCAGTGTCAAATTTCAGATACAGACATTGTCAGGAGGGTCTGCAAAGACAACAAATGTTTGTGGGGAATAAAGGTGCTTTTCCTTAGTGCTATGGAACAGACAAACATTCATCTTTTGTTAAAATGAATCAGTCAGTAGGACAAACTAGCTAGCTATTACACATCAAAAAGTAATGCCACACAATTCTTTAGAATGAGAAACTGGACAATGAGAAAAGCCATATAGAAGGTTTCTCTTTGTCTCAAATACAGTGATTTGAAGACAGATGGAAAGAGAATAATAATAATAATAATAATAATAATAATAATAATAATAATAATAATAATAATAATAATAATAATAATAATAATTTATTTGTTAGCCGCACCCTCTCCCGAAGGACTCGGGGCGGCGTACAATAATAACATATAAAATACAAATATGGACAATACATACATAAAATATAGACATATCCATGGAGGAGGTAGACAGATGAATGGAAACAATTAAAATCACAGTTTAAAATCCCCTAAATAAAATCACAAAATTAAAAAACCCGTCAGGAGCGATATGATCAAACTATGGTTGAGCCAGGCTACTTGGAATAGGTGGGTCTTGAGCTTTACACGGAAGGCGCAGAGGTCAGAGGTAATCCTAATATCCGGAGGGAGGTCATTCCACAGGGTTGGGCCCGCCACAGAGAAGGCTCTGCTCCTAGGCGCCGCCCCTCGGCACTGTCTGGTGGACGGCACCTGGAGAAGTCCCTCTCTGTGTGAGCAAATTGGTCGCAGGGATGTATGGGGCAGGATACGATCCCGCAGGTATCTAGGTCCTGAGCCATGGAGCGCTTTAAAGATCGTTATCAAGACCTTGAAACGCACCCGATAGACCACAGGAAGCCAGTGCAGCTCGCGCAGGAAAGGTGTCACATGGGAGTACCTTGTACTCCCCATAATTACCCGCGCGGCCGCATTCTGGACCAACTGTAGTATCCGAGTGCATTTCAAGGGAAGCCCCATGTAGAGAGCGTTACAGTAGTCCAGGCGAGACGTCACCAGTGCATGAGTGACTGTGCGCAAGGCGTCCCGGTCCAGTTGGGGGCGCAATTGGCGCACCAGGTGAACCTGGTGGAACGCCCCCCTTGCCACGGCTGTCACATGGTCATCCATGGACAGCCGGGCATCCAGGAGGACACCCAAATTGCGCGCCCGCTCCACGGGGGCAAGTTGTACGCCCCCGATGGCCAGGGATGGGATTAACTGGTTGAACCGGGGGGCCGGAACCCACAGCCACTCCGTCTTGGAGGGGTTGAGCTTGAGTCGGTTGTCATCCATCCAGACCCGTACGGCTTCCACACACCGGGACATCACTTCGACGGCCTCGTTGGGGTGGTTCGGGGTGGAAATGTACAGCTGAGTATCATCAGCGTACAGATGATATCCCACCCCGAACCCACGGATGATCTCACCCAGCGGCTTCATGTATGTGTTGAACAGGAGTGGCGAGAGGACCGACCCCTGTGGCACCCCACAAGTAAGGGGGCTTAGGGTCGACCTCTGCTCCCCTGCCAACACACGTTGCGTCCGGCCGGAAAGGTAGGAGCCGAACCACCGCAAAACGGTGCCCCGGACCCCTAACCCCTCCAGCCGGTGCAACAGGATACCATGGTCGATGGTATCAAAAGCCGCCGAGAGGTCTAATAGGACCAGGATAGAGGAACAACCCCTATCTCTGGCCCTCCAGAGATCATCCACCAACGCGACCAAGGCCGCCTCTGTGCTGTGCCCGGGGCGAAAGCCAGACTGGCGCGGGTCTAGATAATCATTTTCCTCCAGATGTCGTGGAAACTGATAAGCCACCACACTCTCTACAACCTTCGCCAAAAAGGGAAGGTTGGAGACAGGACGATAATTGGCCAGCTCCGTAGGGTCCAGGGAAGGCTTCTTGAGCAAGGGCCTCACCACCGCCTCTTTCAAGGCGGCCGGAAGAGACCCCTCACTCAACGAAGCATTCACTAGGCCCAGGAGCCAGTCACGTGTAACCTCCCAGGATGCCAGTACAAGCCAGGAGGGGCATGGGTCCAGTAAACATGTGGTAGGTCGCAGTCGTCCACGCATTCTGTCCAAATCCTCGATGGCAACCAAGTCAAACTCCTCCCAGATTGATTTCTCAAGACTCGCCATGGACGTCTCCACTGGGCCACTGAAAGGGACCCAATCCTTCCGGATTTGAGCGATTTTATCCTGCAGGTATTTCCCAAATTCCTCTGCCCTACCCTGTAAAGGGGCCTCCCGCAGCCTCTGGAACAGGAGGGAGCGGGACACCCGAAACAGGGCGGCAGGGCGGTTCTCTGCGGATGCAATGAGAGCAGCACAATATTGACATTTGGCCGCTCTCAGTGCCACAAGGTACGTCCTTAAATGGGCTCATACCTGTGTTCGGTCACATTCGGAACGGGAGGATCTCCAACGACTCTCTAGGCATCTCTTGCGGCGCTTCATCACCCTTAGCTCCTCGGTAAACCAAGGGGCCAGGGTGGATCGTTGCCGCCGGAGAGGCCGCAAAGGCGCCACCCGGTTCAAGGCCCCGGTAGTCGCATTGTTCCACGCGACCACCAGGTCCTCTACCCGAGGGCGGGTCAGGGCTACAGAAGGTGGCCCAAGCTCCATCTGGAACCTCTCTGGTTCCATTAGGCGCCTGGGGCGGAACCATCTAGTGGTTTCCAGTTCCGCCTCCCCGCAGCAGGGGGTAGCACCAGGGAAGTTAAGTCGGAGGAGTGAGTGATCTGACCATGACAGGGGAGTGATGGTTAAGTCCCCTCCTCCCAGATCACTCAACCACTGGCCAGAGACAAAAACATACTCTTTCTACCATCACTACTGCAGCATTTTCTTCTGTGAACCTGTTTTGCCCTTGTTGGTGCAATGCTACTCTAGAAGCACCAAAGAAACAGATTTGAATGCTACTCTAGAAGCACCAAAGAAACAGATTTGAATGCTACTCTAGAAGCACCAAAGAAACAGATTTGAACCAATGTTTTGTGGCATGCAGAAAATATTTAGTCCCACTCTGGGAAAATAAATATCAGTTCCAAGTTATCAAGAACCAAGTTTCCATTAAACCCCACTGCAGATATTATCAGGCTCTTGGTAGCCAGCTTTACTGATGCATGATGAGTCTTCTTTAACAACATTTATTAAAGGGGAAAGAATTAGGTTAGGGAGTGGTGCTGGATGCCTTGAAATAAGCAGTCCTTTCTACTTTTGAAAAGTCCTTTCTTGGATATAGCCATCTTAGAAAACTGCCACCCCATATTCTAATGCCCTTTCAAGGAAAGATTGTTGAGAAAGTGATGAGGATGCGCCTGTATAGCTCCATAGAGGAAATGGGTTATCTGGATGCTTTTCAATCAGGGCTCATGCGCAGATTCAGGGTTCAGTTACAGTTTATGCAATAGAAACCACACGAGTCACTCAAGGTTATCACCTCTGTAAAGTCTTGGATTGGGAGAGTACCCTTATTGAGCCTCTTAAATGTTTCAGCAGCCTTTGACACCATTGTTCATCTTTGTCTTGATATCTGTAAGGGTTAGGAATGGGAGGTGCTGTTCTACATTGTTTTTTCCTGAATGGGCACTTCTGATTCAGGATATTAAAGAAGGCAAGTCAATTTGATTGTTGCTATCTTATGTGGTCCCTGTTTAATTACTAGCAGGTGCATGATTTGGGAGTTCTCTTAGATTCATAGGTAAAGGTCCCCCCACACAGGTGTGCTAGTTGTTTCCAGCTCTAGGGGCAGTGCTCATCTCCATTTCTAAGCTGAAGAGACAGTGCTGTCCAAAGAATGTGGTCATGTGATCCATGACTAAACACCGAAGGTGCATGGAGCACTGTTACCTTCCTACAAAAGTGGTCACTATTTTTCTAGTTGCATTTTGCACGTGGTTTCAAACTGCTAGGTTGGCAGAAGCTGGGACAAGTAATGGGAGCTCACTCCATTACATGGAGCTAGAGATTCGAACTGCTGAACTGCCAAACTTCTGATGGACAAGCTCAGCATCTTAGCCACTGAGCCACTGCATCCCTTAGATTCATAGCTACTGCTTATAAGTAGGTGGAAGCTGTGGGTAGATCTTCAGCTGCTGTGCCATTTTTGGACCTTCCTGAAGCAAGCGCATGCACTAATCACTCAGGGTGAAATTACTATCATGTGCTTTACCTGAAGTTGTCCCTGAAGAATAGCAATAGCATTTAGACATCTATACCTCTTCACAGTGCTTTACAGCCTTGTCTAAGCAGTTTACAGAGTCAGCATATTGCCCCCAATAATCTGGGTCCATTTTACCAACCTCGGAAGGATGGAAGGATGAGTCAACCTTGAGCCTGGTGGGATTCGAACTGCCAAATTGCAGGCAGTCAGCAATCAGCAGAAGTAGCCTGCAGTACTGCATTCTAACCACTGAGCCACCACAGTATAGAATACTCATAAACTACAATTAGGGTGAAATGCAGTTATTTCATTATTAGTGAATGAGAGCCACCAAGATCATATAACTATATAACATGTACCTGACCAATTGTTGCAGATCTTACACCAATTTACTAGTAAGTTTCTAAGTCCAACTGAATATGTTGGTTCTTATCTTAAGCTCTTTATTGTTCAAGGTACATTCAATATCATCTCCTTCAGAGAAAACCAACCCATTCAGCATTAGGTAAGATACTACCATATCAGTTCACTCCTTAAATGAGGTTCTGGAGAGCAGGGGAACATATTTCTTGATTAAAAACATCAAACTTTAACATTTCTTACAACTGGAATTGCACATTTTGTCACTTAATGTGATGTTTCTAAAGATGAGGCTTTAATATATGCTAGGGAATTTTGATTTTTACTCACTATTGTTTTAACAAAATATTGTTTTGTTGCTATTAAGTTTTATTGTTTTTCTAATGGAACTATTATAAAATGTCAGAACTCTTGTGGAGTGGCAATATTCCAACTGAATGTTACGATAAACAAAAACTGTTTCAAAACTGCATTCCAGCAATAGGCAGCCACAGACGGAAATGTTATAGAAGTAAGTCTGTTCTTTGTTGACTAAACACATAGTCAAAAATACAGATATCTCAATCCAGCTATTTCTGTAGGAGATGACCAAGCTGAATCCGAGGTAGGGATCAAACACACTAATAGTCCTGAGTCCCTGCATAACCACAAGAAACTCCACACCAGAACAACTAGACCAGTGGTGGGTTGCAGGCGGTATGCCCTGGTATGGGCGTACCGCTACCTGCCGGGAGCACCAGGTACCTTTTCGGTATGGTGCTCCGGAGGGCCCATCCACCCGCCCCAGCTACTTACCTGTATTTGAGCTCTTTGGTGCTTCCGCACACGCGCACAGAGCGTACGGCGCCTGCGCAACTCTCCGCCGAGCAGCTGGAATGTCGTGGAAGCGTCGCGGAGGCATCTTGAAGGTAAGGACACATGCACCCACTGCACGCACATGCATTTGGTGGACACCGGGCCCCGTTGAACCGTACCGGTTGAACGGGATCCGGAACCTACCAGTGAACTAGACACAAGGACAGTTTTTTCCATCACTCTGCTAAATAACTAATCTCCACAACACTGTCTAGTTATCTACTAAGACTGTATTACTATTATTCTTCTCTTCCTTCCTAGTACCCATCTCTTTCCTAGTACCTATCTCTTTCCAATTCTGACTATTACCATGTTGCTTGTACCTTTAAAATTTATATTGTTTTATTTGTTTCCTAGTATAATTTGATTGCTTATTGTTAACCTATGACTATCACTAAGTGTTGTATCTTATGATTCTTGATGAATGTATTCTATTTTGTTTTTCTTTATGTACACTGAGAGCATAGGCCCCAAAGACAAATTCCTTGTGTGTCCAATCACACTTGGCCAATGAAGAATTCTATTCTATTCTATTCTATTCTATTTTATTCTATTCGATTCTATTCAAAAGTCCTGCTACCTCACAAAGGGTTTTCTGCCCTCACAAAGGTCCTACTCTCACAAACCAGAATTTCTTCAGGCCTGTCACACATTCAGTTGCTCAAGCTTTGATAATACATAATACATTCCAGAATGCAAAATGTCTCTTCTGCTTCCTCTTCCTCCTCTACCTCCTCTTCTTCCTTCTAATATTCCTATTATTGTCGGAATAATAGGCCACAGAAATAGATACTTGAGAGGGGCTGTTGAATTTAAATTACCATATAGAGAGACCTGATATGTCTTTTTGTGAATGAAGCTCCTTTTCTCAGCTTTTTTTTTTTGTCTTCCATGATACTGTCACTAAAATCTGTCTAGTCTGTCTATCATAATGAAAACATTCAAGGTACCCATTATATTATTCATTGGCACACATTTTAATATTCCGTCCTCCTCTTGGCTGATGAGTGGCTGAGATGGAAGCTTTCTTTATTCCAGAATATTCTCATCAAGAAAGACCAGGAAAGAACAGCCTCCTTTATGTATCCGTTATTTTCTATCACCCTTTGCAGTAAGGCCAGTTTGAGGGGAGAGAGATTTGCAGTGCTGGTAGTCCTTGACTTACCACAGTTCATTTAATGACCATTCAAATTTACAACAGAACTGAAAAAAGGAACTTATGACCATGTTTCGCACTGACAGCCTTTGTAGCATCCCATGATCACGTGATCAAAATTCAGATGCTTGGCAACTGACCGATACTTATGAGAGCGTGGCTGGATCCCAAAGTCATGTGATCACCTTTTGCAATCTTTTGACAAGCAAAATCAATGGGGAAGCCACATTCACTTAACAACCGTGGTACTAACTCCATGATGGCGGAATTATGGCACACATGCCACATGTGGGATGCGGAGCCCAGCTCAACTCCACCGGGCATGTGTGAGCCTGTGTCAGCTGATTTTAGGGTCTCTGCCGTGCATGTGAGATACATGCATGCATGTGGGGGGGTGCACGCAGTGGGGGAGCACGGGGAGGATGCGGCGTGGGCCCCCCCGCGCAGCCCCTTTTTTGTTTCAGGAGGCTTTAGGGAGGCCTGCTAGACCCAAAATTGGGCACGGGGGGTTGCAGACATGCACGGGGATTGTGCGCATGCGTAGAGGTGGGGAAACACGGGGGTTTGTGCATGTGGGCAGGGAACAGGGGGCATTGTATTATAGGTGTGGGCACGCACATGCGTGCTATTGTATGCCTGCGCACAGTTTTGACACACAAGGAAAAACAAGGTTAACCATTACTCTACCAACTTATCAACAGCAGTGATTCACAATTTTGGCAAGAAATGATGTAAAATGGGGCAAAACTCACTTAACAAATGTCTCACTTAACAACAGAAATTTTGGGCTCAACTGTGGTCATAAGTTGAGGACAACCTGTATTGGCTTTCAGAAATTGTGGGGTATATAAGGAGAGGAGCAGGCTGAAGCAGACTTTGGGCAAGTAAAGACACAAAAAGGAAAAGTTGCCCAACAAAATTTTTTTTAATTAAAGAATTTAATGGTTTTACAAATATTTCCCCTTCCCCTTCCCTCCCTCCACCACAACCCTAGCCCTCCCCCAACCCTCCCTCCCCCCTACTCCCAGAGCAAAATATAGGGTATAAATGTTTAACAATCATACACTAACTTAAGCTAACTAACTATAGCATCCTATCTACTCTTGTACTTTAACTCCCCTTTTATTAAACTAACTTTGGATAAATTGTAACATTCCTTGTTCATTCATAAGCTAATTGGAATTTCTTAGTCCGATATTTATTTTGAATGTAGTCAATCCATCTTTTCCATACCAGCTTGTATTTCTCACCTGAATAATCCTTCAAATATGCTGAAATTTTGGCCATCTCTGCTAAATTTGCTACTTTTAACGTCCATTCTTGAATAGTAGGCAGTGTTACCTGACCTAGAGATAAGGCCTTTTTCTGAGTTATTCAGAAAGATTTTTCTCTGGACTTAATTGGGAAAAAAATAGATTTCTCACTTGAGCTTTCTCACAGTTATCTGTTACATGCTGTGATTATTGAAACATACTGGTTTGAATTTAAAAAAAATGATTCTGTAAAAATTAATGTATGTAGAATATCATTGTTTTAGAGGTAGACTGTGTGATTTGGACATGACAATTCCTAAATAACATCAGATATTATAGCTGGTGAAACAGCCACCAGACCTTGGAGAATAGGTGATTTGTTTCAGACAATATTGGGCTTTGCTGTAATGGTTAGGTCACATTACTGCCCTTTTAGTGGGGTGTCAACAGCCACGTTCTAAAAATAGTCAGGGTTAGGGCAAAGAATTAAGAAGAGTCATTTGCTTTAATTTGATTGAAGTGTGAATGGAATTAGAATTAAATTTATTATATAACCGGTTCAAAGGATGACACCTGCTGTATTTAATAGCACGGTGCCAAATTGTTCATTCCTCTTTAATCTTGTTTGTGAAGGTGGAAAGCAAATTAAAGAGGTACCAATAGAAATTGGGAAGAAGGCAAATTCCACTGGAAGTTTAAAGGAGGACAATGTTTCTTATTTTTACCCCTTTCTTTTCTTGGACATTGAAATGGTTCTTAACATGTACCTGACCAGTTGCAACAGTCCATCTATATACTTCCACCCCCACTTGCCAGCCACACCTGTGAAAATTCTATCTGCTCACCTCTGGAAAATAGTTGAAGATTTGCTTTGAGCAAAGCAACATTTGCAGTAGTATTTTTAAGGTCTAAATAAGGGGCGGTACAATTATTACTATTGCCCTACCCTACCTCTTTGAATTTTACCCAGAATTATTTTACACACTGCAAAGAAGCCCCCCCTCCAAAAAAGGAAGTGTGACTTTCATAGAGACTAAACAAGCTCTCAACAATAAGAACGTTTAAATTCAATACCATACTAGTGTAGGAAGTTAAAATCCATCCCTCTCCTAGAAGAATGAAATATCCTAGGAAATATTGAAAAGGCAGAATATTATATTTCCCTGGATATGTAAAGGGAGAAATATGTTTTACAGACAAAGTAGCTCCCTGCAGCTTCCTGCCCATCCCCCTTTGTCAATGAGCCATTAAGATGCCCAAGCCAGACTATTCTACATAATAAAAGTTCTCCCCTTCAGCTTCAGGGTGATGGGATTAAGGCATGATAGTATTAGCCCTTTACCCCACTCAGCATATGGCATCTGGATACTCAAACTTGGACTCAAAACAAAGCCTAGATGGCCCCATGGGAGTCTGACAACCAATCAGAATACATTTCTTACACAGGAACAGGAACCAGAGAGGTGGGGCCGAACAGAGAGTATAAAGCCAGGAACTTTCAGCCATTTGCTCTCTCTCTCTTTGTCTTCACCCAACATTGAAGCATGTGATCACCTTTTTCTGTTCAGGACTCAAGCCATGTGGTCCTGTCCATCATTAAACCATCTTTCCAAGCAGTCTCCATGTCTCCAGTGTCTTTTTCCTCACTTGGAGCCGAACCCAGAAGGACATTTCTTACAACACTAATTTTGATTCATATTTCCCTTCTCTCAGATTAAAAAAGTGGAATTCAGTGGCAAGTTTAGAGAAACTCTGCAGCTGGACCCTGTTAGTCTTCCCAAGTAAATTCTAGATGAACAAATTCTACTGTATTGTATGGCTAGATTGCTAGTCTGAAGGTACAAACTTCCCAACATCCCTTTTAACCACCCAATCAATTCGGATGGGTCCTTCCTAAGTTTCTTCCTCTGACTATTAAGCCATTAAGGGCTCCTCCCTCTCTTGTCCGATCATTTCCTAGGCAGCATCTCTTCCCCTCATTCCTCAAGATCAGTCTGATATATTTTACATTCCCCAGAGTTTGGCCTAATTATGTACATCTCTGGCACCTCTGCTATGGACCTCCCCACCTCTCCATCAAACATCATCTGCTAGCAGGTTGAACAATAGTGTATTTAGCAATTTGTCATTTTGGCAACAGATCTCAGGCAGTGGAAGTTCCTGTGGTTTTTCAATTGGGCTAATTCTAAGCACAGATCTAACACTTGTCTGAAATGGATTAAACCTGAGTCCAAAATTGGCCTTGTTGAAAGTCAGTAGTCTGAAGGAGAGTTGTGGGTTTGAGTTAGATTGAATGAAATGGAAGGGACCTTGGAGATCTTCTAGTCCACCCCCCTGCTCAAGCAGGAGAACCTATACTGTTTCAGATAACTGACTGTCTAGATTCTTCTTAAAAACATCCAGAGATGGAGCTCCCACAATTTCTGAAGGCAAGCTGTTCCACTGGTTAATTGTCCTCACTCTTAGGAAGTTTCTCCTTAATTCCAGGTTGCTTCTCTCTTTGATTAGTTTCCAACCTTTGTTTCTTGTTCCTGCCTGTTGGTGCTTTGGAGAATAATCTGACCCTCTCTTCTTTGTGGCAGCCCCTCAAATACTGGAATACGACTATCATGTCACCCCTAATTCTCCTTTCCTTTAGACTAGCCAAACCCAAATCCTGCAGCCATTCTTCATATGTTTAAGTCTCCAGGCCTTTGATTATCTTAGTTGGAGATAGTCGTTCTACTAGTGAATCAAATCATGTCCTTATAGCCAGAAGCACTTAAAAAAACGATAGCCATCTAGACAGAACCGCTCCCAGGAGTAAAAACTGTAAAAATACTGCTTTGTTGGCCACTATATTGGCAGAATACCTGGAATACATTCAATGGGCAAAAACCAATTCTCATTCAGCCACTCAAAGTCTCTGGGAGCCAGGCAACATATATATTTAATTTGTTATGGTTGCTCATACAGTCAGCCTGGTGTTTAAACTGGATTTGGAATTTTTTGTCAGGGGAAGAATTATTTCACCCTGAACTAGACGAGGCTTAGACCGCGGCATTTCCAAACAGGCATATTCTTTAAGGTGCGAAGAAAAGAAATAAAGAAATCCCGGAGAACATATTCTAATTAACAACAAACTTTAATACAAAAATAATAAATGGAAATAAAACAAAAACTAACTAATTGTTACATTTTGGAAAAAGCAATTCTGTCTGCCAGTTTTTCTGGTAGACGGACAAAGATCAAAAGGGAAGAGAAGAGTCTGGAATGTGAAGTAATAAAAAAAGATAAGCATGCGCAGTACATCATTGTCAGATAAGACCTTATGACCTGCGCAGTAACTCTTTCAGTAATTATTTTAGTTTCATTTCGTCAGTTCATGCTAGCAAACAATTTAACGCAGTGACATTTTTGTCCTTCTATCTAGTCCTTTCCAACATAGACAGATGCTATTGTTTAATAAGTGTATTGTCATAGGTGTAAGCTGTTCCAAGTGAAGCTGCCTTTTGCAATTGACTGATGGTGATTTTGTCAATGTTGATAATAATTAAGTGGTGCTCCAGATATTTGGAGAAGGAGGAGGAGGATTATCCATAGTTTAAGTCAATCTCCTGTCAGCACAGGTGTTCAACTTAGTCAAAAGAATGTTCAACCCCCTTTAGAAAACCAATCTAATGTTCTTTCAAAAGAACATTGATTTAATGTTTAAAAGGAGCTTGCATCAGACCTAACAAGCATATTCGGGTATCACAATCTGATATTATACATGGCAATATGTGTAATAATATTATACATATTATTATAGATGGCCATGGAGGGCAACTCTCAATGACTAGAACAAGGAAGTATACTTGCACCAGTCTAAATTTCCCAGTATGATTTGGGCAGGTGTCACCCCTGACTGCAGCCACATGAACTATGTTTGATTCTATCCACTGCATACGTTTGTTAGAAGACATTGCTTAAAACTGGAGTAGCTAAATACAACTTTAAGCTGCCTCATGTGATGAACACAAGGCCATGAGGATGTCAAAAAAAATGGTTGCCAGGTCATATTTGTTCCTGCAGGTAGGGGACATGAATACAAAAAGACAAATTCCCATAGATTCTTCATCTAAGGACACATCTAGATCAAACATTAGCCATTGCCACTGGAATTCAAAAGGAAATGCAGTACACCGTGGTGGAGAAGTGAATATAACAGTGCAGCCATTTGTGTTTTTTTGGGACCAACATAGCAATGTGCGTCTGTATCAAAAACCTTTTCAAGCAGATGGCACCATGCCTGTGGGAGGGAGGAGATGACAGGCACTGATTTTGCTGCTGCCAATGTAGAATTTTATATGAGAGTAAGTCTGAGCAATTTTCCTATCTAATAGAGTTGTCGGGTTATAAACAGTTGCTGTGGATGAGTTTGGTTTGACTGACTGTGTAGTAAGCCTGGATCTCTGCCAGATATGCATGCTGCTTAGTGCTTTAAAATAATTGCCAGCAACTTTCATTTTTAACATGGTATAATAAACCATGCAATCATCTAAAATCTGGAGGAATCTGATAGCCTCTTTTCCACTTACGAATTCTATTGTAAGGCATATGCATGAGAATAGAATTTGTTCCTTAAACCAAAAAAAAACTCCTGATTTTTTTATTACCATGGACTAATATGACTCTTCTTCTTCAGCGTGAACTCCTTAAAATTCTTGGTCTTCTTTTTCTGCAGCTCAGGTTTGAGTTTTGTGGCAAGTTAGTTCATCTGGATAATCCATTCCTCTCCTCCATCCCATTCCTTCTGAAACCCAAGGAGAAATGGCAGCTGCATTATGATGGCTGCATTATGACACTTATATGAGAAAGCGAAATGGATCACTTTGGAGCAACTCTTTCACGTGGCTTTTAAGAACATTGCCCAATAAAATATGTTGAAGCAATATACGCTTTTGGCAAGCTCAGCAGCATCCAGCTTTGTCCCCAGAGGATGTCTTAATGAAATGCAGACGGCTTGGCATTTCATTGGATGTCAGACTTCTGGAGCATCAGTCACGACTGACAGCTGATCAGGAAAAGTGTCCAAAATACATTGGATGGGAGCTTGTCAGGGGCTACTGTGCATATGATTTATACCCTGGTTATAAGTGATGGTGAGAAGACAATACTTGCCACATCTTTCAATCGAGAGGAAAATGACCTACTTATTTGTCATAGCAATTTTCCAGCTTACTCACCAATTGACAAAATTGATGCAACCCTCTTCGTGTTAATGCAATTCAAATGGACAAACGCTGCACGTAAAATAACGATGAATTTAAGCACCCCTTTAATACTGTTAGATGCTCAGTATTCCTGTGGTTGCTAGACTACGTTCTTGGGATAGGCACCACTTCTTGATCTGTTCTCTGGCAAAGTCCATTTTGGTATTTCAACATTCCATAAACCTCCATCCATCAAGATGTATGCGTGCCAGCAGATACAGCATAATTCGTGGATTTTGGATGGTTAAAGGAGGGAATTGAGATGAGGGAAGACACACACACACACACACACACACACACACACCATTGTGACATTGCCAACTTCATATTCTTATTTCCTTCAATGATATGTGGCATATCTTCTATATCAAGGGTGCAAACTCAAGGCCTGCGGGCCTGATCCGGCCTGCATGGTGCTTAAATCTGACCTGCAGGGCTGGCCTAGGAATATCAAAGTACTCCCAGCATTACTGCTGGTTCAGTGGGCGCAAAAAAAAGATAGTGGCACCGTAGGAGAACCGTTTTGGGGGCATGGCAGGCCTGGGTCGCTGCCAGTTCCAGTGACCCAGGCTGCCAAACAACTACCAGTCTGAACCAGTAGGAACCCACCTCTGCCGCAGTGTCTCTTGTGGCTAAAATGGGCTATAGGTGGGGGGGGCTGTGCCTTGTTTTCACCCTCCATGGCCTCTGTAGCACTCTGCTTGCTGAAAACAGGCCAAAAATTGGGCCAAAAATGGGCCAAAACCCCAGAAAACGGCCCAGAAAATGGCCCAGAAAACACCACAAAAATGGGCCACGCAGCTCATTTTCAGCTGGCAGAGTCCTGCACGAGGCCATGGCGGGTGAAAATGAGGCATGGGGGAGTGCACGTGGACACCTCCCCATGCCTCGATTTGGCCAACACAGTGCTGCAGGAGGCATCCATCCTTGCACCACCACCCTCCGCCACCACCCTCCGCCGGCCCGCAGAGGAGAACTTCAATGCTGATTCAACCCTCAAAGAAATCCAGTTTGACAACTCTGTTCTGTAAGTACAGCATATATATATATATATATATATATATATATATATATATATATATATATATATATATATATATATATATATATATATATATATATATATATATATATATATATATATATATATATATATATATATATATATATATATATATATATATATATATATATATATATATATATATATATATATATATATACACACACACACACACACACACACACACACACACACACACAAAATAGCCTAGGCTTGTCAGCTGTAGCAACCTGCCTATGTAATGCATTTATGAGTTGGTAAGCATTGTACGTCTTGTAAGTTTGGTGTATGACTCTCTCAGCCTTAGGAAGCAGGCAACAGCAACCTACTTCTGAAAATCCTGCCAAGAAAACCGCAGGGTCTAATCCAGGCAGTCACCCAGAGTCAAAATTGACTTGAAGGCACACACAAAAATGTGTACTGGCTTTACCCTAGTGTTGTCCTCCTACTTCCATCCTATGGAAACCTGACTAAAAGACACCCTGATCTTGTCTCTAACGTAGCCCAAGAATACTTTGGCAAGGAAACAAACTTTAGGAGAGAGAAAGGAAAATGTATCTAAAAAAAACCAACAGATTTGGGATCTCACCTACTTTGGACGCTAGTTACTCCAACATCTTGCATAAACCTGCCCCCAATAATTGTTCCCATAGTTGAGGTGGGGGGGAGAGATTGCTGCATTCTAAATTGTTTAATTTGTTATTCCACTGATCACCTATGCCCGTGATAACGAACCTGTGGCACAAATGCCACCGGTGGCATGCTCTCTGTGGGCACATGCACCATCGCCAGCTGCTCTTCAGAGTTCCATCACACGCATGCGGCTGGACAGCTGGCCACCACACATGCGCATGCCAGAACCCAGAAGAGAGCAGCTGGCCAGTGCACATGCATGACTGACCAGGTGACTGCGCACGCATGCGTGCGATAAAACCTGGAAGAACAGCTGGCACCGCATGCATGTCTTCGGGGTTTCAGCACTCCAGCGCATGCACATACCCGCACTCCAGTTTCGGGACTCGGTGCCGAAAAGGGTAACCATCACTGACATATATATTTGTTTCATAAGGTACTTAGGGGTATTCTGAGCTGGTAAATATATGCCTAAATATATGCCTAATTGTGGGGTACTAAATGATATAATGAGGCTAAGGAAAATGAAATGAAAAAGCACAGATCTTGTGATTTGCATTATAATTAGCATATAATTAAGCAGAGGGATTATTCACAAGCTGAAGATAACACAAGCATACTATCGCTGATAAACTAGCAACAACAGTAGAGGGACAAAAATCCATTATCTGGATTTACTATTGAACTTGTTTATAAAGTGTAATTCATCAGTTTCAGACCAGACTTCCCCACAGAAATTCCTTTCTTCAAATATGGCCTTTTAAAGATAAGAGTAGAGCATGGGGTGGTTGGAAAGATTTCCCACTGAATTCTGTATAGTGCCTTTTCTAGTAGCAAATTTGTGCCATGCCCAAATGTATCATTTACCTGAGTTTCAGATGGGTTTCAAAATGTCCCTTAGTTACGGTGAATAGTCTCATTGCCTGAAGCATGAGTCAGCAAAACCTGAAGTAAAATAAAATTCAAGATGGATTTAAAACTTTGCCAATTGACAGTTTTCATCGTTTTATTCTTTCTAACCCAGTGGGGTGTTATATAAAAATTACATAAAAGACTTAGGGAATTTATCTATTTATATCTTATCTACTCATCCGCAAAATTCTCTCCCCAAACTACACAAAATAGGATTTAATTTTTGCGCCAAGAAAAAGAAATATTATGCTAAAAATGAGCCATTTTAGGCTGAGGTCTATGGAGAAGAGTAATTCAGGTAGAAAGATAACAAATTTGTCCAGTGGAACAGATAACAGGACAGCACGTTAAAGATTTTAACAGAGAAAATCTCTGTGATCTCTAGGAGTCGAAACTGATTTGGTGATAACATGTTGAGGTATTGTTAAATTCTTCTTTTTAAGTCCCCTTCCCTTTTTCTTCTTGGTCGCATGACCTACAGAACAGTATATGCAGCTCATCCAATATCACAGGGACTGCCACAAAGAAGAGGGAGTCAAGCTATTCTCCAAAGCACCTGAGGGCAGGACAAGAAGCAATGGGTGGAAACCATGGGTGGCTTCCAGCAGATACTACTGCTGGTTGGCTTGTGGGTACTCTGCATGCATGCATGCGCAGTACAATTAAAATTCTTCTGCACATGCGCAGAACTGAAAAACAAGATGGTGCCATCTAGGGCGCTGCCCAGAGATCTGGTGTGTGGGCATGGCAGGCCTGGGTCACTGCCGGTTCCAGCGACCCAGGCCACCAAATAACTACCAGTTCGGCTGAACCAGTCTGAACCAGTAGGAACGTACCACTGGTGGAAACTAATCAAGGAGAGAAGCAACTTAGAACAAAGTATAAATTTCCAGACAGTTAGAACAATTAACCAGTGGAACAACTTACCTCCAGAAGTTGTGAATGCTCCAACACTGGAAGTTTTGAAGAAGAAGTTGGATAACTGTTAGATCTGGGCAACGAGAGAACAGATCCTAGACGGAACGTTGCGGTTAGTAACATAGTCCTTTAGGTACGTTGGTGTTTGTCTTACTCGGGAGGAGCGTCGCAGTTCGGGTTGGTTAGAAGTAGTTGCAGGATCGGTTTCTTCCTGTGTTTCGTTTCCAGGCGTTTGCAGGCTCTCGTTGCTTTGGCGTTCGGGGATTTGCTCGCTTTCGTTGCTTGGGGGTTGTTCCGCTTCGCGCTCGACCTCTTGTTCTGTCCTTGGCTCGCAGGTGTCGTAGTTCTCTGTGTTAGGGCTCTCGAGTGGCTGGCTTTGCAATGGCAGGTAGCTCTCGTTTTCTGTTCGTAGATCTGAGTGCGCCAGGCGACCCCGTAGTTGATCGATGTGCCTTTTCCAGTGCCGCCCATCTTCTAGTTCCAACAGATACGATCGTGGACCCGTGATGCCAATGACCTTTGCCGGCATCCACAATGTCCCCCCGGCATAGTTGTGGGCGTATACTGAATCCCCTATGCTAAAACTCCGAATTTTGCTTGTAGAGTCTGGGGGAGCTGTGGCAGAGTAATTTGGGTGAAGACGGTCCAGGTGAGACCGTAGACGGCGGCCCATGAGTAGTTCAGCGGGGCTCCTACCCGTCGTTGCGCTGGGGGTAATGTGTTGGATCAATAGGTAATGGTCGATGCGTGTTTGCCAATCACCTGGACCCATCCTAGCGAGGGCCTCTTTTGCGAATCGCACCATTCTCTCCGCCTGTCCATTTGATGCCGGATGGAATGGCGCGACGAGGGCGTGCCGAATTCCCTGACCTGCTAGATATGTCTCAAATTGCATGGCCGTGAACTGGGGCCCGTTATCGGAGACCAGGAGGTCGGGCAGGCCATGAGTGGCGAAAAGTCGCCGTAGAACCTTAATGACTGCCTCTGCCGTGGTTGAAGTCATTAGGACTACTTCTAGCCATTTTGAGTATGCATCCACAACTATAAGGAAAGTCTGACCTTGGAATGGCCCTGCGAAGTCGATGTGTATTCGCGACCAGGGTGCTTTAGGCTTCTCCCATTCTGTGGCGGGCGCTTCCGGGGGTGCTGGTCTCGATTCCTGGCATGGGTCGCAAGTGGCCACCCATTCCTCTATTTCTTTGTCCATATTTGGCCACCAAACGTAACTTCTTGCTAACGCCTTCATCCTAACAATCCCCAGATGACCAACATGTAAAGCATCTAATACATTCCTATGCAAGGCATACGGAATAACGACTCGATCCCCCCACAATAAACAACCTTGTAACACTGAGAGTTCATCCCGTTTTGACCAAAACACTTTGAATTCCGGGCCCATGTTTCCCTTCGGCCACCCCCTCCAAACCCAAGTTTGAACTTGCTTTATTAAATTGTCTTTAGAAGAAAACCTTGCAACATCGTAGGAAGAAACTGGTCCTGAGTCCAAACAATCAATGAGCAGCACCGGTACTTCGGGAGTGGGGTCTGGCAAAAGGTCCGGTAGTGGGCAACGGCTGAGTGCGTCTGCGTGTCCTAGAGTGGAGCCCGGTCGATGAATTAACTTGTATGAGTACGCAGCCAGGAAAACAGTCCACCTGGTCATGCGTGGAGAAAGGGAGACTGGAGTGGGGCGGTTTCCCGCCAAAAGTCCCAACAACGGTTTGTGTCCGTAATCAGTTCAAAATCGCAGCCGTAGAGGTATTCGTGGAAACGTTTTACTCCAGCTACAGCAGCTAGCGCTTCCCTGTCCATCTGGCTGTAATTCCTCTCGGCCGATGAAAGAGTCCTGGAGTAGAAAGCGATGGGTGCTTCTTTTCCGTCTGGCATCCGGTGGCTGAGGATCGCGCCGACTCCAAAAGGTGATGCGTCGCAGGTCAATACCAGCGGTAGTGTCTGGCTGTATTGGACTAACAGCGAGTCAGTGGTGAGCAGGCGCTTTACTCCAGCAAAAGCTGCTGCTTCGGATCGTCCCCATTTCCATGGTGTGTTCCTCTGGAGTAGACGGTGTAGTGGCTCAGCAACGGTCGCCTTCTGTCTCAGAAAAACGCTGTAGAAGTTAAGTAGTCCGAGGAAGGCCTGCAACTCGGTCTGATTCCGTGGTGTGGGGGAGTCCTGGATCGCCTTAATTTTCTTTGAAGTGGGGTGTATTCCCTGACCATCGATTCTATAACCCAGGAATTCTACGCTAGGCACGTTAATTTGGCATTTTTCCTTTTTGAGGCGGAGACCCTTTTCTCTGATTCTGGCCAAAACAGTTCTGACTCTTTTATTTAATTGCTCCTCGTTTGCAGCGGACACCAAGATGTCGTCAAAATAGGGGACGACTCCCGGTATCCCTTGCAAAAGTCGTTCCATGACGCTCTGGAACAATCCTGGAGCAATACTCACACCGAATTGTAGCCGGTTGCATTTGAATGCTCCTCTATGCGTCACTATAGTTTGGGCCTCCGCTGTGGCGCTATCTACGGGCAGCTGCTGGTAAGCTTGTGCCATGTCTAATTTAGCAAATACCTTTCCTGGCCCCAACGAGTGCAATAAGTGCTGTACTACAGGCACAGGATATGCGCTTTGTTGTAGCGCGACATTAATTGTGCATTTATAGTCCGCGCAGATGCGGACTGATCCGTCTGGTTTGACTGGGGTCACAATGGGCGTTTCCCAACGCGCGTGATCCACCGGCTCAAGGATTCCTTGCTCCACTAACTTATCTATTTCCTTATCTATTTTTGGGCGGAGTGCAAAAGGCACTCGTCTCGGTTTAAGTCGGATTGGCGCCACTTTGGGGTCTAAATTGAATGAGATCGGTTTACCCACATACTTACGAAGACCGGGGCTGAACACATCCTCGAACTCCTTAAAAATCTGCTCAGCGCTGCTGTTTTCCACGGCGTTGATTCCGGTGACTTCTAGCCCCAAGGATTCAAACCAATCCAGTCCTAGGAGGTTTTGTAATGGTGCGCTGGCGATGGTCACGGGCAGCTGGGCTACAATGTCCTTGAAACGGATCTGGAACATGCCTTGGCCCACGATGGGGACTCGGTTCCCCTGGTAGTCTCGTAGCAGGATGTCTGGAGCGCGTAGTTGGCTCTTTTTGAGGCTAGGGATAGCCTGTTTCATGGATGCCCATGAAATGATCGTCAGGGATGATCCTGTATCAACTTCCAGCTCGCAAGGTGAGCCCTCCAAGAGGACTGTGACTTTCAGCTTTTTAGGCCGCTTGGTGCGGACCTGGCTTATTGTTGTGAGATACGTTCGCAATTCCTCTCTCTGGGTCAACCCATCTGTATCCTGAAAATACTCTCATTGAGCGTCTTGATAGAACGCTCTCTCAGCTCCTTGTGTGTAATCTCTCTGGGGATACGCTCGCTCAGCTCTTTGGGAATTTTCTCTCTGGGTAAACACTTGTGGATTTCTCTCTGGGCGCCCTTTTTGATTTCGCCAAGCCCCTGGGTTGGGTTTCTGTTGGCAGTACATGGGTGGCTGCCGTGAGGCAGGGACTTCGCTCCGGCACACTCGTGCGATGTGCCCAAGTTTGTTGCAGTGCGAACAAACAACGTTCCTGAACCTACAGGTAGACCTGGGGTGATTCCCTCCGCAGCTTGCGCAGGGCGGCAAACGGAATCCGGGTCTCCCCTCAGGCCTCAAGTGACTGCTCCGCATCAGGTGACTGTCCTCGAACTCGGGATCCTCGTAGTCGGGGCTTGTGTCCTCGTAGTGAACTCTGGTGTGTCTTGGCGCTGGCTGGCCTGTGTGGAACCCGCGTTGAATTGTCTCCGCTGATCTGTCTGCTGCTTCTGAAGCTCTTGCCTCGTCGAGTACAATCTGTAGGCTTAAATTGGTTTTGGCTAACAGCCGTTTTTGTAGGGAAATGTCTCTCAGCCCGCTAACAAGTCGATCCATAATCTGCTCATCCAGGTCTCTGAATCCACAATGTGTGGCTGCTTTTCATAGAGCTGCAACATACTGGTTGATAGATTCTCCCGCCTTCTGGTTCCTCGTGTTGAATGCTTGGCGGCAAACATGGCGGGAAGGTTTTGGCGCGTAATGAGTCTGTAGAGCCTGTTGCAACGCCATCCATGATACTGCCTGTATTGGAGTAGGCGTGGTGAGGTCTCTGGCCGTGTTGAAGACTTCTTTTCCGCAGTAGCCGAGGAAGATGTTTTTCTTCCGGGTGTCGGTGATCCCCGTGTATTCGTTCGCTTCGAGAAAACACTCGAAACGAATCATGAAGGCTTCCCATTCGTCGTTCGCTGGGTCGAATGGAGTGGGGGGAGCGTGCATTGCCATCTTCTCTCGTTTGAATTTGCCACGCTGTGGTGGCCTGAGATGGCTGCCGGAATTTCTGCCGAATTCCTAGGCTGGATCAAATTCGGAGATTCTGGAGGTGTCGTTCTTCGTCCTATCCGTCTCTCAATCCCACCTTCGTCACCAATGTTAGATCTGGGCAACGAGAGAACAGACTGCGGACACGAAGTGACTTAACAGCTCTTTATTAGTAGAAGTAGTGATCCAGCTTGCTCTGTGGCCGGAGGGTTCCCCTTTTATAGTACTCGGGTACGCCTCTCGACCAATCAGAGCGATACCTGTTTCCCGCTGTAGCAGCGGACCAGAGAGGAGACTTCCTTCGATATATGTTAATATCTAACAATAACCATTTGTCTGAAGTGGTGTAGGGTTTTCTGCCTGAGCAGGGGGTTGGACTAGAAGACCTCCAAGGTCCCTTCCAACTCTGTTATTCTATTCTATCTCATGTTCCCCAGTGCATACCCTCACAGATACATGGACACACCAAAGAGAGAAGACAGAAACACGGACAGATTCAATATGTTACTATGTACACGGAAGAAAATATAGTTACTTTCTACAGTATGATATCTAGTGGTAAAGGATTTAGAAAGTTTTTCCATCTTTTTTCTAATGACACATTTACAAAGGGGGAAACAATATGTTACCCCAATGCTATGACTGGCTGATTGAAGCTCCAACAGTTGCAATTGAATAATATTTAAAAAAAATTAACTGTTGATGAAAAGGCAAGGAATAAACGATAAAAGTATCAGAAATTAAAGCAGTCTGCTCTGTTTACATCCCATTGTGGAAAATATGCTACAGTATGATGGGAAACAAAGTTTCATAAAAAATAAATCAGAAAGACTGCATGAATGATTTGGCTAATAATTTAACAATAAATTATTTTAAGCCGCCTCAGTGGGATCCTGATTCTGGCAGGGAGTATGTCATTCTGAATAAAGTAAGATCAAAGCCATTTAAATTATGGAAGTTTGCACAGATTAAACTCTAATAAAATCCTGTTCATAATTCAGAACTGTCAAGATTTGGAATCCTGTTCCGTATGAATCCACTGAGTCTATGCAGCATTTCGATATATAGACCAAAAATATATAAATAACTAATAAGGATGCAATAGTCTTTGGGGTTCTAAAAATATATCCATGGTATGTAGCAGGTAGGTAGATATATGCATTCCTTGCCATAGATCTACGAGTCAGAACTATAAAACTCTAATAATACTGATTTACATTAAGGGAGACATAAGAAAGTCATTTCCAAAGCCTAATTAAAAATGAAATCCAGCGATACAAGATAACTTCGTGGAAGTTCCCTCGTGGAAATGTGCCCACCAGGTTTCCATGCATTTCATCAGCCTCGGGCCCTGGGTAAGGGTGGAGGGGTGGCGGTGGTTATACGGGATGGTCTAGAGCCGAGGGAGTTCACTGTTCCTCAGATACCCGGGTGTGAGTCACTTGGTATGAAATGGGGCCCAGGGAGGCAGTGGGGTCTGCTGATTGTATACTTGGCTCCTCGCTATACGTCAGCAGCCCTGCCCGAGCTCCTCGAGCTGATCTCGGAGACGGCGGTAGAGATCCCCAAACTTTTGGTTATGGGGGATTTCAACCTGCCGTCGACGGGAGCATCATCCGAGGTGGCTCGGGAGTTCATGGCTTCCATGACAGCCATGGGCCTGACCCAACTAATTCAGGGTCCCACACATGAAGGTGGCCACACACTGGACCTTGTTTTTGTATCTGAGCAGTGGACGAGTGATCTGGGAATAGGGGACTTAGACATTACTCCCCTGTCATGGTCAGATCACTCTTGTCTCCGGCTAGTCTTCCCTGGCGCTACCCCCCACCGCGAGGAGGCGGAACCAGTGTGTCCAAGCTGGTACCGCCCCAAGCACCTGATGGAACCAGTTAGGTTCCAGTCGGAGCTTGGGCCGTTACCTGTAGCCCTGACCCACGCTCGGTCGGAGGACCTGGTGGCCGCCTGGAATAGGGCGACGGCTGGGGCCTTGGACCGGGTTGTGCCTTTGCGACCTCTCCTACGGCAGCGACCCACCCGGGCTCCTTGGTATACCGAGGAGCTGAGGGTGATGAAGCACCAGAGGAGACGTCTAGAGAGCAGTTGGAGGTCCTCACGCTCCGAGTCTGACCGAACACAGGTAAGAGCCTATTTACGGACTTACCTTGTGGCATTGAGAGCGGCCAAATGTAGACATTGTGCCGCTCTTATTGCGTCTGCGGATAACCGCCCTGCCGCCCTGTTTAGGGTCACCCGCTCTCTCTTGGTGCAAGAGATGCGGGGAGCACCCTTACAGGGTAGAGCAGAGGAGTTTGGAGAATATCTGCAGAACAAAGTCGCTCAGATCCGGAGCGGATGGGCCCCCTCCAATGGTCTGGACGGGCCGTCAGCAGTGAGTCTTGTGAGTCCACTCTGGGAGGAGTTTGACTCTGTTGCCCCTGAGGATTTAGACAGGTTGCGTGGAAGGCTGCGACCCACCACATGTTCATTGGACCCGTGTCCCTCCCGGCTGGTACTGGCATCCTGGGAGGTGACACGAGGCTGGCTTCTGGGCCTGGTGAACGCCTCGTTGGGTGAGGGATCCTTACCTACCGTCTTGAAAGAGGCGGTGGTGAGGCCCTTACTCAAGAGGCCTTCACTCGACCCAATGGAGCTAGCTAATTATCGTCCAGTCTCCAACCTCCCTTTTCTGGCAAAGGTTGTTGAGAATGTGGTGGCGCAGCAGTTTCCACGTCACCTCGATGAATCCGATTATCTAGACCCATGCCAGTCCGGCTTCCGACCCGGGCACAGCACAGAGACAGCCTTGGTCGCGTTGGTTGATGATCTCTGGAGGGCCAGAGATAGAGGTTGTTCCTCTATCCTGGTCCTATTAGATCTCTCAGCGGCTTTTGATACCATCGACCATGGTATCCTTTTGCGCCGGCTGGAGGGGATGGGAGTCGGAGGCACCGTGTTACGGTGGTTCGACTCTTACCTCTCCGGCCGGATGCAATATGTGTTGACAGGGGGGCAGAGATCGACCCCGAGGCCACTCTCTTGTGGGGTGCCGCAGGGGTCGGTCCTCTCGCCCCTTCTGTTCAATGCATATATGAAGCCGCTGGGCGAGATCATCCGTGGTTTTGGGGTTGAATACCATCTGTACGCTGACGATACTCAGCTGTACATTTCAACCCCAAACCACCCCAACGAGGCTGTCGCGGTGATGTCCCGGTGTTTGGAAGCCGTCGGGGTCTGGATGGGGGACAACAGACTCAAACTCAACCCCTCCAAGACTGAGTGGCTGTGGCTTCCGGCACCTCGGTTCAGCCAGCTGATCCCATCGCTGGCCATAGGGGACGAGTTACTGCCCCCTGTGGAACGGGCGTGCAATTTGGGCGTCCTCCTTGATGCCCGGCTGTCAATGGATGACCATGTGGCAGCCGTGGCAAGGGGGGCGTTCCACCAGGTTCGCCTGGTGCGCCAATTGCGCCCCCTACTGGACTGGGATGCCCTACGCACAGTCACTCACGCACTGGTGACGTCTCGCCTAGACTACTGTAATGCTCTCTACATGGGGCTTCCCTTGGGACGCGCCCGGAGACTGCAGCTAGTCCAGAACGCGGCCGCGCGGGTTATTATGGGAAGATCTAGATTCTCCCATGTAACACCGCTCCTGCGCGAGCTGCACTGGCTACCTGTGGTTTTTCGGGTGCGTTTCAAGGTCCTGATTACTCTCTTTAAAGCGCTCCATGGCTCAGGACCTAGTTACTTGCGGGATCGCATCCTCCCACATACATCCCTGCGGCCAATCCGCTCTCACAGGGAGGGCCTTCTCCAGGTGCCGTCCACTAGGCAATGCCAGCGGGCGGCGCCAAGGAGTAGAGCCTTCTCTGTGATGGGCCCAACCCTCTGGAATGACCTCCCCCCCGACATTAGAACCACCTTGGATCTCCGCTCCTTCCGACAAAAATCGAAGACTCACCTGTTCCGATTAGCTGGCCTGGCATAATTATAATTATAAATGTTACAACTGTGAACTCCTGGTAGCATACTCTCACCTGGTTATTTTAAGGGTAATGTTTTAATTTCTAATTGTTTTTAGGGCTTTTAGACCCATATTTATTCTTCAGTACAGTACTGTTAATTTTAACCTCCTCTACATATATATGTATTTTTATAGTTATATTTATATTTGTATTTTATCTTTATTTGTTGTGTGGACTGTACACCGCCCCGAGTCCCTTTTTGGGAGAGGAGGCGGTTTAGAAATACGAAGAATAAAATAAATAAATAAATAACTACCACCATAGATGGGCTTTTTGAACAACAAAACATTTTGTAGCACCTTAAACACATTTTTTTCATTATAATTATGTCATCGGTGTTCACAGTCTTGAAGCCATGGCATAAGATGTGTCAAAGGCAATCCGGAGGGATTTCTTGTTGTGTATAGAGAGATAAACAGTATGTGTGTTGTATTGCATGTCTGTGTGAGATAATAGTTGGAGTTAAATGGCAATGGAATGTAAAAAGCTCAAAGTGACAATTCAACAAAGCATCAGTAATTAACACTGCATGGGGAAAGTGATTAATTTGTGAGGGCACAGTTATTTTAGCATTGCAGAGTTAATTAATACCTTAGTGACACACACACACACAAAGCAAAACAAAAGACCAAATCACAATGCCCATATTCTGACCTAAAATAAGGACATTATTTTCGTTAAGTTAAAATACACTATATTCAATAAAGTTCCCACTCAGTTCTTTTTTCAGTAATGGCCAACTTCAGATCAGCAACAGAATTAGCTGGTAAGGTAATTGAGGATCTGAAATCCTGAAGGACTAGATTAGGGACAGATCATGATGGAGAAAATCTACGTGGTCACTAAGAATCAATACCAGGGTAATAGCACATAATCAATAACTGAGGATCATAACCCATGTATCTAATGTTTGTGGAAGGCAGTTTCCATGACATTCCTCACCACTGTGTTCATTTTCCTAGAACAATTCAAGATGGAGCTACGAAAAATTGGCAGCAAAATAGCTGAATGTTGATTCAGAAGCAAAATTAAGAGTGAGAATGAAAGGACAACATTTCCATTTCCATTCCCATTCTGAACTTCACGCAAACTCCAATAACAATTATCCTCAAGCTCGAACTAATGAATTTCCTGCCTTACTAACCAGAATCTCTGTAAAAAAAAACCTGGTTTAATTCTGCATTGCTGCCAACTATCTCATAAAATTAGCCATTGTAGTTCTGTTAATAGCACATTCACGTCTGCTATAGAATTCTGCCATGTGTGTGATAACTGCGATAATAAGCAGAGATTAAAAAAAAATCTGAATCATTGTACCAAATCCTAGAGCCCCAAATGCATTATAACTGGAATATAGGATTGCACCTGCAGTGCAGAAGCTTCTTACCACAGCTTTGTATGAAAAACTTGGAATGACACATTTTATTTATTTATCAAACTTGTGTGATGCCCATCTCATCAAAGACAACTCTAGTAATTAACAATGTTAATTAATTTAAAGGATTTACATCAATTAATCTAAGGAAATAATCAAAAGTGCAACCCTATGATCTTTGGAAGGGATCTTCATTTGGAAGGAGAAGACTGCCTTTATATATATATCGTGTGTGTGTGGGGGGGGGGGGTATTCCATAGGAAAATGTTCTCTGTTGTTCTTGCTTCTAATGTTGAAGCTTCAAAAACCAGACATGCTAGAAACTTGTAGCCAGAAGATTTGAATCCAAGTTAATGGCAACAATGGGATTTCTGAGTGTCGAAACTAGAACAGAACAGAACAGAATAGAATAGAAATTCTTTATTGGCCAAGTGTGATTGGACACACAAGGAATTTGTCTTTGGTGCACTTGCTCTCAGTGTACATAAAGAAAAATAAAATAGAATACATTCATCAACAATCATAAAACACAACACTTATAGTCATAGTTTACTAATAAGCAATCAAATCATACTAGGAAACAATAGAAATTGTAAAGATACAAGCAACATGGTTATAGTCGTAAGTGGGAAGAGATGGGTACTAGGAAGGATGAGAAGAATAATAGTAATACGTCTTAGTAAATAATTTGACAGTGTTGTGGGAATTAGTGGTTTAGCAGAGTGATGGCATTCGTGAAAAAACTGTCCTTGTGTCTAGTTGTTCTGGTGTGCAGTGCCCTAAAGCGTCACCTTGAGGGTAGAAGTTGAAACAATTTATATCCAGGATGTGAGGGGTCTGTAGATATTTTTTTGATAAGTATATTTTTGTTAAGTATATTTATTGATAAGCCTTTAGATATATTTTTTTGATAAATTTACTTATTGATAAGATAGTAGTAGATGGAACATCTACTACACGTTCCCTTCTTTTTTATTTTTGTCAAAGTGCATACATCAAAAGGTGTGAGCCTTTTCACAATGTTCCATACATGATTTTACTAATTTTGACCCACTCCTGTCCTGTTTATTGAGGAACTGTAGTACATCAGGCACAAAGCTAGTAGATCAACATCTATCTACTAGGGTCTATAGAGACAACAAACTTGTATAAAAATATCCCCAAAGGACAGAAGAATAAAACTCATTACTTTGCCTCTGGTTTCCATTCTGCAGATACTTATGTGTTTGTTTGTTTGTCAAACATGTACAAGATAACAAGTATAGGTATGAACATAATCATGAACAAGGAAAAAAATACAGATAAGTGGGGACAGTAAGACAGGGATGGTAGGTGCGCTGGTGCGCTTATGCACGGGCCCTGATATGGGCTTCAGTTGTTATGATTCCTCACTCAAGTCCTCCATGAGATGACCCACCCCATGCTGAATTCTTATTATGTTATTTTCAAAAATAGATCTTTATCAGAGCAATTTTGTTAACCTGGTTTAATGAGGATTTGATTTCACCACCCAACAGTGAGGCTTTAAACTTCTTGATTGATATGAAATGTCAGTAATTCTCACTAGCTGGAGAGCAGTACTACTGAACAGCTGCCTAAAATAAGTTTCTTTGCCATATGACCAATGCTTGTGGTGATCTATGATTTGAGCTATGAAAGTCACTTAGCATGCTCTCAGAAGCCAAGATTAACACACTGCATTTTCCATTCTGTGATGCAGATACAACATATAACCATCATGGGCATAAGTAGGTAAGTTCGGTATCATTAAGGAAAATTTCTATGGAACAATAAACAAGTTCATGCTAAACCAAGGGGCCCCTGTGGCTCTGGCAAGCTTTTGTTAAAAGTTTTTTGAGCTTTTTAATCACAGCTATGCAATTGCTATAATTTCCTTTTACTGCAGAAACCAATGTGCTTTTTTTTCTTCAAAAAAGTGCAACGAATTCCATTAATTATTGGCAATTATTGTCTTAATCTCTGTTCTAATGGTTGAGTAAAATGAATGTGAAAGTAGGCTCATAATTAAAAGGGTCTCCCCCCCCCAAGTGCAAGCCTAAGAAATCTCCAATGCAAATTGTGCAGTTCACAAAGCAATGTCACTGGTGGTGACAATGGTGGTGTATTTCCATGCTGATTTGCTTGCTAACTGTGACATTCAACAAGATTAATATGTTTTGAAAGTATCAAATTAAAGAGAAAAACACGTAGATAGTGGGGGAAAAACAGTGGGTGAAATAGTATTTGCAATTATTATTATTATTTTGCTGCCTGTTTTATCACCAACCATGACAATATTGTAACTGATGTCCGCTCATATTAATTACTGGCTATCTGCCAGTCCTTCAGTAATGAGTAGCATCACCTACTTCCTGACTTTTAAAAAGTGATGGAATCTTAAAAATGCATTGTACGTAATTAGCAGTGTGAAGCTTATAAATTAACTCTCTTGTAAATCTAATACGTGACTTTGAAATTAAAGAAAACAAAGGTACAGCTTAAATATTATCTGTTTGTCAAACATGTACAAGATAACAAGTCTAGGTATGAACATAAACAAGAACAAAGGAAGTAAATACAGATAAATGGGGACAGTAAGACAGGGATGGTAGGCACGCTGGTGCACTTATACTCACCCCCCCCTTTACGGACCTCTTAAGAATGGGGTGAGGTCCAGGAGTGGGTTGCTGCCAGCGTTGCTGCCGGTTCACTGCGTGCACGTGCGCAGTTGACTATAAATTGTTCTGCGTATGCGCAGAACATGAAAAAATGACTAAAAAAGAAGCCGGCAACAGCAGCAGCAACTGGGGAACCAGTTCAGGGGTGTGGCCAGCCTGCCAACCCTACCGGTTCACCCAGTCCCAATTTCCACTACCAGTTCACTCGAACTGGTGCGAACCTGTAGCAACCCACCTCTGGTGACGTCCATGGTAGACAATTTGAGGTTGAAGCTGTGAGGGTTTGAGACTGTAACAACAAGAGTTGGGTCAGTCTTTCAAAGGTACAGCTCGGATCTTATTTTACATTTGCCATGGCCATTCCTACACTACAACTCCTTTATCCAATGTATCTCTCTTCCGGTGGGCTCCCATTGTTGGCTATGCCAACTGGAATTCTGAGACTTATAATTTAATATGCCTGGAAGGCACCAGAGGTTGGAAGGCTAACTTGCAAGCACAAGTGGAGAATGTTGTAGCTGTAGAGGTCAACAAAACCATGGATGCATTTAGCACTGCACTGGCATCTTTCCTAGAGCTGTCACCCAGATGACCTGGAGCCATCACTTAATTTCCCACAATGTCAAGAAATATTATGTGGAGCACAATATGACCAGAGACCATTGATATAAGATCAATGGTCACTTTAGTGAGTACTCCCTCAAGTATGGTCCTGACAATAGGAGGCGGCTCCTAAAATCCTGGTATTGGTCACAATTGTAAATAAAGAGAAACCCTTGGTCATTCTTGCTCTTTCTCTTATTTTATTTTATTATCTCTCTCCTTGATTCTCCCTGCAACCTCCCCTCCAAATTAGAGGGGTGTGGAGAATTGCCAGTGGAGGGAGAACCACAGAACTTTCTATTTATGAAGAGGTGTGGTGGCTCAGTTTTTTTTTCATGATGCTGCAGAAGATCTTTGCTATAGCAGTTCAACTTTTACCACTATGTGGCGAAGTGAGCTCCTGGCACTCACCTCAGCTTCTACTCACTTAGCAGTTTGAAAGCATGTTATATGCAAGCAGATAAATAGGTACCGCTTTGATGGGGAGACGAGCTGGTGCTTCGTGAAGTTAGAATCATGCTGATGTTGGACCTTCCCGGTTGCAACACCCATTTGTGAGGCAGCTTCAGTGGCAAGGCAGGACCCCAGATGACACTATAGGAAAGCCGCTCAGTTTTCTTTCTGGAGCAGAGCTAGTTCGCCCCCTGTTGTATTGTGTGAACCAAACACGACTGGCAGTCTTAGGCAGCCACTGTATTAGCAAGGTAGTCTCCCGGCTAATGTAATATCACCATAGGTTAAATAAATAAATAATCTGGATATGATATCAGAGATTATTTAATGGTTAGCCCAATTTTTTCTTTTCCCTCACCCTCCACCTAACATGCTATATGATGTTTTCACTTGTTTTGTTTCCTCCAAATCTTCACACTAGGGTTGCCAATTTTTACCTCATGCAGTCCATAAATTGCCCATTCTTGATCCAATTCAATTTGCTGTGTGATAAATTCTGAAAATCGGTTTGAACAGAATTCAGCAGCTAGGAAGGGCCACATGTTTTCCATTGCTCCAATAGGAAGCTTTTTTTACATATATTGAAGTAATACCTAGAGGGCAATAATAACAGATTTCTGATTTTGATTTCGCTTTCATTCTTTTTCATTGATTGTAACATCAAGTTGGTGTTGTCTTTTAGGGATCGCATAGATTTCTTTCCATGACAATCTGTCTCTAACCTAGCTTCTCAGGTCCTCCAATGGTGCACCGATCACCATTGTAACTAAGTCCATCCAATTTGCTGCTGGTCATCATCTTCTCTTTCCTTCCTTCTTTTCCACCATTAAAGCTTTCTCAAAAGAATAGGTCTTTGCATAATGTATCTGAAATACGATTTGAGCCTGGGAATTTGTGCCTCAGGTAGGAACTCTGAACTGATCTATTGCATTTACAAATAAACTATACAAATAGACTCTACATATTACTTGTATACGCCAAGGGTTCCTAAACCCTTTGCAGTCGGACTTCCTTTTGGTGTAAAAACGTGTACACACACACACACACCCTAAAAATCCAAACACCAAAATGAACATAAATGAACAATGAAAACAATATAATAAGACTTTTTGGAAAGATGGATTAAGCTTGTAAATTAACCTCATTAAATACAGTAGAATTTCTGAATAGGCCTATAAAGGAATACCCAAAAATGCTTAAAACATTGAACATTAGCCTGAAAGTGATGACACAAAAATTCTATAACATAAAATCTATGTTTTCATCATGTCCAGAATTTTATTTATATGTATACTGTATATGTATGTATGTATGTATGTATGTATGTATGTATGTATGTATGTATGTATGTATGTTTCAGAATTCCTGAAAGGCTGGTGCTCACACAAATCGGCCATCAACAGGCACATAGATATACACAACATCTACATACCATTTAAGAGACAATTAAAAAGCCAAAAAGGAAATAATAAGACCAAAACACTCCCTCGCCAGCTTTCATCACCCACATGAGCCGAGCTTAACACCAAGATTAACACCAGACTAACAATCAAGAAATAAACAATATCCCACTCAAGTAACTAACAACTGAGAGAAACAATATAATAATAAACAACAGACTAATCAAGAAACCACCAAGACCATTCACACCAACACTGACAGGACAAGCCATTGGATTATAAGCAGAGAGAAACACATCTAACACTTATAATGCTACCTAGTTGGATAATGAAACATGAGCAAGGAAACAACCAAACCAGAGACAATCAAGCACCAGTAATCTTGGAGGAATCTGAGGGTAGTTTAATACAGAAAATATATTCTTTTCCATTCTATTGACCATTAAAGATTTTAACACCCATAAGGTTTGAGGGATGCGGTGGCTCAGTGGCTAAAATGCTGAGCTTGTCGATCAGAAAGGTTGGCAATTTGGTGGTTCGGATCCCCAGCACTGTATAATGGGGTGAGCTCCCATTACTTGTCCCAATTTCTGCCAACCTAGTAGTTCGAAAGCATGTAAAAATGCAAGTAGAAAAACAGGGACCACCTTTGGTGGGAAGGTAACAGCGTACCGTGCACCTTCGCCATTTAGTCATGCCAGCCACATGACCACAGAGACGTCTTCGGACAGCGCTGGCCCTTTGGCTTAGAAACGGAGCTGAGCACCACCCCCTAGACTCGGGAACAATATAAATAAAAGGACATCCGATTTTGCTTAATTTAGTTTTAATCCTGGGATTTGCCACAGGCCAATATTTCTTTTTCGCTTTCTCAAACATTGTCAGCACTGCATAAAGAACTTGTGCCAGGAAGATGATTGATCTATTTTGATCCAGCAGGGTGAGCAGGAAACCATAACTCTACTGGGATTTTACTTAATTTGTGTGGTATGCAGGAACAGCAAGTCTGTGCGCTTGCCCACACAGAGAAAACATAGATTGAAATGGTGTCTAATACACTCAACCCTGTTATTTTCAGGGTTGCTACTCATGTTACCAGGTTACTATTATACTGAGGAAGCCTTTAGAGCAAAGTCAAACTAAGGCTAAGGCTATTTAATAACCATCAGCTCATAACAGCCGTCTGTTTCCTTCCTCCTCTGCTTCTTAAGAGAAGAGAGCTATATCTACATTGTTGTTCTTTTCTAATGAAGATCTGGATATTGATCTATAAATTATGGTCTGTAAACAAGATAAAATACACCTTGATCTCCTTTTCTTTGCTACGTGGCCGCCTGATTGAAAGAACAGAAATCAATTGCAGATAAAAGCGTCAAGGTATGGAATTCTGGTTTGAAGAATGAAATAATGACAAAAGCAGAGATGAATGACCCATCATCAGCAATTTCAATTCCCATTTAATGGCCTCAAAGTACCAACATGGAAATAATGCAGACAGTGCTTTTCTTAAAAGGGGCTGGTTCCTCAGCAGTGGGAACCGGTCTTTTCCCTCTATTCCTCTCAGGCCATCATCTTGTACATAATTATTTGGGAATTGAGATGCCAGCATATTCATATTCCAACAAGGTGGTAGAACTGATTTGGACTACTTTTAGCAACTGAGCAGCAACAACCTAAGTTATTTCCTGGATAGTTTATCTAGAAAATCAAGAACTGCAGAATAAAAGGAAAAGGGGAACATTTTTACTGTTTCTAAGAAAACTGCATGGATGCCCCTCTGCAAATTAACAGGAGCTGGGTTCAATTTAAAGAAGATTTTAAAATCCACATTATTAACAAAATTTCCTTGCCAGGTCACTGCTGTGCATAAGGGGGGTGGGGTGCATGCGGGGGGGGGGTTTACACATGCATGTGCAGGGGGCATTCAGGGGGGCATATGTGCATGCACGGGGAGCATGGGCAGTGTGTCTGTGTGTGCAGGCATGGGGGGAAGGGCGTGGGCGCAGGGGGCTGTGTGCACTTGCAGGGGGCGCATGCACAGGAGACTGCGTGCACATGCGAGAGGCCGCATGTACATGCGTGGGGGACCCACATGTGCGGGCCCCACATTTGCATTGCATGTTGAAGCTTCGCATGCGCACATTTGCGCTCAGACATGCTTTGGGGACTCAGTCCGAAAAAGGTTAGTCATCATTGCTGTAGTGACTAAAAGGATTAGGATAAGCTAAGCCAGTGATATGACCAATTTCATTGTATTTATTTTGTACAAATAAAGGCTATACTATATGAAAAGGTCCTTATTAATTGGATCATACACACCCGGCTATGTTTTGCAATGCAGTTCTTTGTTCAAAGAATGCACCTGGGGAAAAAATTAAATGTAGACAAAATGCACCTGGGAATAATAGAGAGTAGAGGAAAGCTCCACTCAGACCTGGTAAGACGTAGCATCTAGCCCATTTCAAGGCCTTTGCTGTGGCAATACAGCAGCTAAGCAGCTATTTCCTTCTATTCATAAAACACCTGAAAGCTCTCAGCCTGCTGAGCTGCTTAGATGTGAAGGGACTGCTTACGGTCATTTGCTCTACCTAGTTCTATTACAGAATTCTCAGAAGCTTTCAGTGGTGGTGACTTTTTTCTCAGACAAAATCTCTCATATCTGACTGACCTGGATGTCCCTTTCGATGTGCCATGGTCTGTGGCTTGATAGAGGCCTGTGAGGGGAAAATTCATAAGGAACAAGTTAGAAGTTTTGAGCATGGTTAGCCCGGAGAGAAGAAGACTGCAGGGGATATATATGAGAGCACTCTTTGAATACCTGATGGGCTGTCGTGTAGAAGATGTGCGGAAATCTTTCAGAGTTGTTACAGAAGACTGAAATAGAACTAATGGATTTGGGGTACATAGAAGTAGATTTCAGTTCAACATCAGGAAAAATCCAAGCGAGAAGAGCTCTGCAACATACTGCCTTAAGGGGAATTGGACTCTCCTTTGTTGGAGATGTTTAAACGAAAATTGGATTCTCATCTGTTGGAGAAGCTATAATCATGGCAGTGGTGGGTTCTGGATCCCGGTGCAACTGGTCCGGTGCAATGGGGCCCGGCTTCCACCACATGAATGTGTGCAGCATGCACAGCATGCGCATGCGTCCTTACCTCCTGCGACACTCCGCAATGCCTCCACAACACTCCAGCTGCTCGGCGGAACATCGCAAAGGCGCCGTACGCTCCGTGCACATGCACAGAAGCGCCAAAGAGCTCAAATACAAGTAAAGAGAGCAGGGGGGCGGGGGGGCCCTCCGGATCACTGTAGCGGAACGGTACCTGGTACCCTCAGCAGGCACTGGTATGCCAGTACCGGGGCCTACTGCCTGCAACCCACCACTGAATCATGGACCTTTGCACTGGGCAGAAGGTTGGACTCCATGATCTCTCTTCCAACCCTTGTGTTGTAAGAGTCCCTTTATATAGTTAGACTATACCAGTCCCAGTTTGAGATATCTAATGATGTGGACATAATGCTGAGTAATAAATCCCACCACATCACATTCGTGATCCTTGCCCAGGGCTGTCTTAATGCATGGGCATGATGGGCACTTGCCCCTTGGCCCCATGAGCATATGGGCCCCATACTAATATGTGTATGCTAACCAGTGGTGGGATACAAAAAATTTGAATACAGATTCTGTGGGCATGGCTTGGTAGGCGTGGCAGGGAAAGGATACTGTAAAATTACCACTTCCTCCCTGCTCCAGGGGAAGGATACTGTAAAATTTCCATTTCGTCCCCACTCCAGAGAAAGGATACTGCAAAATCCCCATTCCCACCCCACTGCAGGGGAACGATACTGTAAAATTTCCATTTTGTCCCCACTCCAGGGGAAGGATACTGAAAAATTTCCATTTTGTCCCCACTCCAGGGGAAGGATACTGTAAAATTTCCATTTTGTCCCCACTCCAGGGGAAGGATACTGTAAAATTTCCATTTTGTCCCCACTCCAGGAGAAGGATACTGAAAAATTTCCATTTTGTCCCCATTCCAGGGGAAGGATACTGTAAAATTTCCATTTTGTCCCCACTCCAGGAGAAGGATACTGCAAAATTTCCATTTTGTCCCCACTCCAGGGGAAGGATACTGTAAAATTTCCATTTTGTCCCTACTCCAGGGGAAGGATACTGTAAAATTTCCATTTCGTCCCCACTCCAGAGAAAGGATACTGCAAAATCCCCATTCCCACCCCACTGCAGGGGAAGGATACTGTAAAATTTCCATTTTGTCCCCACTCCAGGGGAAGGATACTGTAATATTTCCATTTTGTCCCCACTCCAGGGGAAGGATACTGTAAAATTTCCATTTTGACCCCACTCCAGGGGAAGGATACTGTAAAATTTCCATTTTGTCCCCACTCCAGGAGAAGGATACTGTAAAATTTCCATTTCCTCCCCACTCCAGGGGAAGGATACTGCAAAATCCCCATTCCCACCCCACTCCAGGGGAAGGATACTGTAAAATTTCCATTTCTTCCCCACTCCAGAGAAAGGATACTGCAAAATCCCCATTCCCACCCCACTCCAGGGGAAGGATACTGTAAAATTTCCATTTCTTCCCCACTCCAGGGGAAGGATACTGCAAAATCCCCATTCCCACCCCACTGCAGGGGAAGGATACTGTAAAATTTCCATTTCCTCCCCACTCCAGGGGAAGGATACTGCAAAATCCCCATTCCCACCCCACTCCAGGGCAAGGATACTGTAAAATTTCCATTTCCTCCCCACTCCAGGGGAAGGATACTGCCAAATCCCCATTTCCTCCCGATCAGCTGGGACTCAGGAGGCAGAGAAAAGATGGGGGCGGGGCCAGTCAGAGGTGGTATATGCCAGTTCTCCGAACAACTCAAAATTTCCGCTACCGGTTCTCCAGAACTGGTCAGAACCTGCTGAATACCACCTCTGATGTTAATCCTTCAATGCACCTTGTATCATATAAATACAGCAACATGTTTATTACATTTACTGCATTTTAAAATTAATACTAACATGCAAATATATGTTTAATTTTACCAACCAGTTACATTTTTATTCCTGTGAGTAGTTGTCGTAGGGGCCTCAGTAAACTGCTTTGCCCAGGACTCATAATGCTATTAAGACGGCCCTGTCCTGTCCCAACTTAGTTTATAACTTTTAGTCAGAACGTTGTTAATAATAATAATAATAATACATTAACATCAGAAATGCCTCTTTGAGAGAGAGAAGATGCTTCCTTGTTTAAAAGTGGCAATTATTACAACACTTTTCTAAGATGCCTGCCTTGGAAACCTCAGGCAAACTAATTAACCTACCATGACTAGGTACAAGGCAGTTTCTCAACGGCATGTAGTCCTGAAGTAAACATATTTCTTAATCTATTTTTACACTGGCAACAGGTTGAGCTACCAAATTAAGATTGTCTTGGTGGGCATGATGGATTATCATTCTCAGGGGGCAGACAGAGAAAATTCTTGTTAACTTTTTAGTAACTTTCAGTACCATCAATCATGACATCTTCTTGGCTTGCCTGAGAGATTAAGAAGATAGTGACTCTATTCCTGTCTCTGAGGTAAATTTCAGATGGCATCCTTTGAAAACAGGTGCTTCTGTTATATTATTATATAGTTATATATACCACATGCGATAGGATTTCTATATCAAGGCTTCATTCTCTCTTGAATATCCTGTTAGAAATCAGTAACAGGCTGGGTAAGGAAAAGCAAATTGAAATTGAGACCACAGAAGACAGAAGTGATTTCCTTGGAAGGATCCATAAATCTAAAGAAGTGATCGACCTACCTGTCCTGAATGAGATTAAAATCTCCCAGGAGGAGCAGGTATGCAGTTTATGATGCTTCAGGAACCCAGTGCTTTCTCTGCTTTTTCCATTAGTGGTAAAAGCCTTTATCCAGGGGCGGGCTTCAAAAGTTTTAGCAAGGGGTCCTCTGCCCAGTTGCTGGATGGGCGTGGCCATGGTTGGAATGTCCTAGTTGGCCTTGTGTACCATAGCCGGGGGGGGCATTTTTGCCCTCCGGAGGTTTTGTCGAGCCTCCGGGAGGGCAAAAATGGCCTACCCAGGCCCCAGAAGTCCTCTGGAGGCTGGAAATGGGCCCGTTTCCATCCTTCCCAAACTTCCCATAGGCCTGTTTTTCACCCTCCCCAAGTCTCCGGGCACGCTCTGCACTTACCTGCCGCATGGGGACTCCTGAGAGGGGAGAGGGGAGTGGGGCCAGCCAGGAGTGGGATTTGGGGGTTCTCCAAACTGTGCAGAATCTTAGCTAGAGGTTCTCCCGGACCCCTGCGAACCCCACCCCCAGCAGCCCACTCCTGGTTATCAGCTTTGATGGACATGACAACTGCTTTTCTTTCCAGAAGATAGCATTCCACGCTAGATATCTATACACTTGGCAACAGTGATGTGTTCAGTTGGGCCATGTTTGAGTCCAATATAAATTCCAGTTGGTACAAAATTTGGCAAGCCCCTGCAAAAGGATAAGATCTCACTGGTGATTAAAAAGCCTGCACTGGGAGCCAATTCACTGTTGGGGAAAACTGTAAAATTCCAGTGGCTATTGAAATATTCCTAAATGGTTTAGGTTCAGGTCAGCAGCAGCTCCCAGGAGAGGGCAAAATTAACAAGACGGCTAATGGAGCATTGTCATGCGAAGCCCCTACTTTTGAATGTGCATGTGGTAGACCTGCCCATATGATATGCATGCACACATACAGAGAACCATCCCTTTCTCAGGCCATCTGAGAGAATTGCCCCCTTCTGTAAGACCTCCCTGCCCACCTGTGATTTACTGCAATTGCTACCAGCTGAACCTTAGAGGATTCAGAATAACAGAGCTGGAAGGGACATTGGAGGACTTCTAGTCCAAACTCCCCCCTGCTGAGGGAGGAAGCCCTACACCCATGATGGCGAACCTATGACACATGTGCCACAAGTGACCCGCAGAGCCCTCTCTGCAGGCACGCTCAGCTCCACCATGCATGTCTGCGCGGCTCCCCCTGGTCAGCTGGTTTTGGGGTTTCTGCCGTGCATGCACCGGGGTGGAGCGTAAGCCGGAGATGCGTGTGCATATGCGGAGGGCAGGGGAGTGCAGCGGGATCACATGTGCATGTTGGGGAGGCAGGGTGCAAGCAGGGGGGGTGTCACACATATTGCATTATGGATGCATGCACACGCGTGCTGTTGGCATGCAACAACAAAAAGATTAGCCATCACTGCCCTATACCATTTCAAACAAACTTGTTGTCCAATCTCTCCTTAAAACCTCTAGTGTTGGAGCACCCACAATTTCTGGAGGCAAGTCAACCCACTGATTAATTATTCTCACTCTCAGGAAATTTCTCCTTAGTTCAAGGTTGCTTCACTCCTTGATCAGTTTCCATCCATTGCTTCTTGTCCTGCCTTCAGGTGCTTTGGAGAATAGGTTGACACCAACATCCCTTTTCTTCGTGAAAGCCCCTTAGCTTAGGGGCTAAGCATTCATGCTCAGCCTTCCCTGATGCTACTCTAGCTCTCTGCAAAGTGCCTGTAATGGTCCGTGGAAAGATCTTGGGTGACAGAAGGAAGAGATGCAGCCTAGACAACGATCGTGCAAAAGGCATTTCAGTCCACAGACGAACAGGACTGTGGGAAGCTTGTCAGAAGGGCTGTCTCTGGTTTTCTGGAAAGTAAAAGTAAAGAAAGAAAAAAAGTGCAAGATTGGGTTACGATACAGGTCATGTCTATCATGCAATGTTTAAAATCATGACCTGTGCTTCTTGCCTGGACTACTTCAAAAAGCTGGCAGGTACCTTGCTTCTTTTAATTGCTGTTTATGTTTCCGATTTTATGTATTGTAAACCATCGAAAAGAATCTGGCAGCCTGAGGAATCACAAGTTAAATATATGAATACATTAATGGAAGAATTTTGCCATTTTTAAAAATGTTACACGATGATGATGCAGAAACGGAAAAAATGGATTTATGAGTGGATCTGAAATAGATTGATTCTTACCCCAACTTGAATAAAATGGAACTAAGTAGGTTTATATGGTCACTCATTCTCTCATTCCTTCTGGCTGTCTCCTACATACTTACATTTCTTTTCTTTTTTTAAAAAAACTGTATGGCACAGTTCTTAATCTAACACTTAATAGTAAGTCTAATAAATTGCCATCTAAGATCTGCAGTTTTCATCTTTAAACTTGCTGGAAACATTTGTTTTTGTTTTACTTTCATCATATTCTTGCTTATTGAAAGCAACCTAACTTTGCCATATCGTAATTTTCCTATTATAGATATTGATTGGCTTTCCAGGACAATGCATTCCTTTAAAATTACAGTCTTCCTTATAGTTTCAACTGATTAAAACTCGTGGCTTGTGGCTTCTTCGGCTGATAGTGTGAAACATTTGGCTCCTCACTTCTTTTTGACATCTTTGTAAATATTTCAGAACTGTCAACATATTTCCCCCGTGCTCATCTGTTCCCCAGACGAAGCACATCAAAGTGAGATTTGTCTTTTAACCCTTTCATAACTCTCTGAAAACTCTCTCTTATATCTTTTCCCAACCCATCAATATTTATTGTTAAATCCCAAGTCTCAACAGACGTAACAATTGCAGGGATTTTTAAAGAAACAAAACCATTAAAAACAAATACAGTGGAGAAGCCAGGATCAAAGATTTCAGCATTTCAAAAGAGAGTGTGGCAGAGCAAGCCATTGATATCTTGATCATAGCCTTGTTGAAAAAGGTCTATATTTCAACAGCCAGCAAGCAAACAAGGTTGGTACTGAAGCTGATTGAACTGTCCTAAAAAGGAAAATGAGTGGCAGAATTAATTGGGAGGTTTTATGATAGCAAAAACTGGAAGGTTTGCACGAATGATCTTCTATAATACAACAGGTGTAATTTTCCTGCATAAGGCAAACCAAATGTCAGCCATTAAAAAGATCAGGTCCATGTGTGAAGGTCCAATTAAATTGCAAATCGTACCTATGGACAACACTCTTCTCAAGTAAAGATTAACACCTGCTTGAGTTTAGATAAGGGTCAATGGAATTCAAGGGAGGTTGGGCTTAGTCCGCCTATGGCTACTTAGGGATTCTAGGCTGGTTCCTGTTTTAACTCCACCACCACCCCAGGTTCTGCCACTCTTTTTCCTATAATTCCGGAAAATGGGTCCAGGGAATTTGAGTGCAGGGAAGCCTAATACCAATGGTGGCATTCAATTTTTTTTTACTACTGGTTCTGTGGGTGTGGTGTGGCTTGGTGGGCGTGGCTTGGTGGGCATGGCAGGGGAAGGTTACTGCAAATTCCCATTCCCTCCCCATTCCTCGGGGAAGGATACTGTAAAATACCCATTCCCTCCCCACCCCACTAACCTGCTTTCCAGCTCCGTTCTCCTGTGCAAAGCAACAGAAGTAGACCCAGCTGATCAGCTGGGACGCCTATCAACTGGGACTCGGGAGGCAGCGAATAAATGAGGGCAGAGCCAGCCAGAGGTGGCATTTTCTGGTTCTCTGAACTACTCAAAATTTCCGCTACTGGTTTGCCATAACCGGTCAGAACTGGCTGAATACCACCTCTGCCTAGTACACTGATAGGAGAGCATCCAGTAGCTGCCATTGTCTGTCATCATAGACCAATGCATACACACACACACTCTCACAGAAAGAGACACATTTGTAATTTTTTGCTAGAATCTTGAGTGAATAGCTCCTTAAAAGGAGAATATAATAAAATATAAATCACCTGCACATATCGGATCATAATACTAAAAAAAATATCCCTGCTTAGAGAATCAATGTGCTGTATCGGCTCAAAGGTTTGCAGCAGTAGCTTTGATGGCCTTCCCATATCTTCTGAGCATAAGTGTGCATGAATAAAAAAAATCTTTAGTTTAATAGCCAATTAGAGAATACAACGTGGCTTCATTATTGAAAATACCAAGGTCCAAGGCCATTCTCAGCAATGAAAGCTCATTGGATTACTCAGGGTCAGTTCTTAATAATAATAATTTAATAATTTATTAAATTTCTAGACCGCCCCCTCTCCCCGGAGGGACTCGGGGCGGTGTACAGGAATAAATTTAAAAACATACAAACAATCATATACATAGCTAAAAATCAAATTAAACAACCCCTGTACGAATTTATAAAAATTAAAAACATTAAAAACAGACCCTAAAACCAATCCTAAAAATTTAGAAATAAAACTGAGGTGGGAAAGATGGAATTAGGCCAAGCCGGCTAGCTGGAATAGGTGGGTTTTAAGTTTCTGACAGAAGGAGCGGAGATCCGTAGTCATTCTAATGTCGGGGGGAAGGTCATTCCAGAGGGTCGGGCCCATCACAGAGAAGGCCCTTCCCCTAGGCGTCGCCCGCTGGCACAGCCTAGTGGACGGCACCCGGAGGAGTCCCTCTCTGTGTGAGCGAATCGGCCGAAGGGATGTATGGGGCAGGATAGGATCCCGCAAATAACTAGGTCCTTTGCCATGGAGCACCTTAAAGATGATGGTCAACACCTTGAAACGCACCCCTTCACACTCAGCCCAAACTATCTTAATGGGATTGTTGCTGAAGGGAAAAATTGGAGAAGGGGCCATAGCTTGTTAATTCCATTGAGTTAAAATTTAATAATTTAACAGGGTAACATAGTTGAAAGGGACCTTAGAGATCTTCTAGTCCAATCCCCTGCCCAGGCAGGAAGTCCTATATTATTTCAAACAAATAATTGTCCAATCTTTTCTTTAAAAATCTTCAGTTATGGAGCATCCACAACTTCTGAAGGCAAGACATTTCACTGATTAATTGTTCTAACTGTCAGAAAATTTCTCCTTAAGTTTTAGGATGTTCCTCTCCTTGATTAGTTTTCATTCATTGCTTCTTGTTCTGCTTTTAGGTGTTTTGGAGAATACATTGACTCCCTCATCTTTGTAGCAGCCCCTTAGATATTAACTGCTACCATGTCGCTCCTAGTCCTCCTTTTCATTAAACTAGACATACCCAAGAGGGTATGTGGCTCAGTGGCTAAGATGCTAAGCTTGTCGAACAGGAAGGTCGGCAGTTCAGCGGGTCAAATCCCCAGCGAGTGAACTCCCGTTACTTATTCCAGTTTCTGCCAACCTAGCAGTTCGAAAGCAGGTAAAAATGCAAGTAGAAAAATAGGAACCACCTTTGGTGGGAAGGTAACAGCATTCCATGTGCCTTCAGTGTTTAGTCATGCCAGCCACATGACCATGGAGACATCTTCAGACAGCGCTGGCTCTTTGGCTTTAAAACGGAGATGAGCACTGCCCCCTAGAGTTGGGAACATCTGGCACATATGTACTAGGGGAACCTTTACCTTTACCTTTTAGACCTACCCAATTCCTGCAACCGTTCTTCTAATGTTTTAGCCTCCAGTCCCCTAATCATCTTTTCCTCTCCTCTGTACTCTTTTTAGAGTTTCAACATCTTAGGCCAAAAACTGGATGCAATGTTCCTAGTGTGGTCTTACCAAGGCATTATAAATGGTAATAATACTTTTCATGGTCTTGATTCTATCCCTCTGTTAATGTACCTAAAAGAAGGATTAGTCTATTAAGTGCATTTCAATCTTGGCAACTTCAAAACACATGGGCACAGAATTCACAGCACAGCCAAGGTTGAGAAATACAGGATCCACAGGTTGAAAGACAAAGCTGACAGCTTTCATCCATTGTATGGGGTGCAAATGGAAAGGACAGGAGACCTTATGAGTGAGGATTCCATTTTTGATACTATTTATTCCTATTGAAAGGGATCAGAAAGGTCGATCAGAAAGGTCGGCAGTTCAAATTCCTAGTGCCGCATAATGGAGTGAGCTCCCGTTACTTGTCCCAGCTTCTGCCAACCTAGCAGTTCGAAAGCATGCAAAAATGCAAGTAGAAAAATAGGAACCACCTTTGGTGGGAAGGTAATAGCATTCCATGCACCTTTGGCGTTTAGTCATGCCGGACACATGACCATGGAGACGTCTTCAGACAGTGCTAGCTCTTCGGCTTTGAAACGGAGATGAGCACCGGCCTCTAGAGTCAGAAATGACTAGCACATATGTGCGAGGGGAACCTTTACCGTATTCATATTGAATCGGTTTTTCACTTATTCCTTTCCAGACTTCATCTCCTCCGAGAGCAACATGTGGTTTTGACAGTGATGATACATTCTCATTCTTCCCAAATTTATTCCTATGGCCCTATGGCAACGAAAACTTCAGAGCCATCGTTTATTTGTTTCTTATGGAGCAGCAGCCCCAGCAAAAATATAAATATGCAAAGATTGCCTCACTGGGTAATTAGCAGATGGGCAGTTGAACGCAAAGTTATTTCTTACCCAAAGAAAGTGCCCTTCTTGGTACAAATGGCACCATCTGGCTTGAAATGACACCTGACTCGGAAGTCGGAGAAGCAGGGGAATAATAAGGCAGGAACTTACCTTAGTTTGCATGCGGCAATAGTTAGTGTGTTGCAGTGAGCCTTCTGAGGTCTTCATTAGCATATATCCTTCATTATGGTGTTGTTAATAGCCTTCCCATCTCCTCTCCAAACACCTTGCCTTCATGCACCACAAAGAGCAACTCGTGAAACTGTGCCCCCTAACGTATGTTTTATAGGCAGGGATTGCTTTAAAAAAATGAAACTGTGCTGTATTTTGGCATGGTGGCGCAGTGGTTAGAATGCAGTATTGCAGGCTAATTCTGCTGACTGCCGACTGCCAGCAATTCAGCAGTTCAATTCTCACCAGCTCAGGTTGACTCAGCCTTCCATCCTTCCAAGGTTAGTAAAATGAGGATCCAGATTGTTGGGGGCAATATGCTGACTCTGTAAACTGTTTAGAGAGGGGTGTAAAGCACTGTGAAGTGGTATATAAGTCTAAGTGCTAAGTATTGTCTATGGCAATGTTTCTCAACTTTAACAACTTTATAATATGTGGACATCAATTCCCAGAATTCACTAACCAGTGGGGAATCCTCTCCCATGTATTGCAGGCTAATTCTGCTGACTGCCGACTGCCAGCAATTCAGCAGTTCAATTCTCACCAGCTCAGGTTGACTCAGCCTTCCATCCTTTTCAAGGTTAGGAAAATGAGGATCCAGATTGTTGGGGGCAATATGCTGACTCTGTAAACTGTTTAGAGAGGGGTGTAAAGCACTGTGAAGTGGTATATAAGTCTAAGTGCTAAGTATTGTCTATGGCAATGTTTCTCAACTTTAACAACTTTATAATATGTGGACATCAATTCCCAGAATTCACTAACCAGTGGGGAATCCTCTCCCATGGCCACATATCTTAAAGTTGCTAAGGTTAGGAAACATTGGTTTATTTTAAACCAATGTTTAAATTTAATGTTTAGCATTAAAAAGTTAACTCAGTATTCAGGTTTGCCTCCCAGTTATGAGATTTTTGCTCTATAAATTGGCATGAGAGTTCCTCGACTTGAGAGAGCAAAAGAACAGAGGGTGTTTTATCAAAGATATTGTAAGGTTTAAATTCCTAAGAGAGAAGACAGGTTTTTTTTTTACTTATTTTTAACAAATCTTCATTAAAAGCTAAGTCATCAATCACACAGTTGAATTACAAAAGAATATTTAAAATTTACTACAGATTTAACTCACTGCAGGTTTAGAGTTTCTTGTAGGTTAACTATATATTTAATCCATTATTTTATTTTAAAAACTTTATGTTTAAGATCAGAGAACTAAGTCATTTTTTTTTCTGGCTATCCAGAAAGGATGGAAATTAGACTTCTACTGTATACCAGATAAGCCCTAACAGTAAAACAAAATTTGGCTAAGCCGGGTTTTTTTTTTTTTTTATGTCTTCTTGAAAATTAGGTCCCGCATATCTACATTTTTCATTCAACTTTAGACTGAGAGGAAGAAGCCACACAGAAAATTGAGAAGCAGAGGTGCTCAGATCATTTCCTTGTTAACATATTTGTCTCAACACATCCATAAAATGCCCAAAGGTGATTTTTTTAAAGAGGCAACTGGACTTTCAGGTTGTTGTTTTTTTGAAGTCATTTCACTTCTTATCCAAGAAGCTTCTTCAGCTCTGACTGAATGAATTTGAATTGAATTTATTAGATTTGTTAGCCGCTCCCTCTCCACGAAGGGACTCGGGGCGGCGTACAATAAATAAAAACACATATAAAAACACATATTATACAATTAAAACATTTCGTGGAGGAGGTATCAAATCGCGTAGTACAATACATAGGAATAGTCATAGTAAAATTAAAATACCCCAATATAAAATTACAAATTTAAAAGATTGCCAGGAGGATAAAGATGAAACTATAATTGAGCCAGGCCAGCTAGCTGAAAAAGGTGGGTCTTGAGTTTGAAAAAGGTGGGTCTTGACTGGATGGTGGGGATTGGAAGGAATGATACTCCTTGCAGACAGCTGGACATTTGCATCCTTTTTGAGGGTCATTGAAGCACTTGGAGATTTATCTGTGTCACCAGGGTCACCCTGAGTGGTCAAATGGGTGCGGAGCCTTCTTGGAACTGTTGAAAGGACTGTGTTGTAGACTGGAGATAGGTGATGTTGTATCCCTCCCACTCTGTTGAGAGATCTCCAGTCTACAACACAGTCCTTTCAACAGTTCCAAGAAAGCTCCACACCCATTTGCACCAGTTAGATGACCCTGATGATACAGATAAACCTTCAGGTGACCTTAACAACACCCTAAAATAATGCAAATGACCAGCTGTCTGCAAGAAGTATAAATCCTTCCATTCCTCACCATCAAGTCAGAGCTGAAGAAGCTTCTTGGATGAGAAGTGAAACGTCCTCAAAGAAAAACCTGAACCAGTTGCCTCTTGAAAAAAGTACCTTTGGGACAACCATGGGACAACCCATGGGACAACAATGACCTAGATGACTGAGAACAGGCGCTCACGCGGCTTGGCGATACCCCTAGGTCAGTGAATAGCGCTGTGCCTGGCTGGAAAGGGGGTGGCTGCTCGTGAGTGTGGTCACTTCATGATTGCTGTGTTATACTGCTGTGATTCGCCCCTGAGGCTGTCCAGCCATCTGGCAACCCCCCTCTCCAGCTGGGCACAGCGCCGCTCACCAATCTAGTGGTATCCTGAAGGCGCCAAGCAGCACGAGTGCCTTTGCCATTCTCCCCGGTTCCCGGCACCTTTGGGATACCACTAGGTTGGTGAGCGGCGCTCTGCCTGGCCAGAGAGGGGGGTTGTCCAGGGGGCTTATTTTCGGGGAGAGGGCTTATATTTTTGCCCACACGAGAAATGTGGCATGGCCTTATTTTCAGGACATGTCATGTTTTCGAGGAAACACGGTAGCTTCTTCTTTTTTATATATCCTTTATTTTATATTTATTATATTTATATCCTTGCAGACAGCTGGCAACCTCCAAGTGCTTCAGCGACTCCCCAAAAGGATGCAAATGACCAGGGAATATAAATTATTCCATTTATATCCTATCAGAGCTAAAGAAGCTTCTTGGATGAGAAGCAAAAAGTCTTCAAAGAAAAAAACAAGAAAGTCCAGTTGCCTCCTGAGAAAGCATATTTGGCGTGGTCCTATAATGCCAACCAATGGTCAAGAGATGCTATCAAAGCTGATACAGGTAGACCTCAATTTACAACCCATTCATTTAACAACCATGCTGTGTGATGTCCCAAAAGTGTTTTTTTTTCCCAGGAGGCAACTGGATTTTCTTGTTTTTGAAACAAGAAATGATGAGAAGTCATTTCACTTCTGATCCAAGAAGCTTCTTCAGCTCTGACTGGATGGTGGGAAATGGAAAGATTTGTAATTTGTAATCCTTCCATTCTCCACCATCCAGGCAGAGCTGAAGAAGCTTCTTGAATCAGAAGTGAAATGTCTTCAAAGAAAAACAAGAAAGTCCATTTGCCTCTTGAAAAAGCACCTTTGGGACAACTATGACCTGAATGACTGAGAATCTCCATAAATATTCAGTATGATGGTGCTGAAAAAAGTGATTTATGACTGGTCCTCCCACTTATGACCATGCCAATGCACTCTTAACCATGTGCTCAAAATTCAGACACTTGATAATTGGCATGTACGTCAGGCCTACAGTTATGTTCCTTTTTAGGATCTTTGGCCTGCCACACGCTCTATTATTTCATTATGCTGTTTCATTAGTGTAGTAATTGGGAGGGAGAATAGAAAAGAGTAGAATTGTGGAATATGTTGTTGTCATTCCTTTCTAGAAACCCAAGGTCATCTTTTGTCTCCACACCTCTGCATCTGACCTGACCAGCTGGGTGGAGATGCCAGCGTGGCCGAAGAAGTTTGGACCATGTGATGGATTTATGGGTATGGGCATAAGATCATGAACTTTCAACTGGGTGGAATCCCAGGAAGTTTTTAGATTTGGGATTCCACATGTCTGTCTTATTAAATTGGAACTTGAAGGATAGTTCTGCCTTGGACTCTGATATAATTCTGCATGATATTTGGAACGCTGACAATGCATTTATAAAAGTTGCAGCATCCTGGGTTCACATAACCACCATTTGTGAGCTTCTGACAATCAAAATCAATGAATACACATTCACTTAAAAATTGTGTGAGTCACTTAACAACAGTAAAAAGGGCATAACGTTAGGTGTGACTCACTTAATGGCCACATTGTTTAGTGATGGAAGTTCTGTTCCCAATTATGGTCATAAGTCAAGGACTGCCTCTATATGTACAAAATGTTGGGGCTTTGAGTGTGTGATTGCACCCAACTTCTTGGGAATGCCTTTGCTACTTTTATGGCACCCTGCAACAGGAAACAGTTTTTATCTATTTGCATTCTGAAAGTAGACGTTTTGTGACTGGTGTCATATTTTCTGAAAAGCTCTGGGAAATCCATATAGGAGAGTCAAAAAAGACAGGATGGCAAGCTCTCAAGTTTCCAGATGTGTTCGAAATAAAATAAAGACCGTTTCCACAATATTAGCAGCGTTTGAGGCTAGAAGTGAACCTCTATGCAAAAATATTTTCTGCATTCATGAAAATAGGTCTGAGGAGGAAAATGTTTAATATTGCCCCAAACATTCAAGTTTTCATGAGAAAGTTGGTAGGTTTACCTCAGTGGTGGGCTGCTACGGGTTTGATTGGGTTCGGGAGAACCTGTAGCTAACGTTATGGCCGGGTTGGGGAACCTCCAAATCCCACCCCTGGCTGGCCCCGCCCACCCCTCTCCTCCCACCCTGCCTGCCACTCCCAGGATTTTCTACATGGTCCGTTTTGGATGCAAGGTAAGTTCAGGGCCTGCACAGAGGCTTGGGGAGGGGGAAAAATAGGCCTCCCGGAAGGGGAAAAAATAGACCTCCCGGAAGTTCCTGTTTCTGGCCTCCAGAGAGCTTCCGGAGCCTGGGAGAGGCAGTTTTTGCCCTCCCAGAGACTCAAGGAAAGTTTCCGGAGCCTGGAGAAGGCAAAAACAGCCCCCCTGCCGTGGTGCAGCAGGCTGATTAGGCCACGACCATCATGGCCACGCCTACCCAGCAACCGGGCAGAGAACCCGTTGCTGAAATTTTTGAAGCCCAACCCTAGTTTACCTGTACTGAAAGGTAACCATTTTAGCCCTTACAAACAAGATTAGAGCATAGAATAACAGGGTTGGAAGGGACCTTGGAGATCTTTGAGTCCATCCCTCTGCTCAACCAGGAGACTTTTACCCTACAAAAAAGCTGAAGAAGCACTGCCAAAAAAAAGGGGGGGGAGATTTTGGCCTTCATTCAAGTCAGTCTGTTCACTTTATGGGTGTTTCACAATCTCAGTGACTTTAAGACACGTGGACATGCCGGCTGGGAATTCTGGGAGTGGAAGTCAATGTATCTTAAAGTCACTGAGGCAGAGACATCCTGCTTTATGGTAAATAGAATAATTCCAAGTTAATTGCAGGTAAGAATCACTTAGACCCAGTTATGAAAAGAATGAAGCTACCGTATTTTTCAGAGTATAAGACGCACATTTTTTCCTCAAAAAAGAGGCTGAAAATCTGGGTGCGTCTTATACACTGAATACAGCATTTTTGGCCTCCCAAAACCCCACCCCCTTTGCAAAAATGGCCATGCATAGCCTTTAGGAGGCTTCCAGAGGGCTCCTGGGGGCTGGGGAGGGCAAAAATGAGTGAAAAACTGGCAGTTTTTTGCTCATTTTTGCCCCCCTCCCAGCCTCCAGGAGCACTCTATAAGCCTCCTAAAGGCTATGCATGCCCTTTTTAAACAAAAAACAGGCCCATTTTCACAAAAACTGGGCCATTTTTTGCTCATTTTTGCCCCCCCCCCAGCCCCCATGAGCACTCTATAAGCCTCCCAAAGGCTATGCATGCCCCCTTTTTTGACAAAAACCGGGCCCGTTTTTGGAAAAAACAGGCCAATTCTGGGAGGTGTGCAGAGTGCAAAAACTTTTTTAAAAAATTTGCCTCTTCAAAATCTTGATGCTTCTTATAATCCGAAAAATCTGGTAGTCACTCTGGTTTTATATCTGTGGATCTTAAGCCAATTTGGATTTATCAAGTCATATTATTACTGGAATTTGGCAGGGGGGATAAACGCAGGAGTAGCTTTCTTTGAGAGCCACATCAGGGTTGTGTTTGACCTCAGAGGGGCCAGGGTGGGCATGGCCAGTTTGACATCACTCATGTCAGGGGCACCTGTGGTGGCCCGAGTGCTCTGCCAGAGAAAATGGGCCCCTGAGCTCTGTTTTCGGCTGGGACGGCCTCCTTCAACCCTCTGCCAGTGAAAACGGAGCTCCATTTTCACTGGCAGAGGCACTGCAAGCCAGTCCTTTGCTGTTTCAAGGCGGCCCCGTGGACCAGGTCTAAGTACACTACGGGCCTTGAGTTTGACACCCCTGCAATAAAGTGATCTGCCTCCAGCATCTTCCTATATCCCTGCTGCGCAATACAGGAGTCTGTTTGCTTTAGATAGGCAGCTGGGATGACCTTCACCTCTCAGGTGACCTTGCTTAGAATATATATTCCAATTTTATGGCACATGATCAATCTATCATTACTGGCTTCTACCATTTTCAGTTGAAAGCATTGATCGGGTTTTAAATATTTTTGAGCAGCCACAACACTGTTAGTATTAATCTGACATTCACTCATAGCATTGTCAATTTTATTGCTTTATGTTTTTTATTGTTTACAGTGAACAGCCCTGATTAAGCCTTAAAAAATCAATGTAGGATGGCCAGATCTGAGCTGCAAAGTTGTGGATGTGGAATAAATGGTAAGAAAGAGATACCGAAAACTAATTCTTTACTGTCATCTAGTGGTCCTCTGAATTCTTGTACCCAGATTTTAATAACCCTAATAATTTTCCTCTTGAGCAGTGGAGAATCAAGGACCTTGAGCCTTAACTTTCATTTAAAAAATCATTTTTACACAGTTACATAATTTTAAAAAAGAATATTAAAACATTGATTACACAGCATAGGAAAAAAGGAATTCAATCCAGTTATATCAGGGAATAATATTATTTCTGAAATATATATTTTAAACAGTATTTTAAAGGATGCCACATACATTTAAAAATTTTAAAAATCATAGCCTCTGTTTTATGAAGCAGTAATTCCCAAATTTCTGTTAAGCAAGGATGTTGGTAAGTGAGTTGTGCCTCATTTTATGACCATGTTTGCCACAGTTGTTAAGCAAATCAGTGCAATTGTTAACCGAATGACATGGTGATTGAACAAATCCAGTTTCCCCCATTTATTTGGCTTGTCAGAACCTGGCAGGCAAGGTCACAAATGGTGATCACCTGATCCCATGACCCCCCCCCCCCCCAACCATTGTAAATATATAGTGGTAAGGTAAAGATAAAGTTTCCCCTCGCACATATGTGCTAGTCGTTCCTGACTCTAGGGGGCAATGCTCATCTCCGTTTCAAAGCCAAAGAGCCAACGCTGTCCGAAGATGTCTCCGTGGTCATGTGGCCAGCATGACTAAATGGCAAAGGTGCACAGAACTCTGTTACCTTCCACCAAAGGTGGTTCCTATTTTTCTACTTGCATTTTTACATGCTTTCAAACTGCTAGGTTGGCAGAAGCTGGGACAAGTAACGGGAGCTCACTCCGTTACCCGGCGCTGGGGATTCGAACCACCAAACTGCCGACCTTTCTGATTGACAAGCTCAGTGTCTTAGCCACTGAGCCACCATGTGTCAGGGTTCCAAACAGCATCTTCTATTAAATAATAGCTCAAGGCAATAAGTTCCTCAAAACACCAATTTATTAGAAGAGCCATGTTGTCACATCTGGGAAAACTCAAATCGGAAAGCTTCCAGGTTTTCCCCACCCAGTTGAAAGTTCAAGACCCTGCCCCAACACCCACAAGTCCATCAAATGATCCAATCAGTTACTGCTGTGGATGAAGATTCCTCCCATCCATATCCATCCAGATGCAGGGATAAGGCGACCTTGACTTTCTGAGAAGGAATATTATTATGGCTACACATCTCCCAAGCTCCATATCATTCCCCCCTCCCAGTTTCCCATAGTAACTATGTTTGAATATGTGGCAGGCTTGAGGCGTATCCCCCCGATGGCTTCCAAGCCTGACATCGCGTCCCTATATATCATTTACCTTTATATCCTGGTCTATCCTATCAATTTTGATTGTGTGACTGTGAGGATCCTGCAAAAGTGATATGTACAAGGACTGGTCATAAATCACTTTTATCAGTGTTATTGTAACTTCACTAAACAAATGGTTGTAAGTTGAGGACTACCTGTATGTAGTAAACGTCCTTCTTCTGAATGCGTGTTTAAATTCCCTTTGTTTAAGAAGGACTTGGCTTCCATGTAAGGCATGTCAAATTCTTTCATTTCCAATTTCCAAACATTAGGGGCGCTCAAACATCGTGACATGCCTCGGGGGATTCTAAATATTAAATATATTTTGGTTACTTTCATATAATTTAGATGTACTTTGTAAGTTAACTACATAACTATCATAACTTTTTAACATTTTGTTTGTTTCATTTGGCCGAGCACCTCATGCAATCTGCAAGAGAAAAGGGTGTTCAGAAACAGTTCCATCTTGAACTTTTGATATTGGGTTTTGCTGATTGTTATAGTTTGTTGTTATAGAAATAGCTAGCCTTTGTTAAATTACTAAACTTTAAAAAAAAGGTGACATTGAGGTTTTATTTTCTACTTTATTGCACTGAAAAAAGTTGGGAGTCAATACATTGTTGTCCTTTCTTCTTATCCCTATAATTTTAATAAAATTCTTTTAAAAAGAGAATCAATTCCATCAGCCGCTTGCTTTTAGTGCCTGTGACAACAGTAATGAGAAATCATTTTGTTTGAACAGAACTCCATTCACCTCTTTCAAATCGGGAAAATGCACAACGAAAATAATTCCCCATTTTAGGGAATAGCATTTTTCGTGCCACAGCAAAAGAATCGAAATGTCCACAAATATTGTACACCAGTGATTCCCAAAGTGTGCACCGCGGCTCCCTGGGGAGCCGCGCTATCGTCATAAGGGCGCCGCGAAATATTCAATTAATACCTGCGCCCGCTGGGTCTAACGCTGACGTCCCTCTCGGGCTTTGGAGGGAAGCTTCTGCAAAAGCCCGGGCATGACAAGTCTCCCAGGCTGAAATTTGCCGAGCTGTACGCGCGCGCCTGTTTTCCACGGTGTGGAGCAGCGGCGAGATTCTGGGCAGCGAGCGATGATTCCGGGGGGCATCAGTGGGGGGGCAGGGTCCCCCTCGCGTTCCTCATCTTCCCGGATGGCCCCTGGAATCATCGCTCGCCGCGCAGAATCTCGCCGCTGCTCCACGCCGTGGAAAACAGGCGCGTGCGCACAGCTCGGCAAATTAAAGCCTGGGAGACTTGTTGCCACTCGCCTTTGCAGAAGCTTCCCTCCGAAGCGTTCCGAGGGAGGGCTGTAAACTTCCCTCCGAAGTCTTGGGAAGTTCTGAGGAGCCCCCCAAGCCAAAACGCCGCTGCCAGGTAGCTAAAAGTACGTCTCTGATTCGTCTCTGTCAGTCTCTCTCTGATTCCCTCTCTCACTCCCTCTCTCTGTTCCTCTCTCTGTCTGTCTGTCTCACTCACACACACACACACTGTGTGAGTGAGACAGACAGACAGAGAGAGGAACAGAGAGAGGGAGTGAGGGAGGGAATCAGAGAGAGACTGACAGACAGACAGACAGACAGACAGACACACACACACACACAGAGGGGGAGGGAGGGAGAGAAAGATAGACAGACAGAGAGAGAGACACACACAGAGTGAGTGATTAAGTGAATGAGTGAGAGACAGACACACCCACATACACAGAGTGACAGAGAGAGAGGAAGGGAGGGGAGAGAGACAGAGGGAGAGACAGAGACACACACACACACACAGAGTGAGTGAGTGAGAGACAGACACACACACACACACACACACACACACACACAGAGTGACAGAGATGGGGGAAGGAGGAGAGAGAGACAGAGATACAGAGAGAGAGAGAGAGAGAGACAGATAGACACCCAGAGAAAATGACAGAGGGAGACAGAGAGGGAGGGAGGGAGAGAGAGACAAAGAGCCAGAGAGAGAGAGAGAAAGAAAAAGAAAAAAAGAAAGAAAGTGGGAGAGAGAGATGAAAGAAAGAAAGAAAGAAAGAAAGAAAAACAACATATGACCACAATTGAGCCCAAACTTTTGGTTGCTAAGCAAGAGCAGCTCTCCAAATAAATTTCAATCGTGGTTTTGGCGAGATTTGGCTCAGTTGAAAAAAAAGGTTGCCCACCACTGGGCTAGTGTGGTGGTTAAGTTACTTTTCAAAAGCTATTTTTCTGATGCAAGATTTGAGAAGTTGTGCAGCGAACAACAAGCCCATCCATCCCATTAATAATTTTAAATCATTAAACGATGTTCAATAAATTGTGAATTTAAAGCTCGTGTTTAATTTATTTTTCAATTAACCTAACCTTAACGAACTAAAAAGTAGATTTCCAAATCCTTAAAAAGTCAAAAATTTAAAAAAATCGGATGCACCTATTAAGGGAGCCGCGGAAAAAATCCGAAGTGTTATGGGAACCGCAAACCGAAAAAGATTGGGAACCTCTGTTGTACACTGTTCCTATACTGCCCTCTACTGTCTTAAGGGTGACATTAGTTCCCCCTCCCCCCATTTTGTCTGAAGACAAGGGAGAGGCGGTCATTTGAACCACATTTTGAAATTTCAGAGTACATTTGACATATTTCCACAAAACGGAAAAATAAATATAGCCCTGAAATTTTCTAAGGCCACTGCAGAATCCAGATGAACTATGGACTTTGCTTCTTTCATCATTAAAATTCTAAAAGTCTGGCCTTTGGAATTGAATATAAAGAGCAGAACCAAAGCTTGCCTGAAAATCCCTTAGGGGACTGAAAAGTCCCTTAGGGGACTGGAGACTAAAACATATGAAGAACGGTTGCAGGAACTGGGTATGTTTAGCTTAAGAGAAAGAAGGACTAGGGGAGACATGATAGCAGTGTTCCAATATCTCAGGGGTTGCCACAAAGAAGAGGGAGTCAAACTAGTCTCCAAGGCACCTGAGGGTAGAACAAGAAGCAATGGGTGGAAACTAATCAAGGAGAGAAGCAACTTAGAACTGAGGAGAAATTTCCTGACAGTTAGAACATTTAATCAGTGGAACAGCTTGCCTCCAGAGGTTGTGAATGCCCCAACACTGGAAGTCTTTAAGAAGATGTTGGATAGCCATCTGTCTGAAACGGTATACGTTTTCCTGCCTAGGCAGGGGGTTGGACTAGAAGACCTCCAAGGTCCCTTCCAACTCTACTATTGTATTGTATTATTGTATTGTATTGTATTGTATTGTATTGTATTGTATTGTATTGTATTGTATTGTATTGTATTGTGTTGTATTAAAATATAACAAATTCATCCACTCAAATTCAGCTTCTGGTGACTACCCATATAATCTTCTTGCAATTATACAGAAGTAGCTTGTTAGGTCTTCTTCAGAATTGTTCTTTTTTTTTTCTTTCATTTTCCAACCTAACCTCTAGCCCAGTGTGTCTCACCTTGGCAACTTTAAGAGATGTGAACTTCAACTCCCAGAATTTCCTAGCCAGTGAGTTCTTAAAGTTGCTAAGATTGAGAAATACTGTTCTGTTCTAACCTTCTAACCTGTCTAGAGGTTCGGGAGATCCTCTAGCAAGGATTCTGCCCAGTTCGGCAAATCCCCAAATGCCACCCCTGGCTGGCCACACCAACCCCTCCCCTCCTACCCCACCCCTCGCCTCCCAGGAGTCTCCACGTGACCCGTTCATCATGCCATGTAAGTACAGGGCACTCCTCTTGGAGACTCAGGGTGGGAGGGAAACAGGCCTACCGGAGGTTCCGGAAGCCCGGAAAGGGCCCTGTTTCCAGCCTCCGGAGGGCCTCCGGAGCCCAGGACAAGCAGTTTTTGCCCTCCCAGAGGCTCGAGCCTCCAAAGCCTGGGGGGGGGGGTGAAAAACACCTCCACTACTGTGGTGCAGGAGGTAGACTAGGCCACGCCCATCATGGCCATGCCCACCCAGCAACGTGGCAGCAAACCCGTTGCTGTAATTTTTGAAGCCCACCCCTGCTCTAGCCCATTTCTTGATGTTCTCCTATTCAGGTTCTAGCCTGAAATCCTGCTTGCTTGCTAGCTAGCTTGCTTGCTTGCTTATTTATTTATTTATTATTTATTTAGGCACTGCCTGCCTCCAAGCCAATTATTTTCAATATCAGCCAAGGACAAGTAGATGCTGCCATCTGCTACAACAACAAAAAGGGAGGTCAGTCCTAGGATACACCAGGCATAAAATGAGCATGCACGAAGATTAGCCTCTTAAGAGTTGCGATCTGCTGCACAGGTAATCCTCAATTTACAACTATTTGTTTAGAGACTGTTGTATCACTAAAAAAAAAAAAAAGACTTACCATATTTTTCGGAGTATAAGACGCACCAGACTATAAGACACACCAAGATTAATTTAAAAAGCAGCCCATTTTTCGTGAAAGCGGGCCCTTTTTTGTCAAAAAAGGGGCACGTATAGCCTTTAGGAGGCTTATAGAGTGCTCCTGGTGGGTGGGTGGGCATAAAAACGGTCTGTTTTTTGCTCATTTTTGCCCTCCCCAGCTCCCAGGAGCACTCTGGAAGCCTCCTAAAGACTATGCACGGCCATTTTTGCAAAGGGGGCAGGGTTTCAGGAGGCCAAAAATGCTGTATTCAGTGTCTAAGACGCACCCATATTTTCAGTCTCTTTTTTGAGGGAAAAAGGTCTGTGTTATACTCTGAAAAATACGGTAAGCCACTTGAGCCTTTGGCACTTGTAACTGTCACAGCATTGTCATGTGATCAAAATTCAGGCACTTGGCAACCAGCTTATATTTTTCATGGTTTCCTGGGTTCATGTGATTGCCGATTTACAACCTCCCTAGCCAGCTTCTGACAAGCAAATTCAATGGGAAAGCCGGATTTCCTTAGTGACTATGTCAGGGGTGTCCAAACTTGGGAACTTTAAGACTTGTGGACTTCAACTCCCAGAATTCCCCAGCCAGTGACTCACTTAACAACTGCCTTGCTTAAAACAGAAAGTCTTGTACCATCTGTGGTCATATGTTGAATAGCAATAGCACTCAGACTTATATACCGCTTCCCAGCAATAGCAGTCAGACTTATATACCGCTTCACAGCCCTCTCTAAGAAGTTTACAGAGTCAGCATATTGCCCCCAACAATCGAAGCCCTCATTTTACCCACCTTGGATGGATGGAAGGCTGAGTCAACCTTGAGCATCAGGATCGAACTGGCATTGTGAGCAGAGTTAGCCTGCAATACTGCATTCTAACCACTGCGCTACCACAGCTACCAGAATATGCCTTACAATTTCTTAGAAGCATTCTTCTTATTTGAAAGAAGCTTCTGTTCCATCGTCCCCTTTCCCCTAACTTATTCTTGGGATGCTCTCAAGTATCTCTTGATGGCATTTCTGAAGTTCTTCATTTTTTAAGAGCATAGATAATGATGTCACTGCAGTGGCTTACTGCGGTCAACCAAATACTCAGGCTTCCTTTGCAAACTCTGCTGATGGGATTCTTTTGAGGAATGCACTTACCAGCATGAAGCAAACCACAGTAATCTGGAGCACAGTCAAACTGATTTGATTTGGAAACATGTCAGGCTGAAAATATTTGTGTTCTCTCCTGTTGAGCTCAGTGACTTTCATAAACACGCACACACACACACACACACCAGATTGTGTTAGACTTTGGAGCCTAGTACTTTTTGGTGTTGGATTTTTTTTGTAATGTACAGAAGCCATCACGTTCCAGTAGAGGGCACCATCCTACAAGATCGTAGGGAATGATTAGCAAAATGGATTGCTCTGTAGGATTAACCACAACAGGGTTAGCTTAAAACAGGACAAGCAGAAGAATCACACAATCAGTGAGATTCAGCATTTGTGCATCTTTAATAGGAGATTTGAGCTCATTGAAAATTCACCACCTCTCCCGTTGGCGCTGTGAGTGACAGAAAAGGGGGAAAGTATGACTATAAAAAAGGGGGGGAGAATAAACCAATGAAGTGGTGAAATAATAAAGAAATAAATTATTTAAAGGAACAAACTTTTTATTTTTATTTTTAAAGATGATGTTCTGGTTCACCTCCAATGCTCTTTTGTCTCTGGATGGAGATTTCTGCTTATCTCTTATGGTTTCTCCAATCTCTCATTGCGTTGGATTTCATCTCCCATAATCTTTCAATTAGCCAAAAACCCAATCCATGCAGAGGACACAGATGGGGGAATCTGGCCTTGCAATGTTCAGGTAGTCCTCGGTTTTACAACAATTCACTTAGTGACCATTTGAAGTTACGACCTCACTGAAAAAAGTGACTTATGACCATTTTAAACACTTAAAACAGTTGGGGTATCCCCAAAGTCACACGTTTTACATTTGGATGCATGACAACTGACTCACGCTTATGACGGTTGCAATGTCCCAGGGTCACGTGATCCCCTTTTGCGACCTTCTGACCAGCAAAGTCAATGGGGAAACCAGATTCACTTAACAACCGTGTTAGTAATTTAATAACTGCGGTGATTCATTTAACAAGTGTGCCAAGAAAAGCCATAAAATGGAGCAAAACTCACTTAACAAATTTCTCACTGATTAACATACATTTTAGGCTCAGTTGTGGTCATAAGTTGAGGACTACCTGTAATATACACAGGGAAGGAAACATACAAGTAGTCCTCTACTTACAGCTGTTCATTTAACGATCATTCAAAGTTACAACAGCACTGAGAAAAATGACTTTATGACTAGTCTTCGCATTTACAACCACTGCAATATCATCGTGATTCAAATTCAGCTACTTGGCAGTCAGTATGTATTTACAACAATTGCAACAGCCTGGCATCATGGAAACATGATTAGATTATAAGCAGAGAGAAGAGCTAAATCCCTTTCTAACACTGATGGTGTTACCTAGTTGGACAATGAAATATCTGCAAGAAAACAACCAAACCAGAGAGAACCAAACACCTGTTGTGGCCCACCAGTGGCCAGCATAGCTGGCAGCAGATTCAGACAGTGAAGTGGTTGGGGAGGAACATGGGCCAGTCCTGGAGTCTGGGGAAGGCTCTGACGAGGGCTCTGCGTTGGAGGCAGAGATGGGGCCAGGGCCGTTTGACAGTTATCAGCTGCCTTTGGAGTCAGGCATCAGTGAGGCAGACAAACAGCTGGAGCCTGTTCCCAGTGTGCACATGCTCAGAGTTGCCAGATGAAGGGAACAGCTAAGGAACAAGGGTTGACTTGGGAGTAAAGCACAAGTGGACGGTGAATGGCCCCTCCCATAGGGAGTAAAAGAGAAGCGAAAGGGGAGGGGTGTTTGCATGAGATAATTGGTTCATTCCTGCATTCTTGCCAAGTATTGCTGCATCTGACAGATAATTGCCTGGCCACTCTCCAAGCCTGATAAAGGTCGATAATTGTGAACTATCTTGAAAGACTGTGGGTCGGGACTTTGCTGGAGAGGAATTCACTGTAAATTAAATAAAATTATCGGGACGAGGACTCAACTCGTGCTGCTAGGGAAGCCTAGGTCAGAACAACACCAGTAATCTTGGAGGAATCTGAGGGTAGTTTGATACAGAAAATATATTCATTTCTATCCTATTGATCATTAAAGATCTCCATAACCAATAAAATAAATCAGGATTTCTTCTTTATTCTTTTCTGCTCTGCTTTCCCTTGAGAGAAACCGTCTGTTTTTTATAGAAGTAGCCATTTCTTCTTCTTCCCATTACCAGAAACCAAATGTGGGTTCACTCATAACACGAAGCCATTTGTTTAGCTAATTTATTGAATAAATACTACAAGGTCAGATTTTCCATAATGCACAAAGCACAATGATTGCGACGCACAATACACTGAGTCAAAACCAAACAATTCAGATTATTTTTAGTGCCATATAATAGACCAGCCACCAGTAGGTCTGTAATAACTCTGAGTCTCAGTTTCCTTCAGTTTCACTCTAACAGATGTTTTGAGAATAGAAACCATTAAGTTGACACTAACAGTGTTAATGAGGAAGTCAAGAGGCAATTAATTGTGTCACATACGATAGATAATGTATAAAAAGGGGGACAGGCCTATGATTCTGTTGCAGCTGCCATCTTGATTTTTCGGCCAAATGTTTTGGAAGTTCAATCTGAATCTTTGCAAGATGTTTTGGGAGTTTTTTTCTAAATCTTTGCAATCAACATGAACCTCTTCAAACTCTCACTATTTTTTAAAGACTCCATATTTTCAGCCAATTGATTATTTCTTTGTGAAAGTATTTCCACCAGAGTGCTGGAATACATATGTTCTTTTTTACTGTATTATTTTTCTTCCTGCTGCTTTTGAATTCAGGCAAGGTGATTAAATCTGACTCATGGATAAAATGCCAACACAAAATTATAGCTACGTATTGAAGTGCTGATCTATTTTCTTCAAATCCGAATGGAATGCAAAATACCACAGTACTTGTATGGTTTACCAAGTAAAATTTCCACTTTAAAAATGGAGAGAGTTTAAAATGAATAATCAGCTTTGTGCAGTCCTCCCCTGCACTCTTGAAAGAAAATTATTACAGCCCTTTTGTAAGAGGTCCTTAATTTGCTCGTTTTAAGACTTGTTTTTTTAGAGAGGCTCAAAAAGAAGCAGGAACAGAATTCTACTCAGGGACATGATTTTTTACCATTAAAAGAATATTTCATCCACTCCACAAGAGCATCACTGTGCCCTCAGCGGTGATCTCAACAGTTTCCAGAAAAAGAGGGAAGGGAAGAGTAGGGGGGTAGGAAAGGGAGAGGAGGAAAGAGGGGGGGAAGGAAGGGAGGGAGGGAGGGAGGGAGGGAGGGAGTTTTGCCTGTTAAATCCTGTTCAATTCTGTTTCATATATCTTTTTTCCTGTACTATTTGGCACCAGCACAATGTCACTTGACCATGTCATATAGTGACAGCAGTTCTAGCAGTTCCATTTGATTTAGTTAAATGAGGACTATAAGGTAAAGGTAAAAGGTAAATGTTCCCCTCAAACATATGTGCTAGTCGTTCCCAACTCTAGGGGGCAGTGCTCATCTCCGTTTCAAAGCTGAAGAGCCAGCGCTGTCCGAAGACGTTCTCCGTGATCATGAGGCCAGCATGACTAAATACCAAAGGCACACAGAGCGCTGTTACCTTCCCACCAAAGTGATCCCTATTTTTCTACTTTCATTTTTACAGGCTTTCAAACTGCTAGGTTGGCAGAACCTGGGACAAATAACGGGAGCTCACTCTGTTACGCTTCACTAGGGATTCAAACCGCCGAACAGCCAACATTTCTGATTGACAAGCTCAGTGTCTTAGCCACTGAGCCAACGCATCCCTCGTGAGGAGTATGCAGGTATTTAAATTAGGACCTTGCACAACAGCGATTTTGCCTTACCCATTGACTTTATTTGATGGAAACATCAGAAATTACAATCATGTGACTGAAATTTTACTCCCTTGGCAGACTGCTTGAATAAAGTGTATTTATATATGCAGACTAAGTGGACATTATATGTGCATATAGACAATGAAGGTTCGCATTTAGTTGGAGTTGCTTTGGTTTTTAGAAAAATAGCTTTGATGCTAAACAAACAAAACATTGTGTGCATATGTGTGCATGTACACATTTACCAACCTTTTTGACAACATAATTCGCCATGTTTATTTCCCAGAAGCTTTTCTCTTTCAAAATCCACGTGTTATATTCAGAACTTGTAATGGTATTATTAAGAAATGTTGTTATGATTATTTATACCAATGTTTTTCATTCTAAGCCTCTTAATAATAGTTTCAAATAGGCTCACAAATCTTTAGCAAAAGTAAAATGAGTCTCACAGCTCTAGAAACATAGATAGGCTCTAGTTCTCGGTAAAAAAACAAACCCTTGTATCCAAGAACCAATTTATTAATGTCTCCAGGCAGCCTTAGAGGAACTCGTGAAGAAAAAAGTAAGAATTATTAATGCAAAGGCCGAGTGAGCAGACTCTGAGATACTCTGCTAAGGGAAGCTGCTCTTCTGGAAAATGAATCTACACATCATTGTTGATTACAATATATAATCTATATGCTCTATATAAGGGCAAGCAGTTTGTTGAATGCTTTTATCTAACTGCCTTCAGTTAATATCCAATGCAAGCAAGAAGAACATAATCCAACTATTGTATTTCCAATTCATTGTTATTTAACTATTATTGGTAAACAGATATAAGGGTGTGTGAACTTTCCTGTCAAGAAGAGTTTATCGCTGTAACTCCAGATTCATCTCACCTCTGTGAAGCCTTGAATAGCCAGGAAGGACACAGATTCAATAGACAACGGGCAGAATTCAACAAACTTGAGGATGCTATCTGTTCCCTCAAAAGAATTTAGATTGAACTAGTGGTGGGATTCAAAAATGTTTACTACCAGTTCTGTGTGCATGCCATGGCTTGGTGGGCATGGCTTGGTGGGTGTGGCAGGGGAAGGATACTGCAAAATCCCCATTTCTTCCCCACTCCTGGGGGAAGGATATTGTAAAATCTACATTTCCACCCCACCCCACTAACCTGCTTTCCAGCTCCATTCTCCTGTGCAGGGCAACAAAAGAACACCCAGCCGATCAGCTGGGACTCGGGAGGCAGAAAATAGATGGGGCGGAGTCAGTCAGAGGTGGTATTTGCCGGTTCTCCAAACTACTCAAAATTTCCACTACCAGTTCACCAGAACTGATCAGAACTGGCTGAATACCACCTCTGGATTGAACTCAGCCCAGGTAACTGGACAAAACCTAGCTACGTTTATATCTATAGGACCAGCACAACCCTAGTCTTAACTTTGAGAAGATCTGAACAACTTTACCAAACAGATGCCTTACATAGCTCTCAGATCATTGCTGATCTTTCCATTAGGAGATTTTTCTCCCCTGCCAGCCTCTGAAGCCACCACCGCTGCCATTTTTCATGCCATCCTATGACAAATAGCCACAAAAACTTTCCATAATTTCACAGAGGTCAGCTCTCAAAGTTAAACACCTTCAACAACTATCTTCCTCAATCTTTCTTCAGACTGTCAAGGACCTTGGAGTACTCATTTCTAATTGGCTAAGTGCCAGAGCCCACTATAACAGCATTGCAAAAAGGCATTAAGAGTTATTAACCTAATTTTGAGAAGCTTCTTCTCCAGTAATAATTTATTGCAAACTAGGGCATATAAAACCTTTGCTAGACCTATTCCTGAATACAGCACATCTGTCTGGAACCCGCACTGCATATCCGACATTAATTCAATTGAGCTAGTCCAAAGATATTTCATGAAAAGAAATATCCACTCCTCTGCTCACCACAGACTACCTTAGACCACCAGGCTTGAAATTTTGGGCTTAGACAACTTAAAACTACACCGCCTTTGGTCTGACCTGAGCCAGGGGTGGGTTCCTGCCAGTTCTAACCTCTTCTATAGAAGAGGTTCCACAAATCTACAGGTTTAGAACCTGTTCCAGCTCCCACCCCCCACCCGTCTGCACATCATCAAGATGAAGAGTAAGAGGAGGAATTCTGGGAGTTGAAGTCCACAAGTCTTAAAGCTGTCAACTTTGAACACCCCTGGGATTTTTTTTCTAAAGAGTTAGGGGTGCAAGGATCTTGTAACTTGACAGCTTTAAGACTTGCACACTTCCGTGCCAGAGTTCCTGAGCCAACATGACTGGAGGAGGAATTCTGGGAATTGAAGTCCACAAGTCTTAAAGCTGTCAAGTTTGAACACCCCTGGGTTTTTTTTCTCTAAAGGGTTAGGGGTGCAAGGGTCTTGTAACTTGACAGCTTTAAGACTTGTGTGCTTCAAATGCCAGAGTTTCTGAGCCTACATTTTGGTTGCTAAGCAAGAGTGTTGTTAAGTGAGTTTCACCATATTTTACAAGTTGGCCATGCCCGCCCACCCAGTCACATGGCTGGCAAGCCACTCCCACCCGGTCACATGGCCAGCAAGCCACTCCCACAAAGCAGGCCACACCTACAGAAGAGGTTCTAAAAAAATTGAAACCCACCACTGACCTGAGCATAGTACACAAAATTATCTGCTACAATGTCCTATCTGTCAATGATCTGTCAACCGCAACAATACACGAGCACACAATAGATACAAACTTTAGGTAAACCGCTCCAAACTCAATTGCAGAAAATACGACTTCAGCAACAGAGGGGTCAATGCCTGGAATGCTCTACCTGACTCTGTGATTTCATCCCCAAACCCCCATAACTTTAATCTTAGACTATCTACTGTTGACCTCACCCATTCCTAAGAGGTTTGTAAGGCGAATGCATAGGCGCACCAATGTGCTTACCATTCCTGTCCTACTGTCTCCACCAGAGGTGGTTTTCAGCAGATTATGACCAGTTCTGAAGAACCAGTAGTGGAAATTTTGAGTAGTTCGGAGAATTAGTAAATACCACCTCTGACTGGCCCCACCTCCATCTATTCTCTGACTCCCGAGTCTCAGCTGATCTGGAGGAAATGGGGATTTTGCAGTAACCTTCCCCTGGAGTGGGGTGGGAATGGAGATTTTACAGTACCCTTCCCCTGCTACGCCCACTAAGCTATGCCCGCCAAACCATGCCACACCCACCAAGCCAAACCTATAGAACTGGTAGTAAAAAAATTTGAATCCCACCACTGGTCCCCACTTATATGCTAATAACCACCAAACTCTGGAATTCTAATACAAATGTCTGGCCTCAACACCAGAATGAATGAATGAATGAATGAATGAATGAATGAATGAATGAATGAATGAATGAATGAATGAATCATAGATAGATAGATAGATAGATAGATAGATAGATAGATAGATAGATAGATAGAATGACGTTTCCTTCTCGTCTGGGCTAGTTCCATAACAAATATTTAAATATATATATCACTTTGGCCCAGGATTAAAATTTCCATTATCCCATCTGATATGAACTGTCCCTTTGTTTCAGGGTTAGATGCTATACATGCATGTTGCATTGGGACAGATGAAAATTGATGGCACTAACTCAGACTTCAGTATTAACTCTTAATGCCTTTTTGGCAATGCTGAAACCTAACTCAAACAGAGATATCTAAGTAAATGACTTAGATCACAGAAGTAAATGACTACTACACAGAAGATCTTCTTAATGGTGATGCCCCAATTGCTGAGTATATTCTCTACAGAAGCTTGTCTGGTGCAAAATGTATTATGGTTGGTTACACAGTCAGTGAGCAGCTTAGGTTGGATTTGGCATTTTGGCACCTACTTATCAAGCCTTTCCCAAGTCGATTATTTGATGGTGTAACAAGTATCATCACAGGATGTAAACTGCTTTGTTGCCTTTTGCAAATGAATGGTCATGATTTTGTCAAGGCTGATGGTGTTCAAGTAGTGCTCCAGATGTTTTAAAATTGCCTCCCGTTACTGTGAAATCCACCGTCCAGGCTTTTTTGTAATTCTTTGTAATTAAGTCTGAGGTGTTATGTGGCTTGTCTAATTCTAAAACCCCAGAGCACTTTAGTTCCGTGAGTTCTTGACTGCAGGCAAATGGTATTTCTTGCAAATATTCCACTGCACCATTGTTGCTACTTTGTCATGCTATTGTTTGTAGTCAGTCTATGCCTAGGGTGACAAACTCAAGGCAGGGTGCTTACAGGTGAAACTCGAAAAATTAGAATACCGTGCAAAAGTTTATTTATTTCAGTAATGCAACTTAAAAGGTGAAACTAAGATATGAGATAGACTCATTACATGCAAAGCAAGATATTCAAGCCCTGATTTGTCATAATTGTGATGATTATGGCTTACAGCTCATGAAAACCCCAAATCCATAATCTCAGAAAATTAAAATATTACATGCAATCAATAAAACAAGGATTGTACATAGAACAATATTGGACCTTTGAAAAGTATAGTATAGAAAAAGTATAGAAAGAAGGACTAGAGGAGACATGATAGCAGTGTTCCAATATCTCAGGGGTTGCCACAAAGAAGAGGGAGTCAAACTATTTTCCAAGGCACCTGAGGGTAGAACAAGAAGCAATGGGTGGAAACTAATCAAGGAGAGAAGCAACTTAGAACTGAGGAGAAACTTCCTGACAGTTAAAACAATTAATCAGTGGAACAGCTTGCCTCCAGAAGTTGCCCCAACACTGGAAGTCTTTAAGATGATGTTGGATAGCCATTTGTCTGAAACAGTATAAGGTTTCCTGCCTAGGCAGGGGGTTGGTCTAGAAGACCTCCAAAGTCCCTTCCAACTCACCTATTGTATTGTATTGTATTGTATAAGCATGCATATGTACTCAGTACTTGATTTGGTCCCTTTTGCAGCAATTACTGCCTCAATGCAGCGTGGCATGGAAGCTATCAGCCTGTGGCACTGCTGAGGTGTTATGGAAGACCAGGATGCTTCAATAGCGGCCCTCAGCTCTTCTGCATTGTTTGGTCTCGTCTCTCATCTTTCTCTTGGCAATGCCCCATAGATTCTCTATGGCAGTGATGGCGAACCTTTTTTGGCTCGCGTGCCACAAGTGGGGGGAGCGCAGGGGGGTCGTGTGCAGGCGTGCCGCACCCATAATGCAACGCGTGACCCCCCAGTGCGCATGCGCGCACAACGCACAACCCCATTTTTACATGATTTTTTCACCCTCCCCAGGCTCCAGAGGCTTTATAGGAGCCTGGGGAGGGCGAAAAGAGCCTCTCCCCCCCCCCCCCGGAGGCCCTCCGGAGGCTTCAGGGACCGTCCGGAGGCTTCCCTGAAGCCTTCAGAACGCTTAAAATCACCCTCCGAGCAACCCGGAAGTGACTTTCGGGGGGAGGACTTATTTTAGTACAGGCGCTCAAAAGTCTGGTTGGGCTTATTATCCCGGGAGGCCTTATTTTCCGGAAAACAGGGTATTTAAAACGGGTGTGCCAGGAGCTTTAAAAGGTCTGACTGAGGCTTTTTGAAATGCCTCAGCTTTCACTCCCCCTAACAAACTTACCCCCCCCCCCCACAGAACAACTCGCAGCCTCAAAACATAAACGCATCGTGCCAAATCGCATACGCGCGCCGCGCACACACATCTCTACCCCATATTCTTCCACTAGCGTTCAAAATATTTCGTCTCTTGTCGTCCCACCCCCACGCCCAACTTCATCTTCTGCCCAGCGGCATCTATCGCCAAGCTCCATCATCTTCCCTGATCGCTGTCCTCCCCCGCCCCCTCCGTCTTCTCATAAAGCCGAAACAGGGATTGCACCAGCGCGGTACATACAGCCCTGGCTAATGGCTTGCGAAACAGCTCTCGGCAGCTCCGCTTCGGTAATTGGGAGTGGAGGGACAGCAAGAAACTCCGCAAGAAACAGCCGGACGTGGGAAGCAAATGGGGTCTGTGCGTATACGCGAGCGCTTGCGCTTGGGTGGAATACGGACAAGCCGAAGTAAAATTGAGAAAGAAAGAGACGAGCTTTCAGGGAGCAGGGAAGAGGCAGCTCGCTAGCCAAATGAACAGGAAATGGGGCGAAAAAGCAGAGCTTTGCCCAGCAAGGCGCAGAGCTCAACGCTGAGTTTCTCCATTCGGCGGTGCGCCCCGGACAGCTTCGGATGTACCGTGCAAGGAGGGCTCCATGCCTTGTTGTAAGCAGCTTGGGTGCTTTCCTCGGGACGTGGGAATTAGTGGCTTAGACTCCACCGCTTTTTCTGATCAACGGAGGCTGCGGCATGAGGGATAAGTAGCGCCTAAAGTTCCTCCAGGCGGGGGAAGGCGAGGCTACCCGGGATCATGGCAAACCCCGCCGGCTTGGACTCCGCCACGGTGGAATGTTTCTTAGACAGACACCCGGAGCTGGTGGAGAAGTGGCTGAAGAGGAGAACCGCCTTCCTTAGTAGTAAAGAAGCTCCCGGGGGAGCGCCTGACTTCGGCGACGGCGGGGCGGCAAAGCAGCCGCCCCGCCGTGCTTGGAGGGTCGTTTTAAGCGCTCCGAAGGCAGCAGGGAACGTCCGTAGGCTTCCCTGAAGCCTTCGGAACGCTTAAAACCACCCTCCGAGAAACCTGGAAGTCACTTCCGGTTTGCTCGGAGGGTGGTTTTAAGCGTTCCGAAGGCTTCAGGGAAGCCTACGGACGGTCCCTGAAGCCTCCGGGGAGGGGGAGGGAAGGCTCTTTTCGCCCTCCCCAGGCTCCTATAAAGCCTGGGGAAGGCGAAAAATAGCTTTTAAAAAGGTGAACTCAGCTGGCCAGCGCGCGCATGCGCGCTGGCCAGCTGACAGGGCAGCGCCTCGCGTGCCCTGATAAATGCTTGTGGCACGCGTGCCATAGGTTCACCATCACGGCTCTATGGGGTTCAGGTCAGGGGAGTTTGCTGGCCAATCAAGCACAGTAATCACGGTCATTGAACCAGGTTTTGGTGCTTTTGGCAGTGTGGGCTGGTGCCAGGTCCTGCTGGAAAATGAAGTCAGCATCCCCATAAACCTCGTCTGCGGAAGGAAGCATGAAGTGCTCCAAAATCTCCTGGTAGATGACTGCGTTGACCCTGGACTTAATGAAGCACAGTGGACCAACACCAGCAGATGACATGGCTCCCCAAATCAACAGACTGTGGAAACTTCACACTGGACTTCAAGCAACTTGCAGTGTGTTCTTCCTCCATACTCTGGGTCCTTGGTTTCCAAATGAGATGCAAAAGTTGCTCTCATCAGAAAAGAGGACCTTGGACCACTGAGCAACAGACCAGGTCTGTTTTTCTTTAGCCCAGGTAAGACGCTTCTGACATTGTTTGTTGTTCAGGAGCAGCTAGACAAGAGGAATACAACATTTGAAGCCCATGTCCAGGATCCGTCTGTGTGTGGTGGCTCTTGATGCACTGACTCCAGCCTCAGTCCACTCCTTGTGAAAGTCTCCAACACTTTTGAATGGCCTTTTCCTGACAATCCTCTCCAGGCTGCAGTCATCCCTGCTGCTTGTGCACTTTTTTCTTTGACACTTAGTTTCACCTTTTAAGTTGCAATACTGAAATAAATGAACTTTTGCCCAATAGTCTAATTTTTCAAGTTTCACCTGTAGATCTGGCCCACAAGCCCACCATGGAAACAGCTAAAGACCAGCCCACAGTGCCTCTACCAGCAAAAACACCTCCTGGGCTCCATTTTTGACCGTGACGTCCTCCTGCAACCTTCTGCCAGCGAAAACAGAGCTCAGGGAGACCACACATGTCCTCCCCCAGCTCTGTTGTCACTGCCAGAGGGTTGCAGGAAGTCATTGTGGCCAAAAGTAGAGGCCGAGCAGGCATCACATGGCATCCCTGAGGTCAGTTTTCGCTGCAGACCATCGTGGTCGAAAATGGAGCCTCGATGAGTGGCTTAAGCTGGCCACGTCCACCCTTGCCACACCACACCAGCCCCTCCAAGGTCAAACACCACCCTGATGCGGCCCTCAATGAAATTGAGTTTGACATCCCTGGTCTATGCAATCTTCTCAGAAAGCCTAAGTGTAGCCTGTGTAACTGTTGCTATCTTCTCAGTTCTGGATTATGTGCATTTATTCTTAAGGCTTAGTCTTGTGCAGCAAGAATTAGCCTCTCTGTCTCTTTGTTCCATTTTCCTGCTCTTAACCATGCCAGATCTTATTGTCATCTGCTTTCCACTATTGTTTTATGTACTGGCCCTGTAATCCTTTGCCTTACCATGTCTCTTTCTTATTCTTTATTTGATCTTTCTTGGATTTATATGCCGCCCTTCTCCCAAAGGACTCAGGGCGGCGTACAGCATTAAAAAAACACATATTACAAAAGATAAAAGAAAATTAGAAACAATCCAAAAAACAAACCCAATTAATATAACTGTCTTCGGACAGTGCTGGCTCTTTGGCTTTGAAATGGATATGAACGACTAGCAAATATGTGCAAGGGAAACCTTTAACTTTACTTTTACGGGTAAAAAACATAGAGATGCTGGAACCTTAGCAGGACAAGTAAATCTTTTCTTCTGATTATTGTCCAGAAATTTCTTCATCATGCCTAACTCTTAAATAGACATTGATGATAGAAAAACGAATCCTTAATCAACTGAAACTCAAGAACATCAAGATACAATATATGTACTAAGAATTGATAGTCCAGGACTTAGGCACTTTTAAATAGGGACAACTTTGCTCTGTTCACACCATTGCAATATGATTGCAATGAAGGTAATTTAGAAAGCTCTACATTTGCACACTCTATATTTGTACACATATATGTATAAATACATATATTTATGTGTGTTTATAGTGACTGCCGAATGCTTGCAATGATTTCTATTTTAAACTTTATTTATTTATTAAATTCCATGAATCTTTATGAAACCAAGAAAACTGCACATATGTATCCATGGAAATCAACCTCAACTTGAAGGAAACTTTACTTTTTAAAATTATATACTTCAGTGAAGTAAAATGAGTTACTTTGCATAGTCCTCTATCTAAATTCAAATCACTGTTACTTATCCATGACAACCAAATACCGTCATTATTCTAAAATGCATTTCCTATTCATATCATGATTTGAGCTGTTTTTCCAACTCTTTCCTCAGACATTTCAAAATGGTGTTTTATTGCTTAATGGTAGTATCGTTGATATGTAAGAGGGAGTAATTATAGGTGAGCTATATACCTAGGCAGATCAAAGCTGTACTGATAGTATAATTATTTCCAAATTTTGAAAGAATGCCATGTATAAAAAGTGAGCTTAAACCTCTTCCACAAGACTTAATAGTATATTCAGGCTGACACGCTGTCTTTTTAGAAGCAAGATTTATAACTGTTAAGCAGAAATTAAACTTAGTATAATAGTGCAAATGTTATTTGGAAATTCATTCTAATCCCCTGCAGATTCAAAACGATTACATTACTGGTCAACATAAAAACATGTCAGAATGTTTAATACAGGTAGTCTTCGATTTACAACCATAAATTGGGACCAGAATTTTCATTGCTAAGCAAGTTGTTGGTTGTTAAGGGAGTCTGAGTTTACAAGCCTAGCCGGCCTCCTGCACCACAGTGGCGGGAGGCATTTTCACCCTCCCAGGTTCCGGAGGCTTTCCTTGAGCCGCCAGTGGGTGAAAACAGCCTCCCCTGGGCTCTGGAGGACCTCCAGATGCAAGGAAAGGGCTCATTTCTGGACTTCCGGAACTTCTGGGAGGTTTTTTTGCCCTTCCAGAACGTCCGTGCAGGCCCTGCATTTACTTGGCATCCAAAGTGGGCCGCATGGAAACTCCTGGGAGGGGAGGGGTGGGCGGGGCCAGTCAGTCCTTGCAACTACTGATTCGATGAACCAGATGTAAAATTAGCATTCGGTTCGCCCGAACCAGTTGAATCCCACCCCTGCTGGGGAGGTCACAAATGGTGATCACATGACTCCCCAATACACTGCAACTATCATAAATAAATGCTGGTTGCCAAGTGCCAAAAATGTTCAACACATGGGAATCCTGCAACTGTCATAAGTCACTTTTTCCAGTGCTGTTGCAACTTCAAACAGTCGCTAAATGAATAGTTGTATGTCAAGGACTACCAGGAGATAAAAGGTAATTGTTTTAATTAGTAAAAATGCTTGGTATAGGAAAATGTTTAAATTACATGCAAGATCTTTTAAAGACAACTGTAGAAGACAATGTAAATTACCCAGCCGCATGTATTTTCATCTTGATACTTGTGCTGAACATAAGATCAATTCCCACTGTGTATATCTCTCACCCTGAAGATCAGTAAACACTTACTGATCACGGGTTGCAAAAGTTAGAAGATATTCTTAAATATTTAATTGGATCAGTGTAAAATCCAAGAAAATGTGAACCGCTTTTTACTCTTATTCTTAGGAATGAATGGTTCACCATGCTGCTGATCAACAGATACTGGCCAATGTCCAGAACAAGCTTTGTAATGGACTTATAATTGCCTAGTTTAATTCTAACATCTATTTATTTTGTTTTGATTCATTGCAAAAGAAGGCAGCGGCTCATTAAAATTAATGAAGAGTTGTTTCTTGTTAACCTGGTCTGTGCTCTTGCTTGGTAATTGTTCAAAAAAAAAAGCATCTTATTGACCTAGTCATTGGCTGCAATTGTGCTTACAGAGACACAAAGTGTGTTCCCCCATTACTCTAAAGGGTGGTTTGCTTAAGAAATTAGATTCCAATAGAGGAGAGTATATGCAGTTCCCAACTGAAGTGTGGAGTCTTTAGTGCTCTCAGAACTTGGTGGTTGGTTTGCAGATGTTTCATTATCCAACTTGGTAACATCATCAGTACTAATGACTATGGGGTTCGCTTCTTTTTATGTACAGTAGGTTGCCCTCCCAGTGTTGATGGGAGTGTGGTTTTCTCCTTGATAGGCACTTGATTAAGAAACTAGAAGTAGCTAGACTTCCATATAAATATAAACCATGATTTACTAACTTACAGCAATGTGTCTTGGCAAGTTATGCAAGTGGGACTTGTTTTTAATACTTTTAAAAAAAGAAATCATGCATTAATCTATAATTTTCTCCCACATCCTTCTTACACACACATTCCATGGTCTTTTTGTCCATATGGTGAATCAACAGCACTGCTACTAATTAATGGTTGAAATACATTTTTAGCCACGCACTATACAAAAATAGCATAAGATTTCCAAATATAAGCTACAATGCACATAGTCCTAGTGACTAGTAGCACCTTTTTTGTGATATACTCCTTTACTACTCCTAATAAAGGCTGTGAGGAAAACAGAAATCCAGCAACATATTTTGTTTGTCTTTTATGTTTATTTCAGTGATGTATATTGTTTTATGCTTGTTATTGTTTTATGCTTGTTATTGTTTTATGCTTGTTATTGTTTTAATACACATCTTGTGTGTTTTCAAAGTTCCTGCTATTTGCTCTTTTGAATATTTTTCATAAAGGTAACTTATAAAGTGTATTACTATGATGATTTAATCCACATTCTGCAACCATCTTTTCCCCATCCTTAATTCAAGCACAGGTTACAATTTGTAAAACCTACAGCTCTGTGTTCATCAAGAACATTAATCTACTTAAACCATTTATTTGAACACTTTGTAAGTACAAAAGGTTCACTAATACACCCCCCAAAAGAATATGTTAAAGAGCAATGAATAGAGTAAAGAGAAAAAGAGTAAAATTCCTTACTGCCATCTGTTTCATCAGATACATGAGTTGTAAATGAAAAGAATCAAATATGTACACACACAGTTGGCTTGCCTGTGGCAATTATGAGCAGTTAATACCAAAGGGAAATGAAATACTGAAGCATAAAGAATGATATTTCTGTTATGAATTGTAGCAATTTGCAATGGTGTTATATTATAATTATATAGTAATGTACACAGCAAGCTCTCTTTCTGGCAAATGCCTTTGAGTTTTGTCTTCCAGCAAGTCAACCTGTGTTCACTTTTGTCAACATTGTTCTGAAACAGAACGCAATCACATGTTTTGGCTGCAATTCTTCCTACAGCAATAGGAGGTTTTGCCACTGAAAGAGTACAATAGTTTCTTGAGCACAATTTTTCCCCCTGGGAAAAGGCAATCTCACCCATTTATCAATAAAGTGGAAGGGGGGGAAATCCAGGATGCTTCGAAGCAAGATTTACAGGAGAGCATTTCAGATGCCTGTAGGATTTAAGACGTGAAGGATGCTTGAAAGAAGGAACCAGCTCCAGAACTCATAGGAATTAGCTTGTTAAGAGACTCATTTCAAACCATGGAATGCAAGACAAGAATTATAAAAAAAGAGGAGCAAGAGATTGAAAGAAATCTAGAGTTATTAGTTCCCATCTCTCCCTAATTTTTGGCAGGCTCCTTCCTGGATCCTTTTTAATTCAGACTAGATAACTTCAGCAAGAAGCAGATGATGCAAGATAATGAAGACAAAAATCACCAGGTAAGAAAAGTGCAAGAGGCGATGATGGGGAAGAAACATACTCTACCAGCAGATCAAAATGCACAGGGGGATTGCTAAGAAGGGAGAAAGAAAGCGCCAAGGAAGCAGAGAAGAGGTTGTGACTAAGCTGTTTTGCAAGCTGGGGATCAGGCACTCAGCCTGAGAGAAAGTGGCTTTCTGGTGAGGCTAATGCGGGGAAGGAAGAGGGATCTGCATGTAAGGCTACACGGAATGTGCTAGAGATGGATTGTGGAATACAGAATTCACAGCAGAACAGTATTTTTCAAACTTGGCATTTTTAAGATGTGTGGCCTTCAGCTAGCAGCATGGTGGCTGGGAAATTCTGGGAGCTGAAGGATATTAAAAGTTGCCAAGTTTGAAAAACACTGCTTTAATATTAATATAAGTATTACAAAGAGCATGTGTTTATATTTACTGCCCCCTAGTGGTTGTCTGGCATTTTGCAGCCCAAATCATCCTAGATCAGTGGTTCTCAACCTTCCCAATGCCGCGACCCTATAATACAGTTCCTCATGTTGTGGTGACCCCCAACCATAAAATTGGTGTCTCAGTTCCTAAGACCATCGAAAAAATGTGTTTTCCGATGGTCTTAGGCGACCCCTATGAAAGGGTTGTTCGACCCCCAAAGGGGTCCCGACCCACAGGTTGAGAACCACTGTCCTAGATTGTCCAAGATTACTAAGGACTACCATTGGGAAAAGGTGGGAAAAGAGGGATGCTAGTTGATAAGTAAACTGGCTGATAGTTCAGGCATGATAGTTGCAATCTGCAAAAGTTGGGGGTGCCTAGATGAAATCAAAAGTTGGAACAGAAAGAAGGGATATGTGGGTGGCATTTATGGCAGAATTTGTGATAGAAGCAAAGCAATGCCAAGGGCTGTTTGCTTCACACAAAGGAATTGTATTTTAAGAATTGCTTCTTTAGTAACGGGCAGGTTGGGGAAAGGATGAGAGTGGCTAGGAGAATGGGTATGAAAAAATTCCCCAAGATCCAATTGACAAGTGGAGACCATTGTTGAGCTAAGTTTTTTTTTTAAAATTGCACAGGGAAGGAGGGTACAAATAACCTTTATACAAATATAGTTGCACAATGAATGCTGATTACTAATGGCATTAATATGTCCATCGTCACAGTATTTTGAAACCAAGAATTCGATTTATGCTTATGGTGTAAAATTCTGCAAAAATCAGCGTTTGTGGTTAATTACTTCCCATTTTCACATCTAAAAATACACTAGTACGGTTGCAATAATAGGGAAGCTGGCTGGCTCTGCAACTTTGTAGTTGCGTGCCTAGAGTTTGAACCTTGTTTAAATCAAGTTGATGGCCTTTTAGGCTTCCTCCATGTGGAGTAGAGTTCACTTTTTGAGTAAAGTAAGAATTATACGGGGAGAGAATCGGAATTTTAGAGATGCTTATAGGAGATGGTCAAAAAAAGGTTGGGAACCACTGGACTAGACAAACTAATAGAGCAAATTAATGGAGAGGCTAAAGTTTTAAAAGGTTTGGGTTCAGACGTCAGCATTGGTTTCCCCCCTTCAGACATTCATCCCCGCTGCGGATTTCCTAAGGCAGCCCTTACTCCTGCTAGTACAAGACCGCACTGCTGTTTATCCGCGCTTTCCAGGTTGTGCGAAGGTGTGACAAGCAGGGATTCCGGGGCTTTCAGCCTCGCCCTTCCAAAGTGCCCTTGAGCAAGTGCAGAGTTCCCCAAAGGCGCCACAGCCCAGACTTTTTTCCTACCTCGGATGTCCCCCCCACCCCACCCCTTTCCTCTTTCGCATGAACCGGAATGGCGAACACCGGGGCAGGTAAGGCTGCCAAGACAGGAGCGGATCCCAGAGCCCGCCGCGCCCAAGACCTGCCAAGCAGCACCTCCACCACCTCCCGCGGCTCCCTCACCCTTCGCGGGCCCGCCTCTGCCTCTGCCCCTCCCGACAGATGGCCGGGAGGGGGAGGCGCCTGGACACCAAAGGCCGCCGCGGCCTCACCAGGGCCGCTCCCAAGACGGCGGAGACGGGCGCGAGGGAGGCCGGGCGCTTCCCGCAGCGGGCCCGGAGAGGTCGGGGGTGGAGCCGGAGGTAGAGCCGAGGCGAGACCCTGGGATATTCCCCGGCGAAGAGGAGGCGGGACCGGGCTGCCCCGGCCTCTCGTAACGTTATGCCTGTGCTCCCGCCCCTCTGCGGGGCAACCGGCCGGGTGCTTTCCAGGCCCGGCCTGTCGGGGAGGAGTCCTCGAGGTCGCGTTGCTGAGCTTCCGAGCCGCCGGAAGGCCGCGAGGTGCCTCTGGCGAGAGGAAGAGGAGGAGGAGGAGAAGGAGGGAGAAGGCAGGAAGGGACCCAGCAGCCGCTTCGCTTTGAACTTATGGAAGGTGAGACACCGTCTCCGGGACTCGTCGGAGCTCAGGCTCCGAGTCGAGGGCGCCGAACCCGCTGGAAAAAGTCGTCCCCGCCCCGAGAAAAAACGACTCCGCTTTGGCTTGAAAGCGTCCCCCGTCCCCCACCCCGGTTTTTCTTTGGCCCCGAAAAGCTGCTTTTTTACGGTCTTCCAGCCGAGCCTCCGACCGTATGGAGGTATCGAGCGGCTTCCCCCTCTTCCCCTGCCCTGTTTTTCATTGAATGTCTTCAGATTGCACGTTTTGTTAGGTTCCCCGCCCCGATTTCTGCCTTGGGAGTTTTAGATTAAAGATTTGCCTTGGAGAGGGAACTTCTACGCTGATGGAAGTTGTAGCTCAGCGCGATCCAACGGTGACAAGAGTCCTCCCCGCATAAATATATAAATACACATTTTAACGAAACTTACTCCTGTAGGCAGCCTGTTGGAAAGGAAGAAATCTTTTCGTTTGCTTTTTTAATAAGCTTTCCGGGATTGGTTTGTGAACCTACTGTGTATTTATTTGTCTCACAGACGACCTGGGAAATAAATTGCATTTTTTTAAAAAAAAAAAATCTTGGAACATGCATCCAGGTGCAAATTAAATATTGGTTCCCTTTATGTTGCACTATGCATGACAAAGGACTACACTCCCTACTACAGAACTCAGGTGTAGTCCACGTAAGGAACCAGGATGTATGCTGAGCCATCCAGGGGAATTCCCCTCTTGAAATCCAGGGGAAAGCAAGTTCATTGTGTTTCTTGGCAGCTCAACAACCTTTCACAAGAAATCTGCACATCTGACACTTGGAAAAACACTTGGGAAGACTAGCATTCACTTAGGATCAGTCATCCATATGTCGATTACGTTGGTATGTTTTTTTTAGTATATTCTAAAAGGGTTGGAGAGTTTTAAAGATTGTTTCTGGAATTATTTCTGTATTTTTAGTCATTTTGTTTTGTTTTTTAATTGTACAACATTATGAGCATGCGGCTGTATATAAATAAATAGTATTAATTTGGGGAAACACAGGTTTAAATCTCTTCTCGCCTTAGGAGGTTCACTCTATTAGTAAACCAAAGACTATTGATAAATATAAATTATAAGGCAGATTATTTTTCATCTCTTTTTCATTTCTTAGTTTGTAGTCTTTCTCTTCTAATTTTTTCCCCTCTATTTTTGTTTTGGGTTCTTTTTTTTTTCTTTAAGTTTAAATTGTGTAAGTTAAGAAAGTTTAAATGAAAATAGTAAATTAAAAAAGAGAGCAATTCACTGGTTAGGTCTGTAGCTATAGCAGTCACCCACCTACCTCATAGAATTGTTGTGAATTTAAGAGGAAGGCATTCACATATATTATGTACAGTAATGGATCTTTAACTTTATATTGTAGCCCATGATGTACCTAATGGTATGCAGTATACATGATAATTTTGATAATATGTAATCATTATAGACATTCTTGTGCCAAAATGCAAATAGAAAATAATTTCAGCAAGTAATTTGCTCAAGGTCATCCTGCGGATTTATAACTAAGGAAGAATTTGGATCTTGATAGTTTTTTTTTTAAAGGTTAATTGATGCAACATGCTGCCCACTATTATACCATGGCTTTGATCCTGTGAAAGTTAAGAAATATTAACAAAGTGTGTGATAAACATTATCTGGTTTGATTGGTTTTGATTTAGTATGTTGAATAAACTCAGGCAAAGTGAATGCTTTATAAATTTTTGCTTATGTCTTAGTGAAGTATGTGAAGCTGGCCAATTAGTGCTTTTCCAACAAATTGGAAACAAATTATGGCTCAAATATGATTGATTATTCCCTCTCCCAGGAGACATCAATCCCACTGATGTCCAAATAGCAAAGTGGAACTGATAGCGGAAATTGTTTAGAGCAGGGGTGTCAAAACTCAATTTCATTGAGGGCCACATCAAGGTTGTGTTTGACCTCGGCGAGGGGGGTGGGGGCTGATGGGCATGGCCATGATGGGTGTGGCCAGCTCAACGTCACTCTTGTTTGGGCAACTGTGGTGGCCTGGGCGGGGCTGGGGGGGATTCCCTTTTGCTAGTAGTTTGTTTTGCTAGCACTTTGCCAGTGAAAACAGAGTTCGGGGGGCCCCCAGCTCCATTTTCAGCTGTGACGATCTCCTGCAGCCCTTTGCTGGCAAAAAGAGCCACTGCATGCGGCCCTCTCAAGCTCCATTTTTACTGGCTGAGGCACCGCGGACTAGTCCTTTGCTGTTTCCAGGGCAGCCTCACAGGTCAGATCTAAGCACCTTGCGGGCCTTGAGTTTGACACCCCTAGTTTAGAGCTTTGATTTCAATACACAAACAGGCAGTCCTCAACTTACTTTGCTTCTGACAAGCAAAGTCAATGAAGAAAGTCAGATTTCCTTAACTTAATGTAATTCACTTAACTTCAGTGATTTGCTTAACAACTGTAGCAGAAAAGGTCATATAATGGAGCACAACTCACTTAACAACTGAGGTACCTTGCTTAACAGTGGAAATTGGTAGTGTAAGTCAGGTACCTATACAATATTCTATTAATGTCTGAATAATACCGTAGATAAAATCAGTCGTAGGAAGGTTTTCATATTCTTCCATTCAGTCATGTCCAATTCTTGAGGACTGTCTGGAGAAGTCCCTGCAGTTTTCTTGGCAAGGTTTTTCAAACATGGTTTGCCATTGCCTCCTTCCTATAGCTAAAGAAAGGCCAAAGGTCACCAGCTGGCTTTATACCTAAGGTGGTACTAGAACTCATGATTTCCCAGTTTGATGCCTTAGCCCAAGCCTGTCAAACTGGCGGCCGGGTGCATCATACGCAGGCCATGCCCACCCTGGCTCCACAAAGGCAAAAAATGTAACAATACGTCACCATAGGTCACGTGACGAGATCGAGTTTGACACCCATGCCTCAACCAGTGCACCAAGCTGGCTCTATTAGCATATTGACAAAAATTCTAATAAAATCCTAATACTTACATTTTCTGCAAAACATTCTCAACCAAATTTCAGTTGGTAATATCTTCCAAAATTCTCTGCATGTACTGTAGCTATTTAAAAATAAATATCTACAGTTTATTTAAAAAGTTTTCTCTTGATTTATTTGTGTGTCTAAAATGTTTGGGATAGTTTTTAATAAACTAAAAATAGCTGCTTTTCACTATGCATTTGAAATTTGTTGACTTCCTGATTATTGTTGTCAATTACCAGTAATTCTAAAAATTACTCATTAAGTTTTATTATGTTTCTATGCATCTTCTGTTTTGTCTCTGTAAGTGGAATTCATAGATTTTAGTTGTTAAATTAGTAAGTAGAGTGGTGCAGTGGCCTGGTGGTGGGAACACTTGCCTCCCACTAGGAAGGTTGAGAGTTCAATCCTACATAGTGGCAGATGTTTCTTTCTTTCTTTCTCTTCTCTGTTGAGAACTACATGTGGCATTAGGAAGGGCATCCTTTAAATGCTCAGCTCTATCCAGTCACCCTGACTCTTCCCCGAATTAAGCAATTACAGGGTTGTAAAAAGGGAGAATTTTTTTAGTTGTTTAATTAGCAAGTATTATGTGCCCTTATTGTTTTATTTCTTGCTGTACATTAAAAGTAGTAAACTGGGCTTTTCTTCCATTATTATTTACTTTGAATTCATTGTTGCTGTAAGTGGTCAATTTTAATGTTATAAACATTTCTGATAAATTCAAATAGAAACCAGAGACAAAAATGCTCTAAAAAAATCAGTTCGTTTAAACAGCCGCTGTACTAGTTACTGTATTTTTTGGAGTATAAGATGCACCTGAGTATAAGATGCACCAAGGTTTTGAAGAGGCAAATTTAAAAAAAAAAAGTTGTTGCACTCTGCAGACCTCTCCAAAATAACCCTTTTTTCATGAAAATGCCCCCCCCCTTTTTAAAAAGAGTCATGAATAGCCTTTAGGAGGCTTGCAGAGTGCTCCTGGGTGGTGCCCCCCCCCCCAAAATGGGCAAAAAACTGCTAGTTTTTCCCCAAAACAGGCCCGTTTTTGTCAAAAAATTGCATGCATGGCCTGTAGGAGGCTTATAGAGTGCTCGAGGGGGGGGGCAAATTGACCAAAAACCGGCCCATTTTTCACTCATTTCTGCCCTCCCCAGCCCCCAAGCTGAAAGCCTCCTACAGGGTCTGCAAGGCCATTTTGCAAAGGGGACAGGATTTCAGGAGGCAAAAAATGCTGTATTCAGTGTATAACACGCACCCATATTTTCAGTCTCTTTTGTTGAGGGAAAAAGGTCCATCTTATACTCCGAAAAATACGGTAGATGATTTGTTGTAATCAAAACAGATAACAGAGAATCTATCTAGTAGATTGATCCAGGGCTCTCCAACCTTGGCAACTTTAAGACTTGTGGACTTCAACTCCCAGAATTCCTCAACGAGCAAAGCTGTCTGAGGAACTCTGGGAGTTGAAGTCCACAAGTCTTAATGTTGCCAAGGTTGGAGACCCCTAATCTAGACAGTTTGTGCTCTCTGACCGGGCTTGACATGTGTAAGTTACTAAATTTGCCTGAACGTCCTTTTTACTGTTAAGTATTACAGACGAGCTGTTACATGTTTAAGTAGCAATACATAGTTTGGGGAAGTATGATATTAGACTAGACAACAATATCATTCTTTCATATGTAAGAAGCTCATCTAATATCACATATAATTGTATGGTTGTTTACTCAGAATAGCAAGTTGGGCTGGTTGAAGTTCAGCCCATTGTTGTACAGCAGCGGTGTCAAACTCGATTCCATTGAGGGCTGCATTAGGTTTGTGTTTGACCTCGGGGGCCAGGGTGGGAATGGCTAGCTTGACGTCACTCATGTTGGAGGGCATCTGTGATGGCCCGAGCACTCTGCTAGCAAAAATGAGCTCCCAAGCTCCGTTTTCAGCAGTGACAGACTCCTGCCACCCTCTGCCAGGGGAAATGGACCGCAAGGGGCTACGCACGCCCCCCCCCCCAGCTCCATTTTCCCTGGCAGAGGGAAGCAGGAGGTTATTGCAGCCAAAAATGGAGTCTGGGAGGGCCACACACAGCCCTCCCGAGCTCCATTTTTGCTAGCAGAGGCACCACAGGCCAGTTCTTTGCTGTTTCTAGAGCGGGACACTGGCCAGGGCTAAGCACCCCATAGGCCAGATCTGACCCCTGGGCCTTGAGTTTGACACCCCTGTTGTACAGCAACATTAATCTCTGAAATAGTATCCAGTTCCATCTTTTCTATGTTTACCTTCTTTTCCTTGTGTCTTTGATTTTTAGCATTGTTTACAATATGCTTTTTAAGTTACTAGGGATAAAATAGGCGTAAATCTTCTGTCTAAAGCAAAAGGGGGAATGTGATTTCTCCTACCTTCTACCCATTTATCTCTCTTACTGTTCCATGTGATAATAAACCAGATCCATAAATAGTTATAGAAAGCAGTCCAAAGAACATTTTTCTGGGATACATTGGTACAATCGGAACTCACTTCCTCATAGTATTACAGTTGCATCTTCCAGGAAGCTTAGTGTGCTATTGATTTTTCCTTGTTTCGGCATGCATGTGCAAAGACAGGTTCTACTCCCACTGGGGCTACCAGAAAAGTGAAGCAGCTGTGCATGCTCACAAAGACTACTTGTGTGAGATAAAGCCTTCAAAACCCTTGCCTCCAGTCTTTCAGAGATGCTGCTTTAGACTTGGAGAAGAAGCGGTTTGTTTGCAACAGTGTGCTTTGGGAGTTATACTTTGCATAGGTAGTGGTTCTCAAGGGTTGTTTTTTTAAAACCTTTAACCTTTTTATTTCCTATAAAATTGCTTCTTGTTGTGGTTGCCAAATTGAATTGAATTTGAATTTTGAATTTGAATTTATTAGATTTGTTAGCCGCTCCCTCTCCACGAAGGGACTCGGGGCGGCGTACAATAAATAAAAACACATATTATACAATTAAAACATTTCGTGGAGGAGGTGTCAAATCGCATAGTACAATACATAGGAATAGTCATAATAAAATTAAAATTAAAATACCCCAATATAAAATTACAAATTTAAAAGATTGCCAGGAGGATAAAGATGAAACTATAATTGAGCCAGGCCGGCTAGTTGAAAAAGGTGGGTCTTGAGTTTTGAACGGAAGGAGCGGAGGTCGGTAGTAATCCTAATGTCGGGGGGGAGGTCATTCCAGAGGGCTGGGCCCATCACAGAGAAGGCCCTGCCCCTGGGCGCCGCCCTCTGGCACTGCTTAGTGGACGGCACCCGGAGAAGTCCCTCTCTGTGAGAGCGAATTGGTCGTAGGGATGTATGGGGCAGGATGCGATCCCGCAAGTAGCTAGGTCCTGTGCCATGGAGCGCTTTGAAGATGGTAATCAACACCTTGAAACGCACCCGATAGACCACAGGGAGCCAGTGCAGCTCGCGCAGGAGAGGTGTTATATGGGAGTATCTAGTACTCCCCATAATCACCCGCGCGGCCACATTCTGGACCAACTGTAGTCTTCGGGTGCATCTCAAGGGGAGCCCCATGTAGAGAGCATTGCAGTAGTCTAGGCGGGACGTCACCAGCGCGTGAGTGACTGTGCGAAGGGCATCCCGGTCCAATAGGGGGCGCAATTGGCGCACCAGGCGAACCTGGTGGAACGCCCCCCTTGCCACAGCTGCCACATGGTCATCCATGGACAGCCGGGCATCCAGGAGGACGCCCAAATTGCGCACCCGCTCCATGGGGGCCAGTTGCTCGCCCCCAATGGCCAGAGATGGAATCATCTGGTTGAACCGGGGGGCCGGAAGCCACAGCCACTCCGTCTTGGAGGGGTTGAGCTTGAGTCTGTTGTCACCCATCCAGACCCGTACGGCTTCCAAACACCGGGACATCATTTCGACGGCCTCGTTGGGGTGGTTCAAGGTGGAGATGTACAGCTGCGTGTCATCAGCGTACAGATGATATCCCACCCCAAAACCACGAATGATCTCACCCAGCAGTTTCATATATGTGTTGAACAGGAGAGGCGAGAGGACCGACCCCTGCGGGACCCCACAAGTGAAAGGCCTCAGGGTCGACCTCTGCTCCCCTGCCAACACACGTTACGTCCGGTCGGAGAGGTAGGAGCAGAACCACCGTAAAACGGTGCCCCTTACTCCCAGCCCCTCCAGCCGGTGCAGTAGGATACCATGGTCGATGGTATCAAAAGCCGCTGAGAGATCTAATAGGACCAGGATAGAGGAACAACCCCTATCCCTGGCCCTCCAGAGATCATCTACCAACGCGACCAAGGCCGTCTCTGTGCTGTGCCCGGGTTGGAAGCCGGACTGGCGGGGGTCTAGATAATCATTTTCCTCCAGGTGACGTGGGAACTGTTGGGCCACCACACTCTCTACAACCTTCGCTAAAAAGGGAAGGTTGGAGACAGGACGATAATTGGCTAGCTCCGTTGGGTCCAGGGAAGGCTTCTTGAGTAAGGGTCTCACAACCGCCTCTTTCAAGGCGGCCGGTAAGGACCCCTCACCCAATGAAGCGTTCACTAGTCCCAAGAGTCAGTCTCGTGTAACCTCCCAGGATGCCAGTACAAGCCAGGAGGGACACGGGTCCAATGAACATGTGGTAGCTCGTAGTCGCCCACGCAACCTGTCCAAATCTTCGATGGCAACAGAGTCAAACTCTTCCCAGGATGGTCTCTCAAGACTCGCCTCGGGCGTCCCTCCTAGCCCACTGAGGGGGACCCATTCCCTCCGGATTTGAGCGATTTTATCCTGCAGATATTTCCCAAATTCCTCTGCCCTGCCCTGTAGAGGGGCTTCCTGCGGCCTCTGTGATAGAAGGGAGCGGGTCACCCGAAACAGGGCGGCAGGGCGGTTATCTGCGGACGCAATAAGGGCGGCACAATGTCGACGTTTGGCCGCTCTTATTGCCACAAGGTATGTCCTTAAATAGGTTCGTACCTGTGTTCGGTCAAGTTCAAAACGGGAGGATCTCCATCGGCTCTCTAGGCGTCTCTTGTGGCGTTTCATCACCCTTAGCTCCTCGGTAAACCAAGGGGCCAGGGTGGTTCGTTGCCGCAGGAGAGGCCGCAAAGGCACCACCCGGTCTAAGGCCCCGGCGGCCGCATTATTCCAGGCGGCTACTAGGTCCTCTATCCGGGGGCGGGTCAGGTCTACAGGAGGTGGCCCAAGCTCCGTCTGGAACCTATCCGGTTCCATCAGGCGCCTGGGGCGGAACCATCTAGGATGATTGAATGATTTGAACCAAATTGAATGATTTGAATGATTGAACCAAATTGAATGATTTAATTCCCGTATCATCATCTTCACATTCAGCAGAGTTTTATCAAATGCCTAATTTCCTCCTGTTTGTGGCCTGCTTTATGTCCAGCATGGCCCCAAAGCGGGTGCCTTGGTTAAGAGCCTGGGCAGCACGGCCATCAAAGCCATCGAGGAAGCCACTAAGTAGGTAGAAGAATGATGCCAGTGAGGGGGGAGATTGGCATATAATAAAAACCAATACAAGCGAAGACTATACGAGCATAACCATCAGATAAGCGGTTGGCCTATTTGGTGGTCTTTTCCCAAAGTTATATTGTCTATGACCATGGTTCTCAACCTTTTCCTTACCACAGACTCCTTTTAAATACCTTTTGTGGCCACAGACTGTGGCCACAGTCCTCCAAGACATAACTCAAGATTTAAATCTAACATTTCTTCAAGCTTTCACTGACACCCCCCCCCCCCGTGACACCATTGTGAACCCCAGGGGTCCACGGACCACAGGTTGAGAACCACTGAAGTTCAACATAATAGCATTTCAGAGAATGAGTTACCGGTATGGAACCACTGTAGTATCCTAGGTGAAACCTGCTCTGCTTGATGTGGAAGAAATAAGGATTCCCATTGCTGACACTGAAAAGTTCTCTAGGTGCCTCATCAATATGTAAATACAGCATAGTAATGCTGGCGAAAGGGAAAATGTTGTACAGGTAGTCCTCAACTTACAAAGATTCATTTAGTGACCGAAGTTACAACAACATTGAAAAAGGTGACCTTGTGACCGTTTTTCACACTTTCAACCATTGCAGCATCCGCATGTCTTGTGATCAAAATTCAGACGCTTGATACCTGACTCGTATTTATGATGATTGCAGTGTTCCGGGGCATGTGATTACCTTTGGTAACCTTTTGACAATCAAAATCAATGGGGAAGCCACATTCACTTAACAACCATGTTACTAATTTAACAGTTGCAGTGATCACTTAACAACTGTTGCAAGAAAAATTGCCTTGAACTAAACATTGATGCCATAGCCTAGTCCAAATTATTATGTTTGAAGTCATGCAGAAATGTATTAGAAACCAAAAGGTGTATTTTTATTTGGCTGTCTTTGTAGACATGTAAAAGTAGTAAATAAGATTAGTTGACATCTAAGGCTACAATTTGTTTCATGCTTGCTTAGAATGTAGTCCAGATATTAGCAAACAGGATAGAGTTGGGCTGTAAACCTTATCTTATAAATAAGAGCTACCGTAGTAAACTACTCACTAAAGTGATTGTTGTTGTATGTATTGAATATGTGTACATAGATTTTAGCTAGCCAGAGGACATAAAATAAAATATTAATTCATGAAGAGATCATTACAAATCCTAGGAATTTTGAAACATCAAATTGTAGATCTTAACATTTTCGTAGTGTGTCACATCAAATCATACATGGGTTTGAGCCATTTTAATGCAAGCATTAGATGTCAGTTGGGGGGGGAAGTCTTTATTGAGCTTTAAGTCTCTTTGAGTATAGAATTTCATGTGTAAAACTGCAGAGTTAAATTATATTTCACTTTGTTTAATGTAAATTATTAAAAATAGGCACATGATAATTTAGACACTTAAATTTTGATTTGGTTGAATACAGTTTTATAGATTTAGTAGATTAAAGATTTAATACATAGAAATCCTACAGTATCAGTTTTTTGCATATGGGATCAGGGTTCTGGGTTCTAGGCCTTCATTAGGCCTCATTTGCCAAAAAATATTGTAACCAAGAGAAGATGCCTCCTTACAAGAAGAGCTATCTCTTTCTGTGAAGTGTTTTCTCAGAGATGCTAGTGTACAAAAACAAATTATTTAACGATTTGCATTATTAACTTTCTTACCCTTTATAAATTTAAGTTCAATGCATATAAAGAAGAAGAGTGTTTTTCACTTTTCTCCACAGAGAAAAGGGTTAAGTTGCAATTTGGCCTCAGGGCTTGTTGATGAAAACTCAAGTAATAGAAAATCCAGTTCCCTGCATTGAACTAAAAAGGCAGTGGGGCAGTGGGCTGTCTCCTTAGAGGCAGTCTGTTTTAATCATTGTAAGCAGCATAATATTGAATTAGATTTGAATGTCAATTTTGCAGTGCCAGTAACTCGTTTCGTTTATTGTGAAATAATTACAATCTGTAATTCAGTGGCTGATGCTTTTCTAGGAATGTATTTTTCTTCCTTTAAAAAAAAAAACTCTTTAATTTGGCTTGCATCTTTGTACAGTTCTAATATCTAATTCTTAAGATAATTATGCAGCTGCATAACTTAATCTCAGGGAAGATTTACTTGATAAGTACCACGAGGCTTTCAGCTATTTTTGTCCACAGAAGTGTTCATTTTGTTGCTTGCCTGAACAATAATCAGACCAATACCCATCAATAAGAATTAATTTTGAATTTGATGCCATTGTGCCTAGATTCAATATTTTACATTAGCTGTTAAACATAAACTTTGAAATAGATGATCTCAAATTTATTTATTTATTTGTCAAACATGTACAAGATAAAAAGTCTAGGTATGAACATAAACATGAACAAAGGAAGTAAATACAGGTAAACGAGGACAATAAGACAGGACGGTAGACACGCTGGTGCACTTATGCATGCCCCCTTTATGGACCTCTTAAGAATGGAGTGAGGTCCACGGTAGACAGTTTCTTATAAAATAGATCACAAACTGAAGATGTAGATACGTGATATTAATATTGTGGATCTGCCAAAGCATAGAGATACTGATACCGGTAGTCCATGATTGACAGTAGTTCATTTAGTGACCATTCAAGGTTACAAAAAGTAACTTATGACCATTTGTTCACACTTACGACCATTGGAACACCCCTTTGGTCACGTGCTCAAATTCAGACACTTAGCAAGTGACTCATATTTATGACAGTTACATGTCCCGGGATCACCTGATCATCTTTTGTGACCTTTTTATACAAGCAAAATCATTATGCTTCATAATCGTAAACGAATTATGCTGTAGGAAGATAATACTCGTTTTATACCATCCAAAAGAGCAAATATTGTTGTTACATTACTATTTCAATGAATTCAAATATTAAGTATCTTACTATGTTTCTAGTGTAGCTAATTCGGTCAGCATGAATTTTGAATGAATCAACCTTTTCTTGATTTTTTTTTAAGTAACTGGTATCGTGGAAGTATATTTAACAGGTAACCACAGCATGCTGAACTTCTTCAGTAATTTGATCTTGACACTGATTATTGAGAATAATGTAAAAAAGAGCTGAAGGCAATGCTTGTTCCAAAAATATTGCTTATACCTTAACTTTGTCATTATTTATTTCTGTTTTCAAGGTTGCCTCATTTCTTTCCAGACTTCGTGGAAATTAAAAAAAAAACATTTCTTTTCACATTTTTCAGTGCCAGGGTCATAGGCTTTAAGATAATATCAGGTGTTTAATACATGTATATAACTCCATATTAATAACATTGACTTCATCAGGACATTTATTTGTTTGCATTTTGTTAATAAATTGCTGTCTAAATAGGCCAATTTGTAATGTGGGAATTCAAACAATTCACGGATGTGTTCCACTGGAAATCTTATCAGAGAATTAATTAAAGCAATTATTGTGGAGGTATTTTGCATTGTCTGGTTTTGGAGCATTGCATTTAATTGAGCAATCACCGCCCAGATAATGCTGCAAATGTTCAAGAAAAGAAGAAATTCTGTTGGTTTTGGGGCAGCTTTTACTGCTACTTATAAATCATTAGCAGTGCATGGGTTTCCTGGTGTATCTTTTTTATTAATAAGGAAAATGCTTTCTCCTTTGGTTGATTGATAAAAACATGCAGTGGAATTGTTGTTCCACATCCCCAGATAACAATTTTTCCTCTAAATTATTTGCATATTTCTAAGTATTTCCTTAATCTCTTCATTCAACAATTTCCCAGCAACGTTTACTCTTTTGCATGAACAATATTTTGGCACCATGCCAATTAGTCACAGTCTCAATCATACAAAAATAGATTGAGATATTAAAAATAGTGCTTTGCATTAATGTTGGTATAATTTCCCCCTTTTTAATTAAAATGTTAACTGTATATTGACTTGAAGGAGTTTCTTTTTGTGTCTTTTACTGGCATACTATGTGAATATGTAGATGGAGCATTGCTATCAGATATATGAAAAGGTACCCAAATGATACCTTAGGCAACCATCCATCTATGTAAGAGAAATTAATTCAATTGTGCATATTGCATTGAAGAAAATTGACATTAAGACGAATATCTGATTGTTTTATTTATCTCTATTAACTTTTGACTTTTTCAAAAGAGGAACAAGTATACTTTATTTGGCAATCAGGTCTTGTGTTTATATATGAATTATTTGCATTTTGCTTTTACACACAAGTCATGCCTGTTTTATCCGCGAGTACTGCCAGATCTGCCAACGCAGTTCTAGGCTACATTAACAGAAGGATAGAATCAAGATCACATGAAGTGTGTTAATACTACTTTATTAACACTTGGTAATGCCACACTTGGAATACTGCATCCTGTTTTAGTCACCACAATGTTAAAAAGATGTGGAGACTCTAGAAAGAGTGCAGAGAAGAGCAACAAAGATGATTAGGAGACTGGAGGCTAAAGCATATAAAAACGGTTGCTGGAATTGGGGGTGTCTAGTTTAATGAAAAGAAGGACTAGGGGAGACATGATAGCAGTCTTCTGCTATCTAAGGGGTTGCTACAAAGAAGAGGGAGTCAAGCTATTCTCCAAAGCACCCGAGGGCAGGACAAGAAGCAATGGATGGAAACTAATCAAGGAAAGAGCAACCTAGAACTAATGGTATGGTATTCTTGCCATAGTTAGAATTTAGTCAGAAGAAAATATGCTTTATGACTAGAAATTTGTTTTCCAAATCTTCAAAACTGCAGGAATGTGCTCTGTTCTCATTGATTTTTGTACTTGAACTTCTAAATAGAACCTCCTTTCATATTAGCAAGCAGAACGATTTAATTAGAAATTATATTTGTTTATTTTTATGAAACATTTTTTTAAAAAATTAACTAAACCTTAGCATTAAAAATTGTTTTTTTAAAAATAATAATTGATTTTTATTCATCTTGTTTACTTCTAGTTCCTATAACCAAAATGCTTTTTGTTAAAGGCGTCTGACAGTTGTGAGTAATTTTATCAGATTACCTGACACTGAATAAACAATCGTAAGGCTGAGATTCAGAATTACAGTATATGGAACCTAATATGGTAGTGAAGAAACATCACTATCTCATTAAAACATAGAGAAGAGAAGTAATCAGCAGGAGATTCTATTTAATAGATTGAGTAGCATTTTCAAGTACTACATTACTTGGGATTTAGTTAGAACCATTGATTTTTTTTAAAAAAAAATCCTAAGTCAAATATCAGTATTCAGTAATGAACTCTTAGATTTTTCTGGTTTTTGCCAGGAAAATCTGGTCTCTCAAAGCAAAGCCCTAAAATTGTAGAAATTATATCCTCAGGCCACTTTTCCATGACCTGAAGCAACTGTTGAAATGTCATCACTGTGTTATAAATATAGCAGTACATAATAGTTAGACTGCTTAAGTTCCTGGATCTGAAAACTTTAATGGAGAACTAAAGTGTACTTTTTATTTCTGATCAATGTAATGTCAATGCTCATTGTCATCAGTGCCACAAGAAATGTACATTACTTTCTGTCCATATATTTTATTGTCTTTGTTACTTACTGAATGGAGTCTAGAATATTAGTTTGACATTCAAAACAAATGCTTTACAGATGCATGAATGATATTTTAAAAAAATAACCTTGACCAATTCCAATAACTTTCACAATGTCTAACTTTTTCTATCATTAATTTAGAATACTTCAGAGAGTGGTATAAAAGCAAACCTACATAATATACTAAATAAATAAATATTAGAATTATGTGAGCAAGAAATAGCAAACTGGATTTTGATCTAATGCTTTTTAGAGACTTAAACAAATAAGTTAGCTCCTTTTGTTTAAAGAAGGCAAATAGGCATTTCCAAATGCTGTTTTAAAAGAAAGATACTTATCTATTTTACATGACATTAACATTATCAGATGTAAGATTTATACTGAGGTGGGTAAAGACACGGCACAGTTTATTCTGCGCCTTATGGGCAAAGTTGTAGCTGAAGGCCACTGCTTGATCAGGAGTTAAAAGACTGTGATTTTGTCCGCCTTTTATTAGTACATCAATTTTAACACTTTTGTAGGAGCAGACCTTAATGCCAGTGAAACATATCTTATCTTCTTGAGGTTAAGCTTCTGTGCTGTACTCTTCCTTAGGGCTGCCACTTATTGGCAGGTGACAGCTGCTTCAACAACACAATGCAACTCTTGCAGGTTCTGTATTGGGTGACAAAAAGATTTCTGAGTACAGTTCCCAGGGTGATGTTAACCAATAAAGTTCCAGGTAGGTTGTTGCAGAGTTATCTGTCAGATCTCTCCTTCAACCATCTTGGGTGACTTCAGATTCTGTCCTCCCAAGAGAACGAAGGGTGGGAAATCAAGGAAATGCCTTCTCAGTTTCCACTCCCACATTATGAAATGAATTGTTTTAAGAAACCAGGAGGGTACCAACTCACATCTGCATTGTGAAACAGCTTGGTTTCAAAGGGTGGCAATTATTTTGCAGGAGCAATCTGAATTTAGTGTTTTAGCGTTTACATTTTAAATAGTATGATCATTAATTTTATTAGGATTGTAGAAAGCATTTGGATTTGGGGTTTCTATGCTATTTTAGCATTTGTGGATATGTGTTTGCATATGCTATTTACAATACAGAGCAAGAAATGTTTGTGTTAGATGAAGATTGCAAGCATATTACCCATCCCATCCCTACCAAAATAAGCAGTTCTGGAGTTATCTGAAAAGTGCTTCTACGTCGTCATGTAGATTCTGCCAGGTAAAATTTGCAACACCCTAAAACAGATTTCGGTCCATTTCACCGATAGATAATTTTAATATGCTTAACATTATCCAATAGTCGTAACTGTGGCAGTCTAAATATCACAGCAGGGACTGATTAGCTTTTTCAGATCCCTGCCTTTATTCACTGTTTGCAAAGCAGCTTAATCCAGTGATGGAGATCAGGCGTCCTGCTGTGGTTTGAGGTAGTTTCCATTCTTTCTTTGTGTTTACAGTAGCAGAAATTGGGAGGTGATGCCTCCTGTTTTTGAACCCTTAAAATATCAGCGAAAGCCTGAAAGTAAAATATTTTAAATATATTTTTGGATGGTTGATTTCTATCCATGTCGATTTGCTTAATGCCATTCTCAAAAGAATTAGATGCAGTGGTGCATCATCATTTGTTGTTATAATCATACGTCAGCAAAAGCATTATGAGTTCCAGTTATGGATGTCTAGAAAAACTAGTGTTCCAATTCATAACTCTTCATATTCTCTGATACATTGTTAGGCTTACTACACTGATTTTATCTGCTAAGCAGAAAGAGGCAAATGGTTATTTCTGTAGAAGATGAGTTTTCAGAATAGTAGAGAAATTTTAGTTATTGCATTTGATTTTTTCCCCAATCTAGTAAGATAAGTTTTCATATTAAATCTATGGGGTTCTTCTGAATTTGGGCTACCGGATTTGACTATATTTAAGATTAAATGCCATGCTTTGAATTTTGTTAAGATTGAAAAACAGGCTCTTTATTAAAGCAATAAATAGTGAAATGGTAGCCAATAGTTTCATTGGAAACATATATTTCTTTCAAAAATGTTCATTTATAAGAAGATATTACCACGACTCTTTCCATTCCTCAAACCATGCCTGACTTCTGTTTCCTTTCAGATGGTATTAGAAACTTCTGAATAAACATATTTCAAAAAAAAAAAAGTCAACCGACACTGTCTCGTTTTATTCTACGTAAATGTATTTGTTCGATAGAGGTTGTGGTACATGGACAGAAACGATGATTTTAAAAAAAACTAGTCAAACACATTAACAAAGGTAAGAAAGGGCCGTTTGGCAAATTGTGTTGATGCCTTTCTATACTTTTTTTAATTGCCCCTGTTTGATTTTCCACTTTAAATGTGAAAAGAGAATGCAGGTAAAAATCACGCCACCTCTCCAGCCCCATTCTCTTCACTAGAAGTGAATGTTATTTGTGACAAGGCTATGTGGTTTTTTGTTTGTTTTGGGGTGAGGGTTGGTTCGGTGGTTTGTGTTTTTTCTTTTGTGGGGGTTTGTGTTTTTTTTAGTTTTGAACACTCCTTGCAACTTTTACCACTCAGAAATAATTCCTTTTCTTTGTTTTATGAATTAGAAACAATGAGGAAAAGCTGAAGTCTGCTTAGGCCAGGTGTTTTTTGTTGGCAGGCTGTTCTCTAATGAATCTGGCTCTCATACAGCAGCTGCCTGCTAGTCTCTTTTGTATGGGCTATTGTTATAGCACACCCCTTATTATTACACATGCTGCCAGGGGCAGACCTAAGAATGACATCAGCTTGCTTCTCTTAGAAATCTACAAACCTGACGTAGGGTGGAGAGTTTGCCCATGCATCTGCCTGGCCAACTAATTGTGAGCCTTTCCTGCACTGTGATTGGTGGTTCTTCAGCTCAGTAATAGGTTAAGCAAAAACCTATTCCATCTGGCCAACCATTCATTGTTCTGTGTGCCTGCCTGGAAGTTTGAAGCTGAAGTTGTATCAAGGAGTACTTTTGGAACTGCTGCAAAACGTGCTTGTGCTTGTTATATTTGTGCTGGCCAGAAGGTAAGCATTTGTCTTTAGGCAAGAGATGAAGCTTGTGGTAGTTTTCAGATTTAGCAATTTACTCTTTTGCAGTTTGAATTTAAAGTGCAATACCAGTGGAAAAGAAGCTGTGTACAAACGATAACTTCAAACAATATTTTGAAAAGTCTTATTTAAATCTTGCACATTTATATGTAAAGAAATGTTGTAGAAATGGATAATAGTGTAAATCTCACATCAGCTGGTATAATTTTGAATAACATTTAGCAGCCTGAGATTAAATAACTAACAAACATGGGTCATTTGTTTGGTAGACAAACAAATGACCCAAGGGAAAGATGTCAGATCAGCGTTTTAAGGGATGAATTAAAGTTAGCATGATTTCCAAATCTGTTACAAAGGACACAATCCAACTCCACTAAAGTCAAAGGATAGTTTGACATTAACGTTCTGAGAGTGCTAAAGCTTATAGCTTATGTTATGTTAACTCTGGGAGTTTTGATTTGCTTTCTATAATTTGTGCTCAAGTATCAAGATGAGAATAGGGAAAAAAAGGGTTTAGTTGGAAAAAAATGGAGGCACTGAATGGGTTAAAAAGAGGTTTTGCAGTTCTACCACATGCCCTATTGTGTGAACATATGCATAAGTCTATTGAAAGTTTTCAGAAGATGGGCAGGCCACCAGTTGCTGATCTCCCGCGGTTCCAGTAGACATCTGTTGCCCCAGAGCATTAACCAATCTGTTCAAGTGGACATCTTTCCTTTGTTAGCATGAGGACTGTTGTCTGCAGTATTCTCTGAAATACATGAGTAATTAAATATTTTAAAAGTCTCTAGGAGATGTTACATGTTACATACTGTATTTATTATTTTGATTTGTAACTCACAGTGTTTCAATTTTACGTTACTTATATTCTAATTGTAATCTTATTGAAAATTCAGATCTCTTGGCCATGTAACATCTTATTCAAGAAATGTTCATGATAGTCTTGCTATTGAAAACAGTTGCAAAATTTGGCTTACAAGCCAAATGCTATAAAATGCTGACAATCGTATTAGTGATATATATATATTTGCCTCAAGGCAGAAATTTTCATAGAAGATATGATCTATGTGTATTGGATAAAAATAATAAGCAGAACTCATGTAAATTCTTGTTTGGATTTCATCATACTTTAGTAAGACCCCTTTCCATACATTATTTAAAAGATTAAGCATGATTTTTTTTCCATTGCGAAATTCAAGTAGCTGCATTTATTTGTTACTTAAAGAAAATTGATGTGCCTCTAGTTTATTTGTACCATACAACACAGCAGATGTTATCTCCAAAGTCTTCTACATTTAACTGCAACTCTAAACATTTCATAGGAACCAATAAGCATAATTATTAAAGTGCTGAAGAAGAACCAAGAAGACTGAAGTTCAAGTGCATTCCGACTATAGAAGCTCACTTGGTGACTGTGGGACAGTCAGTCTTTTTCAACCCTATCTATACCATAATGGGATTGTTTCCGGGTGGGTAAAGTAGAGGAAGCAGTGCTGAATTGAAATGCTGGTGTGGTGAGACATAACTTTAATCAGAAATGAAGTCATTGTTGCCACTTTCCATGAAGGGATAAAATCTATAGATTTGAAATATGGGAGTGTTTCCGGGATGTTATGGAGGATCTAAAGAAAAATTGTCTTAAGGATGCAGTCTTCTGTGCATTTACTCTTTAGCAAATCTCACTGAATCGACGGAACTTTTTACAAGTAGCCACATGGGGTTTGTGATGTTTTTAACTAAAAAAATAATTACATTCGTCGTTTTATGCTTTTACTCATTTATTTTTATTTTTAGGTAAACTGTCAGTATCATTTGTAGTGGATTTCCACATCATGCTTGTGAATAGAATGTAAGCATTTTTGCAAGAAAAGTTCTCTTGGCAGGTACCATCTACTGCGGCTTAGTTTATATTCTGTGTGCACCTATTTAACTCTTAACTGTGGAATTTAAAGTGGCCAATTTTGTAGATTTGATTTATTTATAGTTTTCACATGTTATATAATAATCTTTAGCTAAAATAATTTAGAAAGTAAGTGGGCTTTGCCGGCTTCCTTTTTAAAATTTCAGCTCTAAATTAGACAAGAAATTGCATTCTGATTATGTCTCTGTTGTATGACAGTGTTTAAGTGGAGCCCAGCATTACCAAAATCCAATTGAAATGGATGGCTGTTTCTTCAAGGAAATAAATATTTCAGTACAAGACAGTACCCTGGCATAATGCATGCAGTTGGAGAGTGGTCCATTACCTCGATGTATTAACTATTAACTACTGCAATACAGGAGCCAATTTGAACTTTTTAGTTCAGTTTAAAAGTGTTGCCTGTTAAATAATTTCCTTCAATCAGAGCAGCTTGCAAGGGTTTATGGAACAATGATGTCGGAGCTTCCAGATTCATTTGGCAGCTACATTGTTCTCCAAGGATATACCAGACGTACTTAAGTCCCCTTCTTTTTTTATAGGCTTTGTTCATACCAAATTATTCCTGCACTCTGCTAGCATTCATGATAGCTTGTTAAAGGAGTGCATCCTAGCAACGGAAAGCTAGTTGCTAAGCAACATAGTTTTCCATCTCTTTTTCTTTTTCTAAGGTACATATTGGTGGTAGTTTTAGGCCGCCAAAGTGTTGGTTTAAACTGTATTCTTTTATACTGTTGTAATTTATCAGCGGCAATGGACTTTGAGTGAATTGCAGCAGTTAGAAAATCAACATGTTGTTTAGTTTTACTTTCTGAATTAACCATGTATTTGGCCTGTAGCATTGTTTGAATGAACCAAAAGGTTATGTTAATAAACTTAAGCCTTTTTCTGTCTTCATTGTCAACACTAATATTGTTGTAGTCTTGCATCCTTGAAATAAAATGGAGTAGTTAAAGAAAGAAAGCAGACCTTCTGAAAAGAGACTAAAATGATCTATGCAATTCAGTTAAGTTTTATAGTAATAAACATCAAGGGGAAATCTAATTACAAATAATATTAGAAATTAATTTTTAACAGCTGGGCAAAGAAAAGGAAAAATATCGGAGAAAAGTAGATCAGTGAGAATAAATTATGAACTTTTGACCATCTTTACTGATAATTTACACAAACAATTTACTGTATTCTTTTATACTGTTGTATAATGGACTATTCAGTTTAAATTTCTAACATTACACATGATACCCGTATTTCCAGACTGAACAGTTTAAGCTGCAAAATTAAAACTTTTGCTGTTACTCTGGGACTTTGGAAAAACCATGTATCCAAAAGTATATTACAAGTAATCTAGGACTAATTTTAAAATGTTTTTTGAGAGAGGGGACAAAAATCATTTCTTTTGTCCCTTGGTCCCAATCCACAGATTTAGGCTTCTGAGCATGCCCTATACCAAACAGATGGCTGTTGTCATTATATGTGATAATGTTGGACACTTGTTGAGGGAAAAAGGAGTGCCTGAAATAGGTCTTTCTATTTTCACTCCCAATCCAGTAATCTGTATCGTTTTCAGTTCCCGCCATCCTTTTATTGTAGATATAACCATTTTCCCTATGTACAGTATTGTTTTATGTATATGGAAACTAATTTAGAAACATCGTATTGGAGGGGCTTCCTTTGTGTTTGCTGCTACTTATAGATTAGAACAAGGGTGTCAATCTCAAGGCCCAGGGGTTGAATCCGGCCCACAAGGTGCTTTAATCTGGCCTGCGGGGCTACCCTGGAAACAGCGAAAGACTGGCCCGCAATGCCTCTGCCAGCGGAAATGGAGCTTGCGGCCCTCCGAAGCTCTGTTTTTGCTGGCAGAGCACTCGGGCCACCACAGGCGCCCCTGACATGAGTGAAGTCGAGCTGGCCACGCCCACCTGACCCCCAAGGTTAAAAACAACCTGATGCAGCCCTCAATGAAATCGAGCTTGACACCCCTGGATTAGAGGAAATATTTCTTTTTCTTTTTTTCGGATTTTGTAGACATTCAGTCTCATAAATTGCTTTGTACTTTGAATACATATTCATTTCAGAAGCTTCTCAAAGTCATATTTGCATGCAGAGCATGTCAGGCATTTCATAATGAGGTGATCAAAAGAAAATTTGGATCCAATATTAGAAAGAAAAAAAATAAATGAACATTGCAGAGTACATTTTAAAAATCAGTTTTAACTTTTTTCTTTCTTTTTTAGGACTACCGGATACTTTGTACACAGAAAAACCAACAAAGTGGAGTCAACCACATGCAGCAGCAGCTTCATGGGCTTGAAGGATCACTTGAAGCATGACCTTGGGCACCTCTACGAGGATACATCAGTGACTCAAATAAGTGCAATAGCACCTTGGTCAATGATAGAAAGACCAACTATGGATAAAATTAATTCTAGAAAGGAAAATCCTAAGAAAGAACTGTCTGAAGAAACCGGAACCTTTAGTCGGGATTCTGAGAAAAATATAAATTCTGTTAATGAATTGGGAAAAGCAACTAAAATTAGAACAGAACCATGCTCCTTATCTAAGGATCACAGACAGACGTATCCATCTTTAGAACCACATATACTAAAGCGCAATGAAATTTTACAAGACATTAAGTTAGAGGAAGTTCAGATAGGAAGTAAAGAAATGAAAAAGCCTCCTGATATGGTGAAAGAATATCAAACCAAACTTGACTTTGCACTTAAGTTAGGTTACTCAGAAGAGCAAGTTCAACTTGTGCTGAATAAACTTGGTACTGATGCGTTAATCAATGATATATTGGGGGAATTGGTCAAACTTGGAAATAAAACTGAGGCAGATCAGAGCGTAAGTTCTATTAACACAAGTGTAATGCGAGAAGCATCTTCTGTTGACTCTCAGAGATCTGACTCTCCCCTTCAGGAGGATGTGCTTGTGGATGGTGACAACCTGAGACCAATAGTTATTGATGGCAGCAATGTGGCAATGAGGTACGTTGCAGTACAGTGTTGTTTTTACATATTATTTTATTGCGTGCACACAATTGTATTTATGGACCACTGAAACAGGTTTCTACAATTGAATGGAGTAAGCCAATATTTACTTGGCTAAAAGGTATCACCATTTGAAGACTTCTTTTGAAAATTCAGCATTCCAAGAGCAATACTATAGAAGTATATTGTGAATTCTTCAGCAACTCTGATACAGAGTGTTAAGGATGCACAAATCTCCACAGCAGCCGCCATTAGACAGGTATTTTCTTGTGGCAGAAAAGGGGAGGATATACAACATCCTTAACCCTCAACCACAAATGCTTCCAAAGTTGCAGTTTGTTTTTTTACACCCACATTAAAGTATTTTAATGTGCTTTTTGAAACTATACTAAATATTCTGACCAATTTATTTTACTGACGTAGGGAGGTGCAAGTTAATTTATATATTGGGGGAAATGATTGTGTACAGAAAATACAGATTTATATTTGATAGCATTGTCATTTTAACCTATAGTTCATTGGTCCATTTCAGACATTATAAAAATTTTTAATCATTGTTCAAAACAAACCCTATTTGAATTTTGTTTTTAAAAAACAACAACACTTTTTTCCTATACAACTCAGGGCGTCAAACAGTTCAGTCTTCCTTCCTTCCTCCTGTTTTTCCTACCACGCCACTCCTGTGAAGTGAGTTGAGTTGAAAGAATATGGCTGCTCCAATTCACCCAGCTGGTTTTTCATGCCTAAATTGTGACCAGAACTTACAGTCTACTGATTTCTGGGCCAACACCTTAAAACCATCATTGCTTTTTTATATGCACTTCTAGTTTTGATGGGGCAGCTGATCCCAGATAAGGAGCAGACTTTATCTGCAGTGTGTTAATAGGGGATTCTTCCAAACAATAGTTAGAAATCACTGTCCGCAGACCCTTATCAAAAGGCCGCCTTTGCATCTTTGGTTTTTTTAAATTAGTAACGTATATTCTTCTGAAATCCTAGTCATAATGTTCTAAACAAAAAGAATGCAATTTGCAATTTAATTTAAAATTTAACTATTTATGCCTTGGTCATCTCCAGTTTGGATTATTGCAACTTGCTCTAAAAAGCTGTCTTTGAAAATAATCCAGTTCAACTACTCTAGAATATAGCCGCTCAAGTAACATCCTTCAACTAGCTGCCATTAGACTTCCAGATACATTTTAAGATTATAGTTAAAAGCCTTATGTGGCTTTGGGTCTATTCTGATAATATCAAGGCAAGCTTGGTCTAGCTTCTTACCCTTAGGAACTTTCATTTACAGGGACCTTCTGTAAGCAATTGCACCTTCTCAGTCTCGCTCAACTGAATCAATACATTAAATACATAGCTGAATATATTATAGGGAACTCTATAGGAAGCAAGACCATTGTGGTCAGTGTTTATACATGAACAGAGTGAGATAAGCATTTCACAAGCTAGCAAAATAATGCTTAGAATCATCCAACACAGATTAAAGCCCTATGTGGAAATGGAGATGGTAGATATTCAAGTTGGCTTTAGAAAAGGCTTGTTGATACATGCTGCATAATTGAAAAAGCCAAAGAATACCAAAAATAAATCAATATATGTGTCACTGATTAAAGATTATGCTGATTGCGTCAAGCTGTAGAAAATCGGGAAGCCCAAAATATGTCATTCTCATGTGAAACCTATATGCAGGTCAGAAAGTCATAGTACAGACAGTACATGGTGAAATAAAGTAGCTCCAAGTTGGGAAAGGAATGAGACAAAGTTGTATACACTCCCCTTTTTTATTCAACTTATGTGCCAAAATATATACAAGGGAAGATGGACTGGAAGAAGATGAGAGTGATTTAGAATTGGACAAAGAAGCTTCCATAACCTGTGCTATCCCGATGTACAATACAATATAATACAATAGCAGAGTTGGAAGGGACTTTGGAGGTCTTCTAGTCCAACCCCCTGCCTAGGCAGGAAACCCTATACCATTTCAGACAAATGGCTATCCAACATCATCTTAAAGACTTCCAGTGTTGGAGCATTCACAACTCCTGGAAGCAAGTTGTTCCATTGATTAATTGTTCTAAATGTCAGGAAATTTCTCCTCAGTTCTAAGTTGCTACTCTCCTTGATCAGTTTCCACCCATTGCTTCTTGTTCTACCCTCAGGTGCTTTGGAGAATAGCTTGACTCCCTCTTCTTTGTGGCAACCCCTGAGATATTGGAACATTGCTATCATGTCTCCCCTAGTCCTTCTTTTCATTAAACTAGACATACCCAGTTCCTGCAAGCATTCTTCATGTCACTATTCTGATAGTGAAAAATGCAAATTATCTACAGACATTTAGAAATAAAAGTCAAGGAACACAGTGAAAAAATATAGACTAAAATATAAAGAAGACCAACTGATGACAATTAGTACAATAACCATTGTTAGAACTGACAATGAAACTATTGAAGTGGAACATAACTTCTGTGTTTTAGGATCAATTGTAAAGGATAGGATAAAGGAACAAGTAGTCAAATATGCCTAAGATTAGTATCTGGTAGACAAGTAATGAAGGTCTTGGAAAAGATATTCAGATACCATGATGTGTATATATTTACAAACATCAGAATTGTGCATATGACATTTTATGAAAGTAAAAGTTGGGGCAAAAGAGCTGAATAGAAAGATATTGACACTTGTGAACTTTGGTGTTGGAGAAGACTTCTGAGAATACCATGGATAACCACAAAAATAAACCAAGTGGATCATTGAGCAGTTAGTCCAGAGTTCTCATTCAAGGGACAAATAACTAAGCTCAATTATCATACTTCAGACCCATTATGTGAAGACATAGCTCTCTAGAGAAAATTCTGATCATGTGATAGGTGGAAGAAACAAAGAATAGGAAGACCAGAAGCAAAGTGGATGGACTTGTTATAGTGACAATAGGTGGAAGGCGTAAAGGACCAGTGTAAAAGTTAATTACCACATGGCACATTTATTTGGTTGCTATGAGTCAACCCCAACTTAACCAACCCACCTCCATGATAGGATCAAAATATTAAATGGGGTTGTTGTTGAATCATTCAGCAAATATGTATGATAATATATTATCTTGTTAAAACTGCTATTAGCAGACAATAAGCAGTAAATATAATTGAAAGTTCAAATAATAATGTAATAAACCAACCTTTCCCCTCAAATGGAACATACTATAATGCTAACAGTGGACTGCAAACTTTATAAATTTGAAACACTTTCAAGTTTGAAATGAAGTGTGTCAGTCATTCTGGAAGCGTTTTTGAGCATTTTTGAGCTTGAAAATACCTCTCCGTCCAGTTCAAGACATTTCATTCCAAGCTTGAAACATTTCCAGAATGGTTGAAACTGTGCGCAGAACAACTGTTGCAAATTCTTGGATGTAGAAAAGGAACAGAAACTAGTCCAAACAAAATGTTCTTCCAACTAAAGTAATGTTTATTGCTGTAGTGCGAACAAAGTAAATAATTTGTTTGTATTTGAAATATGTAATTATCTCTATTGTGTCTGTGCATGCCTTAATTACATGCCTAGCATAACAATCTAATATACATTTATTTACAGAGCTTCCTTGGAGTTCCTTAACTCCCTTCCTTTAGCCATAGGTTGCTTAATTTAATCACATTTTAATGTGTTCTCTAGAAACCTTTACTTTACTTCATTTTTCTAAGCCAAGCCTTTTTTATAAGGTATTGAGAAAGAAAAGAAAAGGCAAAATCCCCACTTTATCCAGGTGTTTTCTACATCAGGGATGTCAAACTCAAGGCCCCGGGGGCCAGATGCAGCCCACGGGTTGCTTAGATCTGTCCTGCAGGGCCATCCTGGAAACAGCGAAGGACTGGTCTGCGGTGCCTCTGTGTACAGCCTTCCTGACCTCCGTTTTCACTGGCAGAGGGTTGTAGGAGGCTGTCCCGGCTGAAAATGAAACTCACAAGGGCCACGTACAGCTCTCCTGAGTTCCATTTTGACTTGCAGAGGGTTGCAGGAGACTGTCGCAGCTGAAAACAGAATGTTTTTGCCAGCAGAGATCTCGAGCCGCCACAGGCGCCCTAGACAGGAGTGATGTCGAGCTGGCCACGCCCACCCTGGCCACACCAACCCCGCCCCCCCAAGGTTAAACACAATCCCGAGGCGGCTCTCAGTGAAATTGAGTTGGACACCCCTGTTCTAGTATCGCTCCTTTTTTTCCCATTCTCCAACCCGATACTCTACTTACTAATCTGTGTTCCCAGTTCTCCCTGTTCCTGCTGGAGCATCAGTTGCACATTCCTTCTTTTTCTAGTAATCTTTTCTTTCCTCCAATGGCTGTGATCACTTTGATAGGTAATACTGCATTCCACCCACCTCAAAGCACAAAATTCAACTCTTTAGCTTAATACATCTGCCACTTACAAATAATCCTCTAGGAGGCAGACATGGTATCTTAATTAAAAACAGAGCCTTTTAAATAACTTTCATTATATTTCTCATGCATCTGGCAAGAAAACAATAATGCAACCTTCAGACAATCTCAAACATAGTCTCAGTCATGGCAGCTCTGTCTGAGCAAACTCAACATGCAGTCCTTTAAAGTGAACTCTTTGTATCCTTCCCAGCCCCAAGCTAGAAATTGGCAGGATAGTAAGGCTGCAAACCAATCTGAATATCACTATTACAACATTGAATTTTATGGGGTGGATTTGCTCTGGAAATCTTAAGTTTTGTATCTGCATTCCCCCCACCCCCGAGATTTTAGGATTTAGGGACATGGAATACACAATAAGGAGACACTATCTAAAGCGTAGCATTAAGCTTACGCTTTTAAATAATGTCGTGTAGGAGGAATTTTAAAAAATATACCGCGTATCTCATTTTCTGGGAACAGGGAACATTTGTTAATAAGCCCTATAATGATCCTGCAAGGAAAAAAGGTTTAGCTTGAAATCCCTTTGCAGATAATTGGATGAACACCATATTTTGTACTTTAATGGAACAAAGCTTTCTTCTCACTAGTTTTCTAGCTGCCTCTTTGCAGGAATCTAATGTTGACAACTTAATACGCTATGTGTCTACAGGGATAGTTTTTCCAGTAAAAACAAATACCGATGCTTTTATTCAAGTGACAAGTTTTGGAGCATCGTCAAATGCCATTGTATGATTTAAAATCTGGTTCTTTAAAAAGAACCATTTTCTGAATTGAGGATTAGCTGAAATTGAAAAGAATTGCCAATATTCTAATTTCCTTTGTAAAAGGAGAAAAATGGGACTCAGGTTTTCCTGCAATAAGCCAAAACACCTCTTTCTTGAGACCAGGATGATGACAGTTTGCTAGACAGCTTGGCCTCAGTCTTGTATCGGTGAATGCTCAGTCAATATGTAAGGAAGTGAAGCTCCTGTGCGATATGTTAAAAGACCTGACACGTCTAACAGGATACCTGTTGAGGTGAGGGAAGCATTGCTGTAGAGAAGCACAGAGATGTCCTTGGAGAAGGAAATGTGACAGTTGGCAAGACATGATTTCAGTTTGGGAAAGGAAGATACCATTAGGAAGAGACTTAAATTGGCTTCATTTTAACTCTGTCTGGTGTACAAGGAAGGAAGGGAAGTTGTCCAGTATTGGTGTCCAAGATAAAGTGAAGCCAAGCATCTTAGTTTGGAAAGAATAATGAAAATTGCTTATAGCAGACACACCGTTCTGGGTAAGTAGAGACCTATTTGCTGAAGAGAATGACTGCTTTCAGATAAGTCGGGTGTGAGTCGCTGGGTATGAAATGGGGCCCAGGGAGGCAGTGGGGTCTGCTGATTGTATACTTGGCTCCTCGCTATACGTCAGCGGCCCTGCCCGAGCTCCTCGAGCTGGTCTCGGAGACGGCGGTTGAGATTCCCAGACTCTTGGTTATGGGGGATTTCAACCTGCCGTCGACGGGAGCAGCGTCTGAGGTGGCTCGGGAGTTCATGGCTTCCATGACAGCCATGGGCCTGACCCAACTAATTCAGGGCCCCACACATGAAGGCGGCCACACACTGGACCTTATCTTTGTATCTGAACAGTGGACGAGTGATCTGGGAATAGGGGATTTAGAGATTATGCCCCTGTCATGGTCAGATCACTCATATCTCCAGCTCGACTTCCCTGGCGCTACCCTCCACCGCGAGGAGGCGGAACCAGTATGTTCAAGCTGGTACCGCCCCAAGCACTTGATGGAACCGGATAGGTTCCAGGCGGAGCTTGGGCCGTTACCTGTAGCCCTAACCCGCGCTCGGTCGGAGGACCTAGTCGACGCCTGGAATAGGGCGACGGCGGGGGCCTTAGACCGGGTCGCGCCTCTGCGACCTCTCCTGCGGCAGCGAGCCACCCGGGCCCCTTGGTATACCGAGGAGCTCAGGGTGATGAAGCGCCATAGGAGACGTCTAGAGAGCAGGTGGAGGTCCTCACGCTCCGAATCTGACCGAACACAGGTAAGAGCCTTTTTACGGACTTACCTTGTGGCATTGAAAGCGGCCAAACGTAGGCATTGTGCCGCTCTCATTGCGTCTGCGGATAACCGCCCTGCCGCCCTGTTTAGGGTGACCCGCTCTCTCCTGTTGCAGGAGACGCGGGAGGCGCCCTTGCAGGGAAGAGCAGAGGAGTTTGGAGAATATCTGCAAGACAAAATCGATCAGATCCGGAGCGGGTGGACCTCCGTCAGTGGACCAGACGAGCCGCCAACAGCGAGTCTTGAGAGACCACTCTGGGAGGAGTTTGACTCTGTTGCCCCCGAGGATTTGGACAGGTTACGTGGACGGCTGCGACCCACCACTTGTTTAACGGACCCGTGCCCCTCCTGGCTGGTACTGGCAGCCTGGGAGGTGACACGAGGCTGGCTCCTGGGCCTGGTGAGCGCATCACTGGGTGAGGGATACTTACCAACCGCCTTGAAAGAGGCGGTGGTGAGACCCTTGCTCAAGAGGCCTTCGCTCGACCCAATGGAGCTAGCTAACTATCGTCCAGTCTCCAACCTCCCCTTCGTGGCGAAGGTTGTTGAGAATGTGGTGGCGCAGCAGCTCCCGCGACACCTAGACGAATCCGATTATCTAGACCCACGCCAGTCCGGCTTCCGACCCGGGCACAGCACCGAGACAGCCTTGGTCGCGTTGGTCGATGATCTCTGGAGGGCCAGAGATAGGGGTTGCTCCTCTATCCTGGTCCTATTAGACCTCTCGGCGGCTTTTGATACCATCGACCATGGTATCCTATTGCGCCGGTTGGAGGGGCTGGGAGTCGGAGGCACCGTTTTGCGGTGGTTCGGCTCCTACCTCTCCGACCGGAAGCAATGTGTGTTGACAGGGGGACAGAGGTCGTCCCTGAGGCCACTCACTTGTGGGGTGCCACAGGGGTCGGTCCTCTCGCCTCTCCTGTTCAACGCATATGTGAAGCCGCTGGGTGAGATCATCCGTGGTTTTGGGGTTGAGTACCATCTCTACGCTGATGATACTCAGCTGTATATTTCAACCCCAAACCACCCCAACGAGGCTGTCGAAGTGATGTCCCGGTGTTTGGAGGCCGTCGGGGTCTGGATGGGGGACAACAGACTCAAACTCAACCCCTCCAAGACCGAGTGGCTGTGGTTGCCGGCACCTCGGTTCAGCCAGCTGACTCCATCGCTGGCCATAGGGGGCGAACAGTTGTCCCCTGTGGAGCGGGCGCGCAATTTGGGTGTCCTCCTTGATGCCCGGCTGTCAATGGAGGACCATGTGGCAGCCGTGGCAAGGGGGGCATTCCACCAGGTTCGCCTGGTGCGCCAATTGCGCCCCCTACTGGACCGGAGTGCCTTGCGCACGGTCACTCATGCGCTGGTGACGTCTCGCCTGGACTACTGCAACGCCCTCTACATGGGGCTTCCCTTGGGACGCGTCCGGAGACTGCAGCTAGTTCAGAACGCAGCCGCGCGGGTTATTATGGGAAGTACCCGTTACTCCCACGTAACACCTCTCCTGCGCGAGCTGCACTGGCTACCTGTAGCCTTTCGGGTGCGTTTCAAGGTATTGATCACCATCTTTAAAGCGCTCCATGGCGGAGGACCTAGTTATCTGCAGGATCGCATCCTACCACACACGTCCCTGCGACCTATCCGCTCACACAGGGAGGGCCTTCTCCTGGTGCCGTCCGCTAGGCAATGCCAGCGGGCGACACCTAGGAGTAGATCCTTCTCTGTGATGGGCCCAACCCTCTGGAATGACCTCCCCCCCGACATTAGAACCACTACTGACCTCCGCTCCTTCCGACAGAAACTGAAGACACACCTGTTCCGACTGGCTGGTTTGGCATAATTTACAACGTCTACCCCCCCCTGGCATATACTTTTTACTGGCTTTTAGAGGGATAGTGTATAAATTGTATGATATTTTAAATTTTATATTGTTTATTTATTAGCTGTACAGTTTTGGTCTATTTTATCCTCCTCCTATGCATACATGTATTTTATTTGGTGTTTTTTAATACGGACTGTACACCGCCCCGAGTCCCTTTCGGGAGAGGGGGCGGTATATAAGTGCTAATAATAAATAAAATAAATAAATAAATAAGTCCATGAAAAAAAGATGAAGATTAGATATTCTGTAATTGAGAAATAGAACTTTGCTTCTATTTGACCTAGGTATTTCGTGATGGCGAACCTATGGCATGCATTTCAGAAGTGGCAAGCAGCGCCCTCTCTGTGGACATGTAGGCCGTCGCCAGTTGCACTTCTAGATTCCGTCGCGCGCATGCACGAAGACCAGCTGGCTTGCATGCATGCATGCAATAGAACCCAGAAGAGAGCATCTGGCCACACAAGCATGTGTGCTGTTGCTAGCTGCAATTCCGGGTTGTGACATGCGCATGCACGAAGACCAGCTGACTGGCACACATGCGCATGATGGAACCCAGAAGAGAGTGCACTGGCTGCGCTCTTCCAGGTTTCGGTGCTCTGGCATGCGCTCCTGTTTCACACTTGGTGTCAAAAGGATTAACCATCAATGTCCTAGGACAGTGATGGCGAACCTTTTTCGCCTCGGGTGCCAAAAGCACATATGTGCGCACTATCACACGAACTCGAGTGCCCACCCACATAACTTAATGTCCCCCCTCACCTGTGTGGACCGTGCATTTTTGCACAAGGCTTCCTCGCCACTCCCTGCTCTGGCTGCTTCCCCTTGGATAACACCCAGTGAGGGAGAAGTTGCTCTGCCACAAACGGGCAGAGATTGGGGTGGGGGTGGGGGGATGCTCAAGTGTGCTCCTGTGTCAAAAAACCTTCCCTTATCATTCTCCTGTGTAAAGATTGGGCCCTTTTTACTATGGCAGGTGTGAGTCCAGTTGCTAAATTCTCCCCTTCTATTAAAGAGGATCCTGGGCACTACAGTCAATAGACAAATGAGGAAGGGAGCTGCTGGCACAGGGGAAAGAAAAGCAGCAAGGAAATAAGGAAAAGCAGCTTTTTTCCCTCAAGGTGGCTGCTCTGTTTCCCCCCCTCCCCGGTGCTAGCACAGAGGATCCTGCCTGGTCCCTGCAATCCAAAGGGAAATGAGGAAGAAGAGCCATCTGCATGAGGGAAAGACAAGCAACAAGGAAAGAAGAAAAAGCAGCTTTTCCCCCTCAAGGTGGCTGCTCTGTTGCCCTTTTCTCCATTTCAGCACCACTCCATGGAGCCTGCCCCACCCCCCATCGCCCAGGTCCTCGCTTCTCCCAAGCATTTCTTTGCCTATTTAATTTCCCCTCCGTAGCATTTTTCCATCGTGTTTCTTGCCGTTTTGGACAGGAAAACAAAGTTTGTGGGACTAAAAAAAACTCCTTTCAATCAATCAATTCCAACTTTGCGAGATCTCTCCCCCCCCCCAAGTTGTAATTGATTGAAGTTTTGTTTTAGTCCCACAAACCTTGTTTCTCTGCACACGTTGGCAAGAAATGCGATGGAGCTGGAAATCAGGTAGGCAAAGAAATGTTTGGGAGAAGCGAGGACCTGGGCGTTGGTGGGTGGGGCAACCTCGATGCCATATCACTGAAATGGAGAAAAGGGCAACAGAGCAGCCACGTTGAGTGAAAGAAGCCTCTTTTCTTGCCGCTTGTCTTCTCCCCCTCCCCCCTGCTGGCAACTCTCATTTCCCTGTGGATTCAAGCGATCGGGCAGGATCCTTTTTAGTAGCAGAGGAGGAGGGGGGAACAGAGCAGCCAGCTCGAGTGAAAGAAGCCTATTTCCTTGCCGCTTGTCTTCTCCCCCTCCCCCCTGCTGGCAACTCTCCTGATTTCCCTGTGGATTCAAGCAATCGGGCAGGATCCTTTTTAGTAGCAGGGGAGGGAGGGGGAACAGAGCAGCCAGCATGAGTGAAAGAAGCCTCTTTCCTTGCCGCTTGTCTTCTCCCCCTCCCCCCTGCTGGCAACTCTCCTGATTTCCCTGTGGATTCAAGCGATCGGGCAGGATCCTTTTTAGTAGCAGGGGAGGGAGGGGGAACAGAGCAGCCAGCACGAGTGAAAGAAGCCTCTTTCCTTGCCGCTTGTCTTCTCCCCCTCCCCCCTGCTGGCAACTCTCCTGATTTCCCTGTGGATTCAAGCGATCGGGCAGGATCCTTTTTAGTAGCAGGGGAGGAGGGGGGAACAGAGCAGCCAGCACGAGTGAAAGAAGCCTCTTGCCGCTTGTCTTTCCCCCGTTTGCATTGGGCTGTTTTTCGCCCTTTGGAGGCTTCAGGGAATCCTCCGGAGATTTAAAAAAAAAAACTATCGAAAAATCAGCTGGCCAGCGGGCGCATGCGCACTGGAGCTGACAGGGCAATGCCTCGCGTGCCCTCAGAAATGGCTCTGCGTGCCGCTAGTGGCACGCGTGCCATAGGTTCGCCATCACGGTCCTAGGACATCAAGACTGCACTTAAATTAATTCTATTAGACCAGTGGTTCCCAACCTTTGTTTGGCCATGCCCCACCTAAGCATCTTTACAATCCCGATGCCCCCCCCCCCCGTGACATATAATTCTTACTTTACTCAAAAAGTAAACTCTTTTCACATGGAGGAAGCCTAAAAGGCCATTAACTTGGTTTAAACAAGGTTGAAATTGCCCCCATTAAAAATCAAATTGCCCTCCTGTGGGACGTGGGCACTGGGAACCACTGTGTTAGACTGATAAACCTACATGGTTTAATATAGATAAGAAATATGGTAATTTTCTGTTGCTACCATGTGATGCTTTGGAGAATCCCATTTTTGTCTGAGGAAGATAAGATTGAACAAGGGGTCTGCTTGCCTGTGAAAATGAAGAAAAATAATTCAGCAAAAATAAATAAATAAAATAAATTGTCAGAAAAAAATAAAATAAATGAGCAATGGAATATCTTTTGGAAGGCAGTTACAAAGATTCGATATTGTGCCATAAAGTTTTTTTCTTAAAAAAAAATCATTGAGAAGCTGAATACTATATGGCTTTTCTATGAAGTAGCCTATGTCCATTTAATGGGCCTCTAAAAATAATTAAATTTTCCTTCTAAGGGCTTTATGAATGATTTCTTGGTAGAGAAAGGAACTTTATTTCAGTCAATGAGCATTAAATCATAAAATAAAAGACATAGTAGGATGTGAGAGCCTGTTTGGTTTAACGGTTAAGGAATTAGGTAAAAACTAGGTGATTGTGAGTTCTAGTCCTGCCTTAGGCAAAGTCAGCTGGGTGACCTTGAGCGTGGTGTAGTATAACAGAATTATCAGCATTCAATCTACAAAATCCGTAATATTAATATAAATTACAAGACTGAAAAGAAATCTATCACCCTAATATAGTAAAACTAATGTTTATACTAGAGATTCATTTTGGTACAGTTTAAAAGCCAGGATATTTGAGTTCTAATTCTGTTTAGACATGAAGCCAACTGGATGACTTTGAACCAGTCCCATTCTACCAGCTCCAGGAAGAAGACAAATGCAAATCATTTCTGCAGATGTTGGCAAGAAAAAGTGCAGAGATTTGCCAGGCAGTTGCCAAGGCTGAAGACTGAATAAAAGGTGTAGAAGTCTATGTTACTAAATATGTTGTTAAAATACCAACAACAGACTACTTTGCAACAATTCTAACCAACAATAAAATAAAATTCAGAATAACAAAATAATCAATAGACATAAAATGCTATGGCTCTATACTCCTACAAATATAATGTTTAGCGGCATTCAGACTATCAATTCTATCAGACAATAAATGGAGATAAAATAGATTTGGATTGCATGGCTAATTTGGCTGTTATGGATGTTAAGTTAAGAACTGCGGCCGAATATCCTGATAAAAGAAGTAGCATAGAACAGACTTGTGTGGTCCTTGGATTCCTAGGGCTCCCGCAAGGCCTTCTCAGGGGTTCTCAAAATCAACACTATTTGGAAGCCTATTTGGAAATGTAATACAGAATGAAAATCCCATTAAAGATGAGAACTCGCAGCGAATGCATCGACTTTAATTTTTAATTTGATAAATATGATCAACAGGTAGTCCTTGGTGTATAGTCACAATTGGGGCCAGGATTTCCATTGCTAAGCAAGGCAGTCAAGAGAATTGCACCCGGTTTTAAGACCTTTTTTGCCATGGTTGTTAAGCAAATGATGCAGTTTTTTAGCAAATTCAGCTTTCCCCGTTGATGTTGCTTGTTGGTAGGTGGCTGGGAAGGTTTCAAATGGTGATCACATGACACACACCCCTTTCCAGGATGCTGCAATCATCATAAATAGGTGTTGGTTGCCAAGCACCCATATTTTGATCATATAACTGTGTGGATGCTATGATGGTGATATGAGGATTGGTTGCAAGCAGTGGTGGGTTGCAGGCGGTATGCCCCTGTACGGGCATACCGGAGCCTTCCCAGAGCACCAGATACCGTTTCGGTACGGTGCTCCAGAGGGCCCACCTGCCCGAGCTCCTTACCTGTCTTTTAAGGCTTACGCGCACGCGCATGGTGCATACAGTGCCTGCGCAACACTGCGGAGCAGCTGGAGCGTCAGAGGTGCTTAGATGCATGCGTGCACTGCACCCTTGTGTGATCACGCTGCGCACATCCATGTGGACACCGCCAGGTCCATTCCAACCGTACCGGTTGGAACGGGATCCGGAACCCACCACTGGTTGCAAGTCGCTTTTTTCAGTGTCATTGTAACTCTGAATGGTTGCTAAATGAATGATTACAAGTCAAGGACCATCCATATACAAACAAAAGTTCTTTTGGAGTCCTCCATAATTTTTCAATGTGGAAAGGAATCCTGAGAGAAAGAAGTTTAAGGAACACTGGTACAGAAGGAAATGAGTAGTGATTTTAGTGAGTTCATTACATAATTTTCTTTTTATCTACCTACCAAGACAACTGGATAGCCAAAATATTAAATTATGCTAATATATCCCATCTTATTTTAATATTACAGTCTGCCTCATATAGCTAGCTAGACTTAAGTTAGTGGATTGAGCACCCCAGATATACCCCTTTTGCAGGGATGAAATGCTACCAGTTCAGACCAGAACGCCTGAACCGGTAATAAAAATGCTACCCGTTCACCCAAACCAGTAGTAAAAAAATGCTACCGGTTCAGGTGAACTGCTTTTTCCAATGATCAGCTGTGACATGCGATTTATATTAGCTAATATAAATCATGTGGCACAGCAGATCCCCCCCCCCGTCCGTTTGCTTACCCTTGCAGGCACGCTCTGCGCATGCGCAGAAGGTCCTGTGCGTGCATGCAGGTGACATTGCTACTGAACCGATAGCAAAGGTAAGTGGATTTCACCCCTGCTGTGTTGGAATGCAGGACTGAGCTTCCTATATCTGTTATTCTCTGTCTTACCTTAGGTCTGGGTTGGTCATAACCTAGGACCGTGATGGCGAACCTATGGCACGCGTGCCACAAGTGGCACGCGGAGCCATTTATCAGGGGGTCAGGGGAGGCTCTTTTCACCCTCCCCAGGCTCCTATAAAGCCTCTGGAGCCTGGGGAGGGCGAAAAAAACATGTAAAAATGGGGGGTCGCGCATTGTGCGCGCATGTGCACTGGGGGATCGCGCGTTGCATTATGGGTGCGGCACGCCCACACTCGACCCCCCTGCGCTCCCCCCCCCCACTTGTGGCACGTGAGCCAAAAAAGGTTCGCCATCACTGACCTAGGATAAATCCAGAGAGTTATCACAATGATTCAACTTATGTAAGATCCAACCTTTCCATTTGCTGACAAATTTGTCAGAAGAAATAAGGGGGAAATCAAACCACTAAGGTGTAGAAGGCTGTTTTTTTTAAACCAATTACCTTTAGGAGTAATTTATTATAATTTGCTAGAATAGATCCTTCCACATCTTCATAATAGTAGAATGGACCTGTGCAGCTTCTTTAGAGCTCAATAAGCTTTCACCAAATGGCCCTACTGTGAAATGGCCATTTAATCCAAATTGGAACCTATTTCAGAATCCATTTTACGAGCCGCACTCATTCCCAAGTGTGATGTATTCCCTGATATTCTTAAATGGAGAACAGCTGGAAAGTTGTCATTAGCAAAACACATAACAATTGTACAATTTTAGCAGATGTGAGACCAGGATCCTTGATAATGCAACCTATTATTTCAAGGAGGGCTCTGTACCAGCCAAATGTCTGTACATTGCTGGCTAGCTTGTATCCAACGTGTTGTTCAATCTAAACTGTTCAAAGATTGCAGCGTTCGCAGTCTTGTAGGCTAGCAATGTGGCCTTTCAATTGAAGCAATGGTAGGAGATGCAATGCTATAAAATCAGGAGGGAAAGCTATTAAATTTCATATAAAGCTTATTAAATCTCATTCTTGCATTACAGTCCCCTGCTACTATCATATGAGCAATTGGCTGTAGCCCATGGAAATGATAGGAATGATTTTTTTAACCTGTACCCTCCTTCATTAATCAATGATTGAGGGCATAAGGGAATATACTATATATACATGAATTAATAACAAAGCTATTAAAATGTAATAATAATGACATTGCCTATTTTCAAAGGGGGCAATTCAAATATTTCTATTGCTAAAGAAACAAACACACATACAATTTTTCTCCATTTCCTGGGAGAGCATATAGAGGTAATGATTTGTATTCCTATTAAAGGGGGGGGGGGGGTTCTTCATTATTCCATGTCTCCTGTAAAAGAATAATATAGCCATTCATTTGGAAAGGCAGAGTCATTTAACTTGGCAGTTCAAGTACTAACATTCCATGATACAATTTGAGAGAGTTTAGTTCCCAAAATCAATTAGATTATAAGGGAAGGGGATTCGTTATTTTACACTCTTCCTGAGTTCCTTCATTAATTCCTAAATTAAGGATTTATCTGTATCTGTAATTGAGATACTGAGTGCAGAAAATGGGAATAAAACACTAACAATTAAAGCAGCCTGAAGTGCAATTGCTAGATGCAGAGGTGAGCTGCTTATCAAGCTTATCAAATATTTCAATCCTTGGGTGATAGTAACTTGCTCTTGAACCATGGTCAAAATGGTTGAATAATTGGAGGATAGCAGTTTGTAAATTGGGATGCCTATCATTCATATCCTGCACTTCAGATTTTAAAGATATCCATGGAAATATATGCAGTATGGAAATATATGCAGTATAATCAAATCCAGGTACTTAAGACTGGTGCTTTTCAAAACTTGAACCTAAATGAACTATTCCTTTTTCTTTTCCATTTTGTTGTATGATCTCCTTTGAGTTCAAATATATAAGAAGGAGACTTAAAATACCACCGTGTTTGCATCCAGTTATAGAGGTGGGCAAAACTAATTTGATCAATGGATACATTGCAATTTGTATGGTTTGCATTGTACATACCATGTTTCCCCGAAAATAAGACCGGGCCTTACTTTCTTTTGACCCAACGAAATAAGCGCTTTTTGGGAAGGTCTTATTGTTTTTGAGGTGCAGGAGGCGGCGAGCGTGGTCACCTCATGGCTGCTACTGTGTTGCAATATTTTCAGGGGAGGCTTATTTTAGCACAAGCGCTCAAAGCCCGATTGGGCTTATTATCCGGGGAGGTCTTATTTTCGGGGAAACAGGATATCAATTTATCTTTCATCCTGCTCACTTCCTGGTAAAGCTCCAAAGGAATTAATTAAATCTGCTTCCAACTTTTTTGTCATCTTACAACCAGTTGTTACTTGGGAATGATTGTTTTTCGAGCTCAAGGACACTGTTGGGATATTGTCTCCAGGATATTTTGCAGTTTTCCTTTTTGAATTTACAGTGGTAACAATTTGGTGGTATGGTGTGTAACCAGAACTGAACTTTTTTTATTTCTTCACATAGTACCTATTTTGGAAATATTCATCTGTTGTAGGTAGTGTCAAGCCTTCCCAGTTTTGAACATGTAATAGCCTTGCTGGAGTTGTCATTAATAAAAAGCAAAGTTCTGTGACTTTTTTTTCTACTACCCATTAGTCTTTGGTTTCAGTTGTGTTGAAATTCCCCTTCTGACCCTCTTCTCTAAGCAATGCAGTTGCTGACTAATGGCAGCTGATGAAATAAAGAACCATGCAAATCTGATCCTTCATGACGAATGAAAGAAATATTGAATGTACTTGGAGCTACTCTCTGTCTTCTGTCGTTTTTCCATCTTGCTGTAGTATCAGAGTGATGATTAAAAAAAATACCCAACCATAAAATTAAGAATGGTTTTATACAACTACGAGTGAAAAAAATACAGATTAAAAAGAGCTGGCTTTGTAGAAAATAAACCAAGGAGCAGTTATATGTGCTTTCTCGGTACCATGTTACTTTCTCTGTTTTCTTGAGGTATATCTCAGCCATGACTATAAACGGAAATCTTTGTACTTCTGTCCTTTATGCAAAAGTTATAGTCATAACTTTACTTTGCATTTTAAAGCTCTGGTTTGAAATGCTATTAATTGTTTTGAAATAAACAGTTATGTTCCAATTTTTATATGAGAGATAAATGTGTTTTGTTTTCAACCGTCAAAATCATATGGTCTTGATGTATTTGACTGCCATATCTTACTATTTGCCAAGTAGCTTATTTTGATCTAACTATCAAGAGATGTGTGGCATATAAATTACACTGAAATTAAATACCCACGTAGTTCTGAAAATATTGAAATGTGTAAACTGTACTCCTGATAATTAAACATAACATAACTGATTTGGAGTAACACTTGTCAAAGTAATGCCACAAAGAAATGTACGTATAAAAATATTTTTTACCTTATAAGGATTGTTAATTGAAAAGCTCAGTTTCTAAGTACAGGCGATTTATTGTTTTATGAGAGTTTTTAAATGCCACACTTAGCTTTTGTTAATTACTTTGGAGTGCTTTGTGCTTATGAGAGCCGAAAGCAAGTAGATTCCATTCATACATATATGAAACAGTGGTAGTTACAATAATGTAGATAAGTAATTTTAAGGCATCTGTTTCAGCCATGGAAACAAAGAAGTATTCTCTTGTCGTGGGATAAAACTGGCCGTGGACTGGTTTTTGGAAAGAGGACACAAAGATGTCACAGTGTTTGTTCCAGTGTGGAGAAAAGAGCAGTCTCGACCAGATGCACTCATTACAGGTATATTTTGATTAGCATTCCCCAGTTTCATTTGTAAAATCTATGACAATTTTGATCTTGCTTATTCTATGTGAATAAATATTTTAAGGACTGCTTTAATCAAAATATTTTAGAACATGGAATAACAGGGCTATGTAGGGCCTTGGAGGTCTTCTAATCCAACCTGATGTCAGCCTCTGTTTTGCTTGCTATGCTTGCTTGCTATCGGCTGCCATAGGAACGGGGTGTGTGTGCGCATAGTAATGGGGAAGGGAATTATATTGTACTGGAAGAGTCTTGTTCTCACCGTCTTCTGTGCATGCTGGTGGCTGAGGATTGGACTTGGTCAAGGCCAACCGTTTCGCATACCAACTTGATGAGGCTGTTTGAAGATGCACCCCACATGACACCTTAGGGCAGCGATGGCGAACCTTTTTTGGCTCGCGTGCCATAAGTGGGGGAGCGTAGGGGAGTCGTGTGCAGGCGTGCCGCACACATAATGCAATGCGTGCCCCCCCAGTGCGCATGCGTGCACTACAGGCGCGACCCCCCCCCCCCATTTTTGCATGCTTTTTGCACCATCAAGAGGCTTCGGAGCGCTCAAAACAACCCTCTGAGCAAACTGGAAGTCACTTGCGGTTTGCTTGGAGGGTCGTTTTAAGCGCTCCGAAGGCTTCAGGGACCGTGAAGAGGCTTCCCTGAAGCCTTCGGAGCGTTCAAAACGACCCACCGAGCAAACCGGAAGTGCGTTCCCGAACTTCCGGCTTGCCCGTAGGACCGTTTTTTTGCACTCCGGAGGGTTCAGGGAAACTCATGAAGCCTCCGGAGGGCCTCTGGGGAGGGCTCTTTTCGCCCTCCCCAGGCTCCTATAAAGCCTTTGGAGCCTGGGGAGGGCAAAAAATGGTTTTAAAAAAGGGTGTACTCAGCTGACCAGCACGTGCATGCGCGCTGGCCAGCTGACAGCGCAGCGCCTCGCGTGCCCTGACAAATGGCTCCGCGTGCCACCTGTGGCACGCGGAGCCATAGGTTCGCCATCACTGCCTTAGGGAGTTGCAGATTGGACAATGGGTTGGGGAATTGGGGGGAGGGTGCTGGGTAAATGTTTAATATGTATATGTTCCCGCCTTTCTGGCTCAGATCTTGCTTTCCTTTTGCTGTTTTCACTTCATATCTAGTAAAAGAACTTTATCTCCATTAAAATGGAGTTGAGGTTTTCCTTTCTTGGATATTGAAGGAGGCATGTTTGACACCTCCTGTTCAAGCAGGAGACCCTATACCATTCTAGACAAATGGTTGTCCAATCTCTTCTTAAAAATTTCCAGTGACCGGAGCACCCACAACTTCTGAAGTCAAGTAGTTCCATTGACTAACTATTCTCACTGTCAGGAAATTTCTCTTTAGTTCTAGGTTTTATCTCTGCTTAATGATATTCTACTTGTTATTTCTTGTCTTGTCTTCAGGTGCTTTGGTGCCCACTTCAATACTATTTCATCTTCATGCCTAAGTCTAAGCCCTTCTGGATGCACCTAAAATACATATTTAGTATAATATATTTGTTCTCAAAATACACATATTTAATACATGTTGTTACAGTTGCATTTCACTATATGAAAAATGAAAACCCAACTGGTGCTTGTATTACAATTTATACTCTGATGCTTTCAGATCAATTTAAATCAGAATTTGCAAATTCCTGATGCCTCTTTAAATAATATGTAGTGGATAGTACGTATTCTGTTGTGAGGAAGGAATGTTATATGGGACTGAGAACTGAGTTTGTATATCAGGAGAGACATAGAAATAAATTGAGTACAATGTGACTGGAGCGCTTAATTATGCATAATAAAACAAGGAAATATTTAAAAGGTTGAATTGATAACAAATTGTCGCTAAAGAAGGGAGTCTTTAAGCAAAGTTTACCTGTATGAAATATTTCATAATTTGCCCATAGGATGCTTGTGTTTCAGTTGATCATATTAATTATCATGCATGTCTGCATTCAATATCTTTTAATGCTTCATATCTTGTGTTTGTATATTAATAACACCTGTAACATAGAGACACTTGATCTAAGATTTGTTACTACATATCAGATCTATTGCCCTAACTTTTTATTGTAGTTTTATAAATGAAAGGGTCTCTTAGAGGTTAATCTTGTTTTAAATGAAAAAATTAGATTCAGAGCTGATGCTGACTCTGTAACTTCTTACTCATCTATTAATATTGTAGGCAGGAAAAATGTTTAGATAGACAATACTTGGTTAAAATATGTGGCTTGATCACTTAATTTGCTGTTGTGTCATAAGTATATTCAGATGTTGCTTATAACATACTTGGGAAAGATTTATATCAAATAAAATGTGAAATATAATGAAATGTTATAAAAACTGTTACGGTTTTGGACAAAAATGAATATTTGAATATGTTTCTGCAGATTCCAAAACCTATCAGCAACTACTTCATTATTAAGAAAGGCCCTTTTTCTAAATCCTGAATTAGTAACTATGAATGTATTTCAGCTTGCATCATCTCAAATTGAATGATACTCAAATAGTTCAGAAGATATTGGAAACTTTTTCAATCTTGGTATCTAAGGGCTGATCAAGAATTTGCTTTTTACTATGCATTTGAATATATCTTAGGCAGAAACTGCTCAAATTATGTTTACAGATATTGGAAATATAATATAGCTGTGTGTTTAACTTGTAACCATGTGTTTAATAACCAAACATATTCTTAATGTATAGAAAACATAACATTCCATTCTTTTAATTTGGTACAGGTCTTAATTAAAAATTATTGGAATTAAATGTAGTAACATCTGGTCCTCAGCACAATTGCTGAGGTCATGAGTAAAGGCAGCTTACATTTTTTGTGTTGCTGAATTGTAACTACCTTCTTCTATTAGAATAATATTTGATTTTATTAAGCCAAGTCACCTGAATATATCATAATCCCATTCCCCCTCCTTCCTGGCCTCAGTAGTAGGCAGGCAGGCAAATGCATGCATTTGTGCATGTGTGTGTTTTACAAACAATAGGGTAGAGCTAGGTAACCCGAATTAAGTGAATTTCAGTGGTTGTTTTGTGTTTCCTTTTTCAATATCAATATTCTAGATCAAGAAATCTTGCGTAAATTGGAAAAAGAGAAAATTCTGGTGTTCACCCCATCACGTCGAGTTCAAGGGAGAAGGGTGGTATGCTATGACGACAGATTCATAGTGAAGTTGGCTTTTGAGTCAGATGGTATAATTGTATCTAATGATAACTACAGGGATTTAGCTAATGAAAAGCCAGAATGGAAGAAATTTATTGATGAGCGACTCCTGATGTATTCATTTGTCAATGACAAGTAAGTTATAATTTTTAATTGTTTACGGCTAAAAAATGACTGTCGACAAGATTTGGCACAGGCACATTTTGTCGATTACTTCAGTCTTGCATAGCAATAGCACTTAGACTTATATACTGCTTCACAGTGCTTTACAGCCCTCTCTAAGCGGTTTACAGAGTCAGCATATTTTCCCCCAAAGTCTGGGTCTTCATTTTACTCACCTCGGAAGGATGGAAGACTGAGTCAACCTTGAGCTTGGTGGGATTTGAACTGCCAAATTGCAGGCAACCGGTAGTCAGTAGAAGTAGCCTGCAGTACTGCACTCTAACCACTGTGCCACCACAGCTTTGCATAGGGTCATTGAGGCTTTGTATTCCTCTGATGACCAGATTTTGCTATCTCTGGACAGAGTAATTTGGAAATGAAATCCATGTCCTAAGAAACCCACGAAGTACTTGTTATCATTGTTCTTTTCCTGTTTTGAGACAAACAGTTTGATTCTATGCTACTATAAATGCAAACCAATATCTGGTATTTGAGTTGAAATAACTTCCTCCCCAAATCTCCAGAAGTAACTAAAATCGGGCATAAGGTCAGTGTCTTATGGATAAATACTCCAGCCCACAAATTTTGCTATTTCTGTTCTGTTGGAAAACTAGATAGATATTTTTAAACTGCTGACTACCCAGTTTTGCAATAGACTATACATTTATAATATTTATTCATGAGGGTACATTGTGTCTAGATTCATTTGTCAGAAAGCTGGATTTGAGGATTAAATATGTATCTTTAGGACAAGAATGTGCTTCAGTTTGGGGGGGAAAGCCCGAACACAACTAAAAAAAGATTTTTTCGGGTATTGTAGTTTTAAACTCCGTTAAGACAAGCATCTCTGAATTGCTCTGTTTCTCATTCAAACTCTTTTGATAAAGTCCTCCCTTTGATATTTAGCTTATTAGCTCTGTAGCATTAGAAAGGACAGAGCCTTGCCATATGTAAAGTAACTGTTCTACTCACATAAACACCTTGGTGATATGATGAGGGAGGAGTTAGAAACACTTCCCAATCAGTGATAATTAAGTATTCTTAAAGTTTTCTCTGCAAGAAAGACTATGAACTTTCTGTCGCGTTTACATTCATTGTTCCCAATCTGTATTCCTGAATAGTAAGGGCACTGAATTCATTGTGACCAGTTGACTTATTCTCATTATGCTAACCCCCATTCTTATTTAAACCATTGTTTAAACTTTGTTTAAACCAGTCATTGTTTAGACCCCGAGGAGAAAAAGAAGATTCCAGAGTTCTCCAGAATGTTTTGTTTTTTGGAGTGATAGATTTTATTCTACCTATGTCAGGGGTGTCCAAACTTGGGAACTTTAAGACTTGTGGACTTCAACTCCCAGAATTCCCCAGCCATGGCTGGGGAATTCTGGGAGTTGAAGTCCACAAGTCTTAAAGTTCCCAAGTTTGGACACCCCTGACCTATGTACATAAGGTTGTATATGTACATAAGGTTGTATATGTACATAAGGTTGTATATGTACAAGCATGCAGGAAGACACATAAATTGTGTTTTTATACAGTAGTCCTCTACTTATGAACATAACTGGGACGTAATACAATCATTAAAGGAGTAGCATCTTAGCATCTCACAGGCAGTTGCATGTAAATTATTGTAGCTATAAAACCTATGTTTGATTTACTGGGCTTTTTTTAGAAACTGGTTTAAAACTGATCTGAAATATGGCACAATAAATGCATTGTTCCTTTCATTATTTTATATGATGATGATGATGATTGATTATGATTGATTATTATTATTATTATTATTATTATTATTATTATTATTATTATTATTATTATTATTATTATTATTATTATTATTATTATTATTATTATTTAGATTCATGCCTCCAGACGATCCTCTCGGCCGACATGGCCCAAGTCTGGAGAACTTTCTGAGGAAGAAACCTATTGTACCGGAACATAAAAAGCAACCCTGTCCATATGGTAATATTATTTAATTAAACATTACATGTCTTTCTAATAATGAAGTTTGTTTATTTGTCTCTCCATAAATGAGTGAAATATGCCTATTTTGAAATTGTCATTATATAAGACGTGTAATGAGGAATCCCTTTGTGTCCTCATCTCATCCCTCCTAAGTAGTGATTGGGGGGGGGGGGGGAGATCCAAAACAGCAGAGATCCTGCAGATGAGGCTTCCCTATCTTCTCTATCAAACCCCACTCCAAGTTAAACTTTGGCTAATATAGCAGACAAATGTTTTGGTAAATAATCCTGGTTTCTATATGGTTGTTCGCAATTATTATATAATCTTCGTCTATATTCAAACAGTATTATAGGCCAGGGCTAAGCCCAGGATGGGTTAAGGTGTTATGCCAGGGGTGTCCAAACTTGGGAACTTTAAGACTTGTGGACTTCAACTCCCAGAATTCCCCAGCCAGCATGGCTGGCTGGGGAATTCTGGGAGTTGAAGTCCACAAGTCTTAAAGTTCCCAAGTTTGGACACCCGTGTGTTATGCAAACACACTGTCCAATTACTGGTAATTTACTTAATTTCATTGCATAATAGTTAATAGTCCTTGTTGTATGAGTATGTATACAGTACCTTTTTTTTTTTTACGTTGCTGAAGAATTACATTATTTTGTTGTTTTTTTCTTTGTGCGCTTACATTTCAATTATAAATTCATATAGGGAAGAAATGCACTTATGGACACAAATGCAAATATTACCACCCAGAAAGAGGAAATCAGCCTCAGAGGTCAGTAGCTGATGAACTTCGTGCCATTGTTAGGAACACAGCTGCCAAAGCTGCTAGTGAAGGAGGGCTGGTGAAAAGCAACAGTGTTCCTTGTAGTACTAAGACAGATAACACTACAGATCTCAAGCGAACTACTCCAAAGAGGCAATCGGATCCTAGCATAAGGACTCAAGTCTACCAAGACTTGGAAGAAAAGCTTCCCACCAAAAATAAATTGGGAACCAGGTCTGTACCTTCTTTAGTTAGTATACCAACTTCTGCTGCTGCAAAACCCCAAAGTACTGCACCTTTAACCAACGGCCTTCCATCTGGAGTTCATTTCCCACCTCAGGATCAAAGACCACAGGGACCGTATTCTCCAGTGATAATGACAACCAAAAACCATGGAACGCCAATGCCTTATGAGCAGTATCCCAAATGCGATTCTCCTGTGGATGTAGGTTATTACTCTATGCTCAGTGCATATTCAAACCTAAGTATCTCTGGTCCCCGAAGTCCCGAAAGACGTTTCTCTTTGGACACAGATTACAGAATTAGTTCTGTGGCTTCTGACTGTAGCAGTGAAGGGAGTCTGAGTTGCGGCAGTAGCGATTCCTACATGGGCTACAACGATCGATCCTACGTGAGTTCTCCTGACCCTCAGCTGGAAGAGAATTTAAAATGTCAACATATGCATCCCCATAACCACCTGAACTCACAGTCCTTCTTACAGAGTTACCACGAAACACTAACCAGAGTGCAGAGTTATAGTCATGAAGAACCAAAGCATCACCCGAAGCCTCCATACATGGCTGTGCACTTTCAGCATCCAAACATGGGAAGCCGTTCTATTTGTCCTATTGACTTCCCTGCTTCTCAGAGTTCGCCGCATTCAAAAAGCATGCCTCTGGGGAGAGCTCTAGCATCCACCAGACTGGACAGTATCTCAGATTCACGCTTGTATGATAATTCTCCATTGAGAAAAAGAAAAACATACTCCACTCAAGATGGACTCGGTAGTTGGGATAGGCCAGGCTACGGGATGGATACATATGGCTATCGTCAAACTTACTCTTTACCCAGCAATCCCACCCCACCATGTTACGAGCAGTTTCCTTTCCAAAGCTTACCTGAGCAACCCGATCAGCCTTGGCAGATACCTTACTGTGGAATGCCTCAAGATCTTCCAAGGTACCAAGACAGTCGAGAGAAAGTCTACATCAACCTATGCAACATTTTCCCGCCTGACCTGGTGAGGATTGTTATGAAAAGGAATCCTCACATGGCAGATGCTCAGCAGCTTGCTGCAGCCATTTTAGTGGAGAAGTCTCAGCTAGGTTATTGATGACATGATATTGATGATGCATCTTTATGGTGTCTTATTAGTTCAGTTTCAGCTGTATCGCTGAGGGAGGTTTGCTACAATAGCATTTGTGATCTCCTTCTCAGCAAGGAGATTATATAGTAATCCATATATGTGAAATACTGTGCCATGGAACCTGTATGTACAACCCCAGACACTGGAAGTTAACAGGATTTATTTTAAATACTCAGTTTTTTTTTTAAAAAAAAATCATGGCTGGAATGTTTCTCCAGCTGAATATATTAACCACCACGATGTCTCAAGTAAGAATCCCTAGTGCATGTGGGTTTTATATGCCGCACTTTTTAATATTTGTTACATATTTATTAAATTATTGGGTGTCTTATCCTTCAAGTGCAAAGCATTTTTTTCAAAACAGCAGAAAACTGAAGAGGATTTTATGTGCCCAGCCAACTTTTTTCAAGTCAAGCTTATTAGGATCTATTTTTTCATAATTAAGTTATTTAATTTTATTGTGTGATTTTTCTTTGTATATAATCATTTTATTTATAGAAAACAACAGTCTTTTACAGCACTGATTTTTTTTAAATGTATAAGTTACCAGTTTTTACATTGAAATGGGTAACAATATATTAGTACTTTATAGTATGGCACTTTTTAATTTGTTTGGCTATGGATTTAATTTATTTGTTGATTACTGTTAATTTTGATGTAAGCAGAAACAATCAGTAGGAGAGAAACCTGTTTTTATTAATTTATTATGCAGATGAAAAAAAAAACTTATGTGCAGGTTCTGAAATTGTTGAGCTTATCCAGTTCCTGACTGTCACAAATTTGACTACACATATATCCGTTTAGGTAGCAGTCTTGTGCAGCTAATGTACATTTCCATTAATCAGAAATGGCATTGAAAAGTGTATCTCTTGTTCCTTTACTTAATGCACAGGTATTTCATAAAATAACTGTTTTTAAAGAAACAAATTGTGTTCTCAATGCAATTTTTGTGTATAAGATTGTGTATTTTCATGCTATTTATTGAGAAGGTTTTAACATTGTGTTCAGGATATGCAACATCTTAACTGCACTGTAGTAATGGTAATTATAGATGAAAACAGCACATTCTTTTTGTGAAATACTGTATAGAATTAGCTTTGTCTGGTCTGTTGCATTATATAGGCCCTATTCTTGCCATGGACAGCATAGCTTTAGAAGTAGACACTGTCATCTCTTATAGTATTAGTATGGGAGATTTCTGGTTTTTAAGTTTTGAGCTTTTTTAGCTCTTGTAAAATGTAATTTTACATAAATAGATTAACAGTAGATCTCACAGTGCCTGATACCGTAAACATCGTGATTGACTGCTCATATATTAGAAGTCCCTTCAGAGCTTCATACTGTGATGATTCCCAAGTTTACATAATCGATGACTGCAACTTGAAGATGCTGTAGAACCAGAAACTACCTACGCTGTTGATACAAATTGTATCTTTAACTATTAGAACTATTTAATTTATAGATCTAACTTTTAAAAAGAACATTGAATTGTGTAAAAATTATTTTAGACTTTGGGCAACATTTTATCTCTTTTAAAAAAAAATAGTTCAAACCTAAAGTTTTTTTTTGTTTTAATAGCCCCTTGACCATTTATCATAAAACCGAATAAGATGATAGCTTAAAATAATGATAAAATGCTGCCTAAAAAGATGTCCAAGCACCTTTTGAATACATTTTCACTACTTACGCAACACTATGTGTTGTAAGAAGTAGGATGTCGATACACAGTAAATGCTTCTACAAAGCATTATACTTTTAGAGGTATCCAGTAATCTGAACCATGTTCAGCAACTTTAATTCAGGAATTACTCTTCTACACAGTGTTCACTATCGTATAATCAAAGAGGATATCGCTTCTGTTAGGTTCATCTTATATTTTATCCACGTCTCCTGAAGAAAAACCTCTTTCAATATTTCTTCATTTTGTTCTTAACTTCCTTGTTCCTTGCTTTTTGCAGAACATATTTTGTTGGAGAGATTGTACATTTTGCATGGGTATGCAGATCATCTTTCCTATGATATAGAACTGACTTGTTGCAATGGGCTTATTATTCACATGTAACTTCAAAGTCTTGATAACAAGTATTCATGCATCCTTAAAATGTAACTGGATTGTTGCAGCTGGTGAGGGCAGAATGCAGAAACATGACTTCTGAAATAGAAGTGTTTTGTATTTATTTTCAGTTGATGTATATGGAATCATACTTACGTAGGATTGACTGCAGCATCCTTTCTTGAAAAAAGGATAGGATTGTACATTGTGTGTTATAGTGTTAAAATGTGCAATTGCTGGCTTTGCGTAATGCAGAATTTAAACTCATTGAAGAGAAATGTGCTGGATAAACTGAATTTAGGGCACATGGCAGCTCTGCATTGATACTGATCTTCAGAGCTGATATGGTCTTCTCTAGTTATAACTAAAAGCAGGTTTCTCCCCCATCCCATCCCAACACACACCAGGCAAATGTGTCGGTTGTTTTCCACTGCAATAACTTAACATTACTGGCTCTACTGTGTACTGTATTTTACAGAAAGCGCCAAAGTGAAAAATAATCAATTTTCTGCCCTCTATTCTTTAGTAGGAATACTTGGTTTGGGCTAAGTGTAATTCTGCCATCTTACAAACGGTTGAATTTGATGGAGCTCATTGTTGTTCTTTTTTGTGCTGCACAGGTCTTTAATAAGCTAGTTGAGTAAAGAGTATTCTTTTAAGTTCTAACATTTAGAAAATCCAAGAATCTTTGGTTACCTGTTATCTGCACACCTTATACGGTCAGAGTGTAGAAGCAGGAAAGCCAGATGAAAATCCACTGTTAACTACCTAAGGCCTCATAAGGCCCAAGAAACTCAAGGATCAGTCACTCACTCTTAAATCCGATCTGCTGAACAGGCTTGCTCTTGCTGGGGAAAAATTGGAGGCAGAAATGAATTGTTTACCTCCTTGAGCTCCTGGAAGAAAGACTTGGGATATCTAACATTCAACCCAATGATCTACTGTTGGCAGCTTTCATCCTTTAGTTCAACTCTTTTTGTCATGATACACCAGATATTCAGAGGTTGCTGTTATTGTTCACCTCCTGAAACTGGTTCTTCTAGAGTATATTTTAGCGGGTTTTCAGAAATGCTGTGTTGTGCTGGAATAAAAAAGAGAGTAATTATAGTAAATCTGATCTATTTCGCATCAAATGCTTGATGAAATTCAGAAACACACCCACCAACTGTATGCACTTCCATTAACACAAGGAGTATTTACTTTATCTCAAAAGTAGTCTTTTCAGTGAGCAAATTAAAAAAACATGCCTGATTGGTGCATTCATGGATCCAGGCAATTATGAGTGTAAAGTTTAAATGTAATTTTATTGGGTAAAATTTTAGCCTTGAAATGTTCATACAATTTACACTTTGTTCCACAATTACAGAAGTTGTCCTGGACAAAATGAAAATATAGCTATGTTATTGTTTGGCAGTTAACTGATGGATATCAATAACTGGAACAATTTCAGTATTTGTAATGTAATACATAGGCGTTCATAGTGTTATATTTTGTGCAAACACCTACATTTGTACAAATACTTTTTAAAGATAAGCTGAAGTTTTCAGAGGCTTTGTGTGTGTCACATTAACATTTTTGAAACCTTTAATCTTTTTAGAATTAATATGTCTTCTTAGATATGAGACTCAAATATTATTAGTTTTAGGAAAGGATCATTGTATTGTTATAGCTAATCTTTTATTCCTAAATTTCCAGGCATATCAAAAATTATTTTTATGAGAAAACATAACTGCAGCCACTTCTTTTTGCAGCTGCTATGCATTAGAATGTCATTTTAAATCTGATAATACTGTGGAAAATAAAACACAGTATTGATGCTTTGTGGTATAGAGAAGGCTTTCCTTTACATTATTTCTACTACCTTGCTTGTAGGAATTTTTCAGTTCAATGCTCTCCTTTTACAGTTCTAAACTACAACAGCAGCAAATGGCCCATTCACCACCAGGCTACTTTCTTAGTTGAAAGAATGGTCTGATCTTGCCCAAAATATACCAGGTTCTTGAAATAGAGGTGGGTAGAGTTGGAGATCTAAAAACAAGGGGGAGGCGGAATAACGGAATGATTGTGAAAAACCTCAGCAATAACAAAACCAAGATGTTTATCATGGTTGATTCTATTCTTAATGAGGTTTGCAAAGATTTGGGTAGACAAATCCATTGCTTTATTTCATAATCTTTTTAAAGCTGTCTAAATTCTCTGCTTCCCCCCCCCCCCTCAAACAGTTCCATTTGGGCATAATCATTATAGATCCATTTAAATCTATGGGACTGAAGTTAGTATCTACAGGATTGAAGTCCTAGTGATTTTGCTGTATCTGTCTTTGATTTTAGAAATATTCGTAGTTTCTGTAGTATCCATGAATACTGTCTATCATGGTACTGTCAGCAAATCAGCAATAAAACTTAAATATTCCTTAGCTTTGGATGTTGTGTCCATTATATGTTAAGTATACATTAAAATGGAACAATATTAAGAATTGTGATCTATGCCTTTTTATTCTAATCTCTCTCTGCCCTTTTCTTCCTTTCTTTTGTGTGTATGTGTATTTTCAGGTTTTATCCCTTTGATATTGTCCCCTCACTTGCCTATCTTCTTTCCAGTTTAACTTACTTCTCGCAACAAATCAACTTTCTACTTACCTCCTCTAAGAGTTACTCAAAATATTTACTTCCATTCTGTGCCTACCCTTTTCTTGTGATACACACCCAAACATCTTGTAACACCTATATAAAAATATCACGTTTTAGCAGAGAAAATAAGAGTCTGGCGTTTAAAAAAATATTCAGTAGCTTTCTTGAGATTTCCTAATAATATTGAAATGTTAAAGATACCGTTAACTCATATCTGTTGACATGTCTTGATAAAATAATAAAGAAAATTAGTTATTTTGTTATTTGTGCTTGGGAAATTTAATTCTTAAAGCATAAACTAGTAAAATGGAAACTTAAAATAGTGTTGGGCTCAAGACAGATTGACATGCATTATACCAGTGTTTCTCAAACTTGGCGACTTTAAGTCCTGTGGACTTCAACTCCCAGAATCCCCCAGCCAGCATAGCTGGCTGGGGAATTCTGGGAATTGAAGTCCACAGGACTTAAAGTCGCCAAGTTTGAGAAACACTGCATTATACAGTCAAGCTATAGGTGGTATTGTATTTAACCATTGAACAAACCTCTCTTTAAAGCTTAGACTGGATGATAAAAGGGTGCATATTTCTGTAATTTGTGGCTGTCTACATCCTATTTCAGTATATATTTCAGCATAGTTGAAACTGAGGAATTCTACATGTTCAGAAATTAGAGTTTAGATGCTTAAAGGGTGCTAATACTAAGTAGCAGTAAAAATTATCAATTTGATCTTGCTTTTTTTTTAAAAAAAAAATCCCATTAAGTTAGTTAAGATCTGTGTGTGTCCCAAAGGAGCTTTTTCAAGAGGGAATTGGGCTTTGTTTTTGCTGAAGATGTTTCACTTCTTATCAAAGAAGCTCCTTCAAGTCCAGTTGCCTCTTGAAAAAGCACCTTTGGGACAACCATGAGGTGGATGACTGAGAATCTCCATAGACATTGTTCTGTGTTCAGTTTTGCCGCTGAGGGTATTGTCTTAATTAGGGGTCCCATTGTTGCATGTTATCTTATTGCCAAATGCTACATTTTGGGAAACTTTTTCGCCATTGATACCCTTACCTAGTAACATGTCCTCTTTCACTCTGGCAAAAATTATGCTAGAGCCAAAGAGAAAGTGTGGGAGAGGAGGTCATAGTTGCTGCTCTTGTGTTTCCATTGTTGGAGAATATCAAGCAGTCCATATAGAAAACTACACATCCAGCAATACCAATACATAGGCACCAACCTATTACTTTCAATGAAAGGGAGCGTTTCATACACACAATAAAAAATCATATACCTGCCTTCACCTTCATCACACAGACATTTGTTAAATAAATGGAGTATCCTATGCAAGCAGGGATTTATGGACTGTAGATCCTATGGTATACATTTGCATCAAGGTATTGGCATAGTTGTTGACATGTCGCGACTATAGCATAGTTTTAGAGAATGTCTAAGTGCACACATTAATATTAATAGTATACCTAAAACTACATAATTGCATCATTGACTATTAAGACCTTTTAATGATCCTCAGCACTCACCATACATTTCTGGCTGCAGGAGAATTTTAAAAAAATATTTTTTAAATAACAATATCCACTTTCAGAATTATTCATAGGAAAGATAACAGAATAACAGAAGGGACCTTGGAGGTCTTCTAGTCCAACCCCCTGCTCAAGCAGGAGACACTATACCAATTCAGACAAATGACTGAAAGCTTCCAGTGTTGAAGCACCCACAACCTCTGGTCAAAGAGGAATCTGGAAAAATGATTCTTCATCTTTTCATTGATTATATATTTTTTCCATGATGGGATTACCCACATCCAGTAAGTGGTATTTGGCCTTATGAAAAAGGAGATATGCATGAATTCTGCTTTTAAAAGTTTTAAATGCCTAGAAGAACCATCACTTCTTTCACAAGAAAAGGACTGAGAAAAAAATGGTGATCCTTATGTCACGTTATTGGGTTACAAAATGGCTGAACTGTGGAAGGTAGAAACACAGACAAGTCACTTTTGAGGTCACATTAACATGTACTAGCCACAAGTGGAATATAGGATTTGTTTAGCTGTGCATATCAGGTGGCATAAGGTATTTTCAGGCTATTTCAATCATATTTATTTCTCTGTGTCTATCTGTTTATATCTGTCTATAACTCTTATCTATCTATATCTATCATCTATCTATCTTTCTTTTTTTCTTCTTCCTTCTTCCTTCCTTCTTTCCTTCTTTCCTTCTTTCCTTCTTTCCTTCTTTCTTTCTTTCTTTCTTTCTTTCTTTCTTTCTTTCTTTCTTTCTTTCTTTCTTTAACAGCCCATCTCACAGAAGAGCTCTGTGTTACTGAATTCATAAATGTAAGAAAGCATCAGTAAAAGTTCAACTCAGAACTGTTTATTTATACATCACATTCATACACTGCCCATCTACCTCATAGAGTGATTGGGCAGTATAAATAGGCATGAAAACAAAACAATATATACAGTAGAGATTACAATAAAAACAAGAAAGAAATAATTAAAAAGGCAGAGGAGGGGCTTCAGGGCGGTAACCGAAGCGAGCTGGCAGGTCTTCCGATATGCTTGAAAAGCCAGGAGAGTTCGGCCTCACCTCTGAGGGGAGAATGTTCCAAAGGGTGGGAAAATGGCAGAGAAAGCGCTCTTCCCGGGCCCCACCAGTCAAGCTGCTTTAACTGACGTGGCCCACTGCATATCTTCCTTGCCTTGCTGAATTTTAGAATATGTGAATGTCAAATCCTTGTTTTCTTGAACAATTTTTCTTAAAATGTTTTATTTTTAATGACATTTTCAATATAGAGGTGCAGAGTATATAACAGTATATTGTTACCTGGTTGTGGCTTGAAACCAACTGAGGTGAATGGCTGTATCCATATGGAAAGCTGAAGGTGTCAAACCTGATCCCCCTTCTGGGACTTTGTATCCTGGCTTATTTTTTTACTTTGGAGTTAAGACTTGTAGTACCCACTGCACCCACCTATGTTTCATGGGTTCTTAACCAGGGATTCACCCCCATTTCTCTAGTGTGTTGATGTGTGAGAACACTGTCTTTCTGTTGATTGAAGGATAAAAATCGAATAAAGTAATTTCAGTAATAAAGCTCCTGGCCAGGGAGTACAGAGGTACATGATTTGATGATTCGTGATTTGATGATTCAGCTCCCCTCCTCCCCAGCCTTAGGGTTTACACCAATCTTATCACAAATAAATAAAACCAAACTTCATTTAAAGAGCAAAAATACAAATTTAATAATAGGTTTTATATTTTAGACTATATATAAATATTTATATTTATATATATATACACATACATACATACATACATACATACATACACATACATACATACACACACACACACACACACACACACACACAAAGATGAATAGAATATATTCCTGAGTTGTTCAGATTATAGTAAAGTGGTAATTTAAAATAAATTTACAAAAGAAAATGCAGCATGCCAGAGGAACCATAAAATGATGATTTGTTACAAATGGCTCAATATTTTGCCTAAACAATACAAGAAAACTAGGGAAAACGTGGCATATTCATACTCAGCCAGACGGATAGCTAAAAAACTGGAAACACAAATTCCGAATTTGTACAGAAAAAACAATACAGCCCTTGTGCAATAAAGAGAAATAAGAATATAACAAAAGTTTCTGGTTTGACTTTTTTTTCTTTGACATGACTTTTTAGTTGCTTTTATTCAAATAACAAAACCTCTATTCATACTTTATTCAGAGATGATGATGACGATATGTAAATCTCTATTCCGTTGTCAGTCTACAGCTTATTTGGATTTCTGACCCTTGATATAAAACAACTAAAGTTTACTGTTTCTAATGGAGGAAATGCTTAGGGTAATACGACTGTGAAGCGGTGTACATATTTTTCACTTGAAGAATGTACTGTATATTGACAGTTTGGCATTAGAAGCTGCTGTCCTTTGCAGAAATGTGAAACAACAGGCACAAAGTTTTTACTTGCAATATGAACTTTGACAATCCAGGTAATCATCATGTTTATATTCTTTTGTGCTTTAATGTAAGAACTTAGGGAAGCTGAGTTGCACCAAGCCAAAGGACATCTGTTCTAAAATTGTTCCTAATCTTTGAAACCAGATGCCTTTATAAGCACAACAGCACCTCCCGTTCTCCAGCAATTAGTGTTGACTAACACACTGCTTCCAGTGCTGAAAATAAAAGAATTGCATATCATACTCTACGTTTTATTGCATCACAAATATCTGCAAAGGTACTTTGGTACTGGTACTGGTTTTTCCCCCCCAGTATCCTAAGTTCCCGCCCAGTATAAATTTGCCATTTTCACAGTACACAATAATACTATGATCTGGTTTGCATATAGTACTGAGCCATATTTTATTTAAACTTATCTTTATTATTCTCTTCTCTTATTTTTATTTACGAATCAACCAGGGTTGATCGGAGTCAAGCAATGTAAACATCTAATAAATAGTGAAGCCAATGAGCAATTTATAAACTATGGCTTATTATATGCAGCTTGCTAATTGTAGCTGTTCAGTAAGTCATGCTTAAGCAAGAATATAAATATAATGGGTGAATATAATCATTTGAGGGCTTTCTATCATTGCCACATCATAAACAAAACTTCATTATCAGTGTGGTTAGTTCTACACAAACACTTTCTGGTATATGTTTTACATTTGCTTATACTGGACTACATCTGGATGTCAATGCTCTCATTTCTGTTTGAAGGTTTCTTATTTTTTCCACTTAATTCTGAACTAGCAAACATGGTCCCTTCACTGATTATATCTAAATCTAGGTTGGTTACAAAACTTCCCAATTCCAGTAATATTTTCAATGATGAAATTCAAAATATAAGGTCCTTGGAGTAACATAATTTGCATCACTCGGCAAGGTAAGCTGATAATTAATTTGTAGTTCTCTTTGGGTGTATATTTTACCTTCTCACTGCATAATTGAAAAGATTGTTCAGAAATCTTTGATTCTTTAAACAAGAGTTTGTAGATTGGTATAAGTCTGTTCCATTCTATTCACTTTTCCATCAAAGCATCCAATTTTGAGAGAAAGATTGTATGCAGTAAATAGTAAGTGTCGGGAAGGATGAAAAAGATTTATATTGATCTACAACTTAAAACAATTTGTGAAGATAATTATCAATTGTTCTTATCCTACGTTACCATCACTAAATATACAGTATTTAAAAATTAAGAATGGACAGGGATATACTTGAAATTTATGACTCTTATATGCCCACTTTTGCCAAGCTTCATGCAGAGTATCAGATCTGTCCAATTTTTTTCCAGAACTTATCTACATTATCTCATACATGAAATGAAAAACAAACATTTCAACTTCCTTTCCTTTGAGAAAATGTCACACCAATGATTTCTAAAACATGCTTTCTCTAAATGGCTGGCAAAATTCGTTTGGAGAACTGATTGGAGAATGTCCTATCAATAAAGTTGCAAAAAAAACCCACCACCTTTTGTTTAAAAAATTACAAACTTCCAAAAAACAGAAGCACAGAGGCAGACCTCAGAATCTTCTGTTGCTTCTTAAGGGCTGCAAGAGATCGTACTTAAGGGTACGATCCTAAGGGCTGCAAGAGATCGTACTTTTGTAACCTGCATAAAGACAGAGAAGAAGAAACCAAGCAGATTTAACAAACTAATAAAGAGTCTTACCCATACAAGCATGGTCATTTAGTTTTGCAACAGCAATTAAACCATATTGCACCCTCCAGATACTTTAGAGTAGAGTAGACAGAGGCCCATCAAACATGGCCAGTAGCAAAGGTTTAGAAGACTCATATCTGCATGCTTCGTGGTTTGGGAATAAAGACAGAAGTTGTTGGCCTCGAGTCCCAACAGCCTTGATTAATTGTTAGGGAATAGTTGTAGATTGTTAAATTATAGGTCCCCTTCCCAAATGTAATAGTTAAAAGAATAAGAAAAGATGTTTCAGAAGACCTTTGAAATGGTATCTCTATAAATTTATCATAAGAATGAGGGGAGACATGGACATAATTTCTTCCTAAATTCGACTCATTTGGAAGTCACAATGAAATCAATATATATAATTGATTTGTCTGGTAATTCCAGGAATAGAGTCACTCTATGAATGAGATGGACAGTCTTTAAAGTGTGTGTGTATGGGGGAGGGATGGGGATGGGGAGAAAGACTAATTTCACTGGTACTGGTACATGCTGGCTCAATCTAGAATTGGATTGAATATAAGAACATAATCAAGTTTCTAGTCGAGAATCTTCAAGGGAATTGTAATCCCTTTTTTCCTGATCTGCCTTTCAACAGATTGAAGAGCTCTAAAGATGTTTCACCTTAATCCAGTTTTCTGCTCTCACAAGGCACTGCTTTCAAATAGCTTCCTCAGATTTTGTTGAGGTTTGACGCCATCAGCACACTGGTACCATTGAACTCCATACCACTTCTTCTAACAGTGTCACATATACAGTATGTTATATAGCATAGTCAACAAATCAAATCCTAAAGGATTATGGAGAGCAGTCTGAAAACTGCTTTGATCACTTCTATATGATTGTGTTAACAAAACACGCTTAAAATCTTTTTTATGCATCACATTTATATCCCACAATTGCATATTGACTCTCAGCAACCAACTGATATTAAGCAATATTAACCTTGAAACTGTATCCAGTAGCAAATAGGCACATTGTGCAAAGCCAACTCTCCCCCTCCCCCCCCCACTGCCAAATCTAATACTCACAGCTGTGGGTATGCAGTAACAGGATCCAGACTCTGGTGGCTGTCAGGATCTAAAATGAAACAAGCTGAGCCTGAACCCAAACAACTTTGTTCATTGAGTATTTCTGGTGTTGTCTGTGGAAAGACCTCTGAGAAATATAATGGCCATCATTTTGGAATTTGCCTGATTCCATCATTTTTTAGTAGACATGGGTAGATTTAATTTAATGATTTAAATCATACCATGGACATTTTATGATACTGATCTTTTTTATGGTTGTGAATTGCCAAGAATTGCCAATCTTTGGAAGCAGATTTAAATCCAATAACCTAACCTAAACCAAGGTATGGAAAAATGGAGAGGGAACATGAAATATACCTACAATGGGAAACTATTGAGATTTCAGGACAGAATCACAAAGTGGGGGCGTGTAAGGATGCATAATTATATAAATATAATGACAAGAATAGCTGGGAATTGTAACCAGGTCTACATCTCAGGCAAAATTAGGCTGGGGGGGGGGGTTAAAAGCACAATGACTATATATACATTTGTTTCCTCTCCTTTAAAAAAAGGAGGAAGATATATGTTAAAATTAAATATGTATATTGAAAAGGAATTATAAACACCATCAACATAAAATGGAGTTCACTCAGAAGCTGAAATACACCAAGTAAATGAAATGAAGAGTGTGAAGTAGAGCAGAGAGGTAAGGGGAAAAGAGAGGGATAGGAGAAAGGGCAAGGGGGGAAGAGGAGGAGAGAAAGAAGGAGTGGAAAGGGGAGAGAGGAGAAGGAGAGAGGAAGAGAAAGTAGAGAAGAGAAGGGTGACAGACGGAAGAAAGGAGGTAGGGAGGGGGAGGAGAGAGGGAGAAGAAAGTGATGGATAAGGTACAAATACGGTGTATGGAGAGCAGAAGAGCCAATAATTATTTTTGGGAGTTGATGGTAAGACGAATTGATGTAAATATTTAATAATACAATACGGTGTTGCCTATGTAATAGTATACATGTGGTTCTATGTTATGAAAATGAAAAAATAAATAAAAACATACACACACACACACACACACACACACACACATATACATACATACATAGTGTGTGTGTGGGGGTGTGTGTATTCGTAGATTTTCACGGGTTGTATTCGGGTCTTTTCCCGTGTAAGATTGAGATTGTCTTGGCAATGTTTCGGCAAGGTCTCACTCGCCATCTTCAGGCTGGTGTTTTGGCCCAAAACACCAGCCTGAAGATGGCGAGTGAGACCTTGCCGAAACGTTGCCAAGACAATCTCAATCTTACACGGGAAAAGACCCGAATACAACAAGACCAGCATATATATATATGTGTGTATGTATGTATGTATGTATGTGTGTGTGTGTGTGTGTGTGTATGTATGTGTATGTGTATATATGTATATGTATATGTGTGTGTGTGTATACCATATATACTGTGTGTGTGTGTGTGTGTGTATATATATATATATGTATACACACACACAAACACACACACACACTGTATATACTGTGTGGTGTGGTGTGTGTGTGTGTGTGTGTGTTCATACCCATATATTTGTTTTCATACTTTGCCTACCCAAAATAAATTTACTATGCAGGCACAACCTATCTGTGTGTGAAATCCTAACAAAAATGTCAACATTCCTTTGAAAAGCTCACAAGCTATTTAAGCCTTATAGTCATCCTGATTTAATTTCAACCTGTCTGCTTAAGATCATCCAAAATCTTCATAGTGTGATTTGTCCTGCTTGCCAACTTACAAAATTGGAATATAAGGTCAATTCATCTCATGGACTGTCTATAAATTATTTTAAGCAGGCTATACTGCTAAGCATATTGTCAGTTTCACAAAACTAGGAAGCTTTGAAATTAAAAAATTAAATTACTTTTTAGGTATAAATACTGAGATTGAAGTGAATTTCCTTTTAAATTGGCTCAAACATTGATATTTTACCCTATTTATATATGGCAAATCTGGATCAGATACCAATATGTCCCAAATTCAAACTTATCTACATACACCATCTTAGGTTAGGTCATGAAACTGAGAAAGAAAACAATTTAAAAACATTTATAATAGACTTTTGTCCATTCCAAAATGATTACTTTTCATTGCAATCCAATGCAATGTTCCTCTCCCTCCTTAATCTCATATTTTATTGTATTATCAAAGTGAATTGATCACATGTTTTCTTGCAATTTTTTCTTAGACCTAAGAACATTACAATTTTGTCAGGAATGATAAATTAAATAACCACAATGAACCTCACAAAAATTAGCTGTATTCTCTTTATTGTTAGCCAATGAATGTTATTCAAAATAATAGATGGTAAATAACTATAGCTTAATTTTACAACACAAAACATGATGCTAAAGAGAGGAGGAGGGAAAGCATACGAAAATATCTTCACCAAGTATTTCCTGAATGCCTCGACATGAATTAGTGTGTTCCCCCAACAGCAGGTAACAACCCATTACCACCAATTTAGACATGGTGAAAAGCCTTATTACAGATGTCAATTCCTAGAAAAATATTCACAGTTTTATAAATGGATTAGATCCATTTAAATACTAAACTATACACTGTAGATTATTGAACAGCAAATTTTACTGGTACTTCTCTTTCCCCTTCTTCCATAGTAATAGATTAACATGGCAATGCATGTGTATCTATTTCAGGGAAGAACCATACACAACATTCCACCTGTTATGGCAAAAGTATTGAACACTTTAGAAATCCATATCTCAGAATTCACTGCATGAAAAGATGCAAGGCATTTGCCCAATCCTGCAGGTGGAAGCAGAAGTATCCAGGGCAACCAGACGTTTGAGCACATGCACAATATTTGCACACCAGTCTATGCAAAATTGCTCAGCTATCATTCTTCCATAAAATAATGGGTATGTATGTAACTTTCACAGTGTCTTCCTTTTGATTCAGGGGAAAGCCCCTAACTTTCAGTGGGGTTTCTAAGGAACTTGTGCATGAATGATTAATAAAATGGCAATTTTCATAGATAAGTATAAAGTTGAGTGCATAATACCAAACATAACAGAGCTGAACCATCCTCAGAGAAAGCAGGACTTATTTCTGCCAACTCCTAAAGTTCACTAAATATGGTAAATAATTTCAGTGTCACTTCCACAAATATGGTATTCAAACACAAGGTGCCAATTAGCCATTCCATAGGTAAGAGTGATTCATATTGATTCCAACACACACGTTCAATATTCTTTGAGTGCATGTTGAACTTCAGCCTAAAGATCTGCTCATACCTCATTCTGCCACAATTCTTGTGACTACATTCTCTGAAAACACAAAGCATAGATATTCTCAGAATTAACATGGAAGAATGTGCAAGTGGGCCCTACAACTGAGCGCAAGAGAGCATTGTTTTATGCACTGATTTCATTAAATGTTTTGCAACAATGTTAATTCAGTACAAAGGTACTCAGAAAACATAACCAAACATTTCACACCTCTTATTGGATAATATACCAGTGACAGGTTAAAATTAAAAATACATGATTCAAAATTAAACTTGTCAAAAAGGCAGCTGAACACTTCTTGAATACTATAAATCTACATGTAATATAACAAAATATTAAAGAATAAAGGCTCCTAGATTCTTGTAGTGTTTAGCTATGCAGGACATAGTTTCACACTATTAGCATTTCAATGTGGTGTTTCAAGAACCAGTCATCATGTTTATTAGAGTGAGGTAGGCTTCTGTCCCCTTCTTGGGACTGATGTTTTCATATGCTCCCTTATCAGAAAGATCCAGGTTTCCCATACTACAATTTGTAATGACATCCAATGAATGCAAGGGAAGGACAAACTAAAGAATGTTCCCTGCTTTTATTTGAAGAACTAAAAACTTCGTTATAACAGACTTAACAAGCAAAAGACTAGAGGTCTTTACTTAACAAGGAGAAGGTTAAATGTTCATATATACATATGTAACATATATATGAATGAAAAAAGTACTGGAACAGCCACCTACCATCTAGACCTTTGTGAATAGGCAGGCAAAGAAAACCATCAATGATGACAGGACATGAAACACCAAAAAATCCTCCCCTACAAAGGAAAGCCCTTAAAAATTAGCAATATCAAAATCCTCACCAATTTGCTAAATGAAAACAAACAAGCCAAAGTGCACAAATGCCAAACTGAAGTCAGTTGTAAGGTAAATTATCAATATTTGAATTAACAGCTTTGCTACATGAGATTGCTGTTCCTTCAAAGGAGAAAGCATGAAAATATAAAAACATGGAAACCTCCTCATTCACCTCCAGAGAGCCACAGCTGATCGACTGCCTTATTGTTGAACTTTTTTTTTTTTTTTTTGAAATATGTTTTAACCACAAACTGGTATAAGTGCTTTGGCAAGGTGAGGTGTGATCCTTTCATCTGTGGAAATGCCTGTATTTCTCTGCTGGTGGTTCAACTTTAATGGAGAACATACATGCAAAGAAATGGCTCTCACATTGCTTCAAACTCATCAATCCGCTGCTTTGTATTGCCTTGGCGTATCTGTCGAAGAGTCTTGTATTTATCACGGCCTGCTTTAACGTTTTCAGCATGAAGTACGTCATTCTGGGTTTTCTTAGTTTCATCTCTGGCTTGCGCCAATTCAGAACTGAGAGCCTATTCAATACAATTATTGAAGGGTTAGATATCACCATAACATTTCTACCCATCAAATTCAACAATCATACAGGACTAACTTATTTTAGTCTTCTAATTAAACAAAGTTTATAGAAAAAGCAAGGAAGTGTCATTATATGGAAAGCTAAAAGTAGATGCATAGCCTTAGAGACAAATGACAAAATATTTTGTTACCAGTATTTTAAAAATACAGTATGACTCATTTATAGTCTGCATTTAGTCTAATGCAGGGGTGTCAAACTCGATTTCATTGAGAGCCACATCAGGGTTGTGTTTGACCTCGGGGGCCGGAGTGGGCGTGGCCAAATGGGCATGGCCAGCTTGATGTCACTTGTGTGAGGGGCGTCTGTGGTGGCCCGAGTGCTCTGCCAGCGAAAATGGACTCCCGAGCGCCATTTTCAGCTGACAGCCTCCTGCCTCCCTCTGCCAGTGAAAACGGAGCCTGGGAGGGTTACAAGCAGCAGAGGGACCACGGGTCGGTCCTTTGCTGCTTCTAGGACAACCCCCGCAGGCCAGATCTAAGCACCCCGAGGGGTGGATTCGGCCTCTGACCTTGAGTTTGACACCCCTGGTCTAATGTATTTGTTTGAAAATAGCTGGCAATGCACTGCAATGTTTGTTTTAACAGTATCCTTATTTGTTACTATTTTCAAATAATTGTCCAAAATTTATACATACAATTATAAAACTAAATGAGATTAGTTATTTACATGCCAAGAATTTGCCAAATCCATTGTTTAAACCATTAAAATACATACATGCTGGAAAGCAGAGGCATTTTATTTGTTCTTACTTTACCTGTTGAACTGCATTAAAATAATTTATTTGCCCATTTCAAAGATCCACTTCTCAGCACATTGTGTACATTTTTGTAGTTTAGAATGCTTATTCCTTGTACAATATTGTCAGGAATTCCACTTACCAGTTTTAATGTTTTTAAAAAGCAAACACTTCCTTTACCTCTATTACCTCTATTATAGATGTAAGGAGGAAGGAAGCTTAGCACAATAGGCTATTTCAACAGCATCAATAAAACTATAATCTAATTTTCAGAGTTTGTGGGAGTAGAAGAGTCAGGAGACTTCAACAGTCATTCTAGATGTTCCAGATTGGCTGCTGAGTATGGGAACTGAAATCAACACAACTATGTGTCCCATGTTGACCAAGAACATCTCATGCACGCTTAGATTTCGTATTCTAAGGGGGAGATTTCCAGAAGGACATCAATATAAAAGGCTCCTAATTGGAGGTTAAACTCAATTCCTAAGAAGTCTGTGGTTTTCAGCTTATATGACAGGTTTCTATCAGGCTTGTTTACCTGAAGTTGTTTCTTTACTCGTTCATTCTTCTGTGATTCTGTAATACGTTCTTCCTCACTTCTGTGATTCATGATACCTTCAGAAGCCAGTTCAGCACTTGCTTCAGCATTATTTTCATCTTGTTCATCATGTTCATTATCTGTGGGAGGAATTACTGGTGGGGGTGGAGGTGGGGGCGGAGCTGACATTACAGTTTTCAATTCTTCTTTGGTCTTTTCCAGATCTTCTTGAGCTGAAAAAGCCTAAAAAGTTGCAAATAAAAATAACTTTAATACTCATAAACTAGAGGCAGTGAAAACGTTTTTAATTAAGTTGGAGGGAAATTATTTGGGGATAAATGATAGACAGACCTATATACTGTATCAAATAATACTTGTTCTACCTGAGAAAAAGAAAATGGGCAAATATAAATGTGATATTGTTCTTCTGATGAGGATGGAATAGTATTAATACAAAATAAGGCTCCAGAATACTTAAAAATACATTTTTCAGTAGACCAAATTTGACAAACGATGTTAAAAATTGGGGGACTCCAACATAGAGTTTATAATCTTTTACTATCAAAAGAAATCTAGCAATAGTTTACAAAAGAATTACTTTATGTTGCCATTCTGAAGCTTCTTCTTCCTTCTTTTTCTTGGCTTCCTCCAAAAGTGCAATCTTTGCAGTAAACTCAGCAAGTTCTGCTGCCTATGAGGCAAGAAGAGGTTTTTTTAATTTTCTGAACAACTTCATAAAATTATCTAAAATACAAAAACATTCATAATTTTGGTATTACAATTTTATTCAACTTGTGAACTTAAACTTATTTAGACAACTTATTCTAAATGACAAAACTATATTCAAAGTAACACAGTATAATTCAGCAAAAATCCAGTAACAATTAAGAACATCCTTAAAAATAGTTTAAAATACAGAGAGCCGTTATATGAACACATACCAGAAACTAAAACAAATAATTCTGATAATTGTATTTTCTAAGACACAAATGCATATTAGTCATAAATAGTGAAGTAAAAGGCTCAAGATAATTAAAAAGGAATTTGCCTTGCACTGACTCACAAAATATTTGCCATGCAGTCCTTACATACGTTTTCTATAAATAAAGAGATGTTTTCTTCTTGGAGACATAATCCCAATTATGCTTCATACAAAGCAAAACAATCCCAATATAAAAATCACCATATTTTATTAAAATTTCCACTGATATACTAGTATAACGTAAGATAGCAGTTTATTCTCCTCATACAATTAGTCAGTCAACTAATTAATTAAATTATGGATTTTATTTCTCTTCGATGAGGTCTTGAATAAAAAGAGCCTTAGCATTGACCAACTTGGCATTCACCAGCAGAGGCTGAGAGTGAGCTCAAGGGGCTGGAACATAATGCTGCACATTGGATCATCTTTCCCTGTATCAGCCTGCTTGTTGGCTCCTGTGGCATCCCTTGCCTATCACCACTCTAATGCATTGTCCACTCTAGATTCCCCAAGGTGATCTTCCCTCTCCCGCTTTAACATTCCTATGATAACAGCAATAGTAATAGCACTTAGACTCATATACAGCTTCACAGTGCTTTGCAGCCCTCTCTAAGCGGTTTACAGAGTCAGCATATTGCCCCCAACAATCTGGGTCCTCATTTTACCAAAGTCGGAAGGCTGAGTCAACCTTGAGCTGGTCAGGATCGAACTCCTGGCAGTGCACAGAATCAGCCTGCAATACTGCATTCTAACCACTGTGCCACCATGGCATAACGACAACACCACATTTTAACCCAATCTAACACAGCTTTGTATGAGAAGTCTTACTAATTGTTCCTGATTCTTCATCTGATCTGCTGCCTGTTTTGCAAGAGCAGCTTTTGCCTCTTCAGCAACTCTTCGTTCTTTTTCCAAGCGCTCTGCTTCCTCTTTTGCTTTTTTTCGTTCCTGATCTAGCTCTAAAGCTCTTCTTGTTTGCTCTTCCAGTTCTGTATAAATATTCATTATGTCAAAGAAATAAAAATCAAGTTTTAGCAGTCCAGATTAGAAATACAGAATTAAATAATGCCTACAAAAACTACTGCTGGCAAATAAAGTTGTCTACGATGGCATGAAATCATCAGGTAGAATTTGTTTCCACTAGAAGTCCCATCAGTTTTACATTCAAAGAATCAATTCCAATGTTTTCTGAACTTTTCTCAATGAACTTGCTTTTTCTGAAATGAATAGGCATGTTTTAAATAAAATTTCAGAACTAGAAGAAGAAAAGCTATTTCACTATCTAGCCTGCAAACCATTTGCACCCATCCACTACGTATCTGAACATTCCACTGGAAAGGCAAACACTCCCAGTATTACAAGAAGTAAAAAACACTTCATCAATCTTTTCTTCACCATGGACCCCTTTTAAATATCTTTTGTTAGGTTTAGGTTTAGGTTTACTGGATTTATATGCCGCCCTTCTCCCAAAGGACTCAGGGCGGCATACAACATAAAAACACGTATTACAAAAGTTAAAAGAAAGATTAAATAGAATATCCAAAAAAAACCAATAGACATTTACAATGAGGTTTAGAAATTAAATTAAAATTAACAATTAAAATGAATAATTTATTTTATTCAGGCCAGGCCGGATTGCTGGAAAAGCCAACTTTTTAGGGCGCACCGGAAGGATCGGTGGTCGGGAATTATGTGAAGCTCTGGGGGCAGCTCATTCCAAAGGGAAGGTGCTCCCACAGAGAAGGCTCTCTCCCTGGGGCTCGCCAGCCAACACTGCCTGGCTGACAGCACCCTGAGGAGGCCAACTCTCTGGGATCGTACTGGACCGAGGGAGTCTACCGGTGGCAGTAGGTGGTCTCGCAAGTACCCTTGGCCTACGCCATGGAGCGCTTTAAAGATCATAATTAACACCTTGAATCGCACCTGGAAAACAACCGGCAACGAGTGCAGGCCTTCTAAAAGGGGTGTAACATGGGAACACCTAGGTACCCCCATGACAACCCACGCGGCCGCATTCTGGACCTCCGGGTGCTCTTTAAGGGCAGCCCCAATCCAGCTAACACATTTAGCAGCTCCGGCAGGGCCGATGAAACGTAGCAGGGAGACAGGTACGTAACAAAAAGGCCCACCTGCACTCCAAGGCCCCACTTCACAAAAAGGGACTCACACCCGCCTATCTGAGGGACAGTGACCTCCTGAGATCCAAGACTTTCCCTAATAACAACACACACCCCCTGCCCTGGGTTCTCGGCTGATGAAACGCCCGGAAGCCTGGTGGGCATAATTCAATGAGGGGAACACCCCCCTCATGGCCCAACCAGGTCTCCATAATACATCCAGGTCCACTCTCCCCTCTTGTATGAGGTCGTAAATGAGGGGAGCCTTATATACCACAGACCTGGCGTTAAGCGATACCAGCCGGAGACCTGGGTCCTGTAATCCCGAGCACCCAGGGGTGCGAGAGGGGCAATGAGGGTCGGAGCACGCTATTGCTCTTAAAACAGCAAACCCGCGTCCCCCGGACATAATTTGGCTCTAGGCCCCCACCGTATCTGCCCCTCCCACATACAGTAGAGATGGCAAACCCCCCAATGGAATGGTTTAATGTCTCGCCCGGAATCCCAACCCTTTCCAGCACTCCCGACCTGCACCCATTAGTTAGCTCTGGCCTGCATCCTGGCAGACTCCCCCCAAAGTCTGTCTGTGCCATCCAAATCAACCGCCCCCGCCCCCCCCTTAAAATTTGATTTAAAAAACCCTGTGGACTATGGCCACAGACCACCAAGACTTAACTCAATTTAAATAATGATGTTTCTTCAAACCTAGACCCTCTGATGTCACAGTCCCCCAGAGGTCCATGGACCACAGATTGAGAACCATTGCTCTATTGTAAAGTTTATGCTGTGCACACAGGCAGAATTCAGGCACAACATCCTGCACCTTCTGTTAACAACAATATATACTGTACTAAGTAATGAAAAACTCTTTGCCCAAATCCTGGCATGCCAAGCAAAAGTGGACAACCCTGGCCTAAATGGACAAGCTATCTGATTTGATATGCTTCAATGAATTGCAAAGGTATTTTAAATACTTCATCTAATTTTAAAGTCCTTCTGGTCATACTTGCAAATGAAAAATATATATATTTCAAAATTCCTTGGCAAGATTTTAAGAACGGGGAATTTTACCCATCTATACATTGTTAGATATTTAGCTCTTAATTATTATTCCAAGTATTCCAGTTTGATTTATGCAAAATATGTACTTTAGACTGATTCCCCAACTGGTTGGAACAAACCCAGAATTTGCCAATAAGTTACAAAGTATGGTTTGCATTTGTCTTCTGCGGGTGGGTACGCTGAGTTGCCAAGAGCCACTAATTATGCTGTTTATTTCTTGCAACACACTATCAGTTCTCATGCAGCAGTTAGGGGAATTGTTGCTTTCTAGTGTCTTAAGGCAAGCCATTAAAACAGATAAAAATTGCAAGAAAGCAGAATAAATATTTTTATAATAATTGGCTAATATTTTCTTCACTTGAATAATAAATGTTTTTAGAAGATGTGTAACAGCTTTTCAAATCATAACATAATGTCCTGTCATTAATATATAAAAGGTCTTCACCTTTTTGGGCCTTCATTGTCTGTTCTTCGATCTGTCTTAGTCGTTCTATCAATTCTTCTTTTTCACGCTCTATTCTTTCCTTTTCTTTTTCAGCTATTTCCCTTTTCTTTTTTTCATTCTCTAGTTGGGCTCTAAAGAAAATGAGATAGGTAAAAAGAAAGCATGTGAACAAACAGTATTCACCCCCCCCCCAATAAATCCATTTACTCAAACACACACAATTTATTCTAACATATGCTAAGTGATCTACTGATAAAATCCTACTTGCAGAAAAAAACAGGTTTTACAATGCTCATGTTGTTGCATTTAAAATGAATAATAATTGGCTGATATATCTCACAGTAGTGAGTAACCATGGCCTTCAACCATACTGGCTAGGAATTCATCAACCTGTGGTCCCATAATACCTGGATGACACCAGGCAGGCCTTTGCTGTTTTTTAAAAATAAGGTCCAAGTCGCAAACATTTCAGTCAGCTACCAAATGCAACAAAACATTTAGCTAACAATCACCATAATACAGTGAGTAGATGTTTTACTTCATTCCACTGAATAAGAGTTTACTATGCAATTAACACATGATTCTAGCATGCTGCACAAAAAACTTTTGAACTTGGACTAGAATATTACTGTACTGTATAGTACTGTTGCTGTATAATAGAACAATCACTGATCTCCCACGGGAAAACAGAAGTTTTACATTGTAATTGCTCAATCTGGCAACTTATGGTAGTAGCTAAGGCTAATATGAAAGTGACACTTACTGAAACTCCCCTTAATATCAGATCAATATATATTAAGATTCAGCCTACCTAGTACATAACAATCTGGTGTTACCTAAGAGAACATATAGTAAACAGGTCAGTACAAGCACTTTGTTTTTCCCAAAAGTATCAGGCTTCCAGAAGAGTCTAATTAAAATAAGCAAACTGTTTTCACTGTACTTTCTTGGAATTGGGCCACAATGCTGGAGAACCATATTTTTAGAGACATTAACAAAGTGTAAACCGTAGTACTATAAACACTTCTGCCTCAAGGACCAAGAATCACTCAGCACTGTACCCAGTCTGATAATATTGCTTAAAATGGTACAATGTGTAAGAGATCTCAGACACTACATTAATATGCTCTGTTTAATAAGTATTGTCCCCCATTGTTTTCAGATAATTCTGTCTCATACTCATTCTCATTCTTTGGTCATACTTTTCTTCAAGGAACTCTTCTAAAGATAGGACATGAAATTAATTTGCTACCAGAATCTCAACCTCCAAGATTAATTGCAAATATCCTACCTCTCCAATTGTTTTTGGTGTTTTTCTTCTCTAGCTTGGGCCTTCATTTGTTGCACTTCAATTGTATCTGGTTTTCTCCTTCTCATGTATAGCTCATGGTTTCCCATGCATAGTGCCAATATCCGCTTATTAATTCTCAGACGGGGTGCATAAAAAACAAAATCCTAATGAAAAATATTTAAGTTACCAAAATGGCCACGTTTTGAGTAACATAACTGTTTATTAATAAAAACAGTTTTCGCTTAAATCAGATTTCAGCACCAGTCTTTCACTAATTACTCTGTAACAGGACTAGTTAAAGCTGTTCTAAAACATATCAGTGATCTAGAATTAGCATGCTATTACTCAGAAACACAAACCCATTTACAGCAACGTAGTAAATTATAAGTGAAAAGTGTTTCAAAAAGAACTGGAATCATTATGCAACAAAATGGTGAAGAAAATTCAACTTGCACTTTAAAAATTATGAACAAAGAAAAAGAAAATATAATAACATACATAGATATAGGTCATCAGTTAAAACGTTTAGACAATAAGCTACAGCAATGAAAAAGTTTATTATTGAGAATAAAACATGAAGTTATCTATACTGTAGTTAAATTTTAAATCATTAATTGTGGGTCTAGTTAATTGCATTTTAGAAAAAATATTACAAAAGGTTACAATAGAAAAATTATGTAAAAATTAGGTAGTTGGGGCTTTTACTTAAGAAAGGCAAGAGAACCACAAATTCCCACGCACCCATACACAACTGAGTGTTTGACCATCATCAGATACCCAGAACTTTTTCCACAAATGTTGATTTCCATAAATCAGCAAGCTGCTAATATACGTATGTTATTTCCTGCTCTTTTTAGGCAGAAAACCAAATTAAAACTAGAGTATGCCATAATTTTGATTACGCACATGCAAATAATAGAAATATCTTAACTAGTAATTATTAGAGTTGACGTCAATCACATTTGGAGGTTATCAGATTAGGAAAGCTTCCCAAGAGCATCAGATGTTTCATATATAATATATTTCAAAGTTACTGTTATACTCCCAATACCATATTGATTGACTGAGCTAATTTATATACTTGGCCGAAGTCAATCATATGTTTATTATACCCTGAGGTTAGCACACTTAATATTAGTATTAATATTTGAGGCCTCAACTGATTAACTCTGATTTACAAGAATGCCATGTAAAATATACACATAGAAAAAAAGGAAAGCAGGGGGGAAAAGTTTTGATGCCAGTCAAGCATTCCTTAAAAAAAGGCTTTGAGTATTTTATGCAAGAGTCTTGTCTTCAAGACCTTCCTGAAACTTGCCAAGATTTGCTAAATCATTATGTGGGAAGACTATTTCACAACATATGGGCCATAATGGAAAAGCTCTGATTTTATATCTGTTGTGGGTGTGGAACAACCTAAGTCAAATGTTGTTATTTAGGCAGATGTTGCTATTTAGGCAGATGTTTTTGTTTAATAATATTAAAGGTATCATTGCAGGATGTAAACTGCTCCAAGTGTTGCCCTTTGCAATTGATGATGATTCTGTCAATGCTGACGGGGTTTCAAGGGTGCTCCAGATATTTTGGAATTGCACACAAAATACTTCTTAATATTGGTACTATTTTTGGTTTCTTTGTTCTTGTTCTACTTCTGTTTGCAGATCTTTTATATTTTGTGATAATTTTTTTAGTTCTTTTTCTTCTATTCTGCTGGCTCCCAATATTTAAATGTCCACTATCCAGATTTCTTTTGTCTTTCTTATAAATTCTTATCATTATTCTACTAGTCCAGTATTTACCATTCTAATGCATTAGTTTGTGATTAAAAACTCTGACTCAGAAAGAAATAAAAGGTAACAACATAGAATTAATTCCAACGTAACTAAAAAAGAATGGCATTGGCACCATAAATAAGTCAAACAGTAATTGAAAAACAAATCATGAATAAAGCAAAATAAATTTGTAAGTCAAAAAATACATTATTTGGAGATCTAAGAAACAGAAAGAAAAGAACAGATGTGCTGATTATACCTCAAGCACATTTACTTACAGGGGCCTTTTTGTCAATGGGCTTTATCACAAACTTTTTGTCATTAAATGATATATTCCTTATCTCACTCCAAGGAAAACCTATCTTCGGAGTCAACCTTTAGGAAAGAAGGAAAGAATCTTACTTATGGGAGAAAAACACAGAAACAGACATAGGTCTAGGCTTCAAAAGACAGACACAAAACACATCTGCATCTGTTAAAACAAAAGGATTTTTCCTTATTAGATTTCTCTGCTCCATCTTGCCTTCTGTAATAAGAAGTCTACTTCTGTCAGAAGAATTGTCTACTACAGTATTCTCAAGCATATTTTAAATATATATTAGAAAGCTATTGAAAATGTAATACTTGAAGCTGTACTACAACAGAATAGTATTATGCTACTTACTTGTCATCATGTTCATAAATATTCAAACCCAAAGCGTCAACACCAAGCCATAACTCAGTTCCTTTTTTGTTTTTAATTTCAAAATAGTTGACTCCATACATTTCCAAATCTTGTGCAATTTTGAGGTATTCCATCATAGAATCTTCCCTGACAATAAAAATAACATAATTTAAAACCATATAAAATGCATAATAATCATAGGCCTGCAAACATTAGTTTCTACTACCCTCCTTTATTCTCAATAGATGAAAAATACTTAAGTATTGTATTTACTAAATTCCATCTAACTTTAGTTGTAAATAAGTTCTAATTATTTCAGTAAGCACCAGTCCCAAAGATGATGTGGTCAAGGTTAATTATTGCCAGATTGAAAACATAAGAATATGCTGACTTAATATAAACAGGAACACTTATTAAAAATTAAATATTGTTCACCGGAGTAAATTAAAATAGCTCTCTGAATAACCTATTTCACGTATACACTCAAAAGTAACAGAGATTTTTTTAGGAGAAATATTACTATTAAACCAAAGGAAATTAATTTTCAAAAGATATACGAAAGTAATGTAGAAATTACCTTAACATCCCTCTGTGTTCTTCATGCCAATTTTGTATTCTTTCTTCCCACTGCTCTTTTGTCAGTTTATGTTGTTCTAAAACACTATCAAAACAAAATGCATTTATTTTTATTTCAAGTATTTGTAAGGCTGCCCCTCTCACAAAGAAACTTACCTGTTTGCAAAAGGATAGGAAAGACAGCAAAGACAATCTCCCTACCATTCTAGTTGGACTTCTCCACTATATCCCATAGCAAAAGATGTAAAAGATACAGTCAAATATGCCAGAAGAATATCAAGTAGCTTGCCAAACTTCCAGAAATCCCAACCTCCTATATTAGAAAGCCCTATACTTTCCCTCTAACTTCACAGCAATCAGGATGGGTTAAAGACAATCCAAATGAAAACAAACAGCAGAATCAAGCAATTCTTTGGATGAGGAGAGATAGCAGCACAATTACCCAAAAACTGATGTCTAATCATCAGTGGTATCTTACTCAATTTTAGAAATGCAATTTAATGGCACAGCTGTAATAAAGAGAATATTTAGCTGTGGAAACAGATAGCATCAGAAATTTGCTCCTAGCTCATTTTACCTTGATCTTATTTGTACTACAGCGTTTCAACTGTTCTATAAATAAAATATAAAGCAAAATCATACATTTTACTTTTCTTTATACTGTTGAATATTGCATATTCACACAAACATAAAGAGAGCACATTTAATAATTATCTGATGATGATGTTATCCACTCAATTATGTCTAACTCTTAGTGATTCTATGGACCAGGTCTCTCCACATCTTCTAATCCTATGCTAATTCTTTGAGGGCTATGCTCTGGATGATGCCAGCTTTGGTGGTGTCCAGGCACCATGTTCTTTAACAGCCTGGTTTCTTTTTATCACCAACTCCTCCTAACATAATTGCTTTTTCAGTGAATTCCACCGCATGACATGGTCAAAATAAGTGAGACACAGTTTCGTAATTTTGCCTTCTAGTGACATATCTGGTATTATACGCTCCGGTACTTGCTTATTGGTCATCTTTGCTGTCCAAAAAATACCCAGCAGCCTTCTCCAACAGCACAACTCAAATGAGAAGATTTTATTCCTGATTTGTTTTTTAGTTCGAACTTTCACAACCATAGATAGCTATGGGGAACCCAATAGATTGGTTACTGGCTGATCATGACCGGTCCAACCTACATTTGGTTGCCAGGTATCCTTGTTTTTCCATATTCAGCTTCTAATGATCTCCAAGCAATATATTATACGTGCAGCTACTTTACTTTAACACTGAGAAGATACATATTTAATAACACTGGCTTAATCACAAATTCAGATCACATTATGTGTTGCATTGTTCATAGTGTACATTACTTAAGACATATTATCAAACAGATATTCTAGATACAATTAAATTTTGATATAGCCAGAAATGTCTTACCGCTGAGGAAGAAGTCTGTCGTTGGCTAAATATCCTAGTTTATGTATTTCCTTATTGTAATCAGCATATTTTGCTTGAACAGCGTAGGAAGCTAGCAGAACTGCAGTTTCAGGTGGACAATAGATTTCATCATTCAAGATAGCTTCTTTGATTTGCAGAAAAAAGAGTCTCTGAGTTATTTCTTGAATCAATTCTTCGGAAACGTCCTCAGGAAAAAACTTTGCCCTAAATTTGAACTGAAATGGATTTTCTTTCCTTACATCTTGCTGTGTTACCTAAAATGAAATACATAAATTATAAAATATAAATATGTGCTATAATACAAAAATTCAAAGGATGAAGAGAACATTAAATATTGGGAAGAGTAATCTATCACCACTTGTCATGTTTTGCAATTTAATCTAAAAAATACAGCATTGAAGGACGCGTGATTTACAGAGAGACTTAAATAATTAGGGAAGCATGAGACCTTTCAGAATGTGTATTTCAAAAACATATTATAAGATCACAATAAGTAATGGAATTCTCCAACATTTATTAAAGAAACTGAACTCTGAGTTTATGTATAGATTGGCTATACATTTGATTTCAATAAATCAAACTTAAACATTGGAGAAATAGCTATATTTTTCCATCTCAACCGGTGGAAACTATATTTTGAATGCATCTCCCCTGTCCAATTGTGACCGACTCAAGGGAGTAGTACTCATCTCCAATTCTCAGCAGAGGGAGCCTGCATTATCTGAGAAAGGCTTCTGTCATCATGTGGCCAGCATGAAAATAAAGAACATTGTTTTCTTCTCACCAAAATACCTATTTATCTACTTGCATTTGCATACTTTCAAACTACTATGAGCCACGGTGGTGCAGTGGTTAGAGTACAGCACTGCTTCTGCTGACTGCCGGCTGACTGCAATTTGGCAGTTGAAATCTCATCAGGCTCAAGGTTGACTCAGTCTTCCATCCTTCCAAGGTGAGTAAAATGAGGACTCAGATTGTTGGGGGCAATATGCTGGCTCTGTAAACCGCTTATAAAGGGCTGTAAAGCACTATAAAGCAATATATAAGTGAAAGTGCTATTGCTATTGTTAGATTGGCAAGAACTGGGGCGAGTAATATGAACTAATTCAGTCATGTGACGCTTTGGTTTCAAGCCCAAGCTGTCAGTTTTCCAGCTTGACAAGCCGAGAGTTCTAACCACTGAGTCATTGTGCCGGCCCTAATAAGCATTATGCACATGAAATACCACTGAGAAGTTTAGCAAGAACTGAAATGAAAACATGTTTAAAAACCACTAAAGTAAAATATTGAGGAACATGAAATATTTTATTTATTTATTTTATTAGAACTTGTCAAATAAAAACGAGAACAAGAATAAAAGAAAAAAATACGATGACAGGGACGATAGGCACGTTAGTGCACGCCCCTATTTATACAGGTAGCTCTCGACTTACAATCATTTGTTTAGTGACAGCACTGGAAAAAGTGACAGGACTATTAACACTGACGACTGTTGCAGCATCCCATGATCAAAATTCGGATGCTTTGCAACTGGTTTATATTTATGACGGTTGCAGTATCCCAGGGTCATATGGACACTTTTTGTGACCTTCTGACAAACAAAGTCAATGGGAAAGCCAGATTCACTTAACAACCATGTTATTAACTTAATAACTGCAGCGATTCACTTAACTGTGGCAAGAAAGCTAAAAAAAATGGGGCAAAATTCACAAGTGTCTTGCTTAGCAACATAAATTTTGGGCTCAATTATGGTTGTAAGCTGAGGACTACCTGTAGTTAATATTGCCCAATTAAGACTACCCTAGGAAGAGTAAGTAATGCTGGCAGAAAAATGTTACGGCATATTATTCTCTTGTTTAAAGTCCTAGAAAATGTCCCATCCCTGATTTAATTATGTTTTGGTTTTTCTAATCCAGACAATCATGTTCTCAAGTTAGGAATAGTATGTCCTTACTTTTTTTCCCCTTACATACTTTTTATAGTTCTGTTATTCTTGAGAGTTTCCTGGAGCATACCAGTACAATCCTCTTGTTTCTCAATAGCCTCATTGTGCCACAATCTGATCAGCACTTACCAGCTTCCTTTACTACTAGGAGGAATGATTTATGATTCATGGGATGCAAGTATAATAATCTTCTCTTGCCTGTGTCTCAATGCCTCATCCCACAAAGAAATGTGAAAGCTAATAAGTTTAGTCAGCTGGAATGCTTGCCTTATAGTATATGAAAATAAAAACTCTACCACCCAGATGAGCCCAACAATTCTACTTACCCTACTTATTGAAACTTTAGCTCTCCTTAGATGCTGGATATTTATCAGGTATATATTAACCAAAAGCATCCCAATCCTCCCATGATTAGTTAGGAGTGGGAGAAAGAATTTTTTAAAAATGTAACAGGAGGAATATACATATCCATTTTATTATCTGCTTTCAGTGACATTCCATATTACCTGCTATCAGAGAACTGAATATGCCACAGCCTTTGAGAAACATGTCATTTAGATAGGAAGCAATTTTATTTTCTATAAAACTAGACTTACATGAAATAGGAAAAAAAAACCCTTAGAAATGGATTCACACATGCTCTAGAAATATATTTTACAGTTTACTCTTTTTTTCATTCATTAGGCAGCCATGTAGTATCAGCATTGGCTTGACTTTCAACATAATCTTCAGAATGTATCTTCTGTATTTTTTAGAGTATAAGACACACTTTCCCCCATCCCCAAAGAGGCTGAAAATTTGGGTACATCTTATACTCCAAATGCAGCCCTGCCGACCCCCACTCTTCGGACTCCGTGCATCCTCTTTCTGGCTGCAGATTGCCACAGGCAATGGCTTGCATTTTTGGGCTCCGTGTCTTGCGTTTTCAGCCTCTAAATGCTCCGTTTGAGACCCATTCAAAGATCTGTGATTGCTAGAGCACATCTCCATCGATCACCGCCTCTGCATGTCATGTTTTCAGGTGGTGATCAGTGTTTGGAGGCTGAAAATGTGAGGCGTGGAGCCCAAAATGGCAACCCAGAGCAGCTGCTGCCTTCTCTTATCTCTTCTGCACTTGGCCTGCTTTACTAATTGCAGCTCCCTGCAACGATCAGCTGTGCTTTAGAAGCTGCTATTCAGCCCCAACGAGGCGCATACGAGCGCACTCGCAACCAGCGAACTAATGTGCTGAAGCTGTGCTAAAGGATGCTAGCCAGATGAATACCTGGTAGGCAGAAATCCCCCCCCCCTATTTTCCTCTACAAAAACTAAGGTGCATCTTATAGTTCAGAGCATCTTATTCTCCGAAAAATACTACCTTTGATACTTTTGCTACACCAAACATATGAGTTATTTTAATTTTTTAAAGTAAAAAATTACCTTTTTGTTTAATTTCAACCAAGTTGAGTACCCTTTGCTGTCCACATACTGCAATCCGAAAAACCAGACTTCTCGTAAGCCAACTGTTTTTACTACCTAAAAAAGAAAATCATATCAATATCAAAGAATCACCTTGCCATGGATGTTTTGCTGCTACCTTTAACTGTTAGAAGTCCTTCCTTGATTTAGTGATATACAAATGCAATAAATAAATATGTATTCCCTCAAGAAAAACAGCAATCTGTATCAGCCTATCAAGAGAGAACTTTGAAATATTATAAACTACAATGAAAAAGAAGAGTACTGAAATAAAGATGGCCAGGTAGTTACAGAGCAATGCAGTTATTATTGAAAAAAATGCCAACCCATTTAAAATAAAGTCACATCAGCTGTGACTTTGTTTAAATTCACACCAAAATTACTATAGAAAATCTTCTCATATGGGATAATTTTGAAATGACAACTATTTTATTGGGTTATCAGAATCTAAGTGTGTCCTGCTAGCAGTTAAAACAGAGGTTAAGTATATAATGTGCTGCAGACTAATTTTGTGCCTGTGGTCACTGGTAAGCTGATTTAATTGAGAGAGATGCTAATCTCCCCCCCATCCCCACCCCAGCACACTCCTATGGAGCAAATAAAAATCAGTTCATGCTTCCCAAAGACAAATCATACATCTACAAGAAACGCACAAATAAGACAAGAATAGAAACTTCATCTTGCTATTATTTCTGAGCCTTTGGCATTCTAAGCATGTTGCTTCTATTTCTGGCATAACTAGGTATTCTGGTAAACTTCCCACAACATGAATCACAATGAAGTTATTCTTTGAACAGTTTCCTTTTTTTATGGGAAACTTTACACAATTATAGTGGATGTTGCCCTTTTTGGAATAAATACAAGAAAAACCACAGATCAAATCTTTCTCTTTGTTATCATGTTTTGCAATATAATTCCAATGCTAAATAGGATCTAAACAACTTAACTTTGCACAAATGCTATCTTTTTCACCTATGAGAAGAAAAGAGGAGCTTAAAATATTGCTTATATCTCATAACAGTTGTATGGATTTTTTAGAGTTTATTTTTTTACTTTATTTTTTTAGAATATAAAAAACTATATTCTATAGAATCAGGCTACTATTCCTAGATGTGTTAATAGATTTTTCCCCCAAAAAATATACCATATTATCATTTACACAAAATGTAAAATAAAAATTAAAAGATGGAGACATACATAAACTCAACATTTATACCTGATCAAAAAGCTGTTTCCCTGTTGTGTTTGGCTGAATGGCAAACTCTAGCTCTGCATCCATGGTGGTAACCCTTACATTAATCTGCAGATAACAAAAATATGTAATATAAAAACAACATTTTACTATATTAATTTAAACAATAATATAATCCCAAATGATATTGATATGGTCAGCTTCTCACAAACTCTAAAGAATATTAAAATTTAGAAGAATTTTTCTTATATATTAATATTTTATTCATCGTAACTAAAACTTTCGGGCAATGATTAAACACACAAACATTACATTTATTAAAAACATGTTGAATTTAAGATAATTAACCTTTCTCCAAAAGACATATATTTAGACAGCATTAAAGAGTTATAAATATGCAAGTCTTACTTCTCTACTTTCTCAATTATTATTGCCAGTGCCCACTGAAACTAGTCATGGAGATTTGCCCAAATGTGTGCATATGCAGTACATATACACACAAATTTTACCTAATTAATTAAATCACTGTAAAAATAATGCACTCAATGTGTACAATTATTTGATTCTTCCAGCTTCTCACACACACACACACACACATAGCTTACTTGCATATTTAATCTCTTATATATGGTCAAAGGGGTGAGGGGGCAAGATACAAAAATGTTCCCCCTGCAGAAAGTCCCACTATGCTGTATGACACTTACTACCAGGCTAAGTGTGCATAGGCTCTTGCCATGTCTATTTACCTCAGCATACTTATTTTTAAGATGGGATAGAAACTAGGGGGGGAGGGGGATCCTTGAGGTACTTTTCCCTTCTGATTCCAAAAAGGGTATATGTTGGTAAATGGCTTTCAGCTGAGCTGCATGCACAAGGAAAATGATGCAGTTTATTCCATAGCATGTTCCAAAGAGCTCTTAGTCCCAGATAAATTATGTTCAAGACGGTTGCTTTATTCAGTTAGTTTACTACTGGTATCATTACTTTTCCCTTGGCATCCACATCCAGTAAGATGCAATGGAGTCTCTCTCCCTCTTTTTTTCATCTTGTAAATCATCTTGTAAGTCAACCCTCCCCTTACCAAGAGGAGAGAGGGCAGAAAGAAAGAATTCATCTTTTTGAATAAATTCAGTAAGTAAATAGATAGCTAAACACTAATACTGAATGGAAAATTCTTCAGCTGGAGCATTCTACTTTCAGAATAGCTCTCTTCCTAATGACTGACATTTGCACTCAGAACTGTAGCATGCTGTATTTGTCAGCAACCTTGTGACAAATCCTCTTATAAAAACTACATTAGTAACAAATCTTAACTCTATAAATGCCAAATAAAACTGAAATCACCCCCTATAACATAATTTTAAAATGCTAACTTTACTAATCCTAATTAGTCCATGAAAAATCAATCCACTGCAAGATGAAGGAGCTTCACTGAAAGTTTGGAGTACAATTTACATAATTTCCATAAAACAAATTGTTTTCTTATATGTATGTATCTATATATTTTCCAAATTATTTTGTTCTAATGGTTGAAGTTCCTGTAGTTCTGTAGACATTGCTATAATTTGTTATTTAAATACGATTGTAAGAGCCCCTAAACAGTAATTAAGATAACATTCTAACAACCAAGTTTAGGAATAATATAATTAATAGTTGAATCATTGCACCTGTCCTGCAAGTCAATACAAAACACTCTTTGCCTTGAATCTCAATGTAACTTATGGAAATTTGTAGAAATTTTTCCACCTGCTACCTCAAGGCACTGTGGCACGCCTTGAATTATACTGAGACACATCCATGAGCAATATAAGAGAGGCTGCTGAGGAAAAATAATCCTTCCAAAATAAATTTCATATTTGTCAGTAGCCTCTATACATGATTCCCATACTGTATAGTAATCAGAAGGATTTTTCAACCTCCAAGGATACATTCTGAGACAATACTGTGATTATGGGGGTGAGAGAGACAGTATGAAAAAATTTCCTTCCATGAGATTTGTTAAATTAATTTATGACAGCATCCATGACTTTGTCTCTAGTCTCCAAAGAAGTTAGAAATGTGGATCAAGGGAAAAATGATGATACAATTGTGAGTTTTTCATATGAAGATTAAAGTCTGTACTGTAATCCACTGATTTTTCTTAATATAATGTGTATGTATTAATGCATTGGCACAGGGCAAAATTAATTCAAACTACTAAAAATGCATCACAGGTAGTCCTTGAATTACAACTAGTTATTTAACAACCATTCAAACCTACAACAGCATCAGATCTTTATGGCCTAAACCACTTCTGCCAAGCATAGAATGTCATGACAACTCCCCCAGTCACTTTGCAACCAGCTCACATTTATGACCAGTTACAGCATCTTACAACTGCAATTTGTGACATTTTTCCTGGTTTCTGGCAAAAAATGCCCATTTGTGGGAGTAAATTCAGACATACATCCATATGATTTGCTTAATAATTGACATAAAAAACAGTAAAAATGTTGAGTCTGGCCCCATGGTGCCTTACCTTACGATCTCAACAACTTACCGTCCCAGTTGTAGTTTTAAGTCAAGGACTATTTGTATAATACAATGCCTAATAATGATAATACTCTAATGATAAATTATACTGAACATGAAAGTTAACCCTCTGAATCAGCAAACCACACATTACCGTGTTTTTCAGAGTATAAGACACACCTTTTTCCCTCAAAAAAGAATCTGAAAATCTGGGTGCGTCTTATACACTGAATACAGCATTTGTTGCCTCCTGAAACCCTGCCCCTTTCACCAAAATGGCTGTGCATAGCTTGTAGGAAGCTTTCAGAGAGCTCCTGGAGGCTGGGAAGGGCAGAAATGAGCAAAAAAATGGGCTGTTTTTTGCTCAATTTTGTCCCTCCAGCCCCCATAATCACTCTATAAGCTTCCTAATGCCCTTTTTTTTTGACAAAAAACGGGCCATTTTTTGCTCACTTTTGCCCTTCCCACCCTCCCCAGGAACACTCTACAAGCCTCCTAAGGGATATTCATGCCCTTTTTTTGAAAAGAAAATGGGCCCGTTTTCGCAAAAAACAGGCCTTTTTTGGGTGGTTTGCAGAGTGCAAAACCTTTTTTTTTTTAATTTGCCTCTTCAAAACCTTGGTACGCCTTATACTCTGGTGCGTCTTATACTCCGAAAAATATGGTATATGCAGGCTATAAGGAGACATGTATGTTGCTGCATATCCACCATGCTCATGAAAGATGCAAATTCTAATGCCTTCTTAAAATACTAAAAATCTTTCTCTAACATATATTTTTAAAGCAAAAAACAAAAATCTGCATTATAGAGCCATGCATAAATATTAGATTTTATCAGCAAAATATATTATGTTACTTATTACCAAGTCTATATTCTAGTTTATTATTTTTGTACAGTATTTGTATTTAAACAAGATAAACACAACTGGATCACCTTTTTTCCTACCACAAAACTTATTTATTTCTAATTGACTTATATATACTATATTGCCAAAGGTATTCGCTCACAACTGATTCTGATTGGGTGGATGGGTGAGCGAATACTTTTGGCAATAAAGTGTATCTAAGCAACAATGTTCAATTGTTTTTTTAAAAATAATACAGAAAATGAAGGTACAGGTAACTGAATAATTCACGACAGTGATTAGTTCTTCAAAACAGACATAGTATTTGGAAGGATAAATACAAGTAACTAAAAAAAAATCAGAAACCCAAATATGTGGTGGAATCTAGAGTTTTGTCCAGGGGAAAAGTAAAAAGGCTGGCTAACCTTGAGTTGCAGATGGGAACAAAGTAGTTGAAAGGAGATCCTCCCTAAAACTTGTATCTGTAGTGTATATGTAGTACTTGTCTGGTGGGTGCTTTAGTCTGGCAAAATTAATGTCAGACGCAAGCAATCAAAAATGACACAAGAAGCTGATAAGAGTGGTATGTTTATTGTTACTCGCCTACGGATAGAAATCTTTTTACTCCTCCCCTCAACTAAGCTCCAAATTCTACCACAATCAGTGCAACAGAGAGAAACAAATCATACTAAGAATGGGAGAGTTAGAATTCTGTTTTTCATTAAGTTTTTTAAAAAATAAAGAAAACTGAAATTTATCTGAGGAAAATTTGATTTCCATTCCATAGAAAAAATTTTCATAAATTAATCAGTTTCCAAACAAGAATCCATATTTTTATTTTTGTTAAAGACTGCTGGGGATTGTAAAAGTTTCATACTCCAAAATCACTAGGTCTCAACTCTGCCTTCTACCGTTCCCCCACATAGACATTGAAACACTATAGGTAAAGCTCACTTACCAACCAAAAATGGGACTGCCAACTGTTGTTAAGCAACATAGCATCAAGTGACTAAGGCAGATTTAGCTCAGTCCCTTTTGGTCATTAAGGAAATCATCCATAATCATTGTGTGATATCACTGGACCACAACTAGCAACTTACTGCCAGTGTCTCAATTGACTTTGTCAGAATCTGACTGTGAAGCTTGCAAATGGTGATCATGTGACTGCAGGACGCTGAGAGGGTCATGAAAACCTGTTGGCAGCTGCAAAGCACCCAAATAGCAACTAGGTGATTGCAGGGACGTTGGGACAGTCATAAGTTCAAAGACTGTCACAAAGCTACTTTTTCAGCACTACTGCGAATTTGAACAGTTGCTAAGAAGAGCCATCATTAATAAAAAAATACCTGTATTAAATACTTTTAGAAAAATCCCCCAAATATTCAAAAATTTGTCAGGCCCAAGTCCAAAGATAACACAATGAAATTTAATCAAATCCGATCCTTACACCTAATGGACAGAATCTTAGCAAACTAAATCTATAATTCTCTACCCTAATATAGATCCTGAGAAATTTTAAGGTGCGGCTATCCTGAACCTCTTACCCCTCCTACAACCAGCTTGGGACTGCAGTCTCTTAATTTGTGCTTTTCTTTAGAATATACTGCTTTCTCCCTGGGAAAGTTCTGTGCTGCCAAACTCCCTCTACTGCCTCTGTAGGTGCACATTCCAACACAGAAATAGCTTTTTTTTTGAGGAGGAGGAGGAGACAAAAGAAACAGCACTAAACACACGGGAAAACACTATTCTATTTTATTTTAGCTGCTTTACCACTATTTGGGATCAAGGGAAGAATAGATCATTTGGGTATACTGAAATAGGAAAATATTCCTTCACTTTGTAAACTGTATTCCTTAGCGATTATTAGGGATAATTTACAGATTTTAGGAATTAAAAGTCTACCAAATACTAATAAGGTTCCATATGGATTACTTACTGGTTTCGGCATTTTCCTTTTCTTCTCTTTTTCTTGCTCACTCTTGTCTTTTTTTCTACTAAAACAAAATAATTATATATAGTTTATATTATATTACTCTATTGTGAAATATTCATACAGTAATTTTCCAAACTACAATAGTTCCTGTGAGTAAAAGAATATATATTCTTTTACTCACGTAAAACTATTTTCATCTAGTTCCTATGTTTTAATTGAAGAATAAGCTGAAAAGCAATATGACAGATTTCATACTGTAAGATGAATTTGAATTTTTAGAAGTTTTAATTATAAAAAGCTGGACTTTACAATTGCATTTTGATCATATATTTTTGCTTCATAGTTCCCGTTTTCGGGCAGTTCCAGGCGGCAGGGATCGGCAGCAGTGCCTGGAACTATCCAAAAACGCAATGTGCAGAGGCCAAAAATTGGGCATATGGAGGCCGAAACGCGACATGCGGAGGCCAAAAATGCAACGCGGAGAGGCAGCAATGTGTAGCCTTGAATGGGTCTAAAATGGAGCATTCAAGGGCCAAAAACACAATGCATGGAGGCCAAAAACACGAGGCACCGAGGCCAAAATCATGAAGCACCGAGGCTGCGATAGTCTGTGGCAATCCTGCAGCCTGGAACAGCTGATTGGAGGTATTCTGGGAGGCCGATCCACCCGCCAATCAGCTGCTCGTGCTGAATCAGGCTGCAATAATATTCTGAAGCTGATCAGGCTGTTTGCTATTTGCTGCAAGGACGCAGATGAATACCGATGGATGCTGGTAGGCAGAGGCAGAATTTTTTTATGGTAAGAAAGTTTGTAAAATGGGTGCAAAACTCAATTAAAAATTGTTTCACTTAGCAACAGAAATTTTGGGCTCAATTATGGTTGTAAGTCGAGGACTACCTGCATTTTCTTGGAAGTTTTTAACTTAATTCAGATTACTGTTCCCCAACCAACATGGTTCCCAGAACCATGGGAAGATCCTCTAAGCAGTCTTAATCTGTAATCAAAAAAAAATATTTGACCACCATTTTCAAGCCTAGTACATTATAGTGATTTCTTATCAAAAATATGTGTTATGCTACTTGTTGATCAGCTGTCTCATATACTTAGCAACTTGGATGGCAAAAACATCTAGTTATACTTTTGGAATTTATATTAAAATACCTAGTTTAAAAATTCAATATGCCTTATTCTTAAAAATCAATATTTATATAGATGAAAAAGAATCATTTGACCATCATTTTTACCTTTATCTATCACATGAAGTTTACCGAAAACATTAAGATATTTTTAAATATATAGTGTCATTCTCCAGATGTGATCTTCATGTAATCAAAGAGTAGCACTTATTTTATTTTCCATTATGTATTAATCATTATATTTTATTCCCAACTCTCCTTCAAACAAGTATCTTATAAGCCATAATTAGAAAAATGTTTTGCAATCCGCAATGTGAATTATAAACAAGGCTGAGAGTTCCAAATTCCAAAACACAGTCCTACGCCAATCTTTTAGATGTTAAAATGACACACATTTTCAACATCATAATAAACCATATAACAGAATTAGTAACTCACTACTCTCAGACACCACAAAATGCTATTAATGTTAAATTTACTATGTCACATTTTTACAAAAAAATAAAACTTGTGTAAATTAATCTGCATATCCATTTTTTTAGAGTACTTTAAAAGTGTGAATCTGTAATTAGAATAAGGGTTTTTAAAAAGTAATTCAGATATTCTAAACATACATCCCTAAATATGGGACAAGAACAGGCTTTGGGAGACAAACTGGTTAAAATTATGAATCATATATCTACAATGTGACTGAAAGAGGGGGAGGGGATTAACATATTTTTTTAAAAGACAGGTTAAAAATCTCATGGATTATCAAAAAGATATATACAAATTTGGATGATTAATCTATTCAGTATCAAATGAAATCCAATGAAAAATATAAAGTGATCAACTTTAGGATAAATCATCTCAAATATTTTAGTTCATTCACAAAGGGCCTAAACTGCAATCTTTGTGGGTAAATAAGTGAAAAAAAACCCAATAAAAAACAAAGATTCTTAATTTCATGTCTTAAAACAAATTGATGAACAAATTTGAAAATAATTGTGTAAAAATATTTGCCTTACCACAATACCATTGAGTTTGTCTTAACGTTAATACAGTATTAGTAATTTGTTTTTTATAAAGAAAAACCTGTTTTCTTCATTATTAGGCTCAAAGGCGTTCAGGGCAGATATCCACAACTTTTTCTGAGTTAGTAGATCAATTTTTACAGCATATTATATTGATTGCTACAAAAAGATTGCAACGGTGAATAGTTAGTTACAAAGCATGTACATGAAGAGGTGAGGTTACCTTCAACCTCACCTCAGGATGTAACTCAGGATGTTCCTATAAATACTAGTTTTCCTTGGATTTTTTTTTTTAGAAAGGAAAATAGCCTTCCAAAATAAGAATTGGGGTATAGTCATTACTGATGGCTTACACGCATTCTTCATGTATCAGGAGGCTGATACTTTGCTTTACAGCATTGTTCATATATTCATTTTTAAACATTTTAAATAGATATTAGAAAGTCAGGAGAGACAAGGATGCTGGCAGGTACAGTATCTGTTATACTATTATTTATAGTCAACATACTAGAAATCCGGATTCAGGGATGGAGAAAGTAACCCGCATATATCAAGATTTTATCAATATGATAAAAGAGTCAACAGATCCTTCATTCATACTAATATTAAAATACAAAGCTATCTCACCCCAAAAGGGAATAGTATTTTCAGTATATTTGTAAAGGAATCGCTTCTTCACAGACTGTATAATTAATTTTTTTTTTTAGCTTTTTAAAAATTATGTTCTTTTTTATGAATAACTCAAGATGGCAAACACACCAAATATTCCTTCCTTCTCCTATTTTTTCTGTAACAATCACCCTATGAGGTCAGTTGGGCTGAGACCTTAAACCTAATTATCAAAGGATAGTTTTAAAACATTATATCAGCATATTTAGGAAGACTATGCCTTGAATATCAATTGCCAGAACCAAATGTGAAGAGTATTGTTTTTATTTTCACCTTGTGATTTTCCTAAAGTAGGCATTTGATTGAAATCAATTAATTCTCGGGCTAAAGTAGAAGGTATATTGAATAAATTAGTGAAGTCAACATTATCTAAACATTACATTTAGTAACAGGCATGAGAAAAAGTAATTCCTCCTGTGATGAAGTCCACCCCTCAAAAATAACCTCTCTAGGAGCTACTATCTGCACTTTCTTTGACTTTCCCTCAAAGAAATAAAATATATGGGAAGTAATATAGATTTTTGTTAGGGGAATTGAACAAGAGAAAGTTTAAACATAGTCTTCATACCCATAAGTCCCCCTTCTACTATTTTACAAAAAATAAAGCAAGAGAGATATTTTTTAAATGCATTTCACAGACTATATTGTCATCCACTGCAGGTGCTCTTCTGTTCTTAAACCACAAAAGAATTATGGACTTAAAATACAATTATCTATGAAAGTTGCCTATATTACACATAGGTCAATGGGACTTGAACAAAAGGTATTGCAACCAATTTTTTCAATAAAATACTGTTTGTTTTCCACAACAGGCCATCTGTTTGGAACAGTTTCATACAAGGTTATCTTTATTAAACTATTTTTTCTGGTTTTAGCATGAACCCACAAGTGGACGCTCCTTGCCAAACTAAATGGAGCACTAACATTTTGTAAATGTAGAATTCTGCAAAACTATAGTTTTCACATCTGTGTCTATCTGTTATATGATTAGGACACCTGATTCAATTCTTGTAGTACTCCTGATGTTTTATTGAGGGGTAAAATTAAGATTTACTTTGGAATAAAAATTAGGGGTATGGTGGCCTAGCGGTTAAGATGTTAGGCTGGTCAACAGAAGGTTGGCATTTGAGACCAAGCACCAGGTGACAGGGTAAGTTCCTGTTCTTGCCCCAGTTCCTGCCAATCTAGCAGTTTGAAAGCATACAAATGCAATTAGATAAATAGGTACCACTTCAGTGGGAAGATAAGTGTATAATCATGCTGGCCACATGACCACAGAAGTGGCTTGCTTCCTTGGCTAGGAAAAGGAGATAAGCACCATCCCCTAGAGCCAAACACAACTGTGGATCAGTGGAAACCTAGACCTTTACTTTAAAATTCAGAACTCTTCATCTTTTTAATGCTGGATTGAAATAACTGAATCTAGTAAAACCAAGTAAGACAAAGGAAGTCAATTAGAACCTAGAGAAACATTTCTCTCTCCAATATTCTTGTTAGCAAATCTTCTAGACTTCTCCCTGGCTCCTAATATAGTGAATGACAGGAAACTGAGTACAGCTTTGGCAGAGTTGACCACAGGGATGCAACACAGTTTAACTGAAACATTTCAAACTCAAAAACGTAAAAGTGTTCCCAAGTTCAAAATAGGTTGCCCCAAATATACTGATGTCATTCTCACCATTCCATAAAAGTTCTAAGTTCAAATGTCCTTTTTTGAATGCAAAACATGGCTCTTTCAGGTAAGAAACACTTTCAGAATGCTTTAAAAAAATGTCAGAATACTTTTAGTAAGAAAGAAGTTTCTCAGATTTTTAAAATGTTTCCTTCAAGTTTGAAATGAGAGCATTGTAAACGCAGAATGTTTGAACTCTGAAACATTTGTTAATATGTTAATGTACTTGTCCCCATTTACAACTAGTCAAGGTATACGTGGGAAATATTTTAGCTCCCTTTTCTTTTTTATTAACCAGTTATGATTTTACTAGCAGCATGAAAAAAAAGAAAGAGTATCTAAACAATATATAGATCTTCCATGGGAACACAGATAAAATTGTTTGATGTAGATACTGTATATCCCAACTCCTTTCTTGTATAGAAACTTCAGTGCTAGAAATCTGGCAACTTCACTCCTTTGGTATTTATTCAGAAGTAATATGCAATGTGCTTCCTCATGGAGCTATCTAGAATTGCTGCCTTTACTAGATGTAATGGTGAATACACACTCCCAAGTAAGCACATATACGATTAATAATCAGAAGCTCTTCTTTTAGGAGCAAAACCTGCTATGTCTCAGAGCACTTATTCCATCTAACCTTGCCTTATAGGATTCATATTTAGCCCATTTCTTCTAACTTCAGGTACCCCCCCCCCAATCCACATCTATCTGCAAGAAAATAAGAAACAAGAAACAGTTAGAACAATTAATCAGTGGAACAGCTTGCCTCCAGAAGTTGTGAATGCCCCAACACTGGAAGTCTTTAAGAAGATGTTGGATAGCTATTTGTCTGAAACAGTATAGGGTTTCCTGCCTAGGCAGGGGATTGGACTAGAAGACCTCCAAGGTCCCTTCCAACTCTACTATTGTATTATTGTATTAAATTTACGGGGACCACCAGCGAAGAGCGAACAACACTGTGGTGGTTGTTGCTGTCCAGAAACCGAGTGGTCAATGCCTGGAATGCACTGCCCGACTCTGTTGTTACATCTTCAAATCCCCATAACTTTAACCTTAAACTGTCTCCTATTGACTCAGCACCATTCCTAAGAGGTCTGGAAGGGGCATGCATAAGCGCAGCATCCTGCCTACCGTCCCTGTCCTACTGTCCCCATTTATAGGTACCCATTTCATTCACACTCATGTTTATTCTTATACCCGTTATCTTGTAAACGGCTGACAAATCAAGTAAATAAGTGAAAATAAAATAAAGGAAAACCTACGATTTGAATATCCGTACTTTATTCGAGTTATGGATAAGTGATGCAAAATCTGCAGCGAACATATTAACCGCTCACACCCCCTTTTTTCTTTTAACCTGAGGGGCTAAAGGGAAAATGCGGGGAAGGGGAAGGGAGGGCGGGGGAAAATCCGGCGAAAGGAAGCTCTGGAATATGCTTCGCTGTCAGGTAAAGAGGAGGAGAAATCGCGGTAGGCAAAGGAAAAAGCAACGCTTCGCCGTCCTTCATAAATCGCCGGAGACAGCTAGCGCCGCTTTTTACACATCCCACTGCGACCTGCATGGCGGGAAGCCGCCTGCCCCAGAGCGGATTGGGGACCTCAGCTCCCCCTGAGCAAGCTGGCGTTGAGAACAGCCCTCAGTCCGCCACTTCTGGAGAGCGCCTGGTTCCAAGGCTTTTAGGGATACCGGCGGTAGAGAAACGTAGGGACAAGGCGAAGAGCGGCCTAGTGGTCGCCACGATAAACAAAAAAACAAAAAAAAACCACGAGCGCTTAACTTCTCTCCCCGCTCCGACTCGCCTCCTCACCTGCCGAACTGAGGCGCCGGGGGCGGCCAGCTCTCGTCGGATGCTTTGCTCCCGAAGGTCTCGACAACTGACTTAGAGTCGACCTGAAAGGGGGGACAAAGGCGGACGGGACACGTCGATTACACAGCTTGCCCGGCAGCGTTGCGGAAACTCTCCGAGGGCCGCGGCGGCGAGCTGTTGTTTCCCTCAGGGGGGCTCGCTAGATTTGCGGCAGCGCCGCGTCCGCTGACAGATCCGCAATATGGCGGCACCCTTTGAGATTTTTTTTTCTCCCTATCACAGCGGTTGGTGCCTCCGTCTCGCTACAGAGCATGCGCGGACAGAGAGGGAAGCATGCGTGCTTCGGCGGGATGAAGCTGCTTCTCCGAAGTATCTCTGGGGAAACGAGAATTGGAAAGTTGGGATGGGGGGGGGAGAGAAAGAGAGACGAGGCGGCGGGGTCGAGCGGCTTCAGAATCAAATGCGGGACCGACGCGGTCGGTTGTGTTGGTAACGGTCTCCGGTTAGCATTTTTGAATAAGCAGGGGATGCGATGAGCGCCAAGTCCCCGCTCCCTTTTGAGACTTTATTTTGGGCTGGCCAACAACAAGGCGTCGGTCCCGTTCGTTTTAGAGCGAGTTTTAAGAAAAAGAATCGTAAAGTCTCCCTTAACAGAGGCTTGGTTATCTACGCTTGTGCACGAAATCTTATGCATCTTTTCATGTATCTTATAATTTCTAATTAATGAGGTCAAAGGAAAATGAAATGCAGAAGCTACTGGTAATGGTTTTTTTCATTAACTTTTTTTTGGGAGGTCCTGAGTTTGTAATTTCTCTTATCACTAATAATAATTTTATATATAAGAATTATATATATAGACTAATATATAGCCTAAATCTAAGAAAGAACAATATATATAGTATACTATGAATTCCATAAACAGGACTTGTCTACACAGATATCATCTCTGATCTATCACCTGAGGACAGGCTGATACCTTTAAAAGAAAAAGAAAAAAAAGGAAACTAGTGAGTGTCTTCCTTCCATACAAGGAAGACAAGTTTTTTAAAATATATATCGATTTACAGTTCTCATTTCACTATATAGGTGGCATTGCTTGGGGCAAAGTTACCGTATTTTTTGGAGTATAAGATGCTCCGAAGTATAAGACATGCCTAGATTTTGGGGAGGAAAAAAAGGGAAAAATATCTGCCTCCCAGCAATTTGCCTTCTTACAGCAAACAGTATACACTGTTTGTAGTGTTATATTTCAGACTATACTTGCACAGATGGTGTTAAAATTGATGTGCTTTCTGAAAGTATAGTTATTTTCTGCTATTTAAAAGAATAGCACTTTTTAAAACAATATCACTTGGCCTCTTAACATCAAGCATTTATTTTAAAAAGTTCTTCATTTTGTTAAGTTGTTTAGAATAATAAAGCAGTCTTTAAAAAAGAAGTCTACTAATTTGAACATTCTATAGGCATTTATAGTTGTTGACTTACCTCCTTGTAGCAAACAGCCTGATTAGCACAAGAAAAAAAATCTGCCTCTGCCTCCCAGCAATTTGCCTTGTGGAGCAAACAGCTGACAATTTCTCCCGATCATCAGCTGTTTCAGGCTGCAGGGATTGCTTTAGCCTATTGCAGCCGCTGCAAGCCCCCAATTGCTGCAAAGGTAAATTGCTGGGAGGCAGAGGCCAAAGGGTTGGGGCCGATGGGTGGGGGGTTGGGGGGAAGTGGGGGGGGGGCTACATTCAGTGTATAAGATGCACCCAAATTTTCACCCTCTTAGGGGAAGGGGGAAGAGGCGTCTTATAGTCAGAAAAATACAGTAAGTGTATCATCAGTTTAGAGACATTACATTCCCACAAGCAGTCCAAGTCCAATCCCTCCTGAATTCTGTTGGCACCTATTTAGTGCTGAACTTTAGTTGGTCAGATTTTTGTACATAGGCTTGAATGAATATGTGCTTTATAAATGGACCTGATTCTTTGCACCTGATAATATATACTCTTTTGGAATAGAATGATACTAAAATATTTCCAAGTCACTGATCTGGTAAATGTTCCCAGACTTCTGTTTGTTCTCAATTTCTTTTAAATCAATATGGACTTTTAAGCAATTCTCTTGTTCAAAATAATAAGAACATTTTGTCTTTTGTTTATTATACATCATCATTTTCTAGACAGGTTTACAAGGTAATGCAACATATCAAAAAGTACCATTCATTTGTCATATAACTTTGGCTAGCCTGCTATTTAAAACAATATTTATCTACTCTCTCAGGCTAATCTAATCTCATAAATCAATATAACAGATTTACAACTGTGGAAATAGTAGATAATATAAATTGTCTTGTATGTTTCATAGGACTTTAAAATTACGGCCATATAAACACAATAATCTAAAGTCAATAAATGGTTGGGATAAGGAAATAAGTGGCACAACTGCAGCAGCAGTTTCATTCGCTATATGAACTAACATTGGCTGTGAAATGTAGAACATGTTCTAAAGTTAAAATGGGCAGATAGGATGACTGAAGAGAGCAAAGTTTTGTCCCTTTCCCTGTAAAACAGATGATTTTATTAGCTTGTTGTGAGCGTAAAACAATCCTACCTTGATTTCTGGATTCCTCCAAATATACACAAAAATAAGCAGATGATTCGTTTCTGTAGATATGTCAGAACAGCTCATGCTGTTTCGGAAATATAGGGGGATCAATATTTTCTAGCTCATAATGCTGAGTTTCTGGCATACATCATTTCCAGTGTCTAACCAATTACTTTCTTCAGAAAAAAATATTTGGTGATTTCTCTCATTCGGTGTAGGGATTTCAAATTAGGGGAATTCTGAAGAGCAGGGGTGAGAATTGACAAAAAGATGCCAATGTATTAGTTTTGAGGAGGGGGATTTCATCTGTCCTTAGGCCAGTGCTTCTCAAATAGTGGGGCGGGCTCCCCAGGGGGGGCGTGAGGCTCCGTAAACATGTCTTGACCTTCATTGGAAGCTTCTGGATGAAACATTCATTTTACTATAATTATGCCTGATTCAAAGAATTGTATAGTGGGCACTCAAAAACACTTTCCATTTCTAATACTCTTGTGTGTTTTTTTCCCCACAGGATGCAAGGGAAGTGGGAAGAATTGCCACAAGAAGGTAGACATAGAGAAGGTACAGAATGCTTTTGGATTGATAGAAGTCATCTATCTGGAAGCATTCCTAGTGCAGGTTCACTGGATATTGTAGTTGCTCACATGCAAACCATTTGACCAATAGGCACTGGTGTTAATTTTTTCCAACAAATAAAATCTCAAAAATTAACATAATAAGGCCTTTGCACGTCAGGAGCTGGATTCAAGGGTTAACCTAAATCACAGTTTTTATGAATCTTGGCTTTTACTCAGTCATGGAATTAACTCTGGTTTACAAGTCACTCTGGTTAAGTTCAAATGTTATATACTAAGTGCAAACCAAACAGACGGCATTATGTCTTAGCACAATGTTTCTACTAGCTTTAGCAAGCTGGAGAATTGTACAACTGCTAGCGCTGATATATTTAGCTAGGGCAAGATTGGGAAAGACTGGCTTACCCATTTTTTAAATTGTTGCTATTGTTGGCTTAATGCAATATATGGATACACACACACACAGAGCCATCAATTTTAAGGCACTTTGTATTATTTGTTTCTGTTTCTATTCTTCACAGCCAATTTTGGCTCCACTTCCATCAATAATTAGATTGATCTATTTTCACTTTCCCTTGCCTTTCTTCATTTGTTTGCCTGCTTAAATATCTTGGTTGAGGATGCCCACGTTTGTCTGGGGTCAGGCATTCTTCAACAAAACGTAGTTTCCTTTCTCTCAGCAGCAGACAGAAGGAAAATGGGGGGGGGGGGGGGTTCATTAGCTAACAATAACATCTCAGAAGATAGCAAATGGTGGACACTTGGCAACTGATTCTAAGTGCAAATAGGTTGTCAAGTATCTACCTCATGATTATGTGGAGGGGGTGAGGTCAGTGCAATGTTTTAAACAGGAAGTGCTTTACAGACCATAAAAAAACACTACCTGTATCTCCAAATAGTAGTTGTTGAAGAATGGTGGCCTTGTTTTATATTTGTGGATTTTCCTTCGGTAGTTGATTGTGAAGTAAACTGCCTTAAACTGAGATTTTGGACAGATTCTACAAGACATTTCTCAGTTAGGTATGAATGTATTGAACTGGGGGATGTATTTAATGTTTTAATGCTACCACAAAATAACTTTTATCCTGCTTCCAAGTAAATGCCAGTTGGAGAATAGTCAGTCACAAAATATTTTTCCAGAAATTTTAGCTCTTTCCTAGCTATCCGCCTTATTAGCCTTTGAGATATTATCACCCCAGTCTATCTTTGTGGAAGACAGAGCAAACAAATTAAGATGCAATCTAAAATATCCTAAAAACAATGCATAATTTGGTAGTCGCCCATGAAGGTATCTTAGGCATTTGGATGTTCATAAGCATCCCGTTTTTAAACATGATCTGCATGCCCCCCCCAATGTCCTTGGCAGTTGCTGAGTAAAATTGTGTGAAAATGTGGCACTAAAAGCTTTGCTTAGCCAAGCCCATAACTTGATTCCAAATCTACAAAGCAAAATGCAATGGTTCTGTCAGCTAGCCAGAGAAAAAGCTTTTGTAATCATGTTATATACATAATAGAGATTGTTGCAAAATAATGAACTGATAAATAGACCTCCCATGCACAAATAAAGTTAAGATATGTTAGCTAAACATACCAGCCTACTACTCACTAGTTCTTGACTTTTATTATTTGAATATGTATCAAGAATTTTATTACACCAAGTCAATAGGAAAACTGCAGATAGAAGCGAGACACACAATTGCTCTAATCTAGTGTGTAAGCTCACCCTAAATTGCATAGATTATGACAAATGCATTTGAATGTCCAAGCAATCTCTTTAGATATCTCTATTTGAAAAGGAGAGTTCTTGCACTCCTTCTGGATTGAGGTCTTCCACCTCACCCAATTTAGACAAGCTTCCCCTTCCAAAGTAAAAGACCACTTGCATATAAATTATGTATATAGACGCAAATTGGAAATTCTTGCCATAATTCAGTAATGAATTTTACTGAACTCCACCTCTAAGTAGCCCAGATAGCATGATTTCTTGTGAGGGATAATGGGTATTGCAGCACACCATCTGGAGTTGTTGCTAAATGTTCATGTAATTAAATACAATACTTGCTTGCGTCAGAATGGGAAAGATTGTTTCCAGATAACCTGTTCTGTTTGTTTCCCAAATTTGGATGAGCAAGTACGCTTTGTCTTTGAAACAGACTTGGACCGAATGGCTTTTTGAGCACGTGCTGCTAGTAACAGAGGACTGTCTTCAATTAAGCAGAACATAATCATTCATCAACAATGTAAGGATGTCAATGGAGATTCTCAGTCACCCAGGTCACAGTTGCCCCAAAGGTGCTTTTTTTCAAGAGGCAACTAGACTTTTTTTTCTTTGAAGATGTGTCACTTCTCATCCAAGAACCTTCTTCGGCTCTGACTGGATGGTGGGGAATGGAAGGATTTATTTTCCTTGCAGACAGCTGGTCATTTGCATTTGTTTAGAGCAGGGGTGGGTTGCTCTTACCGTCACTACCAGTACGCTGATCGTGGTCTGTTCGTGCACGTGCCTGATGTGCGCTGTACAAATCCACTGCCCCTGCGACAACCAGCTGCTTGTTGGGGCTCACGCAGGCACCGCACTCTGTGCGTGCATGCACACTTTGCCGTTTGCCATAAAAAAACCTAGAGCGCGGGCAAGCGGGTGGGCCAAATGAGCCACCGTACCGGTACGCTCTCAGCTGCTCCCAGCCACTACCGGTATGGCCGTACCGAGCTGTACCCGCAGCTACCCACCTCTGGTTTAGAGCATATCAAACTCACTTAGTCATGTTGCTGTCATATGATGTTTCACATTTTTCCCATTCATGAAGCTGGGGCGGGCATGGCCTGCACATGACACATCCGGCCCGCGGACCACCAGTTTGATACCCCTGGTTTGGAGAGTTGTTGATGCTACTTGATGGTTTGTCTGTGTCCTCAAGTTCACCTAAGTGATGCAAATGGGTGTGGAGCCTTCTTGGCTGCAGTCTGTGTCCACCAAGAAAACAGCCAAATTCCTTTAATTGAAATTGAGCTGGTAGCTCACAGAAACATCTGGAAGCCTACCAAGCAAGTTTGGTGGTTGATAGTCCTGAGAAGCAACATAGAATATGGACAGTGGCCATCATGTCATCATAATCCTATATCTACTGGATTATATGAAACCATACATTAGATTTTCTTTGGCTGATTGTCCTACCATAGGGGTCACGGTAGGCTATTAAAATGTTACTTCTGTTGAATTTTGTATATGTCTTGCCACCATTTTTTGAAATAAATAATTAGCTGGCTTAGGCTGAGTTAGGAGCACTAGTCAGGTCAATGGTTTATAGGCCTCCTTGAGCATTAGCAGAAAAATTTGACATTCCAATTTCCAGTAATTATTTTATCTATGACTAGCTGGATACCCGTGCTTCGCAACGAAACTATGTAATCGGCCATTGCAAGAGAAATCCGGTTCAATCCATTGGCTCAGTGGTGGTCGGCGATTGAAACACATAAGGGAATATCGCTCCTGCCGCCTTGAGTACGGAAGTAGTTCCATAGGTGGAAAACGTAGACATTGTGGTGACATTTAGTACTGTAAGGAGCCCCAGACAGCTCCTGAGTGAAAGAGTGGAACATCTGCAAGTTTGAACTGAGGTAATGGAATATGAAGCAACTGGCAGTTGGAACAGATTATTTTCAGGTGGGGAGGGGGAGTAGAATGTCTAACTCCTTAGCATCAGAGCGTGTTGATATACAGGTAGTCCTCAACTTACAACAGTTCATTTAGTAACTGTTCAAAGTTACAATGGCAATTGGCAGTTGTGGCAGAGTTTTTTTCAGGTGGGGAGGGAGAGTAGAACTTCTCAGCATCAGAGCGTATTAATTACAAGAAATACAAATGATCTGATAGTCATTTTGAAAAATTCTTCCTTAGCGAACACCTGGAAGCCAAGAGGAACATACATGCCAAATTTCAAGTTTGTAGGCTTTGGAGATTTCGTGATGAGTGAGTGATATTTGGCTTTTATATATATATAGATTTATTATCTTCAGAAAAAAAAGCCTATGAACTAATTGTGCATGGATCTGAATAGGGAAAAGCTGGTGTTTCCAAAATTCTGTTCTACACATCCCAAAAGCAGTCCTCAGCATAGATTGCTGGGTGGGCTGACCGTTGTGCCTTTTCATCAGAGGCCTTAATACAGGTCATAATTGCATTCTTCTATCACAGTATAGTGGGGTTCCTGAACCACAGGTTGAAAAGCTTCTCCTTCCCAAGTAGCAGTGGTACTGATCCAGGATACATAGATTCTAAAGAGCATACCCTCCTTGCCACTTGACAGGTATAGACATTCATACATCTCAGTCATCCTCAATAAACATGACAAATATCAAACAGATGCAGATAAATACCTATAGCTGCTTTGCTGAAAACAGGGAAATTAAGAATATTTTAAAAATCAAGCAAAAATTGCTGGAAGGAGACTGGAAAATAAGCACGGTCTATTATCTTCCCCATTCTCTGATATACAGCTGGGAGCTTCAGAATTCTGTGGGGAAGTGAAAATATGAAAAGCAGAGGGAGTATCTATTTAAGAGTCCTCTATTTCTGTAGAGATAGGTAAAGACAAATTTGATCTAGTGGTCAAGGCACCAAGCTTAGAAACTCAGAGACCACAAGTTCTAGTACAGGTAGTCCTCAACTTACAACACTTTGTTTAGTAACTGTTCAAAGTTACAATGGCACTAAAAAAAAATGACCTATGACCATTTTTCACAATGAATTACCTTTGTAGCACCCTAGGATCATGTGATCAAAATTCAACTGCTTGGCAACTGGTTCATACTTACGACTGTTGCTGTGTCCCGAGATCATGTGATCCCCTTTTGCAACCTTCTGACAAGCAAAGTCAATGGGGAAGCCAGATTCACTTAACTCTGTTACTAACTTATCAAGTGCATTGATTCACTTAACAACTGTGGCAAGAAAGGTCGTAAAATGAGGCAAAATGCACTTAACAAATGTCTCACTTAACATAAAAGTTTGGGCTCAATTGGCTCGTAAGTCGAGGACTACCTGTACTGCCTTAGCCATGAAAGCCATCTGGGTGACTCTCAGCGCAACTCGCCTCACAGGATTGTTGTGGGGGAAATAGAAGGAGAAAGACCCGCCGTGTCAGATATATTTGCCACTTTGAGTTATTTATAAAAATAATAAAGGCCGAATATAAGTAAACACTTACCCAGGAACTAACTTAGTTATGAAATTTATTTTTCCATAATTAACACAAGTTCCTGGCTAAATGCAAGTCTAATACTCTCTCTATATCCACACTTATTAATTTAAGCTAATGTAATTTAGCTTTTTACACGTCGTGCATGAGGTTTTTACTTTTCATAGGGTCTCTAGAATTAAACTTGTTATTCTCTCTCATTTGTGGAGGCATCAGGGTAGTAAATAAGGTAATTTTATGCTAGCATACGATGGTGAATTCACTGATGGGGAGAAGGGATTGTTGGGGCAATGTTGGAAAGGTATCTCTTTTTATATGACAAACGTTGAAGCAGGAGCATTTCACATTAAGTATTATGCATATACTTACACATCAACAACCCACATAATGTTGCTCCCTTCCTTGATTTGCTCTGCCCTCTACTGGTGTAAAATAGCCTATGCTAATTTTACGGAGATTTCAAAATGAAAAAAGTCCCTGCATTAAAATAGGTTGTTTAAATATCCAAAGCTACGAAGCAATGGACCTCGAACGGAAAACCAAATCTGTTAATCATTGCATTTAGACCACCTTTAGAAATTAAAAAAAACACCATATAAAATCCATTAAGTACCTAAGTTACACCTTTAAGACATGATTAGACATTTGCTTAAATATACTTAATAAAACAAGCCACTGTTGCGCTGTTATACATTCCGCAAATCCCTAAAAGGGAGCCGAGGATCAGCCGGGTAAGCAGAGCATGCGCGATTCCCAGCCCGGCCGCTCGCCCTCTCCGCATTCTTCCGGGCATGCGTGCGCCCGAAAGCTTCATTTCCGTAATTCGCGTAAGCCGTCTCCCAGGCGAGGGAACTCTTGCGCATTTCGCGCCCCCCCCTGACGTCGGCAGCGTAAACACCTATGAGAATAGCCTCCGTGCATTCCGGTTGGATAAACGGAGCGACCTTTGGATTTCGGGAAGTAATAAGCGGAAGTCGCTCGCGCTCGCCTTTTCTGCTGGCTGTGGGGATTCGGCGTCGCCCGCCGTTACAGATGGCCACCTCGGGCAGCTTCCGCCTTCTCTTTCGAGCCGCACCGTCTTCTTGCTGGCGGCTCCTGGAGGCTTCTTTCCGAGCCGGCAGTCGCTGGAACAACGCAGCCCGCCTTGGCTCTTGCCGGTCCTTCCACGCGGCGACGGGGCTCAGGTAGGAGCGTCGTCCTGTCTTCGCCAAATCAACCTTCCCGGCCTGAGTTTGGAAGTGGGGCGACGGGCAGCTCTCAGCTCGCTCGCCTCTCCTCTCGTTCCAAGGGAGTTTTAACAGCGCCAAGTGAGGGGTGAATACCTGGGCTGGGTGGCGGAAGAAAGGCGTAGAGCAGTACCTGGGCTAGGCTAGGTCAGCTCGGAGGTCACAGAATATGCCAGCCGTGACTTTGGTCACGGTCGCCGACCCACGCAATACTGTTGTACCTGGGCTGCGACAACGGCTTTTTGTAATATGACCCTGGTGTTGTGTGAATGCCGCGTTATAGTTAAGTGTATTGTTCGAGCCCAGAAGAACCTATAAACCGTGGTTCTATTAACCGTACAACTACTCTGTCAACTGTACTGTCTAATCTGGAAGAGGATCTTACCTGTTTGTGACTTTGGCTTTCCATAACATCCTTTCACTTAGATTTGTTAGTTTATGACTTAGCAAACTCTATAAGCATATAATATGAAAGCCTACTAACTCTGATGGTCAATCAGCTGTGATTAACTATGCCATAGCCTAAAGTTTCATAGGTGAAGACTTTTCATCTTAGGAAGTGCCCGCTACTTTCACAAGTTATGTGAAAGTTGATCATGTAAACCAAATAATTGCTTGTGTAAGACTGCTCCCCTTTATTTTTTGAGAGTTAAAGGGGGAAACGAAGCAATCCATGGTTTGAAGGGTCCTTGGTGCTCTCTGAGTTTGCTTATTTTTTTGGCTTGTTTCATTACCCAAACTAGGTAACATCATTGGTGCTAGTCACTGCTTCTGCGGGAAACAAGCAAGCTCAGAGAACACCTGAGCTACAAATATTCTCCTTATTGGTAATTATGGTTTCTCCATGTAAACACAATTCAATCAACAAATAGGAATCTCACATACACACACATACACAGACATACACACACGATATGAAACAAGCCTAGAAGTCTTCTGCTTACATGGGCGCAAGATCCATCTTGTTCTTTTAAACTAGATTGCTGAAATTGGACTTCAAATGAAAAAAGAGAAGATCAAGTAAGAACCTGTCACTATTGCAAAATAACTCCTATGCTTGTGTTATCATTCTCTGGCAGTTGTATTTTCTTTTTGCAAAGTAGAGAAAAACATTCTCTAAGCATTCCAGATCTGCTCTGGAATTTCCCACAGTCCTATACACATGGAAAGAATAACTCATACAAGTTTTGCATATTGGATTCTATCCATGTTGATATAGTAGTGCATATTTGTATTTGTGCAAGATTTCTGCTTCATTCAGCTTAGTTGGACTTAAAAAGAGCCTTGGTAGTTAGAATGCAGTATTGCAGGCTAACTAACTGCTCAGTACCAGGAGTTTGATTCTGACCTGCTCAAGGTTGACTCGGCCTTCCATCCTTCTGAGGTTGGTAAAATGAGGACCCAGATTGTAGGGGGCAATACGCTGACTCCGTAAACTGCTTAGAGAGGGTTGTAAAGTACTCTCAAGTGGTATATAAGTCTAAGTGCTATTGCTGTTATAGTTGTTTGATTATTTGAAGCGTCAAAACAGCAATAAGAAGGCAAAGGCCGGCATTCCAGAGAGCTTTAGTTCTCCCAGTTAGGTAGCTATTTAATCAACTGCTGGCATGATGCTGGGATACACTATTCACAATTTGACAATCAACCAATGACTGCTACTCTTCTGCCACTAATAATGACCTGGAAAGATGATGGGGAATTATCTGTCCACAGTCATGAATTTGAGATGGCTATCTGTCTACAATAACAAATTAAACATTATCAGCATATGCATTTGTGTGCACTTATCATATTTGAGATCAGAAAGGCTAAGTAAAATAAAGTATCCTTCAAGTTAAAACTTGAGCCTTGTTAACAGTGGAGGTGTATCTATGTGCTCCTGGGAACAACGCTATTGCTGTCTAAACTTTTTTTTCTTTTATTTTCTGATTTAGTCTTCATCCCTGAGATTTCTCATTTTTTCATTCAAATAGCATTCAATTTTCAGGCTATCTTGTCCTTTTCATGATGAGTCATTGTAAGCAGTTAAGTTCTTGTACATTCTATGAGCAAAAAAAAAAAGTTATCTAAATAGGCATTCAATAGCCTGAATCCAACATATCCAGAAAGAAAATCCAACCATTACTGGTCAAACTGGTTAGTTCAAACTAAGAGAAATGATCCCACATGAGATCATTATTCTTAGAGATTAGAGATTGTTTTCAGGAGATTAAAGAACTGAAGGAAGAACATGCAGCTTTTCATTGGCAGCAGAGATACTGTGGAACAAACTCCCAGGAATGATCACTCTAGCCCCTCCTTGTTGATGTTCTGAAAATTACTAAAAATAACCTTATGGATGTTCTAGAAATTATTAAAAGTTTCAAAGAAACACCTCCATCTCTAACTTCTGTTTTGTATTGTTTGTATTATGTCTTGTTTATGCTGTTTTTATTTTTAATAGTAGTTTGTACCAAGGATGTTTTAAATGGTTTTTATATTATGTAAATGCCTTTGATTGCTATAAGGATGAATATGAAAAATACATGATTATAGGTGCTTTGGAAATATTCAGTCTCTAACCTCTGAGCTGAGTGGTTTTTCTGATAGAGATTGTAGCAGAGAATTTAAATGATTCAACCATTTTAATGTTCACAATTGTGATATTTTCATTTTTGTTATTTTGCCTTATTGTTTCTTCAACTTAGTCCACCTACACAATAAATGCAGATATATAAATCTTGGCATTTCTGTGCCACTCTAAATGGTCATAGTGCATATCAATCTGTATCTAACATAAATTATATTTGTTATTGTGATGAGATGAAATCCGGAGTGACATCTTGGCAATTATGATTGCCATCTTAGTTACATAAACAAGGAATCTATAGAGATATAGATTCTGTAGCAGCCGTGGTGCATAGTGGTTAGAATGCAGTATTGCAGACTGATTCTGACCACTGCCAGGAGTTCGATCCTGAGTGGCTCAAGGTTAAATCAGAGTCCCATCCTTTTGAGGTTGGTAAAATGAGAAGTCAGATTGTTGGGGGCAATATGCTGACTTGTAAACTGCTTAGTGATTTAAAGCACTATGAAGCGGTGCATAAATCTAAGTGTTATTGCTCAGTGCTCTATATACACAAACACACACACACACACACACAAACACACTGCATAGGAATAATAAGGAATAAATGCAGTTTTGTCTTTAATCAATGTTCCACAGCATTCTCTCTTAAGAATGAATGTACAAGGCAGGCTAATTCTGATTGGGAAACTGGTCCTGCAAGTACACAGACATGAAGTCTTTAGAGGGCTTTAAGATTAAAAACCAGCACCTAAAAATGGCCCTTTATACTGTAATCAAAAAGACTCTTAAGCAGCTTACATAGAATTTAATAGAAGAACTCAAACATTCATAGCAGCATATGAAATCACATAAGAATTTAACAAACGACAGCAAGAACAACAGCAAACAGTACCAGACCAAAATTAGAGTGGGGGCAGGGACAAAAAGAAATAAAGGTATCATCATAAAATCATGGGAAGGTTCTCTGAAACAATTTCATCTTTCAACTATTTTTATCAAGACGATGTTTTGAAAGTAGTTGAAGACAAAGTTGTTTCAGAAAGCCTTTCCCTGATTGTATGGTGCTGTCTTTATTTCCCCTCCTCTCTCTTTCTCCTCCTGCCCTAATTCCTCTTATATGAGGAATTATATGAGTGTATTGGAATTATGGGTTTTGGAGTTGGGTTTATTGTTATTGGTATCTTAAGTCTGAGGACGGTTCCATGATAGTATTTGTTGGGAGATTTTATTTTGTTTCTATGGAATGTCATTGAGAGTATAAGACAGGAAGCCATGTAAGTTTTCTAAATAAATCTATTTAGTCTCCGTAAACCAATATTTACTGTATTGAAAAACAATGTTGTAAAAAAATTGGATTAAAAAAGAACAATAAGGTACTGATTTTTTTCCCCCAAGCTCGGAAGAAAAAGTTACAGTGCACTTTGTAAATCGTGACGGTGATAAATTAACAGCCAAAGGAAAGGTTGGAGATTCCCTTCTAGATGTTGTGATAGATAGTAATCTAGACATAGATGGATTTGGTAAGTAAATATATTTCCTTTCCTATAAGAAATTTAAGTTGATTTAAAAAAAAAAAAAAGAATTGAAACTGTGACTTTTGATTCAAAATTAACAACAACTAAGCAAAAGCACTAGTATAAGGGTTTGGGTTTTTTTTCCTAAAATTAAGAAAAAGAATAATCTTGTTGGTTTGTGTAACTCTTTCACAGCTATGTGTTTGTTCTGACATCAGTCAGTATTAGTGAATTGTAGTTTATTCTTCTACAGGTACTCCTCGATTTATAACCACAACTGAGCCTGCAATATTGGTTTTAAATCGTTGCAGTCTTTAAGCAAGATACCCACATGAGCACCTTGCTCAACAACCACAACACCATCTCTCCCCTTTGTAGTGGTTAAGTGGATGGAGTGAAAGAGCTCCCTGCCAAAGGGGGGCAGGCAGCTCCCCTCTGTGTGCAGAACTGCTGCATGTGGCCAGATGGATTTTAGTCACATGAGGCAAAATCAGGCTGACAGGCTGGCTCCAAATACCCATACTGTAAGCACCCTGTGCCCAAATCCCACTTGGCTCTCCCCACAGACTTTTTCAGCCAGCATCTTTTGAGAGCAACCAAAATGCTTAGTGGGAGAGGAGGAACTCTGCCCCGCACGGGATAAAATCAATCTGGCAGGCAGCCCTTTTGCCCCCAAATTGATGGTTGAAAAAGTTCCATCCCCCAAACGGACATTTTCCCATTGACTATCTGGAAAAACTGACAGGAAAGATGGCAAATGATGATCATGGAAGCTTGGCAAACTGTCATAATTGCAAATGGGCTGCTAAAAGGTCACAGTGCAAGTCACGTAACTGCAGGGGTGCTGCAATAGCAGTAACTTCGGGCATCAGTTCTTAGTCTCTTTGTTCAGCTTTGTCATAATTTTGAATGGTCATTGAATGAATGATCATTGAGCTGGATTTATACGTTGTGTTAAACCATATTATCATAATTTTCAGACAGGACATGGAAGCAAATTTTAAAATAATTGTTAACACATCAGCAAACATTTACAGATGTAATCATAGGGATTCCACAGGTAACCATAAGCCAAAAGCAAACAAACTGGATTATGGCTTAAATAAAATATGTGACTCACATATAGTTAGGGAGTATTATCTTTGCTATACTGTTTAACCTGCCGCTTTCTTTGGCGTCAGATATGTGACCCTTCTGGTTTTGCTTTCTTTGAAGCCATAGAATTATCTAATGCAGTGTTTCTCAAACTTGGCGACTTTAAGTCTTGTGGACTTCAACTCCCAGAATTCCCCAGCCAGCTATGCTGGCTGGGGGATTCTGGGAGTTGAAGTCCACAGGACTTAAAGTCGCCAAGTTTGAGAAACACTGATCTAATGCATTGCACTGAACCTAGTATCACTTTCTGAAATATGTTTATTCCAAAATATTTTAATACAGCCTTTTTGAGTGAGTTATGGAAGTTTGCAACATATAGGCAGTACAACAGTAAACTTTTTAAAAGGTAGATAAATTATGATTAACAGAACTAAAAATGTCAGGATTAAGGAATAGCCAACTTAGTATTTCCCAGAAAGCAAAAAATTAGCCTCAAAGACTAATTTGCATATGTTAACACAGTGGAATGATATGGCATCTTGAAACAGACCTCATATTTTTTTAATATTCCAGATATAGAAAATAAAATTGAAAAGTCTAGTATTGTCCATATTTAAAATTCTTAGTCCTCTAAAAAAAAACCGATCAATTACAGAAAAGCAAATGTCTGTTTCAGCTTTTTTATGTCACTAGGGGGCATAGCAGGCATACAAACAACATGTTGACATTTAAGGCTTTAAATATTTGCCTGCTTGATGAAATCCTTCTCATGTTTAAGCATAATTCTTGTTCAATTAAAAGATGATATTGCTGTTACAACACTATTGCTCAAGTTGTATTTTTTAATTTTGATTTTATAGCTGTAGTTTATCTGTATTATAGGCATAGATAAATCTCCTGCCTACATTATCCTGATCTGTCATTACTAATTGAGGATGCCTCTGATGTTGCATACTATATATTTAAACTATATGGTACAAATATTGTAACTACCTTCTTCAACCTTATGTCCTCAGATATTTAAGTCCTTTAATTCAGATGTGTTGAATTAAAATTGTCCTGATTTGTGTTGCAACTTTCATAGCACTTTAAGCTTATTTCATAAATTGTTTGCCATAATGGCTGTGAAATGTTAATTGTCAGGAAGAGATAGCACCAGTCCTTCCACTCACTCTCCCCACTTTATATACTGCCAGGTTTCTGTACAGAGGTGATTATCTCACATTAATGTATGGGATTATGTTGTTGATGTTGAATGATGAACACAAAGTGATGTTGAAAGGTAATGAATTAAGTGTGTACCTAATTTAATTTTAGGTGCATGTGAAGGAACACTTGCCTGCTCTACATGTCACTTAATCTTTGAAGACCACATATTTGAAAAATTAGATGCCATCACAGATGAAGAAATGGATATGCTGGACCTTGCCTATGGCTTGACAGAGAGGTAAGGTGAAATCAACATAAAATTGTTGAGAATATCTTCGCTGTTTTTATTCAATTGACTATGTGCTGCTTAGATCAAGGACAAGCAGTGTCTATCTGCCCATGGAAATTACTCTTGACAGACATGCTCGTTTTTTCACCTTCTCTTTAATGTTTTTTTTAGATTTTAAAAGAGATTTATTTATTTATACATCAGATTTGGAGACCATCTTCCTCAGTCGCAAAATGATTCTGGATGGCATACAATTAAATATATAAAAAAACATAAATACAGTATTGTTTTATTTTTTAAAATATTCCTGCACTGCATATAGGTTTATGAGCATTCTTAGAGAATAGTGTACAGCTGCAGTCCAAAGTTCTGTTTAAATGTGCTCCCTGTTTAGAAAACTGAGATGCCCTGAGATAATAAGGAGCAGATAGGGGAGTGCTATAGAATGTGGTAAGAATTAACTTCATTAACACTTTGTGATTGAACATACTCACTGTACCTGTCATAAATGGACATTGTGCTAGAATATTTACTACCACTTTCAAAATTCAAATTTTCAAATGTGCCCAGTTGTTAGTGTGTTTGTTATCCTTGCTGATGTTACTATCTACTTTTTATCTGCAAAGTATTATCAGTTATCAAATCAGGAGAGGACTGAACATGATTTGTCTAATGGTGGTTTACGAGTTTAATCCAAACCTATTTGCAAAGTTGACTTATGTTGTCCATACCTAGGCTTTGAACTTTGGCCTTTAAAAGCAGGAATGTTTCTTGTCCAATGTTGGTATATCCCTATTTTCTTTATCTTTCCAAGCTTTGCTTAATGTCTTCTCAAAATTAATATCTAAAACAATGTTAGATTTTCACAGAACAAAGAAATTCATTTATTTAAATTAGTCTTCCATGAAATTTGCGTAAGTTTTGTAAACTTTTTTTTGCCATATTCTTATGTAACCTGAAAGAAAATATTTCTCTATTACAAATCCTTGGTTCTTATGTCAAAAAGTTAATGGAATAAAGAGTTAATCATAATATATGTTAGTGATGGCTAACCTTTTCTCGTCCGAGTGCCCAAAGCGTGCATGCGTGCGTGGCCAAAACCCCAAAATGCAATGTGTGCGCCACCTGAGCATACGTGCATGACCCCACACGCATACGACCCGCCCTCTGCGCATGTGTGTGTGTGACCCCCCCGCATGCACGACCCCCCCCCCCCGCACGTGCCCTGTGCATGCACAGCAGAAACCTGAAAACCAGCTGGTCGTCAGGAGGCGCATGGCGGAGCTGAACTGGGGCGATGGCACCTCTGGCATGCATGCCGTAGGTTCGCCATCACAGATATATGTTATACAGATTGGATATAGGGAATTTAAAATTAGCCTTTCTCCCCTAGCTAGAAAATACGCAAAGAAGTGAATTTGCAAAGCAAACCGAACTATCTAAATTAGTCTTCCCCAGTCAAGGCCTTTTCCAGATATAGATGCCACAGCTCCCAGTCAATGTGATTACTCTTGGAATTTTGGGTCTTTAAGTGCATACAGCTGGAGGGTGCCAAGTTGGGAAAGACTGGCTTAAGGCTAAATATATGTAATCCATAGTCTCTTCAGTTTTTTGTCCTTGCATATAACATTGAGTAGACTTTAGCTTCTTATCCTCCATCAATATATTTTGTGCTTGTAATTTTGTACTGGTAGTCCTCCATTTACAACCATAACTAAGCCCAAAATTTCTGTTGCTGAGCAAGACAGTCGTTACTTGAGTTCTTCCCCATTTTATGCTCTTTCTTGCCACAGTTGTTAAGTGAAATCACTGCACTTGTTAAATTAGTCACATAGTTTTTGAGTAAATCTGGCTTCCCCATTGACTTTGCTTGTCAGGTTGCAAAAGTTGATCACGTGACCTGGGACACTGCGACCATCATAAATATGATTCAGTTGCCAAATCTGAATTTTGATCACGTGACCATGGGATGCTACAACATAAGTGTGAAAAACAAACATCAGACACATTTTTCAGTGCCATTGAAACTTCAAACATTGTAATATTACAGTAGTAGAATGTTATAATATTGTCATTCATACAACGTGCTTTTTCCCTTCTATAGATCACGTTTGGGCTGTCAAATTTGCTTGAAGAAATATATGAACAATATGACTGTCCGAGTGCCTGAAGCTGTTGCTGATGCCCGCCAGTGTGTAGATATGAGCAAGAACCCATAAAATAATGTTTTAGGGTGTATTTCATGATATTAAAAATATTTTACTACTTATTTCTAATTTTTAAAGAAAGTGCAATACTCATCTTTGATTATCTATGTTAAGGTATGAATTTTTTAAAATTACAGTCAGCCTTATTTTGAGAGGATAAAAGAAGAAGGTATTTAGAAGAGACCTGTGGAGTGATAGAAACATGATAAAATACAGTTAAAGAGCAGGAAATCACTCCTTTTATTTTCCTTTAATAATGCATCATTACTCCTGCTGCACTCATGTTTTCCCAAAGTAATAATTACATGCTGGATTTGCGGTAGCTGAGAATAAAAGTCACTTTTTAAATTACATGTTTCACATTGAACTACTGAAAATACATTTACCAGAGAGTAAATCACTAGTGATATTATTCGCTATTAGCTGATCAATTTTGGTGCAAATTAATTGTAAGATTGTCTAATTGTACAAAATCTTATTGAATCTCCTAGGAATTGTATATTCATAGTTGTATGCCATGTTGTAGCCAATATGTTGGAAGCATTTCCAGAGGTTTTTAAAATCAGAAATACTGCATGAGTACCATGTTATTTTAAAGATATTGCATCAGCAAAGATGCATTTCTGGTTTTGTGATATGCTTCATTTCATGAACAGGTGTCTTATTCCCAGAATGATAGAAATATTCTCCCTAATAGAAAAAAAAAGGAGCCGTATATTCCATTGTGATGGGGCTTTAAATCAAATGTTCAACTTCTAACCCACTTCCTCTTCTATCCACAGATTAAAACTGGCAGCAAAATAGACAGTACAATTAAAATTTTGAAATAAAAATGTCTTCTTCTAGGACAGGGGTCTCCAACCTTGGCAACTTTAAGCCTTGTGGACTTCAACTCCCAGAATTCCTCAGCCAGTTGGTTGGAGACCCCTGTTCTAGTACAAATAGCAACATTCAAGTGGGCTTCTCTGGTGAGAGAACATCAGAAGCTTAGAAGGGGCTTTTTTCAGTTACCGCCCATCTCATATCTGTCAGACCCCTAAATGAGGGGCTCAGATTACCTCAGAATGTAGACAACTGAGAGATGCAACAGGCATTCACCGCCCCGAGTCCTTTCCGGGAGAGGGGGCGGTCTATAAATGTGAATAATAAATAAATAAAATAAATTCCTTAGGATACCCTGGTCCAAAGTGATGTAGGAAATTTCTTACATAGAAATACCAAAGCCATGGTATTTCTTACATGGAACATTTGAGTCTCTTCCATCTTTTGAAGTTTTTCATATATGCTGAAGCATGGGCCTTCAGACTACATAGAATATTAATTTGTAGTGTTTCGTATGTTATATAAAAGAATATGATTAAATTATTTCCAGTATGCACTTAAGCCATTGAAAATTAAATGAGCTAAGGAAAAAATATACACTGTCATGTTCCTCTTGTCAGTCTTTAAGAGCTAAATAGTCATATGGATTACAATTTGTCCATTGGAAATAGAAGAAAGGGAGGGAGGTATGATTTCAGTCCTCTGTTCCTGTTCCATTTTGAAAATAGAGAAGAAATGTAAATGTCTTAGATTTTGTTGTAAAAAAATCTTCATGGACACTGGATATTTTGATTTATCTTCATGAACTATTGAAAACAACAGTGCTATGAAACGACAAGTGCAAGCAAACTTCACTGTCAAGGTGATCTGTGCTTTCTTTTTAAAAATGTTTCTTGAAAAAGCTGGTATGAAAAACTAGGTCAGGGGTGTCCAAACTTGGGAACTTTAAGACTTGTGGACTTCAACTCCCAGAATTCCCCAGCCAGCACTGGCTGGGGAATTCTGGGAGTTGAAGTCCACAAGTCTTAAAGTTCCCAAGTTTGGACACCCCTGAACTAGGTAGAGTCAACACTTAGTATCAGTTTTGTACCTATCTTATAAATATAGATTATTTAAACTGCTAATGCAGTACTTAGCATTTTTTCAGAATCTGAAAATAAACCTTGTATCTAGTTTTCTCCTTCTTTGTGAGCAGATGTTTTTCATTTTCTGAGTATTAACAATTGTCAGGAAATCATCTTTGACTGGAAGGAAGAGTTTTTCTTGAAACAAATATAAATGGTTAAAGCAACGGATGTCTTCCTAGCCTTCAGGCTTTTATTTTTCCCATAATAATATTCATGGGAGATCGGTTGGGTTGCAAAAGAATGGTTGGTCCAGAATAACCTGGAGAACTTTCAGGACTAACAGCTGGTTGAGCCTTAGTCTTAGTCTCCTATATTTGAAATAAATGTATTTTGGTGCATAATATTTGAACAATAAAATATAAACAGTTTATAATAACCCTTTCGCACACAACAAAGTCATATTATGTTCGTCCTTGCTACGCTGGTATAGCAAAAAATAATAATACTCTGTACTGAGTATAACTGGCAGAGGAAGACAATCACTCATTAACTTTTTCTGTGAATGTGCTTTGATTTTTCAGTTGTGAAGTTTTTGCAAAATAGATTTGAGAGCACCATTGTGTCTTCTACCCCGGCTTAGTACATCTGGCTTTAATAGAAAAGCCAAAGCTGCATTCCAGGACTGTTGGCCATGCTTTATGTTTCTTTTATCAATTGTAGATTTAAAGTGGAAGAAAAAAATCACTCATAGATTCAAGAGTCCATAGGACAGCTTAGAACTTTTTCCATTACTGATAACTTTACCCGCATGAGGTGGGAGATAGAAATGGTTAACATTTCAATTCTAATGCCTGTTTGCTCTGTGTATTGTGACAATAGTTTAGATCTTAAAAGAGTTACTCCATCAGTTTTTTTAGGCTCTGGCTGTTGCCAAAGACCCTTGCATCTAATTCTGGGAACAGTGGGAGATCATATATGGATAGACTGTCATTTGGAAAAATGCCATTTGAATAATAGGAAGAAATGTTTGTTTTAAAAATCTAATGTTTTTTTGTAAAAAAAATACAGTTTTTGATTTTTTTTAAAAAAAAATCTATCAGCCAAATTTGCACCACATTTTATATAACTGTTTTGGTGGATTCTCATATTTTTAAATTAATGATGCTTCCTGTTTTGACAATTGTCTTTTGAATTAGTTTGTAATAAGTGCATAATTTGAAGGATCACAGATTCATTTTGGAAAAACAAAGTATTAGCTTGAGCAGGTTTAAATGCCAAAATGTGTACCAGCTGTTAAATCTGGCTGACAGCAAATTCAGGATGTTATTCTTGGTTAATTTTGCAGGGATTATACGACTTCTTTTATTAGACAGATTTAAGGATTTATCTTCTGCTCTGGTTTATACTGAAAACAGTCAACGGAAGTTAATATATGAATAAAGTACGATTAAAGTTAAATATTAAAATCATCTAAGGAAAGATTAGTGAGATTTACCAAATGTGTCTCTAAAGGGAATGCATATACCGAAACAGCAGAGGAGATGGTTCTCTCTTGTATGCCAGAAAAATTGGTCTTTGACAATGGGGTCAAATTCAGAAGGCCCTCTTCTGTAGGCAGTAATAAATTTGATCTTTTGAGAACAGTTCTGTGATCCCATTAGGTTAACAACAACACTTGGTTAAATACAGTTGGTTGATTGGATTGTGCAAACTTAATCATTATCAATGAACCCATTCTCTGAATACCTTGCTAGTTGGCACTCTGAAGAGCATGCCACAAACTGCAATATTTTGTTGCAATTTCCACTAATCGCAACGGAGGGGAAAACTTGCTTTTAGGAGGGAAGTTTCTTTTTTTTAAAGAATGAAATATCTCTTGTTTGTAAAGCATGTTTTTAAAAAAGTTTTTTTTTCATATCAGGAATTTTAGATCTTAAAGATTATCATGTGTGCTGGGAAAGAGAAAAAGTTACTTTATGTTCTCAAAACGCAGCGATTTTCATTTTGTTTCTCGCTGGCTTATCTCTTGCAGAGGGAAAGCTCATCTGGGAATTTCTGTTTGAAAGGACTGCATGAAGCTAACTATCTTGGTGTTCTCCTGAAACCTGGGGTATTGATAAGGAAATTTCATCAGGTCAAATTGGGTTGTGTACCAAGAATGGCAAGATTATTAATAAAAGTATATAACTTCTAGAACAATTCCTTAGCGATAGCTCCATGCTATATAGGATCTATTGAACTTTGCCACAGTCTGCCAAAACAATGAAATAATCTAAACTTTCATTTTAAATGCTTCTAACTACAATTCTTATTATCCTGCAAAGAATGAGGATAATAACAGCTAAAATACATACAGCATATTAGACTGGGAAAATTGTTATACTTAGTACTGAGATACTCTTTTGTCAATTTTCTTCTGCCTTTTTTTGTTTTTTTGGCAAATTGGACATAAATCCTCCAAAAGGGAGTAGATTTTTTCTTTCTTTCCAGCTGCCTTCAGTTCCAGGTTGAGTACAGTTCTCTTGTGTTTAAAATTTCTCCAAAAACCTGGGCTGTTCTTGCAAAATAAGATATATTAATATGTATCACCAATATTTATTTTTATATGTACAGTACTGTAAAACTCACTACAGAAGAGCCTAATGCTGGGAAAGATTGAGGGCAAACGAAGAAGGAGACGACAAAGAATGAGGTGGCTGGATGGAGTCACCGAAGCAGTCGGCGGCATGAACTTAAATGGACTCCAGAGGATGGTAGAGGACAGGAAGGCCTGGAGGAACGTTGTCCATGGGGTCGCGATGGGTCGGACACGACTTCGCAACTAACAACCTGTAAAATGGAAGGGATGATAACATAAATACCTTCTGGCCTATCCCTTTTTCCAAGAGTTCCCCAGGAAATGGTAGCTATGATTCCTGGCATCCTGGTCTGTCCAGTTGAAAAGTTCTTAACCCTCTTACCCAGATTATATCCCTTCAGCCCAATTCAAGGAAAATAAAAAGGGAGAGAATTTGAATCTTTCTGCCTAAACCCCCAAATACAGAAACTATTGGGCCTGCCCTGAAACTCAAAACTATGGAACTCTGCAGTTTGGGGAACTTTTAATGAAAATTTCCCTTCTAAAATTAATAAAGCCAGTTTTCTAGATAAAAAGAAAGGGTTTATTGGGAGGTTTCCTGCACTGGGTCATGGAAGTGACTTCCGCAGCTTTTTATACTTCATGGGGTCTTTAATAACCTGAGGGTTTGTTTTCAGGGTGTCCGTGAACTTGGATGTATATAAAATTACGACTTTATTTTCAGTAACCTTTAGCTACAATTTAGCTGCAATTTAGTTTTTTCATTCAATAATAACATAGGCAACAAAGTAATTGATGGGCCTCCAGCCTGCAAAAATAGGATTTAATTTCAATACTATGTTAAAGTATTATACCCTTATAAAGTGGGAACAGAATACATTTTATTGTGCACAGTACCCTTTTCTCCAAAACTATGTAAATAATAATGATCAATACAATTGTTAGTTCCAAGGTTCTTTTGTGCCTAAATATCCATACATGCCAGTAATATTTTGATATTAGTATTTGAGCATAATAGGTTTCCTTTGTTACACAATTTATGCGTTTTATGCATTTGAGTAATTAATTATGAGAAGGTGTCCGTTGGTTTCATTAGATGGTGAAAGGGAATCAGTCTCCCCAAAAGGTAAGAACCCCTTCTTTGAGTCTTTTTTTTTCTTCTAAATAAGGTCCTGGTAAAGCTTTCCCAGAGAGACAAAATCAAGTTAGTCAGAATACTACTAATCCTTATGGAAGAGTGAGGTACTGTACTTCGTGAGATAAACATATCTAAAGATAGCCCATTAGTTGATCCAGATATCTGGTGACAGTTGTGAAGATGAGATTAAAAAATGGGAGATTTCAACCTTTCATTCCTAAAGATTTCACATACACACATCTTAATACCATCTTCTGTCCTCAGTGTAAGTTCAATGTTTTTCAGCCTCAACAACTTTTAAAATGTAAAGACACAATTCTGAGAGTTGAAGTCCACGCATCTTAGGTTTCCAAATTTGAAAAACACTGGCGTAGATGCTTGATAGTTTTTATTGCCACCACTTATCTGTTTTGGGGTTACCTTTAACTGACATGTTGCCACCCCCCTTAAACCTGTTGCAAGAGAACTACACAGCCTAAGACAGTGATGGCGAACCTATGGCACGCGTGCCACAAGTGGCACGCGGAGCCATTTGTCAGGGCACGCGAGGCACTGCCCTGTCAGCTGGCCAGTACGCATGCGCGCACTGCCCAGCTGAGTTGACTTTTTTAAAAGCTATTTTTGCCTTCCCCAGGCTCCAGAGGCTTTATAGGAGCCTGGGGAGGGCGAAAAGAGCCTCCCCCGCCCCCCCGGAGGCTTCAGGGACCGTCCGGAGGCTTCCCTGAAGCCTACGGAGCGTTTAAAACGACCCTACGAGCAAACCGGAAGTCACTTCCAGGTTGCTCAGAGGGTCGTTTTAAGCGTTCCGAAGGCATCAGGGAAGCCTCCGGACGGTCCCTGAAGCCTCCGGAGGGCCTCCGGGGGAGGTGGGGGAGGCTCTTTTCACCCTCCACAGGCTCCTATAAAGCCTCTGGAGCCTGGGGAGGGCGAAAAAAGCATGTAAAAATGGGGGGTCACACGTTGTGCGCACATGCGCACTGGGGGGTCGCGCATTGCATTATGGGTGCGGCATGCCTGCACACGACCCCCCTGCGCTCCCCCCACTTCTGGCACGCGAGCCAAAAAAGGTTCGCCATCGCTGGCCTAAGACCTGACTTGTAATCAAAAAAATGAAAAAAACAATACTAAAACAGAGATGTTAGATAAAGTGCTTCTTGACCTTTGTAGATTTAAGGCACATAGCTAGGGAAATTAGCTTCCCTGTCCCTCCATCCTTTGGGAAGTTAGATCAATGATACAGGATATAAAATACATTTTATTTAAAAAAGTACATTTTAACTTTGGGCAGTTATGTGCAAAAACAAGTTTTTGAAATAAGGAACACATTGCTGATAAAATTGCAACCAGCATTCTAAAGGAATGTTCCATAAAAATCTGCTGGATGGAAAACGATATACTTGGAATATATCTGGTGGTGGTGGAGAATCCACTGTATAAAGAGTCCAAAGTGTAACAAATTCAAATCATTGAGCTGCGCAAACACAATGAACTTTTACCACAATTGCTACAAAGAGAAATAGATTATTGTAGAAGCAGCACAAGAAATAATGAGTAACCGTGGTATAATCTTGTGTAGACATTTACAACTCTTTCTACGAAGCAACAGTTCTTCTGAATCTGAAATTCCTTCCTGGTTCAGTTTTACTTGCACTTGATTTTTAGTTTTGCAGTTCGAAGCTTAAGTTTGAGTGGAGATTATTTCCACCTTGTCACCCTTACTGCAGTGTCCTTACAGTACTCCCTTTTCTCTCCTCAACAGGGAGCAATTCGTTATTTATTTATTACATTTATTTGTAGGCCACCTACTCAAATAACTCTAGGCAGCTTACAACTTGTTTTAGTTTTGTTTAGAACATCAGTGAAAATCAGGAAAATATTTACATAGTTCACTACAGTATCTGCTTCATTTAGACTCTAGAATCTTCATCCATTTAACATTATTTATTCAAAAAATTATAAATAAAAGCAGGGGGAGGTTAAACAACTTTGATGCTAATAGGAGTAGACTTCCATATGGAAAACTCTGTCAACTGTATATAACATTTAGGAAGTATGATGAACTACCCATTAGGGAATTACAGATCAACTGAAGTCACATCAAAGTACTCTGGGATTGAATCAGATTTCCCAACTAGAGAATTTAGTTTCAGAGCCTATCTGGAAAAATAATGTTTAAAACAAATACCTCAGAAAAGTATTGTTAAACCTTCTTGGCGAGCTTCCGATGTCAGTCCTATCTGCAAATACTGCCTCTAAAATAATGGAATTTTTACTCAACTGCATATTGAGGTTTTTTGTAAACATTTTTCCACTAGAACAGATGGATTTCTACTTCTTTGTCTCTTTCCTCACCACCAACCATCTAGATCAGGGTCTCCAACCTTGGCAACTTTAAGCCTGGAGGGCTGAATTCTGTAAGTTGCCAAGGTTAGAGACTCCTGATCTAGATAGCCAACTGCTTATTATCTTCATTCCCTACATAACTCCAAGGAGTCAATCGCTTTCAGGCTCTCCCAGGTAAGGAAAAAAGTATAGAAATCCTCACTGAGGACCAGTTGTTTTTATGATGACAAATGGCAAGGGAATAAGGTGAGTCACAGATCAATAGATTCAGAGGCTATGAATTTGCAATGACTTTGCAATCCTACTTTACAAAGATCCTGCCTACTGTACCTCATTCATAGGTACAATTAGGATCCCATCCCAAAGATTTTCTAAACTCTTATGGGCCATGCAGGACTCCTATGCTTTGCAAAAGCTTCCATCTAAGAAAAAAATCCAATGAATCAATTTTTATTATTTTTATTGAGTTTAAAATTCAGCTCATGTTTTATTACAAAGAATCTGAAAATAGGAACAATGGAAGAAAACTGTGTGACCCAAGGGACATTTCTTTCTTTTTTCTTGCAGCATATGGCCTGGCTTATTTGCATATCCTCTTAATATTCAAAACGCTTCCGTTGTCATTTTCTGTTCCTGCTTGCTCAGTATCTCTTGTTCATTACGGCTCTTGTCGATAATTGACAAAAGGTTGACGGGGTGGGGGCTAGATTTGCTGGCAACAGTTGCCAAATTTGATTTAAGAGAAGGAGCTGGAGGAGGAGAGTAATCTAGTTTCAATTTCTCAGCAAAGCATGGAAGAGAAACGCAACTGTTGGGCACATTTTGCAGAAATGCAATCTTATCCTTCGATAGGCAATAGCCAAATAAATAATATAACATAATTCATGTTCTCTTGCATCATCATGCTGACAACTCAAGGTTGTATTTAATTCCACTTCCACTAATTGCGCATCCCAGCCCATGACCGCTTCGTGATTCAAACTCTGCCAAAGGGCTTGGGAATCAGGAAGTTAATGTCTAATTATAGATGAGTTGCCCAACTGTGCTGCTGTTTATAGCTGGGCAATCATTAGTTGTGCTAGATTTAAACAATTCAATTTCTAAGTCCTTGAGGCATTGTGCCCAGTGCCCCAACTGCAATTGACACCAGTGTCAACTAAATCCAAACTGGAATCCTTGGTGTCCTCTGAGCTTACAGTCACTTCATTACCAGCCCAGGTAAAACCTTCACCAAGGTTGCTGAAGGTGCACTGAAGATGCTAATCCGGGGGTGGGATTCTACGGGTTCAGGTGAACCGGTAGCTTCGACGATCAGCTGGGAGCAAACCATTTCGCCCGACGATCAAATGGGCCCGCCTGCGCTATTTTCCTACCTTTATCTTCTCAACTGATTCGCGCGGGAGAGCAGATTGCTGCATGAATCAGCTGTGTTATTCCTCTGAGGAAACCTGGAAGTGAAGATTTCTTCAAACTGCGCATGCACGTGCAGCAAATTGTGCGATCACCGAACCGGTTGTTAAACCGGGAGGATCCCACCCAGTGGTGGGTTTCAAACATTTTTAGAACCTCATCTGTAGGTGTGGCCTGCTTTGTGGGAGTGGCTTGCTGGCCATGTGACTGGGTGGGAGTGGCTTGCCAGCCATGTGACCAAGTGGGAGTGGCTTGGCAGTCATGTGACTGGATGGGCGTGGTCAACTTGTAAAATGTGGTGAAACTCACTTAATGCTCTTGCTTAGCAACCCAAATGTTGGCTCAGGAACTCTAGCATTGAAGCACGCAAGTCTTAAAGCTGTCAAGTTACAAGACCCTTGCACCCCTAACTCTTTAGAAAAACACCCCCCAGGGGTGTTCAAACTTGACAGCTTTAAGACTTGTGGGCTTCAACTCCCAGAATTCCTCCTCTCGCTCTTCATCTTGATAATGTGCGGACGGGTGGGGGAGAGGGAGCTGGAACCGCTTCTAAACGGCACTGTAGATTTGTGGAACCTCTTCTATAGAAGAAGTTAGAACTGGCAGGAACCCACCCCTGATCCCACCACTGTGGTACCATCAGTCTGGTAACAAAATGTCTGCAAGCAAACAACCAAGCTCAGAGAGCACCAAGAACTCCACACTTCAACCCTGAACCACACCTATATTCTCTTCTAATAGTACTTCCAAAGTTTTGCAATCTCTTATTTCCAAATCTCAGTATTTTGTAATCTTTTTCAATTCTTTGTTTGCAACATCAGTGCCTCTTGAAATGGTTGCATCAATAAGCCAAACATGATTCTTTTCCAGCACTGATGATGTTAGCTAGTTTATGTAATGTAATGTCTTCAAGGAAACAAGCAAACTCAGAGAGCATGAAGGATCCTGAGCTACAAATATTCTCCTTTATTGGTATGATATTTTTCAATGAGAATAATGTCTGGTGTGTTCAGTCTGAATTTTAAACTCCCATAAAATGTTTAATGATTTTGTGATGTCATTATTCCAGTAATTCTTGTTGATTGTGAATCCATATGTTTTATGTAAATACCAGTCTAATATCTTTCCAACTCAATCCTGCTTTTCTTCCCCATTATGTGTGGGTAATTTTCCTGCTTCTAGTTATATGGTCAACTATTTAAACCTTAACTCAGCACAATTGACATTTATTATCCAAACTAATCTCTTAGTTTTCCTTTGATAATTTTGTTCTTGGTCAATAGAAAAACATTCATTTTATTTCCTTTTAATGTACTTTTCTCAGGCTACTGCCATGTTCTGCTGTTATACAATTTTTCTTTCTTTTGGTTTTTCAATTTACTAATCTCCTTTCAAGCCATTGCTTTTTATAGTCCTGTTTAGATTCCATTTCTGCAAATAACTCTTCCTTCTGAGATTCTTCCAAAGTTTTGTTTTTGCTTTTTTGTTTCGTTTTGTTTTTTCATCTAGACCTCAATTAAGGGATTACAGGATCGTAAAAAAAAAGAGAGTTTATATAATCACTAAAGGGACATGGTGGCTCAGTGGCTAAGACGCTGAGCTTGTTGATCAGAAAGGTTGGCAGTTCGGCGGTTCAAATCCCTAGTGCCACCTAATGGAATGAGCTCCCGTTACTTGTCCCAGCTACTGCCAACCTAGTAGTTCGAAATCATGTAAAAATGCAAGTAGAAAAATAGGGACCAGTTTGGTGGGAAGGTAACAGTGTTCTGTGCGACTTCGGCGTTTAGTCATGCACGGCGACATCTTCAGACCGTGCTGGCTTTTCAGCTTTGAAACAGAGATGAGCACCGCCCCCTAGAGTTGGGAACAACTAGCACATATGTGTAATGGGAGCCTTTACCTTGATAATCACTAAGGCCCTATTGTTTTTCCCCTTCTCACTGTTTGCCCATGAGTTGATGGCCATATTTTCCCATCATTTAGACTAGGATTTTCCCTAACTACTTGCAGCGTTTTTACCTGGCTCTACAAAAGATTCCCAAATACCTATAAATTTGCTAGATTTTGCACGGTTGTTCTACTTATGAATTCATGAGTTGAATATCTTCTTGGTAGTACCTTCCCCTTTATTTTAATTATCACACATTTATCAACTCTAATTGGCATTGCAATATCACCACTAAGTATCTGAACAGTGTTTACTAATGATTCCCACATGGCTTTTGACTTAATGTGTAATTTTAAATCATCCATGTTTTAAAACTGAATATTATTTTAAACGGTTGCAAAACTGATGGTTATGTTTTGCGTTACTTAGCACTCCTATCAATGGTATCATTGCCAAATTGAAATATTCTTCTTTTTTTATTCTGAGTAGACATAATCTATCATTATTAGGCATTTACTTTGTCTTCCATGCTTTTATTATTGTTTCTATAAAATCTCAGATATTTTGATTGATACCAAGCATTTCCAAATTTTTTAGGATCCAGCTATCTAGAAGGGAATCATATCTTCTGTTTCAATTCTTCTGGATCTTTGATTCCAATATTATATTGTGGGTTTTTTTTTTATAGCTATAGCTTCACTTGTTCCTCTTTTCCATTTTTCTAAGTTTTACATTTTTCAAAATGCTAAGGTTTTCCTGCAGATTGTTTACTGTCAATTCTAAATTAGTTTTCCATTTGGGTTTACCATCCCTAATTTGCTTTTGTTTCTTAATTTCATGTCCACATTCTTTGGGTGATAATATAAGCAGCAGCATATATCAAGCTGTTCTATTTTATCAGGTGTTCATAATGAAATGGTTTCCAATACTTTGTTTATGAAGACTCTTCAATAAGGTTCTTCTAGTTGTTGGCAAGAAATCTCATTCTTGTTATTAGTTCCAATATTTTAATGACTTTTTCAGCTTTCCAGTTTGTTCTGGCTTCTTGTGCCTGTGAATTGTTACATTTTCTTTCCTAATTTTTTTTTTTCTATTTCCACTCATAGATTGAAGTACCCACTATCATGCATCTGTAGCTCTTCTGGTGTCAGTCTTCAAAAACCATGAAAAACACATTGTGATTCTTCCAAACAGATTTCTTTATTGTTCCTCAGACATAGACAGAATCTTGCCAAACTAAAGCAAACTATCACCCCCAATAAACCATAATGTATAATGTGGGAAGTATCAGGAAGGAGCCATCTTCAGCCTTTTTCTCTCACACAAACTATCTGAACTGAATTGTCTCTTGCTCTTTCTGGAATGCACTCCCTTCCTCTTGGGAATCCAGACTACATTCCATCACATCAGGTTTTTCCAACTACCTTTTGATTCACATCCCAATCCTTCTAAATCAGCTTTTGCTAAGAGTTGTTGAACTCATACCCTCTTTCCCTGAAAATAAGACCTCCCTGGATAATAAGCCCAATCGGGCTTTTGAGTGCATGCGCTAAAATAATTCCTCCCAAAAAAATAAGCCCTCCCCAAAAATATTGCAACACAGCAGCAGCCACAAGGTGACCACACTTGCTGCCTCCTACACCTCAAAAATAATAAGACCTCCCCGAAAATAAGGCTAAGTGCTTTTTTGGGGGGTCCAAAGAAAATAAGACCCTGTCTTATTTTCGGGGAAACACAATAGTTTGTCAGTGCACTCTTCAATGATGACTGAATCAAGGTTTTTTTTCCATTCCAAATCTAGAACATCCATTTTTGAAATCCCCTTGCTGAGTGGTTGGATTCAAAATAGTATTGCTCCAAACAGGATTGTTTCATCCTCTTTTGAACAATAAGATTTCCATTTTTGCTTGTTTTCCAGATGCTTTGCAGTTCCTTGCCCTAATTGATTAGAGGAAATCATGTCCTGTATCCCATTTATGACCTGATGCCCAATAGCTATCATATCAGATGCAGTCCTGGTTGACCAGTAAAAAGCAATCACATTTGCAAGATTCTGTTACTATAGCCAATATCAATAAGTTTGGGCCTTCTTTGGTTTGGTCTACCAAAGAATAGCTCTCAACATAAATGGGACACAAAAACTTCTCACCTAACTAGATGGCATCCCCTCACAAGTGAATTTGATGATGATGATGATGATGATGATGATGATGATCATCATCATCATCATCATCATCATCATCATCAAGATCATCAAGATCACGTGAAGTGTTAATACCACTTTATAATGCCCTGGTAAGGCCACACTTGGAATTCTGCATTCAGTTTTGGCAGGGGGTTGGACTAGAAGACCTCCAAGGTCCCTTCCAACTCTGCTATTGTATTGTATTGTATTGTATCATCATCCTACACTTCAGGGAAACATGTGCTTTGGAAATGGAACCCAGAAACACATTCCAAGATTGCTTTGAATGTGGTTATATAATGAATAGTGGGTGAAATTATCTGTTTCTGAACTTCAGAAAGAATTGCCTGCCCATTCTAGTGACAATGCAACTGGACAGAGTAGATAAGTCCTAAAAGATCTGTTATTACACACTGGTGTAATGGGACTGGGTGTTTGTTAATATGATTTATTGTGTTAGGGATTCTCCCCCCCTTTTTTTGTGTCTTCACTGAGTTGTGTTGGGGGATGCACTGAGGGAGCTCATCCAATCTCATTGTACATATGTTGTGCACTGACAATAAAGAATTATTATTATTATTGTCAGTAAATAATAACTTCCATTTTGCCACATGCCTGTTTCAAACATCTGATTAGAAAATGCATTTCGTAAGCTTGTCTATTATCTTGGAGGTTCATAGGAGACAGCAAGAAGGTACAAATGACCTCATATATGTTATGGCACCATGGTGGTTTGTAAGTGATACATAGCTCAGGTTTCATTATTCTTGGAGAAACAAAAGTCAGGAACCATCATGAATTTATCATATAGATTAGATTTAACACATACTTCCCTAGTCTCCTGGCTGTGCTTGGAGTGTCCTAATCAGATTGCAACCCAGCAGTGATGAAGACCAGCAGGCTGGTTGATTTAGAGGTTAAATTAAGATGGCAAGGATGAGCTGGGAATCACATGCGCTGGCCTTGAGAAATTACTTCTGACTTTCAAATTGCTTTCTTCCTCAAACACTTTGACCCCCTGCTACCATGTCCTAATGCAGGAAATATTTCCATATTAGAACATCAACTAACGCAATGTATTATTTTAGATCTATGTTTTAAAATATGAAATTAAAAGTGGAGGCATTTTCAAAGATTTTGTCCACATACTTGTTTGGGAAGTAATTCTATTCATTTTGGTTGTATCATTCCCCCTCCCATCTATTGAATAGAAAAAGAATTGCACTTGCAACCAAAATTAAGCTTTAAAAAAAGGTTCATGCGATATGCAGCTGTAAACATCTGCTATGGCCAAAAATGCGTACCAGTTTGTTTAGTCTCCCTTCATTTCATAATGCAACACAATTTCATATTATTTTACATTCCTTCATCTACCACACTTGGCCACTAGCAATGTGCAACCATAGAACTTTGTGACAGCAGAACACAAGGCAAGATCTACAAGCAGTTATGGAAATAACTCTTCTGCCTCATTTCAGCTCCAGCTGAGTTGGAATAATTGCCCTCTAAGTAGGGATTTCTAATGCTTAGGAGATAAATTTCCCTCCTTTGGCTAGAATTTCTGTCCCCCCCCCCCCCCACTGTGCAATCACTATGTATGAAAGCCATGCATAAAACCAGAAGGCTGACAAGTTATGATACATAGTTAAAACCTAAAAACTCAATATCGCAACTTACTGAATCTCTATTAAAATAATATATGGATTTAATTATTCAAAGATTAATAACTGTAAATTAACGTTGACAATGTAGCTTCATTGCAAGAAGAAATCAAAAAAAGAAAGTGGACCAAGGGATAAGCTACTGGAGTAGAACCATTGAAATACTGTAGGAAATTTGAATGACATTTCAGAAGACTATTTGCATGGCATGTCTTCTCATTGTTCTTTCCCATAGTATGTCACTATGTTTTATTCAATGAATCCATTTTTTAAATGTTCACACAGCTCACTAAACACTAAATAATTAGATTGGTTTGCATAACACACTTGATTTCTGTGTCCTGCCAGTATAGTCCAAAGCATTCTGACATTATGCTAAGACTCGCTCACTGTACCTTAGCCATTACCATAAAACATAGCATGGCACAGCAAATCACAACACAACACAACAACATATCATCATTTAGGATTTGCCTTATGTCAAGGCAAGGTATATGAGTTCTGTATATTAGCCCTGTTCATACAGCACTTATTTAATTAATGGTATGGGGAGTTAGCAAATAACCAAGTATAACTAATGGGGTAGGGAGGGGAGTTAAGAGGATCTGGTTACTCAATTTGAGTGGAAACGAAGAACTAGAACATATGAAAAACGGTTGCAGGAACTGGGTATGTCTAGTTTAATAGAAAGAAGGACTAGGGGAGACATGATAGCAGTCTTCCAATATCTCAGGGGTTGCCACAAAGAAAAGGGAGTCAAACTATTTTCCAAGGCACCTGAGGGTAGAACAAGAAGCAATGGGTGGAAACTACTCAAGGAGAAAAGCAACTTAGAACTGAGGAGAAACTTCCTGACAGTTAGAACAATTAATCAGTGGAACAGCTTGCCTCCAGAAGATGTGAATGCCCCAACACTGGAAGTCTTTAAGAAGATGTTGGATAGCCATTTGTCTGAAACGGTATAGGGTTTCCTGCCTAGGCAGGAGGTTGGACTAGAAGACCTCCAAGTCCCTTCCAACTCTGCTATTGTATTGTATTGTATTGTAACTATGCAAACAGGCAAAAGTGGATTGATGGAGCTTAATTCTCTCATCCAGCTGCATAAACGTAGATGAAGTTGTATGGAGTCACTCCAACTCTTATGTTCTTTTTATGCCCTCTACTTTTGGGAACCTGGGAATCTGAATGTGGATGTGACATCCTAACTACAACTGGGGTGATGCTTGATGGCAACTAGGTCAACACAAATTATTTTTTTGCTCCAGAGGGGGGGGGGGAGTGACACTTTCCCAGCTTCCTTTCCCTCATCACTATGCTTGCAGTGATGAGGGGAAAATGCCTTCAGTTTTTCTATCCTGTACAGCAAGTCATGGATGATGCGATCAGTTATGTTATGAGAACATGGCCGAAAGATTGTAGGTTCAGTAGAGGTAGTGCTCAACTTGTTTAGTGAATGTTTGAAGTTACAACGGCATTGAAAAAAATGACTTATGACCATTTTCATGCATATGACCTTTACAGCATCTCCAGGGTCATATGATTAAAATTCCGACACTTGGCAACTGAGTCATGTTTATGATGGTTGCGATCAGTGGTGAAATTCAATTTTTTTAATTACCAGTTCTGTGGGCATGGCTTGGTGGGCGTAGCAGGGGAAGGATACTGCAAAATCTCCATTCCCATCCCACTCTGGGGCCAGCCAGAGGTGGCATTTGCCGGTTCTCCAAACTACTCAACATTTCCGCTACCGGTTCTCCAGTACCTGTCAGAACCTGCTGGATTTCACCCCTGGTTGTGATCTTCTGACAGGCCATGTCAATAGGGAAGCCAGATTCACTTACCAACTGTGTTACTAACTTAGGAACTGCAGTGGTTCACTTAACAACTGTAGCAAGAAAGGTCGTTAAATGGGTCGAAACGTGCATCTCTGGAATGCCATATGGTATTAATAATTCTCCTTAAGGCAAATGGTACAAAGGGGAAAAAATTATCTGGATAAAATGGATTAATCACATCTAAATGAAGTCAGTTTGCCATTTATTTTAATACCGCATCCTAATTCACCGATGAAATGCAGCCTTCTTGTCTTTAAATGTTTTCATTTGCTAAATTGAAAAGTCTGCACATATGGACCTAATTTCCAGTAGAAGACATATGTGTGGTCTACACCGTTGGAAAAAAAAAGTGGTGGTTATAAAAATACTGGGCAAAAAGTGCATATTCTCCCCCCCCCTCTCCCTCCCTCTCTTTCTCTCTCTCCCTCTCCTTAGTTTTAGGTTGGATCTCTATTTAATGATCATCCACTCTACGTCTGTCCTGCCCTCAGATGCTTTGGAGAATAAATAGATAATAGGAGAAAATTAAAAACCCTACAGTGTGGCATACCCTGAATGCATTTAGATCAATAAAGAGTGGTGGAAATAGAAAACTTTCCTTGGTTAATAAGGGCACAGGGGATCATTCTATGTGGTAACCCCACATAGAATGTACTGCCTAGAATAAATGTAATTTTGGTATTTCCATATACTGAGCTGCTCCAAACACCCAAGCTTTTATTGGCAGAAAAATCTACAAAAGCTTTTCTCCTTGAAGCAAGAATGTTCTTCAGTGTGAAATCTTGGCTCTTGAGAGCTTTTTGCTTCTGATTTCCAGGCTGTTGGTTTCTGGGTCTGTGACTGGCACAAGGATGCCCTCTTCCCTTAGGCAGCCATTGGGGAGCAGCAAATTGGGATTTATTATCACTCTGTCCCACAAAAGGAAATCAGAAGTGTCTGGGGTCAAAGTGAAAAGGCAACAGTTCATCTTTTCCCTTTGTAGCCACCAAGTCATTGGAATTCTAGCTGGTAACTCCCGAGAAACTGATCATCCAGAAGCTGTTGGCATACAACTGCTAGCATCTCTGTCAGTAGGTTTACTTTAATGCTCTGTAAACTAGAACTTGTGATCACAAGCATACTACGGTAGTTCAGTCCCTACAATGGGTTTCAGATTGAGAAAGAATGCTCTTAAAAAGCCACCAATCTCTTTGGGGCAGGGATATAGCCATCTGTTCCTAATCATAGTGGTGCCGGAATGATGACATGTGATGTCATGACACATACTGTGCCCTTTTGTATTTGCATTGACACATCACACGCAAAGAAAAGAGCTCACATGCCATTTGCATTGCATGCATTTGATCACTTTGCCTCCCTTTAGATACCCAAGGACTGAGGATTGCTTGATGCTGTGTGATGTTGTAAAATTCCTCTTGGTAAGTTTCAGCGATTTGACTTTTGTTGATTCAAAACATCTGCCAGTTGCAGCTCATGTGCAGTGGTAGGATTCAACATTTTTTACTACCGGATCTGTGGGCGGGGCTTTGTGGGTGTGGTGTGGCTTTGTGGGCGTGGCAGGGGAAGGATACTGCAAAATCCCCATTCCCTCCCCATCCCACTAACCTGCTTTCCAGCTCCGTCCTCCTGTTCAGGGCAACAAAAGAAGATCAACGGGGAGGCTGGGAGTCAGCGGGGGTGGGGCCAGCCTATTTGGCGGTTCTCCAAACTACTCAAAATTTCCGCTACCGGTTCTCCAGAACCTGTCAGAACTGACTGAATATCACCTCAGCTCCTGAGGCTATACCACAGGCATTCTCTGGGTGGAAGAAAACCTTTCAGATGTCTGAGAAAGGATGGCTTAGCTACCTTCCCACTTACGTACACGTTCCATATATTTCACACTGTCGTGATTGAGATAACATGTTGCACTGCCGCATGATTTATTTACAAAACTTTAGTTAAATCATGGCTTAGCGCAATGTGTGAGTGCAGTCATTCTCTTTTAGCATCATCTGAAATGTCACAAATTCTCTAGAGATCCAGGATGGATTGGGGAATGGGGGGGGGGGGTTCCTTGTAAAAAAAATCTGTTAATTAATTCCAAACAAGGCTTTTATTGTCTCATCCTTTCATCTCCACAATTTTTTTTTCCTAGTAGAGAGATAATTGTGTCTTTTATTTGTAACCTTCCTGTCAGTTCCTTCCATTTTTCAGTTTAGGAAAAAATATATTAAATTGGAAGAGATGAAACAGCTGCATGGGGTCTTTTGATTCCTGGGACTAAGCCTTCTTCTCTGGAAGTACTCAGTCTAAAATTTAAAAAAATGTAATTTAAGGACTCTGACATCCCGGCAAATGCCTGAGTTTCTGGAAAAACAAGCAAAGTAGCACAAATGTGTGTGTGCTTTTGTGACATAACAGAACACTTATCTTTGGAAGTCTGTCCCAGGCTTCCTCAATCCCTTAGGTCAGTGATGGCTAGCCTTTTTGTGGTTGCGTGCCGAAAGCGTGTGTGTCCGCCTGCACCCATAATGCAATGCATGTGTGACATCCACCACCCCCGGCCCATTACACACACACTCCGCGCTCACCCCATTGATGTGTGTACGACCCCCCCCCTCCAATGTCCCATTCTGGGTCTGTAGGCCTCCCTGCAACCTCCTGGGACTGAAAACAGGCCACAAGGGTGCACTGCACCCCCTGCTCCCCCCAACCCCGTGCATGCATGCGTGACCACCCACTCCCCATCCATGCATGTGTGACCCCTCCACCCCCACACATCCACACGCATCTCCCGCATGTGCCCCACCACCCATGCATGCGCTGCAGTGACCCAAAAATCAGCTGGCTAGCGGCAGAGCTAGGCCAATGTTGGCTCATGTGCCCCCAGAGGGGCCTCTGCATGCCACCTGTGGCCCGCTTGCCGTAAGTTTACCATCACGGCCTTAGGTGATACTAGCATTGGTACATTAACATAAAGATCTGTAGTGTGTACTGAATTCAACAATATTTTCTTGATCTAGTTTTTCGGGCGGCATTTTCAGGAATATGCGTTAGCTTAAAAGCAGAGAAACAATTAATCTCTGCTAATGTATGAAGTTCTTGAACAACACTGCAAATATTCTGCTTTCTGAATGAAGTCCTTTGCCTGAACTCATTAAAAAAAATGGAAGAATAAAGTCTGTTATTTTTGGATTTCCATTCTGTGAAACATTTTGTAATGTTCAATGTTTTCTGTGTTTGAATTATTTTTGAAAGAGTAGAAATTCACAAAGGATCCAGTTTGAGTTTGTTGAATTCCCTCCTGAAATAAGGAGCTTATGACATTTGAACATTTTATTACACTGTATTGCTTTTTGTTGATTGTTCTTAGCTGCCTGAAATTTGCAGGAAAGATGGATGGCCATATAACTTTTCTAAATAAGTAAGTTTGAGATTTACTGATAGGGGATATTTTTATGTTACTTACAAGAAAACAAAAATAATGCCATCTCCACACTATTAAAATGTGCAGTTTTATTCCTGCCATATACAAATCTAACCATCTCAGGTACAATGGATAAACAGTCTAATTGTCCTAGTCCCAGTTTTGAACTGGATGCTTGTTAGTGAATCATAAGTTTTTAAGAGATACCACCTTCCTGACGTTTATCCATCTGGTTTAAAGGAAACAAACAGTGCAGTGATTTAAAATCAATTTAAAAGCAAAATAATTTAAAATCCCAGATTGAGGGGACTCTCCTCTGAAGAGGCGTGATTACTTTTCAGTCGCTCAAATTTTAAAATTACCCAGGATGTTCCATTATGAACAGATCAATAGAAGTTCCTTCCATATGCTCAAATAACTGTTGGGTAAGAAAAACACATGGTATGTGGGCAGCCCTGAGCCCACAAAGCAGCACCCCTTCTTGGGTGAGAAATTATAATTATTCTAAAGTTCTCGATGGTCTGAAGGCTATGAGTTTTCCCCTCTACAACAAAACACCAAAGCAATAGGAGTCAGAATTACACCCTCCCAATATCAATGTCAGAGCTTTCGTCTTCTTTAGCATAACTTTTTTTAAAAATGGAAACAAGTTGAGAAGATGTTGTTTTACTGGCTTCCTGCCTCATCAACTGAATAATCCATCCAAGCAGTTCAAGGCTTAGTTCACAGTAGAAGAAGAGCTGTCCTTGAAGGGAACTGGGAATGCAAAAGAAGAAATCACAGGGTTGCAAAAATGGAGACTGATGACCTATTTTAATTTTCTCGTTTGATTTGCTCTTGATCTGGTATAAGTTGGCTATGCTGGGAATGTCACTAGAAAAGGAAGCAGGGGGACGGCCGCAGAGGGCGGACAGGAAGTCGGCCATGCTGGGAAGGTCTTTGACATAGGAAAAGGGACAGACAGAAAGTCCTTCCTGGCCAAAACAAAGGGTGAAGTGATAAGTCACATGATTTGTTTGGTACGTATTTTTAGTCCTCAGTATGTCTCCCAAAACCAATTAACAACGAGTACCAGGGTACAACTGTATTTATGACTGTCATAGCATCCCTTAGTCACATGATCATCTTTTGTGCACTTTACAGCTGGCTTCCACAAGTAGAGTCAATGACATTGTAATTGCAAGGTGCAGTCATATGATGTCTCACTTAACAACCACGGCAGAAATAACACCGTTAAGTCTGTTGCAGTCCTGTGATGTCTCTCTTAATGTCTGCAACACTTAACATCAAAGTTGCTGGTCCCAATTTTGGTCATTAAGCAAGGACTGCATGCACGCCTGTATTTCAAAATTCAGTGAAAGGTTACACATCCCTGCCAGAGCCCACCCACTCAAAAGGCGAGTATTTTCCACATGTACAAAAATACACATTTATTTCAGAACATATACAATAGCCCAAAAAAAAATTACCAAGATATATTATACAATCTTGAAGCTTTTGGAAGATAACTGCATTACTTTCAATATATTATAATAAAGACACATAGAATAATTATGTAAGCTCTGCCTGCAATGCCATCACTACCACCACCACCAGCAAAATGTAATGCCATTGGAGAGCATCTTCATAAAAAGAAAAATGGGACAAATAAAAATTAATAGCCAAATGGAACATAGAATGGTGATATACATATAACTTGGACTTTTAAGTTACAAAAAAGGTCAAACGTCATCCTTTATTATTTTTTTCCCCTTTTGGTAAAGGAAGAAAATGACTGCAACTACTGAACAAGCTCCTCATAAAACTTTTAAGACATCCTTTCTTGGAGAACAATGAAATGGACCATAGGCTTCAAAAGAACAGTACAATACCAAAGCTATGAAGGCCAAGCCGATTTTAACACATTACAGCCAAATCACCATGGACACGAAACATACATTTACAATGTCCAGAATATATACGAGCTATTTTTAAAAAGTTACATAGCAAGCACGTACACAAGTGTTTGCTAAGTGTTATACAATCAAGTGTTTCTCTTAAAACGTGCCATGTGACCTTCCTAGATACCAGGAAATGTCTTTTAAAATTGCAGGAATATAGCTAAGAAAACCATTCCGCTTGTCCCTCAAATAGCTTCCTCCGTTCCCTGATGAACACGACACCTCCTGGGATATTAAAGCAATACCAAGTCAAATTGAAACAACATTCTTTGATATCCGCTGCTCAAACATAGGATTCCTCTGTAAAAAAATTCTGGTCTGTATCCTTGAATTTGGGATCGCTGCACAACTTTTTCAGCCATTCCATTTTATTAGCATCAGTTCCTTCCGGGGTTTTGGAAAAGCTATTATTTGGAGCCATTTGAAATGAGCATTCATCCTCAGCCTTGACTGAGGGCCGTGAAGAAGCACAACATTCATTTCCCAAGTTGATGTCAGCATCTTTGGGCTGCCTGCTCAATGAAGATTTATCAGTTTTGGAATCTGCTGCTTGCTGGACGGCAACTCGTGGGAAACGAGCCGTTTCATTTAACTTTCTCTCCGTGACCCACTGATGGTCAGCCCCCAAATCGGCCTCTGGCTTGGGTTTATTTTGAGACTGTGGCTTAAGACTGGGTGGTGGTGGTTTGTAAGGAAGAAACACTGTAGAATTTTCCTCTTCTTCCTCTTCCTTGCTTTGCTCTGCTAAAAGCTCCAAGGCCTTTAGCCGTTTCTCCTGGGCCTCCATGACACAAAAAGGAAGGCTAGTGAGCTGCCCAACGTCCTGAGGAGATCCGTTTCCCAAGTGCCCCGCCACAGAATTGACATCCGTGGCACAAATGTTGCCCGTTCCTTGTTGCCCCTGAGCTAAATTACTCTCAGAGGGAAATGTTGTTGACTCCAAAGTTATGTTCACGGAAGTGTTCTTTTTCTCGTCCTGCTTGGAGGCTCTTTCCCTTTTCCGTAGAGTCCAGTTTTTCATGGTGGAAGCACCGCTTTTCAACCATGTGCTGGGGTGCAGAGTGACCGGGTTTTTGTGAGGAAGCCATTCCAGGTTGTCTTTCTTAATAGGTACCAAGCTGCTGGTTTGGTTATTGTTGTCTTGGTTAGAAAAAGCGCTAACTCCAGATCCAAGGTGGACTCCTGAAAAGGGATTAAAATCAGGAGAAACCTCTCCAAATTTCCTCTGCGGCTGAGAGGCACAGTCTAGAGGAGAGGAAGCCTCGGTTGGGGTAAACACCGAATAGTCCGAAAACTGGGAAAAAGCACTATCAAGAGAGCTCATCGAAGACCCTGATGGGGACGTTCCTGGGGATGAGAGGCTAGAGCAGCTAGTCCTTGAGCAAATATTTAACCTAAGTGGTGGCGGCAGGAGGAGACGGTTAGAAACATCTTTCTTTTCACTGATACGACTTTCGGGACCATCCTTGCTGCTTACTTCTATCCCCATGACCAAATTCTGATTGATAAGTTTCTGGCCTTCTACTTGGAGAGAACGAAACTGCTCGAGATAGTCTTCATTTGTGTGGGACAGAACAGCATCGCAGCTGGCTTTGCGCACAGCACTTTCGTGAAACCCACCGAGCGGTGTAAACTTGGAGTCAAGAAGACCAATCGTGGGCTCTGAACAGCGCCTGTGCCTCCTTGAGCTCTTCAGAAGGTCTGAGATGGCCGTTGATGAATAACCTGAGGTGATGGAACACAGAGACTCGTTCTCCGAATGCTCCCGTGACGAGGATTTGTGATGGAAGCCCACAGAAATGGATACTGGCTGAGATTTGATGGGCAATTTAATCTGAGCATCTCCAGCTTCTGGCGAGTCCAAATCACAGTCGCTCAAAGTCAAAACGGAGTCTCTGCTCCTGTTCTCTTTCCCTCGTTTTTTAGAAAGGTTGTCAAATGCGGGGTCCGTGCAGTCGTTTAGTTCGTTTTCCAAACTGTCGTAGGAGGAGTCATTCAGATGAAAAGAAGAGAGATCTGCAGGAATATGAAAACGGGTGTTACCGAATTTTAAGGTTTCATCAGCTCAATCGAGAGCAAAAACACTGAATAAAACAACAGTAGACTTATTTACTACTTTACAGAGGTCAATATTGGAGCATTTGGAAGCTGCAGCTGGTGCAGGGTGGGGTGGGGGAGACTAGGCAGTTTTGGGGAGCCCAAGCATGGCCCATATACAGTAACTCCACCACTCTGCGAACTGCACTGGCTGCTGATTTGTTTCTGGGTGCAATTCAAGATGCTGGTAATTACCCTTAAAGTCGTTTATGGGATGGTTCCAGGCTACCTGGAGAACTGTCCCATCCCACTGGGATTGATCCACTCCACCATGCAAGCACAAGAGGCATGATGCAGGCCCCATCAGCCTGAGTATTCTGGCTAGTGGGCTCCAAGAAAGGGGCCTACTCTGCCACTGCACCTGTTCTCTGGAACATCTTAACCTCCCACCCACCCACCCATCCCCAAATTGAAGTCGGCTCCAACCTGGTTCTGCCAGTTGGCTTGGGGCTTCGACAGAAGGGCTTCATGTTGGGGGTGGGTTGATTGATTAACAAAGATCCCACCCACTTCTCCTCTAATCTTATTACCTCCCCTTATCTTTTCAAATAAGTTGATGTTATAGTATTGTTATTTCTATTATTATAAATTATACAGTGTTGTCTTTTAATAAGGTAAGCCACCCAGAGTTACCATGTGGCAAAGATGGGCAGCTAACAAATTTGACAAACAAACCAACCTGCATATATGCTGATCAGTTGTTGAACTAATTTTATCTATTCTTAGAGACACCCTGAGATACCTTCCAGCAGAGTGATGGCTATGTGGAAGACTCCTCAGTCACCTTCATGTGACTTGTTCCTAGGAGTCTCTTGCATTTTTGACCACAAGCTGACTAGCCCCATTGAGTGTTCTGAAACATATATTGCAATCCAGTGGTGGGATTCAAATGTTTTCACTACTAGTTCTGTGGGCGTGGCATGCCTTGGTGGGTATGGCAGGATACTGCAAAATCTCCATTTCCACCCCACTCCAGGGGAAGGATACTGTAAAATCCCCATTCCCTCCCCACCCCACCAACCTACTTTCCAGCTCCGTTCTCCTGTGCAGGGCAACAGAAGAAAATCCACCTGATCAGCTGGGACTCTGATCAGCTGTGATTCGGGAGGCAGCAAATAGAAGGGGCAGAGTCAGCCAGAGGTGGTATTTGCCAGTTCTCCAAACTACTCAAAATTTCCGCTACTGGTTCTCCAGAACCGGTCAGAACTGGCTGAATACCACCTCCGTTGCAATCCTCATTTTAAAAAATGCCAAAACAACAAGTTGTGAAAACTAGGCTAAAAAGCTAGAATATTGCAATTTCCTCCTACTATGCTTTTTTTCTCTTTAGTTTATCTTACCTGAACCATCTTCCCGGTTGTCATTTTTGGGCATAATATCTGCAAAGACCGAAGTAAGTTCTTCCCCAAAGATCCTGCAGCAATTTTCGATGAGAAACTGTACAAGGACAGAAACCTGTGAACGAAGGAATATGTTGAGATTAAGGCATGAAGGTCACCATGGAATTCAAGGTAAGTCAGAGTTTTTTACAAGACTCCAGCTTGCCTCTGCCGGCCCACCAGGTAGAAAGTTCACTTTTAACTTGTTTTATACTTTTCCTCCTTTAATGGAATTAATGTCACAGCATTTTTAGTATTAGCGTTATATGTTATGAAAAAAATGTGCAGTTATGTAAACCTTCCGAATGCCCTTTAATGACAAATCTCATCCTATATATAAAACATGTTCTTTCAAATAAAATACAATAAAATAAAACCAAGTGAGACTTCCTTCTCATTCTGCTGTTCCTTTGGCACAGAGCAGATCTTTTCCTGCAGATCCTTCCTCAGCTCGGTATTAGAACATTTTCCTTGTTATCTCTTGTCAATTATGTGCTCTCTGATTTCTATGCCAGTTCTTTTCCTCCCACACAAATCCTCCTATTGCAACCTGTTTGTTCTAGGCTGCCTCCCAATACTGGGTTGGAATCCAAAAATGTTCCACAATGATTACTGATCACATTGGCAAAAGAGGAGAAGTGTAGGAAGGTGGCTGCTCTTCATCTGTTAGTTGTTGTTAGTGGCGAAGTCGTGTCTGACCCACTGCAAACCTATGGACAACGTTCCTCCAAGCCTCCCTGTCTTCTACCATCCCCCGGAGTCCATTTAAGATCATGCCGACTGCTTCGGTGACTCCATCCAGTCACCTCATTCTCTGTTGTCCCCTTCTTCTTTTGCCCTCAGTCTTTCCCAGCATTAGGCTCTTCTCCAGTGAGTCCTTCCTTCTCATTAGGTGGCCAAAATATTTGAGTTTCGTCTTCAGGATCTGGCCTTCTAAAGAGTAGTCAGGGTTGATCTCCTCTAGGACTGACAGGTTTGATCGCCTTGATCGCCAAGGGACTCGCAAAAGTCTTCTCCAGCACTATAGTTCAAAAGCCTCAATTCTTTGGCGCTCAGCCTTTCTTATGGTCCAACTTTCACAGCCATACATTGCAACTGGGAAAACCATAGACTTGACTATACGCACTTTTGTTGGCAAGGTGGTCATCTGTTAGTACCTAGTGCAAATTCTTGTTCACCAATACTTCCACAATAGCAACTATATATATTAATATATGTGGGAAAACAGAGTATCACCTGCTTGAGAACAAGCTTAAATATCCAAGTAGATGAATAAGGAAAGGCTACGACCTTGAACCAATTCAGACTGGATGCTTAATACAGAAAAATATCTGTGACTTAACATGCACCAATGCTTGCCAGGAAGACAGAACAGTGCAATGTTGGATTGGTAGAAAAAAGTAAGCTCTTTATAGCATGAGTCGTTTTGAAGCCACATTCCATATTACTACATTAACTATGTACTGTAGAGAGCTTTCTAAAGTGCAAGAGATGCAGCTGCACTCAGAAATTGAGACCTACCGGCCTATTTCTCAAGAAAATACATAAGTGTGAGTAAATCTGCACACTCCCAACTCTTTTTTCAAAGTAGGCAATACTATCGTGTTACCCCTCCTTGGACGTGATACAGGATAATTGAGAAGGTGCTGTACTCTTCTTCTTTCTCTTCTACTGGTTCCTTAAAATATCTGAAGTGGTTCCAAGGAAAGAACCTGAGGAACTGTTGCTTACCTTCTTGGTGAATTCTCCTTCAGTCCCAGGATTTGCAGGAGCTGGAGGCCAGAGCAAGCTGGGTGCGATGCACACTGCTAAATTGAAGGCGGTCATCTGGTTGCCTTCAGACTGCTTTTGTATGCTGTGTAATACTCCAAAGAGGTAATGCAACAGCACTACATTGGCTCTTGGAAGCTGTTCCATTAGTCTAGAAACACAAAATCAAAAAGAAAGGGATTCACAACTGACTCTCAAAATTCTCCTTTTTAAAAAAAATCTGGCAAATACCACTCACTCATCACAAAATCCCCAGAACCGTAAAGCCTACAAACTTTAAATTTGGCATGTATGTTCCTCTTGGCTTCTAAGTGCTCGCTAAGAAAGGATTTGTCGAAATGCCCATCGCATCATTAGTACTTCCTATACAGTGTTATATTAACACACTCTGATGCTAAGAAGTTAGGCATTCTGCTCCCCCTCCCCACCTGAAAATAGCTCTGTTCCAACTGCCAGTTGCAACTGGGTGCTGGTGGGATTAAAGGGCTCAAGCCCATCTATTTTATTGTTGTTAGTTTTACAATAATGTCTTAATCTGCAGCAGAAACTTAGCTTAAAGTCTCTAACGAAATAATACAGTGCTTTTTTAATTACTCATTAATTTTCAAGCTTTGTGTGTCAATTTATCAAGCCCGATCATAAATTTATATTTATATATTTACTGTATCAGTTTTTTTGGAAAATATCAAGGAACAGTGGTAGGAAGCCAAACTGTAAAATATGTATGTGTGCGGGTACACACTCATACACAAACACACACACTTTAGAGTTTGGCTTCCTATCACCGTCCCTTGATATTTTCTGAAAAAACTGACAAAAGGAAATTACACAAACAATGTTACCTCTGAATGATTTTCATTTTCTGTTCATGGTTCCCTTCATCCATTAAGGAAACCCACTGATCACAGAGTTCAGAGGAGAAGATGCTTCCTGGGATGTTGCGAAGGAAATCCTTATTGAAAGGGAAGATAAACATATACATGAGCAATCATTTCAAAATATACATTAAAAAAAATGTTTGAGAGTCTACCTGTTCTATTAATTAAATGCAGAACGGAGCCTAGAATTATATGCAGAATGGAGCCTTTCACTGAATTCCAAAGAGAAGTTTCAAATCAAAGCTTAAGAGAAAGAAGGACTAGGGGAGACATGATAACAGTGTTCCAATATCTCAGGGGTTGCCACAAAGAAGAGGGAGTCAAACTATTCTCCAAGGCACCTGAGGGTAGAACAAGAAGCAATGGGTGGAAACTGATCAAGGAGAGAAGCAACTTAGAACTGAGGAGAAATTTCCTGACAGTTAGAACAATTAATCAGTGGAACAATTTGCCTCCAGAAGTTGTGAATGCCCCAACACTGGAAGTCTTTAAGAAGATGTTGGATAGCCATTTGTCTGAAACGGTATAGGGTTTCCTGCCTAGGCAGGAGGTTGGACTAGAAGACCTCCAAGGTCCCTTCCAACTCTACTATTGTATTGTATTGTATTGTATTAAATATTTGGAGGATTCGATGATTAGGAAGATCAATGGGTTACAGAAACATCTCAGCACTAGACTAATAGCCATGTTGCATGTGCTAAGTGTCTGAATTGTTTGTTAATGTTTTAAATCCCAATTTCAGGTAGTAGAGTTGGGGAAAAAACGTCCTTACGGAGTTGTCCACAGGTTCCTTGAATTAATCTGCAGAGTTCTGCATTATTTTTTTTAAAAAAGGAACAAGATAATATCTTCACATCCAGAGATAGGCAATTCCAATGGTCAAGTAATTGTTACACAGAGTGAAAGAGATTCCCATCTACCTTAAACACAGAAGCTATCACAAACACGGACTCGCAAAGTAGGTGTACATCTTCCCCTGAGTCAAGCTTCTCTTTCAGCTCCCTGCAGGATTTTGCATTTGCTGAACGTCTGAAAATACCCCGAGTAAAAGGTCCCTCTTGATAGAGAAAGCAAAGCATATCCTGTAAAAGAAATATATTAATAAGTACATGAAACATAAATTGCCAAGTGATTTTAGCAGATACCATATTCTGAGAAAGCATTTAGCAACAACAGTTTTCTCTTTCTTCACTAGCCTATTTACATACAGAAGGTTTCGGCAGTGTCCTTTCCCCAAACTGCCTCTTTCAAGTTGGCCTTCAACAGAAGACTCAACAATTGAGGTATTTGTTTTGGGGTGGGGGGAAACATTCAAGATTGCTGTTATGCTTGCAGTGAGGGCACAATTGTAGTTTTGCCTGTGCCCCAGTATGGAGAAATATGGATCAGACAAGAGTAATCGATTTCACATTAGGGCTTTTGAGTGTTGAATCTAGCTGAACAACAACAACAAAAATCAGATTTTTTGAGGAAAAAAAGTTCTGAAATTATATTATTTATCAGAAAAATGGCAAAAAGCTTGAAAATTGCAGTATAGTTTACGTAACAGATTTTCCCTTTTACATAAGTAGGCTTATCAATTCTTTACAATCCCCCCCCCCCCAAAAAAAAACACTAGCTGAGGCTGATGGTAAGATCTTGCAACACTGCAACACTCTCAGAATTCCACAATTATGGAATAATCAGTAGACGTTTGGCAGCGCTTATGAAAGGGTTAGTCACCTTGTTGTTAGTTGCGAAGTCGTGTCAGACCCATCGCGACCGCATGGAAAACGTTCCACCAGGCCTTCCTGTCCTCTACCATCCTCTGGAGTCCATTTAAGCTCCTGCCCACTGCTTCAGTGACTCCATCCAGCCACCTCATTCCCTTCTTCTTTTGCCCTCAATCTTTCCCAGCATGAGGCTCTTCTCCAGTGAGTCCTTCCTTCTCATTAGGTGGCCAAAGTATTTGAGTTTCATCTTCAGGATCTGGCCTTCTAAAGAGCAGTCAGGATTGATCTCCTCTAGGGCTGACTTCTAGGACTGACCTTAGTCAACTCCTAACCAATTGGTATGGTCTCCTCCTGCATTCTCATCCCACATATTTTTATCTTCCCAGTTTAGCCCAGGCAACTACAACCTTGAGCCTCCACAGATAATGAAATATGATTTCTCTTGATCTTGACACTACATTTCTGTTCATGATGCCTAGGATTGCATTTGCTGTTGTTAGGGGTTTTTTTGGTACCGTTGCATGATGTCATTTGCCCTGTATCAACATCAATTGGTCTGAGAGGAGTTCTTTTTCCCCCCACCTCTTTTTGATGATAGGAACATTTATCCTTCTCTAATTTTTTGGTATTACGCCATTCTTCCAGGACTTCTCAAAGATCACAGAAGGTTCTTAGTTGTAATTTCCATTTCCATTCAGTCTGGTCTTGAAAAGTACATTGATTCATGGTGACCAGATGTTCCTCAATGCCTCTTTTAGGTTCTCACTCCTTCCAAGCATCAATCCTGCTTAAATTCATTTCAGAAAACGTCCTCTTTCAGGACAATACCAAAGCAAGGTAGGAATTAAGAAGCTCTGCCTTTTCATTGTCACCTGTTACTATCTTTTAAAAATGAGGGCTCTCCTTCCATTTTCTTTCTTATTACTATTGACAAAGCCAAAATACATTTTTGTTACTCTTCAGCTTCCTTTGCAATCCCAATTTCCTTTTGCACTTCAGCCTTTCTGTCTGTGAATATTGGCTATCTGCTCTTATACCAATTTTCCATTTCCTGTATATGTCCCTTTCCACTCTTAGCTCACTCAAAAATTCCCTAGGCACCCACAATTTTCAAAGTTGTCCCATTTTTCCTTCATCGGAACAGATACAATTGCACTTCCTGTATTTTATTTTTCAAAAATTTCTAACCTAACCTCCTTATGCTTCCTTTGACCTGGACCATGGATTTCTCTCCATGACATCTTCTGTAGTTCCTTTATATGCTTCTTGAAATTGACTCTAGTTCTAATACACATTCTATCCCATCTTCCAGCTTCTCTTTCTGGGATATTTTGAATGTCAATGTGTCATGAACTCCTGAAGTTCTCACTATGTTTACTTCTTTGACCAATCTTCCTTAGGATTAACATCAGATCGATACCGTAAGAACCAATTTCCTTATTTCTTCTTCAACGTTCCTCAGCAAGACGACTGAGGAATTTGGGAGACCTTACATTCTTGTCCAAGCTGTATTTCCAATAGATGTCTTGGTAGTCGAAGTTTCCCATTATTACCATGTACAATATCTCTCCTTGAAAGCTTTGTAATCTGGTCCAGAAACATATTATTATTGACTTAGTTTGTTAGTATACAATATATCTCCAAAATAAGTATCCCCAGATTTTTGCTGTTTGCCCATTCTTTTATTCTTACCCAAATGCTCTTATTTGGACCCTCATGCTCAGATTTCTGAATCTTTCTATATGCATTAATGTAGAACACCACTTCTGCGGTATTAGAACAGACGCTTCAGTCCCTTAATGGAGAATTACCTTCACCCATCTCTTCTTCATCTTCAGGACAAAAGGAAGCATCAAAATATAAGGACACTTCTTTAAAAGGCCTGGAACTCTGTGCAACATTTTTTAATCTCTCCATACCATTCACTCAGTTTTCTTCAATCTTCTGGGAGGTTTGTCCATTTTCTGTCTCTGAGTCAGGAGATTTCCATGTGATTGAAGAATTCCTATCTTCTCTAATTAGACGCTTGGGATGGGGTGGACAGTCAAGTTTTTCTCTGACTACTTAATCTGTCCAACATCTTCTCAGTCCTTCTTTATCTATATCTATATCATCTATATCTATATATCTATATCTATATATCTATATCTATATCATCTATATCTACATCTACATCCATCTATCTATCTATCTATCTATCATCTATCTATCTATCTATCTATCTATCTATCTATCATCTATCTATCTATCTATCTATCTATCTATCTATCTATCTATCTATCATCTATCTATCTATCTATCTATCTATCTATCTATCTATCTATCTATCTATCTATCATCTATCTATCTATCTATCTATCTATCTATCTATCTATCTATCTATCATCTATCTATCGCTGGATGTGTGTATGTTCCAGCATAATTCTGGAAAGCCTTGAGTAATTTCAACTGAACTTGATACACAGATGACTTACTCTCTGGAAATAAATACTATGGGGGGTAAGATATCCCTAAAACCCCTCGGTGTGTGTGTGTTCTGTTAACATGCAGCCTGTTGTGCCTTAAAATGGCTTCTAATGTACTGCCGTAAAATGGCTTCTACTGTACAGCGCAGTGGAGTTGCCATGGTAACGGTTTCATAGTACTCCACAAGGGGGCTCCCTCTGGTAAGGGGGAAAATCCAACATTAGAAATTGTTTGTTCCCGACATTTTCCCCCTATAAATAAATATCTGGGCAACGCTGGGTTATCGGCTAGTGTTAAATAAAATCAAGGCTGGGTTATATTCAGTTTATTCTTCACATTTTCTCTTTTCTTAGAACTTTGTACTCTTTTCTGAAAATCCCTCCTTAATGGCTTGCTCATTCCTTCCCCATCTCCAAAGTCAGCTCTATTTTATTTATTTTTTTACAGATTGAATTACTATTAATGAAGTTAGGATGCACTATCTTTAAGACTTCTGGATAAACTTTTGAAGCTTAGATGTGCAAATACATCAAACCCTCTGGGTCATGCTGACTGGGGGAATTCTGGGAGTTGAAGTCTATCCATCTTACAAGTTGCTGTAGTTTAGAATGCTGCCTTAGGTGGATATTTAAGAGACTTCTGAAATGTTCAGTCTCCTCTTTCTTCCATCATCTCTTTATCATTCACATTTAGCTATTTGTGTCCCTTTTCTTTTTTAAGTATTTGGTACTTTGCTAATCTGAAATCATTCCTCACACTGATCAACAACCAAAGTAGAGTTTATGACCATATTTTTAGTTACACTTAACTTATAAGAGTTATAAGTTACAAGGTTGTTTTAAAAAAACCCTTAAATGTGATATTTTGGAAGAAACCATATGTTGAGGCATGTCTCATTTCCAAATATAGTAACTGTGGGAGTTGTGGTTTATGCACAAATTCCTGTACCCTTAAGGGGAAGATAAGCAGAATGCATATGTGTATTTAATTTGTATAAAGCAACACCAAATGGTAAATTTTTGGGAGATCTATGCGTACATTAAAACCAGTAAGGTAAATGGTGAATTTTCTTCTGCAACCATGGTTTGAAGCCACAGTTTGAAAATGTACAGTTGTATTAACTCTGATACACAAATAATGCAGAAATTGCATTTAGCATGAAGAAGAAAAAGGAACAAAGTTGATCTAAAAGGAAGGGAAATCTTCAAAGAAGCTCCTAAATTATCTTTGGCAGATGCTTTAGCCTTCACTACCTCAACAGAAAGACTACATCTAATCTAAATCATAATATTGGTTGATTATTAAGGTAATAGATATAGTGCATTGGTCGTATAATAGTAGTCCTCATAGCAAACAGCATATATTTTCTTACTATGGTCTAAAACAGGGGTCTCAAAACTTGATTTCGTTGAGGGCCGCATCAGGGTTGTGTTCGACCACAGGGGGCCCTGGTGGCCGTGGTCAGCTCAACATCAATTGTGTCGGGGGTACCTGTGGTGGCCCGAGTGCTCTGCCAGCGAAAGTGGGTTCCCGAGCTCAATTTTCGGCTGCGACAGCCTCCTGCAATCCTCTGCCAGTGAAAACGAAGCTCGGGAGGGCCACATGCAGCCCACCCAAACTCCTTTTTTGCTGGCAGAGGCATTGTGGGCCGGTACTTCGTTGTTTCCAGGGTGGCCCCACAGGCCAGATATAAGTACCCCGTGGGCCAGATCCGGCCCCCAGGCCTTGAGTTTGACACCCCTGGTCTAAAATATTAGGTACAAATACCAAGTACCTTACGTGCTCCACTATCATAGCAATGTCCATGCGTTTATCGATTGGCCAACAACGACTTTATATTTTAATGAAATGAACTGGGATCCACAAAGTCTGACGTGCTAATAAATTCGTTACTTCTATTTCTGATGCCAAACTTTCCCCCGCTCCCCAAAACAACAACAGAGTTTTTCTCTGGAAAGTCTAACGTCCTGGAAATCCGATGTTTGTGGAGTGAGAAATCTGAAAATATTTATTCCATTATAATCTTATGATAGGAGATGCGATAGTACAAATGATTACACAAAATGCCCATTTACAATTTGGGTTGCATTTTGATCTGTTTCACCAAGTGGGACCGAAGAAAGGCTCCAAACCCCTATTAATTGCTCCTTTGCTCCTCCTGCCATAATGTACAAAAATCTTCTTATTCCCTGCCTAGCAATCTATTGCCTGTGGGTGCCAATGTGTCTGCAGGAACTTTACTTGATGTTCACCATACCTTCTGCCCCACCTTTTTTTTTTTTTTTAAGATTAGCATGTCCCATAGAATGCTTTTGAGCCATACATAGGGACCCCACAGGAGATGGCAGAGCATTTGAAGGATCTAATTGGCCATCTACAAACTAGATTTCCCAAGTCTACTTTCATGTCCACAATGGTCATCTCCACAACGGCAAATAAGGATAGTTCTCGACTTAAAACAGTTTATTTAGTGACAATTCCCAGTTGCAACGGCACTTAAAAATGTCTCATGACCATTTTTCACACTTATGACCACTGTAGCATCCCCATCAGAGGTAGGTTTCTGCCGCTTTGCCCCAGATCGCACAAACCAGTAATGGCGGCAGCGGGAGGCTTCGCCCGCCCACCCGCACGCTTCTGTGCATGCGCAGACACATCATGCACATGCCCGAGTGAACCGGTAGTAAAATAAATTGAAACCCACCACTGATTCCCATGATCGTGGGATCAGAATTCAGACCCTTGGCAACTGACGCGTGTTTATGACAGTTGCAGTATCGTGTGTGTGTGTGATGGGACGTGATCACCGTTTGCAACCTTATGACAAGTAAAGTCAATGGGAAAACAAGATCCACTTAACAAACATGTTGCTAACTTAACTTAATGGCAAAATTCACTTGACAACTGTCTTGTTCAGCAACATAAATTTTGAGCTCAATTGTGGTCGTACGTCGCAGACTACTTGTATTTTCTCAATGAAGAGATTGACGGTTACATATTCTCAACAGCCCAAATGTGTTCCAGGACTACTTGGGCACATCTTTAGCCAGAGAGTTGCCATCATTCTGCTTGGGATGTCAAAGAGACTTACCAAGACGGGTTTGGGCAGATTATCATTCTCACAGATGGACGAGAGGGAGAGGCCGAACAGCTTTCCTGCTTTGGAAGATGTTGGAGATGGAACTAAATGGTCCACTGGAGCACCTGTTTCTCGCCAGAAGGCCCAGTTTATAATTGATCTTTTCCGTTTAAATGGCTTTTGGCTTAGCTCTAAAGAAAACAGGAAAGAAGGAAGAAAGTAACTGTTGCTTTTTGTTTGTTTTAGAAGAGAAGACTATTCCTGTTGTGGAAAGCCAATAATATTTGTGGTTAACGGGTTAAGATGAGGGGTATAGACCAGGGGAATCAAACTCGCGCCATCACGGTGTTGTCACGTGATGTATTGGGACTTCCCCCGCATCGCTAAACTGGATGGGGGCGGGCCCAGAGCATGATGCATCCAACCTGCGGGCCGCGAGTTTGACACCCCTGGTATAGACAATATCAATACTTGTGCATTTGATTTTTGTTTTCTAAATTAAGAATTTTCCATGTTGAATTTAATTGTATTAACGTGAAGCCCATTTCTCTATTCAGATTGTTCTGAACTTTCTTCTTTATGACATCTGCAAATCTGACCAGCATTTCTTCTCGTTATTGACCCAAATGATGAAAATATTAGAGGACCCATTCTTGTGGTCACCACCTTCAGAGAAAGCATGCACTGTTTTGGCACGTCCTACCATTCTGCAATATTATGACATCCTACCGTCCTCTGCAATAGACAACTGGACTCCACTTGTCATAGGAATCGATAATAAACCCAACAGGCATTCTGCATGACCTAGTGGGCTACCCCTACAATACTACTGGTTGAGCTGGGGGATATTTGCTGAATGAAGCTTTTTGTAAGTAGGAGCACTCACCATTCAACTGATGCTCAGTGGTCAGTCGACTTGGCTTGAGAATGAACTGACACTGAAGCTCACGGGGCAACTGTTCTATTAGGAAGGCTCCCTGAAGATCCAGAGGGCAATCCCCATCCTTTGACCCCTGTGTCTGGGGCAAAGTGTCACGAATGTGGCTCATTTTAATTCCAAAAGGATATTCATGCCCTGCTCATAAAAGAAGAAGACATTTTAATTTCCATATATGAAAAACAAGTAATATTCCAGAGACCTACCAGAATGTCACAATAATGTTTATTCTTTAAAAATGGGACTGTAATCCCTAGAATAAATGCATCCTACTCACTTGATTTCACACTGGGTTATCCCAAAGGTGCTTTTTCAAGAGGCAACTGGACTTCCTTTTTTTTTTTTTTGCTTGAGACGTTTTGCTTCTCATCCAAGAAGCTTCTTCAGTTCAGCATCTTGGATGAGAAGCGAAATGTCTTCAAAGCAAAACTAAGAAGGTCCAGTTTGCCTTTTGCAAAAGCGTCTTTGGGACAACCACGACCCGGATGACTGAAAATCTCCATAGATTATGGAGACTGTGTTATCTTTCTGCTCAATTCTCTGGTACTCAGATTTTCCAAATCCCGTCCTCCCCTACGTTCTAGCTCAACTTCAGATTCTGTCTGCTAAAAATGGAAAAAAAATGATGGTGTGCTTTACTTACTGACAGGGCCCGATATGTGGGCACAGGCCAACCAAAATGAAGGCCTGACATATCCAGTGTCTTTAAAGTCTATCCACTATTATTTCTTAGAACAGCCATTATTATTTCTCCTACAGAGGGCAAATGCAAAGCATTATGTGTCAGTCAAGTCACCACTGGGCATTGAAAGCCTCGGCTTTTGTATATCTCAAATGAACAGAAATAACAGAGATTTCTGAGTTTGTAGCTCGAGGCTTGCAAAACGACATCTGGATACCATATGAAAACATGTTATTCTTTTCCCCTCCTCCGGTTTTCCTTGATAAGCAGTGTATCCCACAGTGTAGGATAGGTTAGTGTGTATCCTTACAATGGAAGGATTTAGACTGCTTAAGGAAGCCAACTTTTGCTACTTCTGGCATTCACAGCAAGTCTCACTGTTTTCGGCATAAGATTGAGAAGTCCTTAAGGTGAACCAGGCAATTGGAAGAAGTCATTAAGACAGGGAGGCAAATCAAACCATTTCAGGGTCAAACCTCAGCATGGGGAACTCTATCTCTGCATTTAACTTATTAGCCTTTTAACTAGTTAAGAAGAAAAACAGTTGAAATATTGAAATACATATATGGCGCTCTCTCTCCTCTCTCTCTCTCTCTCTCTCTCTCACTCACTCACTCTGTGTGTGTGTGTGTGTGTTCAAGCATAACTCTGAAACACCTTGAGCAATTTCAACCAAACGTGATACACAGATGACTTATTCTCTGGAGAAAAATACTGTGGGGGGTAAGACACCCCTAACACCCCTTAGGGTGTGTGTTCTGTTAAGATGCAGGGTGTGTGTTCTGTTAAGATGCAGCCTGTTGTGCCTTACAATGGCTTCTACTGTACTGCCGTAAAATGGATTCTACTGTACAGTGCAGTGAAGTTGCCAACGGCTTCACAGTACTCCACAAGGGGGCTCCCTCTGGTAAAGGGAATATCCAACATTAGAAATTATATTTGGTCTGGACATTTTCCCCCCTATAAATAAATACCCGGGCAACACTGGGTTATCGGCATGTGTGCAATCTTTCTCTCTTGAAGGAAAACATGCACACGTTATTTGAATCTTTTCTCACATATACCTAGCAGTAAGTTCACTTCGGATAGTTGGCCCTATTTTAATTTTTTACCAGAACTTCCAAGACCCATCAGTTTGAGTCAGCTATCAGGGACAAGTATTTTGAATTAAGATACTGAACAACAGTATACTTCAATTCAGAAAACAGAATCTGTATTCAGTAGTAGAACTGATCTCAATCCACAGTCTTCCTCTGCAACCCTTTCCTGTGAAGTTAATCCTAATTTAGATCCCTGTTTAGATTGCTAGAATCTTGACTTGTTCTTGGATATTTGTAATACATTTGCTTTTAAAGAAGAGTTTAAAACACACTTTTGTTCATTTCAAAAGCTAATTTAGGAGCTGTTAAATTTTGCTGTTATAATCACCACAAAACTGTTTTTAAAATTCTTGCTAAACTTTTGCAAACCATCCAAACATCTACTGAGATATCAGGATCTACACCTCTAAGTACCAACAACATTTCACAGCCAGAGGCCATACTTCAAAACAAAATTAAAAGCTGCAAGTGCAAGTTGCAGATAACATGAAAAATATCACTAAATGAGATTCTGTCCCTTCTAGTGAGGATTGAGCTTTACTTTTAAGTAATAAAACAGATTTGTTAAGTCAAACAGAAGCTTAACTCACCTATTTTGTTTCTTATTTCATTGAAAAAATATAGCATTGTTGTAATTCCCAGCTGTTTAATGCGGGTGGGGCGGGGTATTTCCTGGCATATATGAATTTTGGATGGAGATAGATAGATAGATAGATAGATAGATAGATAGATAGATAGATAGATGGATGGATGGATGGATGGATGGATGGATGGATGGATGGATGGATGGATGGATAGATAGATGATAGATAGATAGATAGATGATAGATAGATAGACAGACAGACAGACAGACATGAATTTGAACACTTGAATCTTTTCAAATGTATCTCAATGATCAGAGGGCTCCTTCAATTTCTAATTGAATCCCGGGATGGGATGAGAGCACAGATGTGGTTTGTCACTGATTTCTTTTAGGGTGTGTTGTGAATTCCCACCTGAGCATTCAGCCCAACATTGCTTGGAATTCTCCCACTCAAATATTAATCAAGCTTGACCTGTATATCTTCTCAAGTCAGGCATGGTTGAACAGGTTCTGCCACCTGTTCACAGCACATGTCAAACCGAATTGCAATATGAAAAATCATAGATATGAAAGTGGAGATTGTTGTTATCTTAGATAAATTGGAACAGCATGGTGGCTCGACAGTTAAGACACTGGGCTTGCTGGTTGGAAAGCTGATGACTCAGGTTCGAGACCCAAGTGCCATGTGACGGGGTGAACTCCTGTCCTCGCCCCAGCTCCTGCCAACCTAGCACTTTGAAACAATGCAAATGCGAGTAGATAAATAGGTACCACTTCTGTGGGAAGGTAGCAGCACTTCATGAAGTCATGCTGACCACATGAGAGCGGAAATGTCTTCAGACAGTCCTGGCTCAGTGGCCTTGAAATGAGGATGAGCACCATCCCATATAGTCAGCGATGACTAGCGGAGTAAAATCTTCAGGGAATCCTTACTTTTTTAAATAAATTGAGATTGGCTCTGTTTTATTTTTTAATAGCCACACTGAATATGTTGCCCACTGCCAAGTTGCAATAAATCCAATGGAATGGCCATGCTAACAAGAAGGGATGTGTTGTGATTTGGTTTGATTGCTCCAATATTTGGCCATTGTTGGTGTTCTAAGTTGGCCTGACTCTTCAGAAGTATTGCCAACATTCCAATTCCAATTTACTTTTTTAATTAGGAAAATATTAGAATGTGCAGAAATGAACAGATTAACGTTGGCAATTAAGGAGGAGGAACAAACTGAATAGTATATGCCACTGATGGTGAACCTTTTAGGCACTGAGTGCCCAAACTGCGCACACATATGCCGGAACTGAAAGGTGCGCATGCGCGCGAATGCAGACATGCGTTCATACGCAGCAGAGACCCGAAGACCAACTGGTCAGCAGGAGGCGGGGCATCCCAGCACCAGCAGCATGGCAAGAGGTAAGATCTTTTTCTTTTGTGAGCTTCTGTTTCGTCATTTGCAGGGAAACAGAAGCTCACGAAAGAAACGCCACTGTGACCTGACCGGGGGGGCGATGGCATGCATGCCAGCGGAGAGGGTTCTGCAGTCCACCTCTAGCATGCATACCATAGGTTCATCATCATGGTTATATGCTATGGGGATTATTTTATCAATAGTTAGAGAATAAAAATGGAAGTTGGAAATAAAAGGAGGCGATTAAAGAAGAGTAGAAGATATGTTATGATAGCAATATAATCAATATGACAATTGTTAGATTTATGATGATGAGGATTATTATGTTTAATATAATTATTACATTTTTATCAGAAGATACGTTAAGAGGAAAAAATGAGCAGGTTCATTATGCTTAATTGTTTAATATACTATAATTCTAAGGTTAGAAAATTAATATCAATATCAATGATGCTGCAAATTTTGATGGTTATTGCACAGAGATTTTTGTACCCAGACGACACACTGTTTAAGAAAAGATGGAATGCTTATGTTCTAAAAAATAAAATAAAATCTTTTTATTAAAAAAATACAATTACTTTTTTTTAGATCAGAACAAATACGGCCACTGCTAAGGAACTTTATGGTGTTGAAGAAAAAGGAGGTATTTCAACATTAAATTCAAATCCATATTTGTCTTGTTTTAGAATAATCTATTGTATCCTTCAGTGAAACTCTGCAAAGGCTAAAAATGTTTTAAAAAATGTATTAAGTCTGTCCGTGGGAGTAATGGCAGTCAAGGAACAAAAAGCCAAAAGGCAACAATTTGCCTTTCAATCTGCATCTGTGCGACACCCACTGCTGATCAGAACAGAGTTGAGAAGAGAAGCTTTGGCTTCCTTAAGTTCACGGGATCATATCGGAAGATACGGCATCATACTCTAGCACTTAATGTGGGTTTCAGAAAGAGAAAACTATGTTGCAGTGATGGGATTCAGCCTGTTTGCACCTATTTGGGAGAACCGGCTGTTAACTTTCTAAGCAGTTCGGAGAACCGGTTGTTGGAAGAAATCTCATTTTGTTTTTTCCACTTTACAGGGTTAATCCTGTAAGGAAGGCAGGAAGAAAACATTCTGATGTTGTTTCTAGCCTAATCTTTATTGCCCTGCTTACAGAAACTGCCTCCCCGGTTAACGCTTATTACATAGTAACAGCTAAGGCGAAGCGCACATCGACCTGAATGACGCTCAGTTGGCCACGCCCACACAGCCACATGACCACCGAATCACGCCTACCCAGCTGGTCATTAGGGCAGAGAACCGGTTGTTAAATTATTTGAATGCCACCACTGCGATGTTCCAATCTTACAGGAGGGAAGAGGTTTTCTAAACTCATCTTCTTATAAGGCTGTCAAAATCTTATGAACAAGAATGCAAAAAAGAAAAAAGAAAAGAAAAAGGCAAAGGAACGAAAGGAAAAAAAACTAAATGGGAGGAGGGGTCTAGTCTTTTCTTATAAAAATACCAGATTGCTAGCAATCTGTAGTTTGTAATGAGGGGGTTAAATAGATTTTAAATGATATTTTCAATAACTGATTTATGAAAGCTGGGCCTATCTTTTCGAGCATAACAAAATAAGGCGTTCTGCAGGTTGGAATTAGAAATACCATTCTCAGTAGTCTGAGGTCACGTCTAAATCCACAATTACAACTGGCCACAGGCACGCACCCTTATTTGCACACCCTCCCGAGAAAATATCAAAGGCACTTGATAATTTTTTCTGAGAGAATGATATAACCCCAATCATTCTCTGTATTGCTTCTAGTTTAAAAAAAAAACCAACCAAAACCAAAGTCATCATAAAAAATTCCACATTCCGCAAGTCTCTTTTCCTTTACCCCAACTTAACTAAGCCAAAACCACACTTTTTTTAAAAAAAAAAGGAAGTAAGCAAAAGTGGGATGTTACAGTAAGTTTTCTGAACTCTTTTAAAGGAAAACATATTCGACAAAATCAGCCAAGAATGTGTCATTTTATCTTCAGTAAGTGTGCCAAGAGAGATTGCAGATAAGAATTGCATTTGCAACAACTCTGTGTTGTTTTTCTTTTAATGTACTACGATAAACCATGATTTGTCCCCAGGTGTTGTTGCTGATTTGCACAACATCTGAAGCCATTTATCACATTTTACAAACCACAGTGTCTGGATATACATGCAGCACAGCCAAACCCAAACCATATAATGGCTTCATGAAGTAAGTGAAGCCTGTCTTGATTGTTCAAATATGAAATTAAATTCCAGATGAGCCTTCCTGATATTAATAGGCTCCAATTCCCATCAATCCAACAGGAAGTCAGAGGTTTCAGAAACTGCGTCCCTAAAACAGGAGGAAATTCCATACTGTTGTTGCAGTCTATTAATTAGTTTAAAATATATTTATTCTGATTGTCTACTTCATACAATGCTGACAGTAAAGATTTTCTAGATCAGGGGTCCCCAACCCCAGTCTGTGGACTGGCACCCGGCTGCAACATGCCAGAAACTGGTCCACATAAACAAGTGAAGCCCCATCCAAGGGATGGAAGGCAGCACACAAAACCACACCCCTTCCGGTCCACGGAAAAAAACTTTCTCCACAGTACTAGTCCCTGATGCCCAAAAGGTTGGGGTGTACTAGATGACTTAAAAAAATATCCTTATTTAGGCTGTCTTTGAATAGCAAAATCACGAGTAATGTTTAATATTATTTTATTTTGAGTTCAATCTATTTTATTACATGTTCTCTGTTAGGAATGTAAGCTAACGATTGGGTCAGCAATATACAAGCCATGAGAGTAGTACTGTTTCTTTAAGTACTGCTCTAATGGGATTGGCTGCTATTACCTCAAGCAGCCATAAGATGGAGCCAGAATGACTGTTAGCTCTCTGTTTTTTTTAGATGCTGATCGGTGGATACTGCTTGAGATGTATCGTGAGTTACTGTGCTGAACTGATTATATGATACTGGACTGTGTTCGATGGATCACTCCTTAACTGAGAACATTGATAACTGAGTGACTGAACCGTGTGTAAATTGCACTCTGAATATCTCTATTTTCCACATAAGTAAAATACTATTACTTTTACTATTCGGTGTCCCTGTATGCTGTTTTGTGCGTGTTCTTCCATACCACTCTCATTACGCTTCTCTGCACACTCGCTCTCCTAACGGGAGCTTACCTAACATTCTCAACTTATAACCACCTGTTTCATTACAGTTTGAAATTATAACAGTTCTGAAAAAAGTGACTTACAACCAGCCCTTACATTTACGACTGTTGCAGCATCCATATGGCTATGTGATCAAAATCCATGTGTTTATCATGTGATCACTTTTTGTGACTTTCTTAGCCAGTTTCCAACAAGCAAAGTCATTGGGGGAAGCCGAATTCGCTAAACGACTGCATGATACACTTAACAACTGTGGCAAAAAATAGGCTGTTAAATTGGGCACGACTCACTTAACGACTGCCTTGCTTAGCAATGGACATTCCAGTCACAATTGTGGTTGTAAGTCAAGGACTACCTGTATGTTGTTATCTTTTTTTAGCTGTTATTGACTCGGAGACCTTTGAAGGAATATAACATAAAGCAAATTCCATACCATTAGTATATGCTTTTCATACACTTACCAATAAGAGGATAAGGGGCGTCTTCTTTCCCAGAATTAACCCAGAGCTGATAATCCTTCTCAGAACCCTTTAAAAAAAATACAATCCTACATCTGTTAGAATGAACAGAAAGCTGATTTATTTAACATTATAAATTAAAACATGTGTCCTTAGCACAGCTGTTGTAGACTACAGCAGAGGTCACTGACTTTTAACAGAAATCAAATAGCAGAACACTTAAATATATACACTATTGGCACATCTGTTGTAATATGTGCCCCGACAGAGCTTCTGACAGGCTCCCTACACATTTGGGTAAAAACACACCAAAGGCTGTATTTTGGCCAGGCGTGACAATTGTATGCAATCTAAGTGCTGTGGAGAGAGCTGGACTGCAGCTGCTGTTTCCACATATGGAACTCCCCAGACTGTGGTGACATGACATGACTGTGAACTGAAAAGGAAGGAAATGAAAGGGGAAAGGGGCGAAAAACGTAGCATTTCTTCCATCTTGACATTTGTTTCCATTCCAATTGATTTCATGCTTCCAGCTCTCCTTTGCAAAGATTTCCAATAAGGTGGAACATGTCAGAAAGCTCTTTTCTAAAAACAGTATGTTCACAAAGCCAAAACTAAACAATACAAAAGACAGATATGGGGTGCCTTGCAGATTCACTAAGCCCCCAAGAGCAGGAACTACAAAAGAAAACAGAGCTACATTAATAACCAAACAAACAAACAAACAAACAAACTCCTAGACCAAGAATATACTCTGTGCCAATAACCAGCAAGGTTTAATTCATTTTCACTACTGGTGTTTCTATGCTATTCTATTTCAAACTGGTTCCAAGTTAAACTCCTTATCTGCATCATTCAACTGGATTTCCCTTCTAGTTTTTAGATCAGAATATGAGTGATTGTGGACAGAAAATTAAGCAATCTCCCTTTGAATGTGTCCTATCCCTCCCCCCCCCCCCTGGGGCAAAATAGAATGGAAGTGGAAGATAAGGAGGGGGACACTTCTGCTTCATCTTTCCAGGAAACAGCTGATGAGAATATGAATCAATGTGTTTGTTGCTCACAATGAATGGGAAAACTTTCAGACAGTCTCACATTTGAAGCAATGCACCAACAGACAATTGGAGGGTTGGCTTATTTGGATCATAAAACTCTGTTGTTTCCCCCGTCCCCGTCCCCCCCCACAGGGATGGCCAACTACCCATTGAGGAGTCCTTGGTGCTGTCTGAACTTGGTTGTTTTCTTGTAGATGTTTCAGTACCGAAATATAGGTGCTGATGTTACCAGCACCAATGATGTTACTTGGGGTGCTTGGGGTAATGAAACGTCTGGAAGAAAACAACCAAGCTCAGTGAGCACCAAGGATTCCTCAATGGGTAACTGGCCATCCCTGCAGGGGGACAGGGGTGGGGGGACGACAGAGTTTTATGTTCCAAATAGGCCAGGCTTCCCATTGTCTGTTGGTGCATTGCTTCAAATGTGAGACTGTCTGAAAACTTTCCCATTCATTGTGAGCACCAAACACTGATTTATATTCTCATCAGCTGTTTCCTGGAAAGATGAAGCAGAAGTGTCCTCCTCCTTATCTTCCACTTCCATTCTATTTTGCCCGGGGTGCGGGGGTGGACGGGGGACTCAACACCCTGAGTTGCAAATATTCTCTTTTATTGGTAACTACCCATTGTCCCAAAGGTGCTTTTTCCAAAAGGCAAATGGACTTCCCTAGTAGGCTTTTTTTTTTGTTTGCTTGTTGAAAATGTTTTGCTTCTCATCCAAGAAGCTTCTTCAGATCAATTCTTCAGCTTCTTGGGTGAGAAGTGAAATGTTTTCAAATTAAAAAAGCAAAACAAGTAAATCCAATTGCCTTTAAAAAAATCACCTCTGGGATGACGGTGACCAGGATGTTTGAGAATCTCCAAAGAATCTAACTATCCATTCAGAATTATCTGGAGCCTTTTTCTTTTCCATACAAGAAAAACCCACTGTTTCTTAGCATTCCAGGATCTTAGGTGACACAAGCTAAACTGTTTGGGCATTTCTCGGCACTGGATAAAAATGTCCTTTGAAAAATTGCTTACTTGTTTGAAATGGGGAAATCCTAGTAATTTGGGGGCGGGTGTTCCTAAAATAGAAGCATTATTGTAATTTCATGCAGCTGGCTGAAAGTGTTCTGTTATATGCTGCTGAAAAAGGGGGATGAGAAAGTATCAAAAGAGACACAACAGTCATTGTACTGCAATCAAAGCCTCCAACTGCAATGCTGTAATCTCACATGTCTCTTTTAGCCTTCCCATGAATGCTACTGGCGAGAAGGCAGCAATCAGTTTTGGATCAAACAGCCCATATCTTCCACAAGTAGAAGACAGCCCAATTCTGAACTTTCCACTATTTTGAAAGTACAAGATGGACTGATTGATGCCTGCTGGTTAATCCACTTTTTTAAGATATCAGAAACACAAATTAGGTGTCTAGGAACCTGAGCTATACTTTCAAATTTGTCTGTGGTTATGCGGGAAACTTCCTGACTTAAGACAGTTTGAGAGATATTAATAAGACAGCTGACAGCCAGGCAAATACTTCCCAAAGTGCAATAGACAAGAAATCGTTTTGGATCAAATGAAGCAAAACACGGGGACACTAATTGAAGAAATTGACCTTCCACTGTATTGTCCTAGTCTACTGTATTATCCTATCAGCACAGGATATATTGTAGGAGTTTGCTTGTTTGGTTTATAGTGTAGTTCTGTATTGCTTTTAAGGAAAGATGGCTCATATTCTCTACTTAACAGAGGAAGGGGAAAATTGAATTCAAGCAATATATTTCTTCCTCTGAATTAAGTACTTTCTTTATCCCAGTAATTATTTTTCAAGATGGCCAAAATTGTGTAATGCAAAACGGTGTTTTTTCAGGATTGCTTTATAATACTGTGAACGGTGTCATTATTTGCCAACATAAATAAATGAACAACAAAAAAAATCAATCTCACATTAATTCCGAGCTGCTGGAGGGCCAAGAGGATCACGTCGTTTGCTGTGTCCAGGTTAGTAATGGTTAAGGTTTTTGACTGTGAAGAAGAAAGAGAAACATGAAATCTGCGTTGTTGCTCAAAAAAAAAAAAAAAAAGCAGATGAAAATGTCAGTCAGAATTTGGGTGTATAACAACTATGTTGTTGTTAGTTGTGAAGTCGTGTCCAACCCATCACAACCCCATGGACAACGTTGCTCCAGGCCTTCCTGTCCTCTACTATCCTCTAGTCCATTTAAGCTCATGCTGACTGCTTCAGTGACTCCATCCAGTCACCTCATTCTCTGTCGTCCCCTCCTTCTTTTGCCCTCAAGCTTTCCCAGCATTAGGCTCTTCTCCAGTGAGTCCTTCCTTCTCATTAGGTGTCCAAAGTACTTGAGTTTCCTCTTCAGGATCTGGGCTTCTAAAGAGCAGTCAGGATTGATCTCCTCTAGGACTGACCGGTTTGATCGCCTTGTAGTCCAAGGGACTCGCAGGAGTCTTCTCCTCAATTCAAAGGCCTCAATTCTTTGGCGCTCAGCCTTTCTTATGGTCCAAGAAGCCATACATTGCAACTGGGAAAACCATAGCCTTGACTCTACACACTTTTGTTGGCAGGGTGATGTCTCTACTTTTTAGTATGCTATCTAGATTTGGGGAGCTTTCCTCCCTAGGAGCAACTATGACAACTATATTTAAGCTCAAAGGCTGAAAACAAAAACAAAAACCAGATGCTCTAACTCAGGGGTGTCAAACTCACGGCGTCACGGCAGCGTCACATGATGTATCGGGACTTTCCCCCCCTTCGATAACCGGGCATGGGCGTGGCCAGCATGTAACACATCTGGCCTGTGGGCCAGGAATTTGACAGCTCTGCTCTAATTGCTTGTAAACTAAAACTAGATCTTGGCAAACGTTTTTTTTTTTAATATTCTTATTTTGAGATTTTAAATAATAAGGGATTTATTTTACACATTGCCTATAGTTGCACCTCATGCTATATTGAATTTCAAACCAAAGTATATAAGCAACAGTGGGTTTAGGGCTGGTAGACGTTTTCTACTCTCTTTACAGAAAAAACATGGAACATGAAAGTTTTTCCTTTTACCTTCCCTTAACTAAATGTTTTTGTACCGTCTACTATGACAAAATGTGCCAAGCACCAATGTTTTATTTTTTTAAAATTAATATTATTCCAGGATTTAGTCACAATATTAATCCTCATTCCTAGTATGACACAAGAAGCTCTAGTTAATTAAAACTTGATTCTGAACTCCTAAGTTTGTGGAGCTGTCTTCCTTCTAAGATAAAGGTAAAGGTTCCCCTTGCACATATGTGCTAGTCATTCCCAACTCTAGGGGGCAGTGCTCATCTCTGTTTCAAAGCCAAAGAGCCAGCACTGTCCGAAGACGTCTCCGTGGTCATGTGGCCGGCATGACTAAACACCAAAGGTGCACGGAACACTGTTACCTTCCTATCAAAGATAGGTCCTATTTTTCTACTTGCATTTTTACATGCTTTCAAACTGCCAGGATGGCAGAAGCTGGGACAAGTAACGTGAACTCACTCCATTATGCGGTGCTAGGGATTCGAACCGCCGAACTGCCAACCTTTCTGATCAACAAGCTCAGTGTCTTAGCCATTAAGTCACCGCATCCCTCTTCTTTCTAGATTCATTAAATATAAACCTATAATCACAACCGATAGGAGTCTGGAATACTCCTCCGAATACTGTGATCCATAATTTCAATCCCTCTCAGAAGGGGTGAAATTCAGCAGGTTCTGACAGGTTCATGAGAACTGGTAGCGGAAATTTTGAGTAGTTTGGAGAACTGGCAAATACCACATCTGGTTGGCCCCAGAGTAGGGTGGGAATGGAGATTTTACAGTATCCTTCCCCTGCCACACCCACCAAGCCACACCCACAGAACCGGTAGTAAAAAAATTTGAATTTCACCACTGCCTCTCAGAAAGAATCTCCAACAAGTGCAAAAATCTTAACCGGGAGCTCTTAAAGATGGTTATTTAAGCCAGAAACATTCTTTTTTGGGAGAAAGATTTCCTCTTTTAAATCAACATACATATTAAATATTTCACCATTAAGTTCAAAACCAGTCCACAAAGCTTCCAATTCCAAAATCTCTGTGTTGTTTCCTTTTCGCCAGCTGCTCAAAATAGTCTTCCGCCACAGAGATGCGGAAAATTATACAGTACGGACGGTGCCACAGAAGGTAAACTGAAGCAGTATGAACTCAAGTCTATTTTTTGCTCCAGGATGCACCTGAATAATTATGACATGAACAAAACAAGGCTAACTTTTCTGCAAAGAAGTGATATCTGGCACCCGGGAGGAGGTCAGCAGATTTGCATACAGCTTGCCTTTGGTGAGATTGTGATAAAAAGAAATATGGGTTGCTTAGGTCACCTCCCCTCTCCACTTAACCCCAATTTGCAGATAAAATGAAGCTGATCCCCCTGGGATGTCCAGCTGTTCTAACTAGCGGGGGGCGGGGGGCGGGGGGGGAGAAGCAATCCACAAACCAAACATACTATTTTAAAAAGCCACTCTATTGTCTCCTCACGAGTATTTCTTGTGTTATTACCATATATTGTATTTTTAAGAACGATCAGTCCCAGAGAGAAAGATGCATTTGTTTTGCGCTGCTCTGAACCGTTGTGTTTAACAGTGCACTGTCCCAGAGGTGCTTTTGCAAGAGGCAACTGGACTTTCTAGTTTTTGTAGCAGCCCTCTCTCAAAAGAGGGGGAGGGATATGACATCACCTATCTCCAGTCTACAACATGGTCCTTTCAACAGTTCCAAGAAGGTTCCACACCCATTTGCACCACTCAGGTGACTCTGACGACACAGAGAAACCTCCAGGTGGCCTCAACTACTCTCTAAAACAGGGGTGTCAAACTCAAGGCCCACGGGCCGGATATGGCTCACAGGGTGCTTACATCTGGCCTGTGAGACTGGCCTGAAAATATCAAAGGACTGGCCTGCGGTGCCTCTGCTGGCCAAAATGGGCCATGGGGGGGGGGAACCCCGGGCGGCTCCAGTGGGGCCAGTTTTTGGCATCCAAGGCCTCCAGCAGACTCTGCCGGTCAAAAACAGGCCATGAGGAGGCCTTGCAAGGCCTCTGTGTGGCACATTTTTGTCCGGCAGAATGCTTCTGGAGGACTGAGACCTCCGAACAGCCAGCAGAGTGCTGCAGGATGACTGAATTGGACTGGATTACAATTATGTGGCCTCAAGTTAGTGCCTGATCTGCATAGAAAACAAGCAATATCCTATGATAATACTACAGTTTAATGCCGGATTTTACATACTGTAGGTCCATTTAATCTACAACCAACAATCTATAATTGACAACCATTTCTATTTACTATCCTGGAAATTTATCTCTGCTGTTAGGTCTTGTATTATCATGTTATTTATGCTGTTGTATTTTTATTATTAGTTGAATAATACAAATACAATAGTATAAATAGCTTTTCTGCCTGGAAAAGCAATTTACTATTAAACAATGGGGTGTAAATTTAGAAATAAAAAGTGTAGTGGCATATGAAGAATAAGTAATACATGTTTGCCTGTAATATCTGGTAGAAGAGATAGGAAAATGGTTATAGTAAAGAACTGTGGAAAGAAAGAAGGGGAAAAGCGCATCTTGAGATTGTGTCAAATGCCCACCAGGACCACGCCCCCCCCCCAATGGGCACCCCCAGCCCTCTGAGGTCAAAGACAATCTTGATGCGGCCCTAAAATGAAATTGAGTTTGACACCCCCGCTCTAAAAGAATGCAAATGACCAGGTGTTTGCAAGGAGTATAAATCCTTCCACTCTAGTCAGAGCTGAAGAAGCGTCTTGGAAGAGAAGCGAAACGTCTTCAAAGAAAAACCAGAAACCAGTTGCCTCTTGAAAAAGTATCTTTGGGACATCCATGGCCTGGATGATGAGAATCTCCATAGACATTAACAGTGCCCTGTGGTTTAGTGCACTGTTGTGCATTAAAGTTTTGCACTGTCATGTAACGGTTATGTATTCATGATGGACAGGTGGACTTCTCAAGCATTTAGCCAACCTTGGTTCTATGAGTCTCAAACATGCTTATCCCTTGGTTAGGAAGGAGTGCTAGCACTGACTATTAGCCAAAGTAGTAAACCAAAAATCTGAGGAACCAGACAGAGTAGCCAAACAAATGGAGAAGATTGTGAACTCCGTACAACTCAAAAGGGAAAAATTTGTTTCTTTACAGCTGCTTTTGAAGAAGCAGACCAAACATTTGCATTGGACACACTGCTCATTCAAACTGGGAGTGAGAAACACTTACATATACACAATTTCCAATATCCTTTGCAAGAATCTTCAACGGGATACTTTTGGGATAATCTTTTGCTTTCTCTTCTTTGATTCGACTGTTGAAGCAACCAAAAATCAAAATTAGCCGTTATAATAAGTAAATTCACAAAATGGAAGTGACAATGCATTCAATATAGCTATAAACATTAATTTTATCTTTAGCAAAGGTAGCCAAAAAGCTTGTAGGATATTTCCTAAAAAAATATAATTTCACGGGTGAAGGTATGCTGGTCTTGTTGTATTCGGGTCTTTTCCCGTGGGCTTTATGATTACATTTCTGAAAACCATAAAATAACCTCAATTTAGACTAAACCTACGGACCGCAATGTATCCACAGACACATTTCTCAGCATTTCTCAGATATTTTTCCCCAACTGATTTTTATATTTTTCAAAAATATAGAAGCTGACACAGTACAAAGCAAAGCACTATCCTCAAGCATCAACTTCATTTCTAAGAATGAGCATTTCCAAGAATAAACTCCATAAATTTTCTTCCAAAATAAGAATAATGGAAAGAATGCTCTTTTAGTTTTATTTTTTTTTAAAGAAATATGCTTTCTTGCCTGGATAAAGAAAGTAAGCCATTGTCGTATAGAGTAGAGCTGGTGACAAGAAGCATTATGTTAATTCAGTTCTATATAATTGTATTCCAGCTAATTTTTGAAAGCTGTTCAGCAACTTCCTATATTCTCAAAGTTTTCAAATGTGCCCACTAGCTCTATTAAAAAAAAAAAGCTGTATCTCTCTGAACTACCCTCACTAAAATGAGAAACTGTCTAAAGTTTGATCTAAATTAGATAGACAAGATTTTGCAACAACTGTTTTGAATTCAAATAGGTTAGCTCTGACCTTGCTGGAAGTGTTCCGGACTAGATTGTTAGACAGTGTCAGAATATTTCCAGTTAAGCTAAAAGCAGCTGTTTCAAATTTAAATCGGGATACTTTGGTGCTTGAATCTTTTCAAATACAAATTTTGCACCTGGCGAACTTGGCAATGATTTCCTAATATGAATACAGAAAAAGCAAAGTACCTTTGAAGGGAAGTGAACCACTTCTCTTTTTGCTCCACGGAACTGAAATAATTAAGAACACATTTTTAAACTTTAGCAAATCAATTCCAAATGGCATCTCTTTACAGTATAAGCCAACTTAGATAACAGTTCGGAATAGGTGAATAGAGTAGCAAATAAACTACCAGAGTAAAATATGCAAATCTGCTAAGCAGGGAGCCAACAGGCCAAGTCTCTTTGAAAATGAAAAAAAAATATCAGTAAACCCAGACTGCAATTTTATTTATATAAAAAGTCATTCTTCAGGTTTCCATCCAGAACAGAGGTTTATTCTGCTACTGAAATGTCACTACAGCTCACACAAAGTGCTTTGTGAGTGGAACAAACACATTTAATCACATTTCCTAGTTTAATTTTAAAATCTGTATTCGTTTGTAATTGATCTCCAGATCCAAAACTATGAAGAATCAAAATATATGATGAGTGGATATTTTGGAGACTCTAATTAACTTCGATTGTTTATTACTATGTTCTGCATTGGTTATGCCATATTTAGAATTTTCTTTTGACAGGGACTCCCATCATTTAACGTTGGACTATTTCAAAGTCAACATGAGAGTCAAGAAAGAATATCCATTAAAACATTTCTTTATTGATACAGGAGATCAAATACCAATCACATTTTCATTGTAAATCGGTATGTATTTTCCCAAACTGTGAAATAAATCAAACTTGAAACCTCCTAGCATAAATGGATTGTAGATTTCGGGAGGGAAAGGGATACTGTAGATTAGGGCTGTCAAACTCCCGGGCCATGGCTGGATGCGTCATGCACTGGTCACGCCCCCGCCCAGTTTAGCGAATGGGGAAAAGTCCTGATACGTCATGTGACGCTGCCTTGACAATGCGAGTTTGACACCCCTTCTTGGAAACTGCTGGGACAAGTCCCTGAAGGTTTCTTTGGCAAGGTTTTTCAGATGTGGCTTGCCATTGCCTCATTCTTAGGGCTGAAAGAGATTGATTGGCTCAAAGTCACTGAGTACTGATATAGTCACACATAAGACTGTTTGACTATCAATTTATTTCAATAACTTGGTTGTTAAAATCCTAAACGTTATGAAACCAGAATAACTCCAAAAAGCACCTCCTTTCAATCCATAAATTGCCCTAGAATTTCACTCATACTTTGATGTTCTACTCTCTTTTCAGGCCTTTAAAAAGCTTCTATGTCAAGCTCTAATTTTCATGGGTCTCCTCTGCTACACATGTTGCCTCTCTAATTATCTTCTCCCAACCATCTATCTCAAATAGTATGGGAGGATAAAGAAGCTTTTAAAAATCTGGGAATACGGCAGAATGACAATATTTTGATTTGAATCAGCGTAACTGCATTCTGCTAAAAGCTAAGCCATATAACTGGATGCAAACTCTGATCTTCATTCTAAATTTTCATTCGTAAGTTGAGGAGTACGGATCCATTTTTCTTTAAACACAGTAATTGAACATTAAAATGGATTCGGAATATAGTTTTGACACCCAAGATAACTTTTAAGTGGTGATTCAGTTGGATATATGCAAAAAGATAAAGGTTTCCCTGTCAGTCATGTCCTACTCTAGGGCATGGTGCTCATCTCTGTTTCTTGGCCAAAGGAGCCAGCGTTGTATGAAGACAATTTCTGTGATTATATGGCCAGAATGGATATATGCTGAGGTGCACAGAATGCTGTTACCTTCCCACCGAAGTGGTACCTATTAATCTACTTGCATTTGCATAATTTCAAACTGCTAGGTGTGCAGGAGCTGGGAAAAGGTATACGCGGAACTCAGGTCTTATAATACAATACAATAGTAGTAGAGTTGGTCTTGAACCTGGGCTGTCAGCTCTCCAGCTGACAAGCTCAGTGTCTTTCACCGCTCAGCTATTGCACCCCTAGATATAAGCAACGACAGAGAAATCAATTAAAAGAATATCTTCTACCTGAAACTAGCCACACAGTTGGTTGTGGGCCATCCCAAAACAAAAGATCGGTCGGCATTAGTGCTGCTCTCGCAGACCTCTTCCAAGCAAGAAGCAGTCCACATTTCAGACAGGCGGGCCTGGCTCTTCAGTTTGAAATGGAACTGGGACCTGCAATTTAAAAAAAAAGGCATATTTTTTTAAATATAGAAAAATATAAAGAAATAAACTAAACACAGGGCCTATGTGCTCCCCCCCCCCTCTCTCACACACACACAGTGCTACAAGGCATTGTGGTTGCTACATTTCAATATAATCCATAACTAGTCTATATTGATAAATAATTCATCTATTAAGTTGATAACATTACCAATACACCAGAGAATTGGGGCCTATTCATTTTACCTTCTCAGGAATCTATATGCAAGATCTCAAACCATTCTTAAAATATACAAATAGAACAAACATACTTCCCACTCTGGTGGAGAGCCATTATACATAAAATGAGAATATAACTCTGACATTTTAATTTTATATACTGTTTTAAATTTTGATGTTTTGTTGTATACTGCCCAGAATCCTCCTTTGAAAGAGTTGGGTAGTTCAGAAATGTGAAACATAAAAAAACAAACTATTCATTGCTGATTTTTAGGTTTTTATTCATACGTTCCAATCTTATAGTTACTACATTAACACAACTCTTATATTACATACCACAGATAATTTATTAATAACGTGACAGTACGCATATTATTTGCAATAAATTGTTTTCATAAGAATATTTCCTCTAGGCAAGTAGGCATGAATGGAAAACTACATGCAGTAAGGCTTCTGTGTTGTTCGCCTGCCTCTCACCCTTTAGACCACGGGTGTCAAACTCGCGCCCCGCAGGCTGGATGCGTCACGTGCTGGCCACGCCTCCCCCAGTTTAGTGAAGGGGGAAAAAGTTGTGATATGTCACATGATGACCTGTCATCATGAGTGAAGTAGATTGTAAGCTCACACAACTGCAAGCATGGATCCTAGAAATTTTCCTGTTTGTCTAGATTACAGTTAGAGGTCATGCTTTAGAGATGTTGGCTATTGAATAAATGACAAAAGGTGGCGGGAATGCTTCTAAAATTTCTAGAGCCCCCCCACCCCACCCTAAATTGGCCACTGATCTTTTAAGAAAGACTGAAATTCTTTTTACCAAAGTATGTTTCATTATGTTTATTGTAGCTTCCTATTTTAAATTCCAATTAAACCTTTCTTATTTTGGAGGTGTTTTTTTAAAAAATTAATATTAGCAAGCCAGAAAGAGACAGGTGCACTCTAAAAGGAAAATCGAATTATTCATCCTTAGAGTTATGAGCATTTTCAAAATTCGTTCTAAGATACAGCATAGGCCTACCATCTATCTCGCGCGGCTCTTTAGGTCTCAAATGTGGATGCATTTAAACTTTTAAGGATTTCAGAGGACTGGCTTAAATTGATAATGATCCGTTTTTCTAAAAAACATCTAGTTGTAAGTAGGTCCTTCCCCCCCCCCCCGAGAAATTGGCAGTAACCCAAATGTCCGCAGATGTAATCACTGGTCTGCAAAAAATTCACTGGCAGCTGCTGCCTGCATGATGTCCCTAGAAATAAAGGAAAATTCAAATACTTTTCTTCTATTAAACAATTCCCCTAAGTTCCATTCTGACAATTCCAAATCAATTGTTTTTGGATTAGAAATTCTCCAGGCAGGGGGAGATGAACTGATGCAGAATCCTATGCTAATACATCAATACGGCTTTTACAGATTTTTTACTCTGTACCTTACTTATTTGATCATGTAGAAAATCACTTAGGGAGCCTTAGATGAGATGGACAGTTGGGCCCAAAATTTCTGTTCTTAAGTGAGACATTTAGTGAGGGAATTTTGCCCCATTTTACGACCTTTCTTGCCACCGTTGTTTAAGTGAATATGCACTTGATAAATTAATAGAAATAGAATTCTTTATTGGCCAAGTGTGATTGGACACACAAGGATTTTGTCTCCTGTGCCATAACCCAGTTGTTAAGTGAATCTGGCTTCCTCACTGACTTTGCTTGTCAGAAGGTCTCACGTGGCATTGGGACACAACAACGGTCATAAATATGAACCAGTTGCCAAGCATCTGAATTTTGATCACATGACCATGGGGATGCGGTTAAGGTGGTCGTAATTGTGAAAAAAACATCAAGTCACATTTTTCAGTGCCGTGGTAACTTTGAATAGTCACTAAAAGAACTGTTGTAAATCTAGGTCCGCTTTGTACTCACTCTGTTAGGACAATAAATGATTTTCAAGTCCAAATAAACACTGATGAAGCACATTCTACAATTATGGGGCAGAGGAATCTAATTTTCTTGTCATCTCTCAAGGATTTAATCCCTTTTTAGGAAAATAAAGGGTGAAAATTCAAATGAAGCACATGCACTCAAATAAGTCAAGGTTAAAAGCAGAGAGGTTCTATGAGATAGGCAGAAAAGATATTGGAACGTTTTCCTTCATAGAGCTATTTTGACTTCCAATCATTGGAGTGCCTATCTTTGAGAGGGGGAAATGACTCCCTTCCAGTGGTGGGCTAATGCCAGTTCGGACCAGTTCGGGCGAACCGGTAGTTTCGAGTGGTGGGTGGCACGACAATTGCAGCTTTCCAGGGTCATGTGATCACCATCTTTGACCTTCCCAGCCAAGCTTCCGACAAACAAAGTTAATGGGGAAAGGCAGATTTCCCTTAACAACTGCCGCGATTCACTCACAACTATGACAAAAAAAGGTTGTAAAATCAGGTGTAACTCACTTAACAACTGCCTGGTTTATCAACAGAAATTCTGGTCCCAGTTGTGGTCATAGGTTAAGGACTACCTATACCGTTCAGAATTGGAAGATCTGATATGAAAGGAGATTAACCTAAAATTTTTTTAAATTTATAATACTCGAGTAAAATGTTGCAAGAGGGAAAAAGAAGGCAAGAGAACGATGTTTATTAGTATGCAAATCAGAGAAAATGCCAGTTCTTAAAATAAGAACTGTGAAAATGAAAATGTCTGCCTGGAAAGATCATCAAGTCCTGTTACCATAACAATTTTTTTTCACAAAGTAATTTATTAATACTTTGTCAGCAAAGCGTGTGAAGAACAGGGCTCGTATGCTTAGTGTTTCCTTGTATATATCCAGTTATTGCTTTAGGAGATAATTACATGCCATTAGACATCAGTGGCTGGTTTTTTTTCGCCCAGGGAAAAGCAGTTTCAGGAATAGCACTAGAACAAAACAAAACAAAAAAAAATCCTTCTGTTCAAATGAAATTGGAGTTCAGTTATGGAAACTAAAACTGGAACAGGGAAAGTAAGCAGATACATACATCAATTCTTATTTAGTTTGGAAAAACAAAACCCTGGTCCTTACACTGATTGTATCTCAGAAACAGGTTTCTTGGAAGTGCAGTGCTTGGTAAGCATGTACAAAATGTTTTGTTTTCCTTGTGTCTCTGAATTAACAGAAAGTGTTTGAAAGATGTTACTAAACGCAACAGAGCCTGAATAAGCTGTTTGTATGCAATCAAGCTTGACACTGATCTTACGATTACACATCTGACAATTCAGAATTAAATCAAAGTTATGAACTGGAACTCTGACATATCCTTATTGCACTGCAGTGTTTATAGCTATGAACAAACCTGGGCAACAATTCATGTGCAGTTATGCATGAAAACTATGAAGGAAAAGCCATAATGAAACATCCTTCTTTGCCAAAGAATCAGGAGTGGTAGGCTGAGTGACTGTCTTGAACTTGTGGCCATGCATTCTTCTCTATGAAAAAGCAATTATGCAAACCTGGGGACAGCCGGAATAGAAGCTTTCCATGATTATTTGGGGAGATAGGTTAGTAATTAATCTACTTATAAGCTTCATAAAAACATCTGAAGGGCCACTGTTAAAAAAAAACAGGACTAGACAGTACCGATCCAACAATACAATTCTTATTTTGTTCAGTCAGCTGAAGAAGAACGGTTTGTCCCATGAGTACATGGGGATGAGCCATGCCTACAACATTCCAGCATATTGAATTGGATGTACGACTATTTGAATGATGTGTATTTTTCCAGTGATAATCTCAGGTGACAAAACAAAGTCAAGAGCAATCTGATAACATCTTGTTGTGGCCCGCCAGTGGCTAGCGGAGCTGGCAGCAGATTCGGGATGTGAAGAGGTTGGGGAGGAACATGGGCCAGTCCTGGAGTCTGGGGAAAGCTCTGATGAAGGTTCTGTGTCAGAGGCAGAGAGGGGGCCAGAGCCATATGCCAGTTATCAGCTGCCTTCAGAGTCAGACATCAGTGAGGCAGACAAACAGCTGGAGCCTGTTCCCAGTGTGCGCATGTGCAGCGTTGCCAGGCGAAGGGAACAGCTAAAGAACAGGGGTCGCCTTGGAAGTAAGGCCACAGGTGAACGATGAATGGCCCCTCCCAGAGGAAATAAAAGAGGAACAAAAGGGGACTGGAGTTTGCAGGAGACAATTAGTTCACTTAATTGGTTCGTGACTCTCCGAGAACACATCTTCCCAACATCTTCCCCTCTGATTTCAATGGTAGCTGGTCAACATGAAAGTTGACCAATTTCGTTGCATTTATTTTGTACAATGACAATAAAGACTATACTATAAAGCTGTTTGAGTTTCTCAGTAAATCTAATATCTCTGTTTAGTGAATACCTGGTTGCCTTTATAAGAGTTTGGGGAGGGGTGGGAACTTCTCTGAAAGGATGGAGAAGACATTTGAGCAAACAGTGCTCGAAATGACAGGCAACCCCATAATCAAAGTTAAACATTTAACGTGATGTCACCGATGAGACATCTTTTCTGAAGCTCTGAAAGTATTTGTAATCGTACAGATAAATGCCGAATCTAAGTTCTTAGCAGAACACAGCTCGACTGACTCTCTTTGCAAACCATAAAAGGATATTTTCATTTCCAGTAACTTAAGACTGTATAAGGCCATACAACCGCAAGAGAAGAATTGGTTTCTTTTTTCATTAAGCTACAATTTATGAAGTTACTAGTTACTAGTTTGAAGAAGCATTCTCAAAGGTCATGTTAGACACAGATAAATGAAGGGGCTTTTTTGGAGCTCCACATTCAATTACTTAACAGCACTAGCATCATTTAATTTTAAAGCCAAACAAAGTAGAAGGAAACAAAATGGTAAGAGGCACTGGAGTCCTCCGACTTCCCAATCCCCTGCAAATTAATGACCCAGAATTTCACATTGCTTGATTGTTACCAGGTGAAGAAGCAAAAACATTTCACAGCATTCACTCAATCTTTCTTCCCTGGTCACAAGTCGAATGGGGCTCCTCTCTGTTTCAGATGAGCACATTGGTTAGTAATGAAAACCCACACAGAGTAATAAAGGCTACTCATTTATGCTAACTATAGCCTCCCAACCACCCAACCTTCTGCTTGCATCTAATGTCCTGTTGTATAATTTAAAGAAATCTAAATGTCAGTTAGCAAAGCAAAGGAAAAGCAGAGTTGAGCCTCCCGCCAACTCCATAACATAAAATATAGTAAGGGATGTTGACTGTTATAAAGAGGACATATTCTGCAAGAAAACTTACTTGGATTTAGCAACCACAAGGATGTCAGTAAAGAGGAACAGGTGTCGTTCCTGAGTCTGCAGGCCTGTCTTCAGTTGTACATGTCCTTCCAGTAGGAATGCTCGAGCTGGAGAAAGGAAGGACTGGACCAGTGGACATGTCTCCGGACTGATTGGGGAGAAGCAGCCTTCCCTGTTCCAAAATCAAAAGGTATAATCTATGAGTCAAACTGAAGAATGATTTTTTTTAAATAAAAAATAGCAATAGCAATAGCACTTAGACTTATATACCACTTTACAGTGCTTCACATCCCTCTCTAAGTGTTTACAGAGTTGGCATATCTCCCTCAACAGTCTGGGTCCTCATTTTACCCACCTCGGAAGGATTGAAGGCTGAATCAACCTTAGCCTGGTGAGATTTGAACTACCAGATTGCAGGCAACTGGCAATCAGCAGAAGTAGTCTGTAGTAATGCACTCTAACCACTGCGCCTCATATATGTGTGTGTGTGTGTGTGCGCGCGCGTGTGTGCGTGCGTACATACATGCATGCATATATATATATATATACATATACATATACATATACATATACATATACATATACATATATATATATATATATATATAAATTAATTCACCTGCATTAATTATCGGCATTTACAATAAAGATTACAGTCAGTCCTTAATTTTACTGCCTAATGGGGAGGAGCTCCCATTAACCAATTGCCTATTAAATATGAATAGGACTTCATTCATAGATATTTGACATAGGCGTGTGCTTTTAAGTAGGCATAAAATGGCAATGCACAATGTCTGCTAAACTGGGGTCCATAAAACTGAGAGTTAACTGTAAAAGCCCAATTCTAAGCAGTCCATGATGCTGTTACAAATTATGGAGGCACAAATGGATCTTGAAATTTAACCAAAGATATTACACTCTCTGTATTAGCTGGAGGGATCGGGTTAGCTGGATTTCACAAATTCCTTCCGGTTTCCTCCTTCCCCAAAGTTATAAAGAAAACTTCCTCAAAAGCAAGCCAGATTCTAATCTAACTTTGATTTGGATATACACACACTATACACACTGTAAGACACACAAAATCAAGCGTTATCGTCGGAACAAGCCAGTTTTATACCTAACTTTTCTTTCCTTTTCTTGCTTTGCATCTGACTGTTATACTTTGCTTCCAGGCCCCTTAAACCTCTGTTGCTTGCTCCTGCTTGTTGGAATGACAGCAATGGGAACAGCTGGCCACCCAAAGAACCTTTCAGGATCTGGGTAGAGGGGCTCATGCTGTGTTTGGCTGCTTCCTACCTTCACCATCTCAGTGTTTGTTACAACCCTTGCTGTGTGCAGCTGGAATATTCAGGGGGTCTAATAATATTGCTGACTTGGGAAACCCTGACAGCTGGTGCTGGAAGGACATGAACTTCAGCATGAATATGACTCACATCCACTGGCAGAAAAACAACTATCTGCAGCCGCCTTGCAAGTCAGCAATAATTCAGATTTATCATCTTGTCTCTACTTTGTAAAGAACACAGTACTTTATTATTCCATCATTCCTACACATGTTTGATTTTCTATTGGCTGTTTCCACTAATAAACAAGTGGAAATTGTATTGAAAGTGAAGTCGTCGATCTTTGATTTGGATCCAATCTGGCGTTACTAAGAATTGCTAAGAGTGTCCCCTACCTGCTATGAACCCTTTCTAGTTTCCTTCAAGTAGAGAATAAGCATGTGGGGAATCAAGGAATACTGCCATTTGATGTTACTTTCTTCTCAAATTCATAATGTGAATTAAAAGCAAGAGACAATCACAATGGAAGATCAGAATTTGCCTAGACAAAACAAGACAGTTTCTAAGTGGCTAAAACAATCTACATGAAGAACTTTATAACTTCTGAATCTGGTTCATGTCATGGGACTGAAATGTTGCAATATTGTTGTTTTTCTGGTACGCAAGAGTGGGTTGCTGGAGGTTCATCGAGGTTCAGGAGAACCTCTAGCTAAGATTCTGTGCAGTTCGGAGAACCCTCAAATCCCACTCCTGGATGGCCCCGCCCATCCTACCCCTCCTAGGAATCCCCACGCGGCCTGTTTTGGATGCAGGTAAGTGCAGGGCATGCGCGGAGCCTCGGGGAGGGCGAAAAACGGGCCTACCGGACGTTCGGGAAGGCTGGAAACGAAGCCTCCAGAGGGCCTCCAGAGCCCGGGGAGGCCATTTTCGCCCTCCTGGAGGCTTGAGTAAAGCCTCTGGAGTCTGGGGAAGGCATAAATCTCTCCCCCATGGTGCAGGAGGACGACTAGGCCATACCCACCATGTCCATGCCCACCCAGAAACTGGGCAGAGAACCCCTTGCTAAAAATTTTGAAGCCCACCCCTGAGTACGCTTCTTGTGCCTTGAAATTCAGCTGCTAAGATCTAAGGAGACACATTCTGTCTGAACACACTCGTGTTCCTTGGATACTTACTAAGTCGCTGTATTTAACTATTAACTATTAATATTGGTACTTTTATATCCAGACTTTCTTCTGGTAACTTAAAGATAATATACATACCGGTAAGTGGAGGATTGCCCTCACTTAGTTTAACTGAAGTAGAAAAATGTCTAGACCGGAGGATCAGTAAGCTACTGGTTTGGTGGGAATTTGAAACCAAATCTCCTCAATCCCAGTTCCAAATCTTAACCACCTGCACCACATTAACTCCAATAATGATTTTTCCCCCCCTTGGAAAAAAACCAACAATTTTGTCATTATGTATGACACTCCCCTGCTATATGCAGCTATAAAGGTATGTGAAGTTTGCTTTAGGTTATAGTTTACATGGGTCAATAAAGTAGGTCAGCAAGCTTGGGCAGTATCCTGAATATGCTAAATGTGCCACCTTAGATCATGTCACAGAATCTACAGTTTTCATCCCAGATGTTTAAAGATTCCTCGGCAGAACAAGGCTCTATTTAGAAGTGAAGTTCACATTTTCAATCAGTATGTATTAACGGGGCTTTTCCAGTTAGCCCTGCCCTCTGCTGTTCACAGCGCAGAAACTTCCTGGATTGCGATTCAAAAGCATTCCTGACCTAGACATCTGTTCTATTTACAAGGATGTCAGTAATTTGATTTACTGAACTGGTATTTAATTTAAAACTTATTAAACCTCTATGCCTTTCGACTGTCAATGACTCTGGGTGGCTAAGGACCACACTAATGGGGATATCCCATTACATGCCAATTGAAGCTGAAATGTCTTCCCCCCCACCCACCCCCCAGCCTGAAGGCAGGATCTAATAAAATCTGCAGTAGAAAACTGAAAGTGGCAATCTGAAACATTACCCTCCACTACTTCTAAAAACAAGGTAAAAATACCCTTACCTGTAGGCCCCATATAAACTGCTTCTTAGATAATGTTATTCTTGTATATACAATTTAAGCTTATTTATTCTGCATTGGGGGTCTTTAAGTCAATCTAACATTTCTGCCCTTGCTTGTCTGTCCGTCCACCCATCCACCCATCCATCTATTCATCCATTCATCCGGTTTAGAGTTACACGCATTCTGTGTGACAGCTAAAGACATTTGAGCCACGGTGGCGCAGTGGTTAGAGTGCAATACTCTACTTCTGCTGATCACCGGCTGCCAGCAGTTTGGCAGATCAAATCTCACCAGGCTCAAGGTTGACTCAGCCTTCCATCCTTCCAAGGTTGGTAAAATGGGGACCCAGATTGTTGGGGGAAATAGGCTGACTCTGGAAACCGCTTAGAGAGGGCTGGAAAGCACTATGAAGCGGTATATAAGTCTAGGTGCAATTGCTATTTTGGACTGAAACATAATTCCAGTGCTTTGAATAGATGCCACCTTGCCAGAATCAAAATCCCATTCATGATTCAGAAAAAGGTGATGTCACCATCACCACACTCAGGTAATGTTGTACGGAAAACACCAGCTTTTTGCCACAGATTAGTCCCAAACAAAAATATTACCCAAGCTAATTGTTCTCAAATAGCCCTATTGACTTATTTTGAGAACAAGCAGCCTCTTACTTCAGAAACAGGAAGTATCCTTAAATAACCCTTATTATGGCCTTTATTCTACACACGAAATATTCTACTGCTTCATTTGTTTGGTATCGGGGCCATTCAGGTGAGATGATTAAAACCAAGATTTCTTAAAAGTATTCATGATTCTTTTTACTATACACTTCTTAGTTGTTCAATATAATTATGTATTTTTAGGCTTTGCTTGACAAATTGTTGCTTCCAGTATTAATCAGAAGTTATAAATTATGACCAGCCCTTTCTTCAGGTAGAACACAACACTGGCTACATGATAAGTTGACTACATGCTGAAAGGCTCAAAAAGATGGAAATGAGGCCCTTCCCTTCTGCCTCCAAGTAGCCTCTCTCATAGAATAGAATAGAATAGAATAGAATAGAATTCTTTATTGGCCGTGTGATTGGACACACAAGGAATTTGTCTTTGGTGCATATGCTCTCACTGTACATAAAAAGACAAGATACATACGTCCAGAATCATAAGATACAACACTTAAGGATAGTCATAGGGTACAAATAAGCAGTCAGGAAACAATCAATATCAATATAAATTGTAAGGATACAAGCAACAAAGTTACAGTCCAGCAGTCATAAGTGGGAGGAGATGGGTGATAGGAACGATGAGAAGACTAATAGTAATGCAGTCTTAGTGAATGGTTTGACAGCAGTGAGGGAATTATTTGTTTAGCAGAGTGATGGCGTTCAGGAAAAAACTGTTCTTGTGTCTAGTTGTCTTGGTGTGCAGTGCTCTACAGTGTCGTTTTGAGGGTAGGAGTTGAAACAATTTATGTCCAGGATGCGAGGGGTCTGCAAATATTTTCACAGCCCTCTTTTTGACTCGTGTAGTGTACAGGTCCTCAATGGAAGCAGGTTGGCAGTAATTGTGTTTTCCCTTTTGTTAATCCCCTTTGAACAAAGGATGTACCGGAAAAAAACAGATTGCGCCTTTTTAATTCCTCAAGAAACAATAGAGAAGTGGACTCAGTCTAGATAACTCCCGATTTGTTGGCTGGATCTAGGACATCATATATGAAGTCCTGTCCTTGACTGAGCAAAGCAACAAGAAGTTTTTCCAAGGCTTTTCAGTAAAATCAAAGTTAAGCATTCAGAAAAAAATGAACAATATGGACAAATATGAAGTACAATATGAATGTCCAACCACATTGACCTAAAAATGTGGCCAACTTTCCTTTCTTCTCTAACTTTCCTTTCTACAATTATTATATGTTGAAACCCAAGAACATAACCAAGGAGATGAGTAACTACTTTTGATTAATTGATTACATGCCATCAAGTCATTGTCGATTCTTAGGGACCATAAACCTAGATTTTTCTCTATGATGATCTATCCCTAACCTGTTTTTCCCCCCAAGAGTATACAGATTGCTACTGCAACAAGTATGTTCAACTTGCTGTTGGTCATCCTTGTCTACTCTTTCTTTCTGCCTTCCTCAGCATCAAAGCCTTTTCTAGAGGTCCCTACTTCATAATGTGTCTGAAGAAGGATCGTTTGAGCCTGGTCATTTGTGCCTTGATAGAGACCACTGGATTGATTTGTTCATTGATCTTCTTCTATAGTTTCTTAGCTGTCCACAGTATTCTCAATAATCTTCTCCAATACCAAGTTCAAAAACATGTATATTCTTTCTATCCCACTTCTCAGAAAGTCCAAATGTTCTTTTCCATAGAATGTCACAGAGAATGCCATGGCTTGCATAGGTATGATAATTTACAGGTATAGACACATAATAGCATCTGAGTATTACCACCACCACCCCAATGTAACTAGTTTAGGTAGCGTCAATACATAAATTTTACCTGAAATTCTATGGGTGTGATTGTTCCCTTCCTCGTTTGCTCTATATTACTCTTTTAGCAATGATTTCCTTTGTTACGACCAACAACAAATGTTTTAGAAGGGATTGTTTCTTTAAAACCTTAGCCATGTGCAAAATGTAACTACCCTTTTCAGGAATGGCAGAAGATTACTTAAGTTCTGTTTTTGTGGGCTGTAAGAATCAAAGAAGCTTTCTTTTCTTTTCCCACTCCAAACAGCTGGTCTGAAGAGAGAAGTCCTAAACAGAACGATTAACAACAGCCCTGCGGAATAGACTAAGAGGTGTCAGCAGTTCCAGCCTGATATCAGCTTATTGTAATTATCTTCTACAGGGGAACTATTGGAAAAAGAGCTCTGCTAGAGAGATTTTAAATTATTCCCTCTTCCACTTTGTAATATGTTAATACATATCCATTCAAATTCCACACCATGTAGAGGAAGGTAAGACAGATTGAAAAAAAGGCAACCGAGGCCAGAGACACAATTGTTGGCTGTAAAGGTAAGCAGAGAGGCAGGTGGGTGGTACTGTTTTCTGTGGGAGACAGGAAAGTTGGTGTGGGTGCATTTGTAAAGCAACCTAAAGCAGGTGGAAAGAGATACCATTCTCCAGAAGTAAGACTCGTAAGAAGTAGTAATTGGAGAAGCAACGTGCTCAAGAAATATGCAGGCCAAGACCCAAAATATTGGGATATGTGGCTGCTTTTTCTGTTGTTTGCAAGCAAGGAAATTCCCCAGGCATCCATGGGGTTTATTTGAGAGAGAACCTTGTGTGTGTGTGTGTGTGTGTGTGTGTGTGTGTGTGTGTGTGTTTCTAGACATCATTAAGGATGGTTGGTGTGAAAACGTAAAAGGCCTGAAAAACTTAATTGAATATATATTAATGCAAAGCAGGGGTGAAATCCAGACGCTTCTGAAGAACCGTTAGCAGAAATTTTGAGTAGTTCAGAGAACAGCGGAAATTTTGAGTAGTTTGGAGAACCGGCAAATGTCACCTCTGGCTGGGAGGGAATGGAGATTTTGCAGTATCCTTCCCCTTTGCCACGCCCACCAAGCCACGCCCACAGAACTAGTAGTAAAAAAAATTGAATTTCACCACTGCTGCAAAGGAATAAATTAAAAGTCCTAGGACAGTGATGACAAAACTTTTCGGCACCGAGTACACTCATCTGGGCTGCGACCAGGAAGAGGAGTTGCCCAGGGGCATGCACACACTGGAAAATGTACTTCTGGTTTCTGCCACATGTATGTGCGCCAGCCGGCAAGTATTCCAGTTACTGCTGCGGATGCGCACACCTCAATCAGCTGGCTGGCACATATGCTCATGCCGGGAAACAGAAGACCAGCTCTCCTGGCTTCTGGCATTGCCGCATGCACAAAAGTCACCTGGAACATGCGCACCAGAAACCCGGAAGAGGAACAGGTGACGCCGCATGTGCCAGGCGACATGGCTCAGCATGCCACTTTGGGCACAAGTGCCATAGGTTCGCCATCATGGCCGTAGGACATTGCCCAGGAACCTTTAGAAATAGCCGGAGGAAGCCGGAAAAATCAATATGATACAGATTTAAAGGCAATGTGATTTAATGTAGGAGACCATCCTGTTATTATTGCCTAATAAAGAAAGAAAGCTATATCCAAACTCCTAGACCTTTAATGCTTTAAATGAAAGTTTATATTGTATAGAATTATAGTCTATGCTCAGATGTTCTACAGATGTATGTTGCCAATGTTACTGATAATGTCTGTAAATATAAAATGGTTTCTAAAAATATTTTCCAAATAAATAATGGAAAAAAGGATTGAGATAGGCTCATGAGAAAACGTATTTTCTTAAAAGCCAAACAATTCAGCATGTACAGAGAACATGTTTATTTATCAAGAGTCTGCATGTTGTTGTTTTTTTAAAAGCCCTCAAATCAGTACACCTCCATACGTATATTTATATCTATATTTATATTTGTATTTATTATCTGTTATTTGCTGTGTGGACTGTACACCGCCCCGAGTCCTCTTTGGGAGAGGGGGCGGTCTAGAAGTGCGAAGAATAAATAAATAAAATAAATAAGTACAGGTTTCACCTATCAGCTCAGCCAAATTAAGTCAGTAGTATCAGTAGTCTTATTCTATCCCACAGGCCGGATGCGTCATGCACAGGCCACACCCACCCCAGCTCCGCAAATGGGAAAAATGTCACGTGATGGCAACGTGATGCAGCGAATTTCACACCCGTGGTCTTAAGCAACCCAAACCTCCATTTTCTACTGTTTCATTCAACCTTGCTCTGTCATTTATTATTTTCCTGAGTGGCAGTTCTCGTGCTATTTCAATAATTAGCATCTGACTCACAAAATTAAAGATGGACAGAGGCTGCAGCTTTTGATGTACCGTATTTTTCAGAGTATAAGACGCACCCTTTTCCCTCAAAAAAGAGGCTGAAAATCTGGGTGCGTCTTATACACTGAATACAGCATTTTTTTTGCCTCCCTTCACCAAAATGGCAGTAAATAGCGTTTAGGAGGCTTTCAGAGTGCTCCTGGGGGATAGGGAGTGCAGAAATGAGCAAAAAACAGACCGTTTTTTTTGCTTAATTTTGCCCCTCACTAGCCCAGGAGCAGTCTACAAGCCTCCTAAAGGGTATTCATGCCTTTTTTAAAAAAACAAACGGGCCCATTTTTGCAAAAAAACAGGCCATTTGGGGGAGGTTTGCAGAATGCAAAAACTTTTTTTAAAAATTTGCCTCTTCAAAGCTTGGTGCGTCTTATACTCTGAAAAATATGGTAATCTATTCCTGTTGTTCCTATTCAAAAACATTCTGAGTAACCTATTTTTTTTTGTAAGAATACAGAAGGCAAAGCAGCCAATATTAAGCCTAAACCCATAATTTGATCACAAGGAGAGAAGGAAAATGAAGAACAAGCATAGAAAATAAAGCACGCAATTAAAAATATATATTTTAAAACACACCCTGTATCTTCTGCTCTTATATTACTCTCTTCAAGAGAAGAAAAAGAAAATGCAACCTTGGCAGTGGAGCAAGATGATCCCCCAATGGCTCACACGCCATCGCAATTCTGAGCACTTTCAACATATCTCTGTATTGATGAGTAGGGAGCCGCCATTTCAAGGTCATGAATGCTGCAGAGTTTCGTGCTTGAATGCTTTTAATGCAAGGATTCTGGGATCCATTTATGGCAGTGTGCCTGCATGATTAGGCAAAGAAGTCCAAACGCTGAATTGCATTAAAAGCTTGGAAAGCAGTAGAGCTCTTACCAATAAACACATTAATTATTCTCTTTTATTTTTGTGAAGGAGGAAAGGGAATACATGTTTAGACCCAGTTTGGAGAAGGTAGGATGAGGCTCTGAGCCATAGGCCAGAATAGACAAGTAATAATAATAATAATAATAATAATATTGAATTTATTAGCCGCTCCCTTTCCAAGCAGGACTCGGGGCGGCGTACACTAGAAACATATAAAACATAACACATGTGTACAAACACATAAACATACATATATACAAAGACATACATGTACGGAGGAGGTAATAAATTACAACATTTAGACAATTAAAACCATTTACATACCCCAATAATAAAACCCAATATACAATAAAAAATTTAAAATTTAAAAGACAGTCGGGAAAAACGAAAAAATTACGGTTGAGCCAGGCCAGATAGTTGAAAAAGGTGGGTCTTCAACTGTGCACGGAAGGAGCGGAGATCGGAAATAATCCTGATGTCACGGGGGAGGTCATTCCACAGGGCTGGGCCCATCACAGAGAAGGCTCTGCTCCTGGGTGTCGCCCCCCGACACTGTTTGGAGGACGGCACCCGGAGAAGTCCCTCTCTGTGTGAGCGAATTGGTCGTAGGGATGTGTGGGGCAGGATGCGATCCTGCATGTAACTAGGTCCTGAGCCATGAAGCGCTTTAAAGATCATAATCAAAACCTTGAAACGCACTCGGTAGACCACAGGAAGCCAGTGCAGCTCGCGCAGGAGAGGTGTTACAGGGGAGTATCTAGTCCTCCCCATAATCACCCGCGCGGCCGCGTTCTGGACCAACTGTAGTCTCCGAGTGCATCTCAAGGGAAGCCCCATGTAGAGAGCATTGCAGTAGTCCAGGCGAGACGTCACTAGCGCATGGGTGACTGTGCGTAGGGCATCCCGGTCCAATAAGGGGCGCAATTGGCGCATCAGGCGGACCTGATGGAACGCCCCCCTTGCCACGGCTGTTACATGGTCATCCATGGACAGCCGGGCATCTAGGAGGACGCCCAAATTGCGCACCTGTTCCATGGGGGCTAGTTGCACGCCCCCAATGGCCAGAGATGGAAGCACCTGGTTGAACCGGGGGGCCGGAAGCCACAGCCACTCCGTCTTGGAAGGGTTGAGTTTTAGTCGGTTGCCATCCATCCAGACCCGTACGGCCTCCAAACACCGGGACATCATTTCGACGGCCTCATTGGGGTGGTTCGGGGTGGAAATGTATAGCTGAGTATCATCAGCATACAGATGATATCCCACCCCAAAACCACGGATGATCTCGCCCAGCGGTTTCATGTATGTGTTGAACAGGAGAGGCGAGAGCACCGATCCCTGTGGCACTCCACATGTGAGTGACCTCCGGGTCGAACTCTGCTCCCCTGCCAACACACGTTGCGTCCGGTCAGAGAGGAAGGAGCCAAACCACCGTAGAACGGTGCCCCTGACTCCCAACCCCTCCAGCCGGTGCAACAAGATACCATGGTCGATGGTATCGAACGCCGCCGAGAGATCTAATAGGACCAGGATAGAGGAACAACCCCTATCTCTGGCCCTCCAGAGATCATCCACCAATGCGACCAAGGCCGTCTCCGTGCTGTGCCCGGGACGGAAGCCGGACTGGCGCGGGTCCAGATAATCATTTTCCTCCAGGTGACGTGGGAACTGCTGTACCACCACACTCTCTACAACCTTCGCTAAGAAAGGAAGGTTTGAGACTGGACGATAATTGACTAGGTCCGTTGGGTCCAGGGAAGGCTTCTTGAGCAGGGGCCTCACCACCGCCTCTTTCAAGGCGGCCGGTAGAGACCCCTCACCCAACGAGGCGTTCACTAGGCCCAGGAGCCAGTCGCGCGTAACCTCCCAGGATGCCAGTACAAGCCAGGAGGGACACGGGTCCAATAAACATGTGGTGGGTCGCAGACGTCCACGCAACCTGTCCAAATCCTCGATGGCAACCGAGTCAAACTCCTCCCAAAGCGGTCCCTCAAGACTCGCCACAGGCGTCTCTACTGGACCACTGAAAGGGGCCCATCCCATCCGGATTTGAGCGACTTTGTCCTGTAGATATTTCCCAAACTCCTCTGCTCTGCCCTGTAAAGGGGCTTCCCGCGGTCTCTCAGACAAGAGGGAGCGAGTCACCCGAAACAGGGCGGCAGGGCGGTTATCTGCGGACGCAATAAGAGCGGCGCAATGTTGACGTTTGGCCGCTCTTAATGCCACAAGGTACGTCCTCAAATAGGCTCGTGCCTGTGCTCGGTCAAATTCGGAACGGGAGGATCTCCAACGACTCTCTAGGCGTCTCTTGTGGCGTTTCATCACCCTTAGCTCCTCGGTGAACCAAGGGGCCAGGGTGGTTCGTCGCCGCAGGAGAGGCCGCAAAGGCACCACCCGGTCTAGGGCCCCGGTAGTCGCACTATTCCATGCGTCTACCAGGTCCTCCACTCGGGGGCGGGTCAAGTCCACAGGAGGTGGCCCAAGCTCCGTCTGGAACCTATCTGGTTCCATCAGGCGCTTGGGGCGGAACCATCTAATACCTTCCGGTTCCGCCTCCCCGCAGCGGGGGGTAGCACCAGGGAAGTCAAGTAATGATTGACTTGTTGGTTCTCTGGAAATTCTAAACACAATAAGCATGGTCGTGTTGATGGATCTTAACGTTGTCAAAATAGCTCCTACAATCTTGGGTTCAGAAGGGTTGAGAGTCTAATTGTCTGGAACAGTGGTGGGATTCACAATTTTTTACTACTGGTTCTGTGGGCATGGCTTGGTGGGCGTGGCTTGTGGGTGTGGCAGGGGAAGGGTACTGTAAAATCTCCATTCCCTCTCCACTCCAGGGGAAGGTTACTACAAAATCCCCATTTCCTCCAGATCAGCTGGGATTCAGGAGGCAGAGAACAGACCTCCAGAACTGGCCAGAACCTGCTGAATACCACCTCTGGTCTGGAAGAACCTTGAATCCTATTAGCTCAGGAACTTATAGCTTAAAGAAAGCCCAAGTCGAAATAGATTATATATCATTTCAACATTATTCAACTGTATCTAATCCGTGGGAAATACTGAGAAGCAGCAGAAAGAACTGATTTGCAGTTCTTCTTCTGCAAAATGTTAAACATATCTGTGTAGGGAGCAAAACTGGATGGAATTCCTTTAAGCCACTCTATCACAAATATTAGTGATTCATAAACAAAAGACCGCATTAAAGGAATTAACGGTGGAAAAATGAACTGGCCGTAAACAAGGAATATGAATCAATATATTATTCACTAAATCATCTTTTAATGAACCACTCCTAAAATTTAATAAGTGTGCAACTGCCAGGTTATATTTTTCAACAGCAGCTGCGGCTTGAAACTGAACCAAAGATATCTTACCACTTGAAAGTTTACCACAGCACCTGGAAATAACCCAGAATCCAGGCACACAATTTGATTCCACGGCAACATGGCTTTCAGCCAATAATTTAAAAAAAAAAATCACTCAGAGTAACCAGATTGTATGATGTCATTGTTTTTACTGATAACTTTTACTGATAATTTTGGCCTTATGTATGACTTTGTCCTTATTTCTGGAATTACATCAATTCTAGTAGGACCATTTAGAAGTCAGACAGCATGAGGTGGTCTTTTACAAGAAGCAGTCATAAAGCACCAATATATCAGAATATTCCTTGACATCTCTCTATCTGCTCGCCCAACAGAATAACCCTTTGAGCACATTTGCAAAGAAAAGCAATTGCCATGCATTGTTTATTGTTCCAAAAAAGTTTATGGGTTCTAAGACCCTTCTTTGAAATAAAGATGTCACCAATAGTGCTTTATAGCATGATAAATTTGTTTCCTAATTAAGAGGGTTTTTTTAAAAAAAGAATGGATCAAGAAATTGTCCATGTTAATAATAATGAAATAATAACTCTAACTGGTAAAAACAATTTGGATATAAACTATAATATGGGACCTGGGGAAAAGATTTACTAATTTTATTAATATTTTTTTTGTTTAGATTTTGTTATAAAGATGTAATCTCTCCTGGGTACTTATAAATTCTAGTAATAAATGTGTGTCTAGATTTATTATAATGTAAATATAAATGATTCTAGGCAAAAGCACGTTTAAACAAATATAGTTAAATGAGAATGATGGTATATTGATGGTATAAATATTTTTGATTTAAAATGTACAATTCAATATGAATGAAATACAAAGAATGATTGTAGTAACGCATGAAATTTATTTGTACCCAATCGACATGCTTTCTGGAAGATGTAATGAAGAATGTTTTTGTGTGTGTTTTTTGTTTAATTAAAACAATAAAATATTTTTTTTAAAAAGAAAGAAGTTGTCCATGTATATGTACATTTCCCATCGTGTCCTTAAATACAAACTAAGCGTCTTGCACAGAACAAGGATTTCCACATAATCATCTTCACGGTAAAACAGCCATTCTTATTAAATTCATTCCTTTGCGGTCTTGTTGTTATGCAATATCCTGACCTTTGACTTGACTACCTGCTTATTTAGGTTACCCTGAAAGCGTTTTCTCAGCTGGCATGCAATTCTAAGAATTAGCTGCTTAGCAGTCAGTATGAAAAAAAGGAATCTAAAATCAAATACTGCGGGGAAAAAATAAAATTTTGAAAAGATGTTGTCCTAGAAATGATCATAATGAAAGCATTGAATAGCAAAGCAAGGAAAACATCCATGCTATGGAGTGAGAATAAACACTGTGATATCACCTGATCAAGGACGTTAAAATAGAAGCCAATTGTGCAATAGAGCTCTTCCATGTTTCTAAATAAATGTCATGTTTGTATTATGTGCACTAATGTGTTTATTTTCATCTTGGAGTTTTAATATCTATCACCAGATGGACCAATACGAAGAAATGATCACACTATTAATCTAATGACATAATGCCAAACTAAAGCGTCAGTGGTAGTTCTATACCCACCTTTGTAAAACTACAGTTCTCTTGAAAATTGGGTTTATAATCCACAAAGAAAGGAGAATAATGCAGTGAAATGGGACAAAGAGACTGCTAAAAAGAGGAACAAGAACAGGACAAGACTAACTACTGCATTTTTTTAAAAGAAGGAAACATGATTAATGACTAATCTGAACTGTTTGACATAATAGTTCTTACAAGTAGTTCTCAGCTTATAATCATTTATTTAGTGCTGAAAACAGTGAATTATAACCTTACAGCATCTTTGTACTTACAACCATTACAGCATCCCTGTGGTCACATTAGGCAACTGGCATGTATTTACAATGGTTGCAGCATCCCAAGGTCAATGATTGGCATTTACAACTTTCACCGACAAGCTGTCAGTGAGAGAAGTTAGATTTGCTTAACATCTACATGTTTCTCTCAATGACTACAGTGATACGTTTAATGAGTCCACAAAATAAAGTTGTAAAATTGGGCACAGCTCACTTAACTACATCACTTAGTGATTTAAGTTTCAATCCCAATTGTGGTCATAAGTCAAGGAAAAATGTATAACAGCTAAAAACATGCCTGTTATTTCCATATCTATCTATATAAATGGATGTGTGTGTGTATATATGTTCCAGCATTACTCTCCAGCAATTTCAACTAAACTTGGTACACAGATGACTTACTCTCTGTAAACAAATACTGTGGGGGTAAGGCACCCCTAAAACGCCTCGGGGTGTGTGTTCTGTTAAGATACAGCCTGTTGGGCCTTAAAATGGCTTCTACTGTACTGCCATAAAATGGCTTCTACTGTGCAGCACAGTGGAGTTGTCATGGTAACAGCTTCACAGTACTCCACAAGGGGGCTCCCTCTGGTAAGGGGGAAAATTACGTTTGGTCTGGACATTTTCCCCTTATAAATAAATATCCAGGCAACGCCTGGTTATCAGCTAGTAATAAATAAAAATATAAGTAAGTAGCTTTAAGTCATTATTTCTTCTCCCTCAATATAATGATTGTATTATTGCCATCACTACCAACTTTTTAAAAAAAGAGGACCCACTTATAGTACACTACAATAAACTAGTGAAACTTTTAGGAACACTTCAAAATCCATAATCCATTGATTATGTTTGAAGCAGCCCTTTTTTTTTACATCAAAAGAAAATTTTGACTCCCAGGCAATCTTTGAAAATGTCCCTTGGGAAGATTTTCGTTTCCTCTATAAACTTTCAGAAATAAGGAAGTGAGTAACATCGGTGAATGCACAAAAAGCTCAATGTTTGCCAAGTCTCGGCATTCATCAAAAACCTTCTACAAAAAGAAGTGCAGTTTGGTCAAATCAAATATAAAGCTGATCTATTTGCTGATAGTTTCATCCAGGCAGACACTTCACCCTACACAGATGATCAATAATAGAGCCCAGCAAACAAGCAGACAGATAAGAGTCATTGTACACAAGCTGTCACAACGGATTCAATCAGAGCACAAGTATATCAAGCATTGGATACTGTAGAGGAAGGTCAAGGAGAGCCGAAACCAGCAAAAAAAATATACAATGAGCACAAACAGGCCATATTTATCTGTTAGTGCCTGATCATTTTAAATCAGGGAAGAAATGCGTCCCTCGTGAGGAAACGTGGATTCCTAAGCCTTTGATGTACAATAAAACAAAATGTTCTTTTTACCCTTGGACAAATCATACTCCACCCACAATTCCAAGAACTGCATTTGTTTCCATTGCTTAGAATATCAATACAATGCAAGCTACAAGATAGTATCCTAATGCACAGATTAATGAATAGCCAGGTTGTGTCCAGCACACGTCAATACATAAAAGAGGATTTCATGATTGATTCTGAAGGCGTTTGCCCAACACTTTCATCCGGCTAGTGAAATCATTTCGATAGCCACATCGTTTTGTCAAAGTTTGGGATACAATTCAGGGGCTGCTCTGATAAGAAATAAGTCCCTTCCATGGCTTATGACTACTAAAATGGAACTAAGAGATATCACCTCATGCGACCATGCCTGGGTCATTTGTCATATTGGCAGCTAGTGAATAACTAAGCCTAAGGCAACTAATTCATTATTTCCTATGCATTCATTTACAGTAAAGGAAATGGTGACTCTCCTGTTTACTATTAAGTGAATAACTAGGCCTAATGCAACTAATTCTCCTAGACCCGTGATGATGAACCTATGGCACGCTTGCCAGAGGTAGCATGCAGAGCCCACTCTGATGGCACGCGAGCTGTCACCACAGTTCAGCTCCGCCACGCATGTGCACTCACCTCCCACCAGCCAGCTGGTCTTCGGGTCTCTGCCGCACATGTGAGGGGATGGGGGGCACGCGAGGGGCATGTGCGCATGCAGGGGGTGGGGCATGTGTGTGGGGTGGGGTGCATGCACATGGGGGGGCACACACATTGCATTTGGGGGGTTCAAGCTCATGCATGCACTTTGGGCACTTGGTTTGGAAAAAGTTAGCCATCACTCTCCTAGACACTATTAAAAGTCAAATGTTCCCTATAATAAGGTTTTCTATTCTGACAATCAGCTAACCTCCTATTCAGCAACAGGTTATCTGTCTTGGAAGCAATCAGCACACCTATCAATATGAGCCACTTCCCAACAGGTAACAACACACAGTCAGGTAAGCAGGTAGACTAACTGCTATTGGCATACATGGACCTTACAGTATTTGTTCTCCTAAAGACAATTTTGCAAAGAAGTAGCTAGTTATAGCCCCTACACTGATTCGCTTAAAAGCCATAGCAAAACAAGTCATAAAATCAGATGCGACTCACTTACAAACTCTCTTGCTTAGCACTGAAAATTTCAGGTTAATTATGGTTGTAAGTACCTGTATGTCCTGCTTGTATTCAGAGGTCCTCACTAACCAAACACATGCCAAAGAAATCATTACTTTAAAGGCCCACGGAAACCTGATGCCTACTATGGAACATAATCACACCCCAAATGCAAAATCTCCTTTCTAAAGGTTCCATGCAAACAACTTAACTAAACTCTGAAAGACAATACATGCATTTATTTCTTTTATTTATAACACTTACACCTTTTCTAACTGAATACATTTCAGAGAGCTTATTTAGTAAACTTATTTGTATTTTTGGCATCCCTACGAGGGAACAGCAGGTGTATTATACTGCTAGAAACTTGCGTAGTCTGGAAGGAATCAAAACATTTCTAGAAGCTTTTGAGAAAGAAAAGTTACCAATTGAAACTTCTGTTTTTAAAAAATGGAACACATTTTCTTTTTGACAGTGGAAAAAAGGTGATGAGAAGAAAAAAGATGAGGATAAGCAAAAGAGGAAATAAATGACTAATACAATAATTGCACCTACATTTATTTGAAAAAATAAAAAATGTCAAAACATGTACAATGAGTTAGAAGAAAGGGCTCTGCTTCATTTTAATATTTCTACACTTTCCCTGAATTGCAACTTGATTTTCATATTTGGAGAAACAATGCCAGCAAAGAGGCAAGTTGACCAGTTCTCTTTGAAAACTTCAGCCCATGTGTGCATCCAATTCGCTCACACAGAGAGGGACTTCTCCTGGTGCCGTCCACTAGGCAATGCCAACAGGCGACACCAAGGAGTAGGGCCTTCTCTGTGATGGGCCCAACGCTCTGGAATGACCTCCCCCCCGACATTAGAACCACTACTGACCTCCGCTCCTTCCGGCAAAAATTGAAGACTCACCTGTTCCGATTAGCAGGCCTGGCATAATGACAACTGTCCCTCCTGGCAAATGTACTATTAACTGGTTATTTAGGGGTATTGTTTTTATTGTTTTTAATTTATTGTGTGTGTTTTAGGGGTTTAGAAATCTATATTTATATATACTGGCTTTGTACAGTTCTTTTAATTCCATTTTTAACCTCCTCCATTCCAACTGTACATATTCAACTTTTTATTGTATTTTGATATATTTTGCATGGACTGTACACCGCCCCGAGTCCCTTTTGGGAGAGGGGGCGGTCTAGAAGCACGGTAAAATAAATAAAAAATAAATAAATGTAATCAGTGGTGAATTATCACAGATTATTCCTCTTATCAATTCAGGCAATTAACCAACCACCTCAGACAAAGTGGTAGATGGCAATCACATCATGTGTTGGCTTTCACTCAAGCAAACAGAAGCAAGAACCAGAAACTAGAAAAATACTAGGCGATAGAGAAAGAAAAGATCTCTGCTATCTCAGCCCTTGTCACCATGGCCTTCTAAATTCAAAACAACATCTAATTCACAACTCTAAGCCACAGTTACCACAACAGCAAAGTAAAATATTTTTTAAAAGTGCTTGCATTCTCGTACTTATGTCTCTACACATTCCACCCTAAGGCTTGGCACCAGATTTTTCTGGTCCTACCTAGATCTTTGAATTACTCATCCCCAAGCACTGGCAATTGATTCTACTTAAACTGACCTTGTTAAATTACCCATCAGATATTAAGGATAGAATCCGTACATATCATGCACATTTGCAAATCCATGAACTGGGTGGTTGCAACACACTTATGACTGAAACTTATTTAATGAGTTTTTCCCCCCCAGATGAATTATTAGGAACCTTAACAGCTGTGAGCTGTGCAAATTATGGCACATATGTTACAGGACAGAAGGGGGAGATGCTTTCATCAAAAATCCATCTACTTTTTCCCATGGTACAACCATGAAAATATTATGTTAGAGCAAGACTTCAACTGAAATCATTAAAAGCTAGCATTTCCACACTGATACTATTCCACAAATAACCATATTTTGTTACATCATGATTATTTACTTTTTCATTTTCTCAATTTGGTCTTCCTCGCTGAATTTAAATATATATAGGGGATTCATAACAAGCCAATCTAAAGGCCATTACCTTAACACAGAAGCTAAGTCTGAATTCAAAGACTGAATGAAAAAAAACCATTTATTAATTTTAGTATTGCTTCAGTTCTCTTATTAAGACATCTGTATGAAATATTTTTATTCTGTGTATGTGCTTTCAGCAGCCCTTATACCAAGATGGCAAAGTCAAGTTCATTTTGGAAAAAAAAGATTTCATTCTATCAAGCAGATGGCTGCCTTCACTTTTTTAAATTTCATTTCCCATAATTTTCAGATTCACAGAACAATTTCTCTAAAAACAAACCTGAACATGATTAATTCAAGATTTGTTTAATGAAATGTGACTTATACATGTAACTAACTGGATCTTAGCAACCAAACTGAGTTCTCATTATTAGTAGACTTCAAAGCACTGATTAGTCAATGCCATCTGTCTACTTAATTTGCACTTAGAGTCCTTATATTGTTCTGAACAATTCAAAGAGGCTTCCCCACACTCACATAAGGAGAGCAGAATGTATCAAAAGTATTTACTACCTTTATTTGTATAGCACTCAATGTTGCAAGAATATACAATCAAATTTCAATAGAGATATCATATACATCACCTACTGTTATATTGTATACATGTTGGATCGTATGTTCAGCACTGAAGTTCTTGGAGCAATGCTTGGGGCATTACTAATTTGCATTTGTGCAACGATAACATGGATTTTAAAATGTATTTTAACCACACAAGCTTAGAGCTAAGGATACTTTTTTGCACGAAAAGGGAATAAACAAAGAATGGCATCATAGAACCAATTCGTGCTATCGCTCTGGGTGCGTACCCTTCAGAAGGGCACCTTTTCTTCTTTCTTTGCCATGCATAGCTTGCTTGAATGGTAGAAAGTGTATTTCTGTTGAAACTTTGATTGGCCTACTCTTTCTTCTCTTTCTGTATGGAATAGTTATCAATGTTGTAAAGTTGCCTTTGTATGAATCTATGAGGAGCATATTTGTATTAAAATACAAATTAGAGTTGCAATGTATGGCTGTGAAAGCTGGACCATAAGAAACACTGAGCGCCAAAGAATTGAGGCCTTTGAACTATGGTGCTGGAGAAGACTCCTGCGAGTCTCTTGGACTGCAAGGTGATCAAACCGGTCCTAGAGGAGATCAACCCCTCTTTAGATCTGGCTCTTTAGAAGGCCAGATCCTGAAGATGAAACTTTCTTTGACCACTAATGAGAAGGAAGGACTCACTGGAGAAGAGCCTAATGCTGGGAAAGATGGAGGGCAAAAGAAGGAGGGGACAGCAGAGAATGAGGTGGCTAGATTGAGTCACCGAAGCAGTAGGCGTGAGCTTAAATGAACTCCAGAGGATGGTAGAGGACAGGAAGGCCTGGAACAATGTTTCCATGGGGTTGCGATGGGTTGGACACGACTTCACAATTAAAAACAACTACAACAACAAATTAGAACATAGAAAACAGAAAACAAAAATGGCAAGCATTCAAATTGAGTAAAACCACATACTCTCTTACATAAAACATTTCCCCAAGGGACCATCCATCTAGCCACTTGGAGAGAAAACCAATTTTAAGAGGTCCCCTGACAAGGTAAATGTAGAAGCCATACAGATGGTGGACAGGCACTGTTATAAAGAAGGCCCACTTCTTGGATCCCATCATTTTAAATGCAGAAATAGATGGTCCTCATAAGACTCTACCTCTGAATCAAAAGCAGCTGGGAATCAGAAAGGAAGAGTAATCTGGCTTTGAAAAATTGGCAGATGAGAAGAGGCTGTCCTTGAAATGAGATTTAAAAAGAAAAGAGAAGTTCACAGATTTGGGGTAGGAGAGAGAAACATATGAGAAAGGCTGAAATACTTCAAAGTACAAGAAAGAACAAAGGAAAGCAGTAAAAGTGAGGAAGTATTAATTTATCAGATTTATATCGTCAAACATGCCTTTTATTCAGGAGTTCAAGTCAGTGTATACAGTTATCCTTTATTCCCATTCCTCACACAACAGCCGCTCTGTGATATAGGTTGGGCTGGGGGAGCATGATTAGCCCAAAGTCACCTGAGCTTCTATGCTTAGAAAAAAGGTTGAACTAGATTCTTGATCTCTCCAGTTCAAGAAACATACAAGTGTTGAGTTGGCTTCCTTTGCCAAATCTTACTTGCTTTCCTATCACTTGCTCAGTCCACCTCCTAATGATTACACCATACTTGGTTTCATAGAAGCATGACATAATCCAACGCAATTTTTTAATATATTTTTTATTTTTATTTTTACATTTAAAACAATGCAATACCGCGGAGTCGGAGTGGTCATACATTCACATTATGTACAGCTAGTTTCAACCATTAATAATTAATCTACTTAATATATTGTCTGTCCTTCTGTCCAATCACAATATATACATTTGTTCCAGTCTTGTCATCTTGTCTTATACCAATCATAAAATCTGTTCCAGACTTCAAAATATTCTGATTCCCCTTTATTTTTAAGTTCAAGAGTGAGCCTATCTGCTTCTGCACAGGCCAACACTTTTCTGATTGTATCAAGCTCTGATGGTGTATTTTCTTTTTTCCAATACTGCGCATAGGTTATGCGTGCTGCAGTTAGTATATGTATAATTAGATAAAGTGTATCTTTCTTAAACCCCTCCGGTATTATGCCTAGGAGAAAGGTTTCTGGTTTAAACATAATTTGTTCTCCCACCATTTGTTCTAACCATGATTGAATCATTTTCCAATATTTTTTTGCCTCATTGCACGCCCATCACATATGATAGAAAGTGCCAATCCAATGCAATTTTGATTCCTTATCATCCAAATACTCTTACCTTTAATTATCTTAATCATACCGAATATCTATACCAATGCAGCAAAATTCACAGCCAGCCCAGCATGGGTTTGTTGGCTATGGAATTTAGAAATTGTGTTTCACTCCAGAACTCCATTTGGGAATGTATCCCTACTGTACACTTATGTTTCTTGGGTAAAACTCATCTTGTCCATGAACAGAAAATTATTGACATTTTTCTGGCATTTGACAGCTTTTGCCCATGAAGCAGTTCAACAATATAAGCATATCCTTCACTCTCTAAATCTAACTTTCCTTGATTTTAATATGCATAAAGAACTCTCTGACAAATTGATAGACAAAAAAGATAAGTATAAAAAGTGGAAAAGGGGGGACATAACTAAGGCAGAATATCAGCAAATAGCCCGAGCCCGTAAAGATGAAGTGAGGAAAGCTAAGGCTCACAATGAAGAAAGGCTCACCACAAAAGTAAAAAATAACAAAAAAAGCTTCTTCCAACATGTTAAAAACAAGAAAAAGGTTAAGGAAACAATTGGTCCATTGCTAGGAGAAATTGGCAAGAAGGTGACAAGCAACAGGGAGAAAGCAGAACTATTTAACTCATTTTTTGCATCTGTCTTTACACAAAGGGATAAAACAGTCCAACCTATCAAAAACAGCACCACAAAAATCAGATTAGGAACACAAACTGAAATAGGAAAGAAAATGGTAAGTGAGCACCTGTCTACCCTGGACGAGTTCAAATCACCAGGACCGGAAGGATTACAGCCCAGGCTTCTGAAGGAACTGGCAGATGAGATCTCTGAACCACTCAACCAAATCTTTCAGAAATCCTGGAGCACCGGGGAACTGCCAGAAGACTGGAAAAGAGCTGATGTGGTTCCCATCTTCAAAAAAGGGGAAAAAAATACATCCAGGAAACTATAGACCCATCAGCCTGACCTCAATACCAGGAAAATTCTGGAAAAAATAATCAAGCAACGAATTAGCGTACACCTAGAAGTAAACAAAGAAATAGCCAAAAGCCAACATGGGTTTGTCAAAAACAGATCATGCCAGACTAATCTTATTGCATTCTTTGACAAAGTGACAAAATTAGTGGACCAGAGGAATGCCGTCGATGTAGTTTACTTGGACTTCAGTAAGGCATTTCATAAGGTAGACCATAACCTACTACTAGATAAAGTAGAAGAATGTGAGTTAGACAGCATCACCACCAGATGAATTCGTAACTGGCTGACCAACCGCACTCAACGTGTAGTCCTCAATGGAACTGCGTCTACATGGAGAGAAGTATGCAGTGGAGTAGCCGAAGGCTCTGTTTTAGGCCCAGTACTCTTCAACAACTTCATCAATGATTTGGATGAGGGAATAAATGGGGAACTCATCAAATTTGCAGATGACACCAAGCTGGCAGGAATAGCCAACACTCCAGAAAACAGGCTTAAGATTCAGAAGGATCTTGACAAACTTGAATATTGGGCACTATCTAACAAAATGAAATTCAATGGTGAAAAGAATAAGGTTCTACATTTAGGCAAGAAAAACGAAATGCACAGGTACAGAATAGGTGGTACTTGCTCAATAGTAATAGCTGTGAGAGGAATCTTGGAGTCCTAGTGGACAACCATTTAAATATGAGCCAGCAATGTGCAGCAGCTGCCAAAAAAGCCAACACAGTTCTAGGCTACATAAACAGAGGGATAGAATCAAGATCACATGAAGTGTTAATACCACTTTATAATGCCTTGGTAAGGCCACACTTGGAATACTGCATTCAGTTTTGGTCGCCACGATGTAGAAAAGATGTGGAGACTCTAGAAAGTGTGCAGAAAAGAGCAACAAAGAGGATTAGGGGACTGGAGACTAAAACATATGAAGAACGGTTCAGGAACTGGATATGTCTAGTTTAATGAAAAGAAGGACTAGGGGAGACATGATAGCAGTCTTCCAATATCTCAGGGGTTGCCACAAAGAAAAGGGAGTCAAACCATTCTCCAAGGCACCTGAGGGTAAGACAAGAAGCAATGGGTGGAAACTAATCAAGGAGAGAAGCAACTTAGAACTGAGTAGAAATTTCCTGACAGTTAGAACAATTAATCAGTGGAACAGCTTGCCTCCAGAAGTTGTGAATGCCCCAACACTGGAAGTCTTTAAGAAGATGTTGGATAGCCATTTGTCTGAAACGGTATAGGGTTTTCTGCCTAGGCAGAGGGTTGGACTAGAAGACCTCCAAGGTCCCTTCCAACTCTGCTATTGTATTGTATTGTAACTGTAATTTGTTACACTATTGCTAATAGGCACTTTTTAAATCCTTAAAACCTGAATTTTGCCCATCAATCATATTTTGTATTTTTATTACGTAGTGATAGATAACCAATAAGCATACATTGTTATATCCCACTGGGGCAATTAAATACATGAACCATTTTAATGATAGATATGAAGCCAAGGCTTAGAATCAGGGATTGTTACCTCTGAGACAGACACAAAATTATCACACAAAGAAACTGAGAATTGGAGATCTGAAAATTGGAACTGGGCACTACAATGAATGGAATAATGTTAGGCAAGAATCACACAATATGGTCAAGAATGTGAAATTGGAAGAAGTTGGCAAAAAGGCACTTGAAATGGAGAAGACGAGAGAGGACAAAGTTTATAAATGTTAAGGACTGCTCTCCTAAGGAATCAGAACAAAGCAAATACAGGTACTCCTCAACTTATGACCACAATTGGAATCAGAATTTCCATTGTTAAGCAAGTTAAACCACACCTGATTTTATGTTATGTTTATGTTATGTTATGACCTTCTTTTGCTATGGTCTTTAAGTAAATTTGGCTTCCCCGTTGACCTTGTTCATCGGACGTCAGCTGGGAAGGTTGCAAATAACAGCGATGCTGAACAGACGTAAATGTGAGGGCTGGCTGCAAGATACTTTTTTACAGAGTTATTCTAATTTAGGACAGTTGCTAAACAAATGGCTGTAAGTCAAGGACTACCTTAGTCACCACGTCAGCAATGAAAGTTTACTAAACAGCTTGATTTAGCGAAATAAACTTTTAAAAACAAGATCTAGGCTGTTAAGAAAGTGACAATGTTAGGAATTCTGCAAGAGTTTATCTGAGCATTTATAGCAGAGGCTTGCAAACAAACAGAAATTTGCCACAATCTGGAATTTTTTTTCTCCAGAATACCTCCTTAATATAATAGAGTATGACTTTTTAAATTCAGTCAAGAAGAGCATACAAAAACAGTAACAATTAGTAGCCTTTTCTACCACAAGCTTCTATTTTCAAACTTCTTTTCCAAGATACTGTGGGGATTTTAAACTAAAATGTTGAGGAGGAGATTATGAAAAATAAAAGCAACACGTACAAGAGAGGGAGCACATCTGGCAATTTCTAACACATCTATTCAAAAATGTCAACTGAATTCAATGATGCGGGAGGAGTAAAAAATAATAATCGCACTGTAACCAACGACATTTCCCGATCAATCAATGCACCCTGGTTATTGTTTTGATATGTTCCTTTGAAAAGTTGCAAAAGAAAGTTTTTGGAGAAGGTGAAAAATAATACTCCTATATTATATTCATGTAACAGCCAATAGAAAATAGACAGATAGAGAAAAAAGTAACCAAAGCTTCGTTCTTTTGAATTGTTATCATCCGCAGGAACTCTTCAAGTGCTATGACAGCTGGATTCCAAGAACGAAAATGTTCTGTTAACAATGGAAAATCTTTTTTAATAGTTCAAGCATTTTCTGAAGTTCAGGAGAAAAAAAGCAGATGTTTTGTGAACATATCAAATTTAATGTTACATTATTAACGAGTTTCAAGTTATTTTTAATTTATTTACTTTGGGGGGGGGGAGAACATCTGTAGGGCCATTATCCAGAACATATTTCTGATACAAATCACCATTCTTTTGATCTATCTATCTATCTATCTATCTATCTATCTATCTATCTATCTATCTATCTATCTATCTATCTATCATCTATCATCTATCTATCTATCATCTATCCTATCATCTATCTATCTATCTATCTATCTATCTATCTATCTATCTATCTATCTATCTATCTATCTATTATCTATCTATCTATCATCTATCTATCTATCTATCTATCTATCTCTATCTATCTTTCTATCTATCTATCTATCTATCTATCTATCTATCTATCTATCTATCTATCTATCTATCTATCTATCTATCTATCTATCTATCTATCTATCTATCTATCTATCATCTATCTATCTATCTATCTATCTATAATATTTACATAGCCGCCCATGTTACACTTAACTCTGGCTACCAACAGTTATAAAAGCAGCACTGTACAATTATATAATTGTACAAGTAATATATACATATACAAATAATAAAAAGCTCTCATTGGTCTCACCTATCTCTGTGCTTATGGGGAAAACTGGATCTTTAATCCTTTTCAGAAGGCCAGGAGGATGGGACTTGAAAGGTGTTTCATGATTCAGGGCCTATCAAAGAAAAGGTTTGGCAAGTCCCATCCTCCCCTAGCTCCCATAGAGGGCAATGTTTAAGGAAAGACACTAGGAGCATAGCTATAGCATTGCATTTAGACTTATATACTGCCACATAGTTCTTCACAGTGCTCTTGGGCGGTTTACAATGTTGAAGCGTTATTTGCTTATTGCCCTCAACAATTTGGGATCCTCATTTTACCAACCTAGGGAGGATGGAAGGCTGTGTCAACTTTGAGTCCCTGCCAGGATCGAACTTCAGGCTTTGGGCAGAGTTTGCATACAATACTACACTTAACCACCGTGCCACCAGGGCTCCTAAGTAGAGCATCTCTACCAGTGGGGGGTTCCTACCGGTTCAGTTGAACCGGTAGTGGTTTGGCGGCCTGGGTCACCGGAACCGGCAGCGACTCAGGCCTGCCACGCCCCTGAACTGGACCTCCAGATGGCGCCATAGGTGCCGCCATCTTGTTTTTTGCTTTTGTGCAAGCGCAGAACAACTTTTCTTGAACTATGCATGCACGCGCAAAGCGTACCCACGAACAAACCGACAGTAGTGCCTGCCGGAACCCACCCCTGGTCTCTACTCTATCTAACATAGTATGTGAGGTAATCTTTAGGGAAAGGTGGTCTCACAGATAACCCAGCTCTGTGCCATGTAGGCTTTTAAAGGTAATAATGAGCATCTTGAATTGCACATGGAAGGAAATTGGTAGCTAGTTTAGTTCACACAACATCAGCGTAACGTGGATAAAACAAGGGGTCCTTTTCACTCTGCATTCTAGACCAGCTGTAGCTTCCATGTGGCAGTAATCCAAAAGGGAAGTGACCAAGGCATTCTCCACCCCATTCCCTGCATAATGAATCTCTCTCTTATGCACCTACACAAACAGATACACACACAGGGAGAAGTTAAGTTCCCTTAAAGAATTGGTTATTTCCTCTGCAGATCTTGATCACAAATTCCCAGTTGCTTTTAAAATAAAAGAGGCAACTTAATCATCCCTCAAATCTTACAAAAATATATATGATTGATACTTTCTATTAACCCCTGTCCGCAGTAATCAGACAAAAACCAATCAATATTTTAAAGCTAACATTTTGACATCGTTAGTTTGCTGGTGTTGCAAGAGAACTACCTTCCTCAACCATAACTCCCACAATTCCACTGGCTGAAGATTTTGATTCTTGTCATTCTAGTGGTTTATTGACTCTTATTGACTCTTGCACAGGTACATTTTCTTCAAAGCCATATTACCCCAATATGGCTCTTCAGCTACTGGTCATATCACCATTGTAATCGAGTCCATCTACCTTGCTACTGGTCACGCTCTTCTTCTCTTCCCTTCCATCTTTCCCAGCATTACAGATTTCTCCAGAGAGCTAGATCTTCAAATGTGTCCAAAATATGGACAATGGTGCTTGTGCCTTAGTGAGAACTTTGAGAGCTAATTTGTTCCATGATCCATTAATTTGGTTTTGGCTGTCCATGGTATTCTCCAGGGTCTCCTGAGAAGATTTCTGAGTCTTCTCCTCCAAATCTCCAAATCAAAGTTCAAAAGTGTTAATATTCTATCTTGCTTCTTCAAAGTCTATTTTTTGTTTCCATAGAGCATCACAGGAAATACCACTACTTGCATGATTCTGAACATTGTAGGTATAGATACTTGATGGGTTTAAGCTTTCATGGCTATTCTATCAGATAGTAGTCGGTGGCATATTGCTTGATTGTTGTTTCCCTCAATGTAGACATATAGCAATAGCACTTAGACTTTTATAAAGTTTCACAGTGCTTTACAGCCCTCTCTAAGCAGTTTACAGAGTCAGTATATTCCCCCCAATAATCTGGTTCCTCATTTTACCAACCTCAGAAGGATGGAAGGCTGAGTCAACCTTAAGCCTGGTGAGATTCAAACTACCAAATTGCAGGCATCGGCAGTCAGCAGAAGTAGCCTGCAGTACTGCATTCTAACCACTGCGCCACCATGGCTCATGATCTTAAAAGACAGAAACTATCCACTACATCAATATGTTCATTGTCAATTTTAAGGCTGGTTGCTATACTTGTTGTCATTAGTTTGGTCTTCTTTATAGTCCATTTTTTTTCACTTTGTACCTTCACTTTCATTACTAGAGTTTCAGATCCTTTGAATTTTCAACTATCAGTGTAATGTTATCACCAAACTGCAGGATACTGATGTTTCTTCTAATTCATCAATGGGTTTGGGTTCAGAAAAAAAGTGCAGAGTCTGGGTCTCAAGACCACCTGTGATTTCCTCTGGAACCTTTCCAAAAATTGCCATTAGTTTCTAACTTGTGATGTGATGGGAAAGGAGAATCATCCAGTACTTGGGAAATAAATATGCCAACAGCTGGAGAATAAGCTGGAGAAAAATTGGTGCCAAGAGATTATATGTCTAAAAGAATACACCATATCTTGTAAAATAGGCATTATACACACTTCAAACTGCAAAATGAATGACCCTGGCTTTCAACAACAATTTTCATTCACAGCAGAAGCCAAAATGAGCCTCTTTCCTATTATTTCACAAATTAAGTACTATTTTGTAAGAAGGCAGTGTCTTGATAATAACAAGGTTTAAAATAAATATATCCACACATAAACACACACACACACACACACACACACACACACACACACCAACTCCCTAAAAACTTCAACAGTATGCATTCTATTCAATAGGCAACAGGATTTAAATACTTCAGTTGCTACTAAGGATAAGATATGAAATGGGTACAAGTTCTCTTAAAACAGTTGAAGAGAAAGATATCAATCAGTTGAAGGACACAGATATAAATTGCTATTTTGCCAATGACTATACACCATTTCATCAGTGAAGGTAATCATCATAGGAAGAAATGTAATAGTCAAGGTGTAAGATTAGGAGCAGAGACAGATAGGCTGATGGAATCGCTAATCAGTTATGGAAGCTTGCTGGGTGATTTGAAGGCAGCCATTCTTTCTCAGCCTAATGCACTTCCCAAGCTTCTTCTTATATGGAAAAATAGGACAAGCAAGATGTGTGTACACTGCCACGGATTCCTAAATAAAAGGTGGAATATAAATCTAGTCAACAAGTACAGTAAAAACTCTTCATTTTTGTGAGAAAGATTTTCTCTGATACCTCTTTACAACAATATTCTTCCTTAATGCAAAATTAATTACTCCAACTGGTCAGAAAATCAGTTATAAAAATTTCATGGTGCAAAAACAGCACACAGATGTTTCTGTTGTACAGAAATGCCAAATGGAAACCAGTCTCCAACAAGACAAAGAAAGTAGAAAGGCTGTGAAGTGGACAAAGACCGGTGAGATGTCCAAGCACTTTCACGGCAATTCCCACCATGTCATCAGCTTTGAAATCAAGAAGACTAGAGATTATTTGGCAACTTGCAAGTAACTTAGATGTAGAGAGACAAACAAGCAAAAATGTTATTAAAAATCCCTGGTGACTAAACCTTGCCAAAAGTTTACAATCCAAATTCAGAAAGGAGGAAAACACAGTAACTTGTTTTCAATAGTTTGCAAATTCCATTAAATGGGGAGATAACCTATAGATGATTGGTAGGATTCCTCCAGGAGCTCCAACAACAGAGTGGGCCAAACTTTTCAACCTTTTTTGGGGACAGGACGGGACTGTTTTACAGGAGTTGAAAATACTCTCAGCACCCGTTAATCTCCCATTCCCCAAGTTGGGCTGATTTGCCCTGTTAGGGATATTAGGGTACCCCAAAAAGCCCCAAAACGGTTAACTTGTTTATATATTTTTTACATCAACAGCTATAGCCACCTGTGAATTCCAAACAGGGCATATGGGAGAAATGCAGCTTCGGGCAAAAAAAAAAAAAAAAAGATTGCTCACCTCTGCATTCATTAATGCAAAAATCACCATCTTGAATCTTAAATGGCGGAACCAGTTTTACAACTTACAGCATATTTTGTCTAAAACAATGTTCACATTTTGGGAGTGCAGTTAAACTGGAGCTACACATAACTTGAACATTTCCACCAAAAGCAGTGTATCAATAACCCCACTTTAACAGCAGCTTAATCAAATGCAAACATATGTGATTATTTGGCAACGTGGGGAGAGCACGTTAAAGAACGGGGTTGTTTACAGTGGCCTTTTTAGGATCTGGCAAGTTTCACTGATTCAATGAGACTGGATATCAGACAGGCAGGACCAGATTATCCCCTTCTCTGCCAGTTTGGTGTTTAAAAGTATTGTTTTCAACACTGTACAGGCTTAAGCACCTCCAAGTAATTATGCAACTGTCTGAACTTTTCAAGCTAATAGATTCCACATGTCAAACTAAGTTCCACAAATGAAGTATAAATTTCCTGGGTATCTATTTAAGATAAAGCTCTGGCCTAGTCTTCGGAGGGCAAACAGAACCTCAAATTGAAATGCTAAAACACCGGATAGCTACCAAAAGATTATATCAAGAAACCAAAGCTCACTAAAGAGCATGATCATGATTTGCATGTAGAACTTTAAATTACATTTTGATTGTCCCACTGTACAGAAATTAACCTCCGCAGATTAACCTCTTTTTCTTTATTCTTCCGAATTTGACCGCTGTGACAAAAGTACAGTACATGCACAATGACCCAAATTCCACCTAAACCAGCACAGTAGATAGATAAATACAGTTGGCATTGTCTTCCATAATGAGATTGACAGTTTGGTGGTTCGAATCCCTAGCGCCATGTAACGGAGTGAGCTCCCGTGACTTGTCCCAGCTTCTGCCAACCTAGCAGTTCGAAAGCATGCAAAAATGCAAGTAGAAAAATAGAAACCACCTTTGGTGGGAAGGTAACAGCGTTCTGTACGCCTTTGGCATTTAGTCATGCCGGCCACATGACCATGGAGACGTCTTCGGACAACGCTGGCTCTTTAGCTTTGAAATGGAGATGAGCACCGCCCCCAGAGTAGGGAATGACTAGCACATATAGGCAAGGGGACCTTTACCTTTACTTTACCTTTAAGCATCATATTGTTTACTCGAAGGGCAACTCTTCCACTTTGCTAAGCCTCATGGTCAAAATCTGTTTTGATTGGAGCAGTGTTTCTCAAACTTGGCGACTTTAAGTCCTGTGGACTTCAACTCCCAGAATTCCCCAGCCAGCTATGCTGGCTGGGGGATTCTGGGAGTTGAAGTCCACAGGACTTAAAGTCGCCAAGTTTGAGAAACACTGGATTGGAGACTATGGGATAGCCGTAGCTGTATTTCTCTACTGCTCTAAATCAGTTAATGTCTTCCTATTCATCTGTTAAAAGCCTGATGATGAAAGCCAGGCTTTCAACAGAAAGCATAAGGCTATTCATGGCAACTAACTATACAATAGTTATCATGGTAGGCAATATGCTTCTGAAAACAAGTTTGGGCTTGACTGGGATTATTAAATTGTCCTTCCCATGGTCAATAGACCACTGTGAAAGAGAAAACTGGACCATATCAGCAGTTCATGGGATAGATATTTTATTTAAAATGGATAAATCAGTACAGACCTATTTACTTCTGTCACCTTTCATTCAATGCAGAGTATTGATATAATTCATTTCTGCTAGAAGCCGGGAACATTTATGGCCTTCCAAATGTCGCAAAAGAACAATTCCAAAAGCCTTCAAAGTGACAAAACCAAAGTTGAGGAATACTGAGAACTGCATATAGTTCAGCAAATCTGGAACCCCATAGGACCATCCCTGCATCAGAAGATAATTTTATATTTATATATTTATATAATCATGAGAAAGCTAAACCTTGTTCTACACCCATAGGAGGAAAAACTAATGTAGCAAACCCAGCTGATGAATGCCATTAGGCAGAAAGAAGCACATTGCTCTCCTTTAATATCTCTTAAATTTCTAGATAAATCACTCTCAAAACATTAAGAGGGAATTGTACATCGTAGATTGCACTAGAATATTAGGATGACATTGTTTCATACTTTGGAAATGATTCAGTGGTGGGCTCCGGATCCTGGTGCAACCGTTACGGTGCAACAGGGCCGGGCGTCCACCACATGAATGCGCGCAGCACGCATGCACACGTGCGTAGCACGAGCATGCGTACTTACCGCCCGCGACACTTCAGCTGCTTGGCGGAGAGTCGCACAGGCGCCGTACACTCCGTGCGCAGAAGCCCCAAAAACCTCAAATACCGGTAAGCAGCGTGGGTGGGCAGGTGGGCCCTCCGGAGCATCGTACCAGAACGGTACCTGGTGCTCCCAGCAGGCACTGGTGCGCCCGTACCAGGGCATACCGGTCATAACCCATCACTGAAATGATTTGAAACTACATCAAACTGTTGTAGTGAATCTGGTAAAAGTTAAACAAGGTTTTAGTACGGGTCTTTGTAAGACAGTTTATTCATTCAAACAAATAATCAAGACCTGAGATAATCTCTTCACAATAATTTATGGACCTACAAAAGCTACCAAAGATAAGCACATTTATTTATCTTATTTATCTCTGTTGGGTAGTTTGCACATCCAGTGAAATGCAATACCTGGCTTTATCAATGTTAATCACATCAAATTTTATGCATCACTGTTTTGTTGTAGCCAAGAGTAAAGGTCACAACAGATTTTAATTACATACATTCAAATTTTTGCTCCCCAAAGTATGTTTAGTTTCTTCGTATTTTGAGGTACACAAATTATTTCAGTTAATTTTTCAGACCTTCTAGAGTAATCGTTTGTAGGCTGAGAGAGGGAAAAAAAGGCTACAAGATTTTACACCAGTTTTTTTTTCATAAGATGAGTACAGTTTGTTCACTAATTTCAACCGCTGAGAAAATACTGTAAAAAGAAAGACAGAAATTCTGTTCTCCTCACAATAAAAATTATTATGGGGATTTTTGGCTTTGGACTTATTTTTTTTACTGGAAAATAAGTCTCATATACAGTAATTAGAATCGCCCAAGTAGAAATTCACCAGTTCATTGTAATGAATAAGGAAGATAATATTTGGAGTGAGAAATGCATCAGGGTACAATATGATGAATCATATTAATTCAATTAAGAGCTCTAAAACTATAAACCACATCCTGTTTACAAAATGATAAAGTCAGTTATTAATTGGATGTATATTAGGACATAACTCTTTAAATAATACAAATCCCAGCTGTAATTTGTGTTTCTTGAGATTCATGCATCAGTTCTCCTTTCACACTACTCTATGAAGTCTGCAAACATTTTAAAAGACTCTTCCGGAATCACACTGCCTATTTCTGATGCAGTAGAATTTTTAAATGTCTAACTTTGCCTCTTTCAGATATTCTAGCTTGCCGGTATCATGAAAAGATAATTTGCAAGTAGCCTACCGAACAACTTTTCTTTCCTATTTTTTTTAAGAGGTGTAGTAGTAATTAAAATTAAATTAATTTTGCTCAAAATGCATGCAATTCTGCAGTGCAGTTCATCAATATATAGAAAAGTCAAGCTTCAGGTATGTTTTATTATATAAATTACATTAAATTGCCAAATGGTTGCCATTTCCTCCTAAACACTTGTCAGTTATCGGATTCATGGCTTTTGAGAAAAATCCTCAGTAAGTCCATGTTGGCTTTTTTAAAAAATTATTAATTACCATCTTGAACTTTTATTATAAACAAATGGAAAACTCTTAAGGTTTTGAAAAAGAAAAGGAAAAAACAACTGCACCCAAATCATTTAAAGGCATGAGGCAAAGTCTTCTTTGAATCAAGCTTGATTCGGGATGACTTCATAATCATGTTCTTAGTGTTTTCGTGAAAAAAATACAAAAGCAGTTTGCAACTGATGCCTCTTGGATATTTTCAGCGTCCCTTATCTAGCCTACAGTCCTGAAATTTCTCAGAATTCTTCCATCCAATTACAGGTAGTCCTTGACTTATAGCAGTTCATTTAAGTGACCATTCAAAACTACATCATCACTGAAAAAGGTGACTAATGACCATTTTTCACACTTACGACCATTGCAAATACCCCATGGTCAAATTATCAAAATTCAGACAGTTGACAAGTGACTCATGTTTATGACGGTTGCAGTGTGCCACGGTCATGTGATCATGTGACAAGCAAAGTCAACAGGAAAAACAGATCCACTTAACAACAGTGAAACTCGGGCATCAGTGGAGGACATCTGCAGGGCTGCAACCTGGGCCTCACCATCGCCGTCCGTCAAGCATTACCGGCTAGACTCATTTCCTTCGGCGGAGGCGGTGTTTGGATGATGGGTACTGCAAAAGGTTCTCTCTACGGAAGGGACCCTGGACCAATCTATTGCCCGCCCTTGATCATCTATGCTTGGATATATCCCATGCATGGACTCTCCAAGCAGTGCACAGAGAAAGATGGCTGGTCTTACCTGAACGGTAGGTAGTTCTCTGTGCACTGCGGGAGACTCCATTCCCTCCCTGAGAAGCTGATCCAGGATCCTAAGGAGTATAAGATGACTTTCTTGCTCTACGCCTTCGTTAACAACTGTAATCCAGTCAGCCCAAGGGGGTGTGTCCAAACTCTTCAAACTCAGTCTCGGGGCTAATAGGCAGAAGTTATAACTTTTGTCTATGAATCCCTAGAGAAGAGGTAGAGGTCAACTCAGGTATTCCAGAAAGCATGGTGCTATGCTTGTCCCTAATCCCCAACCAGTTAGCTTCCAAAGTAATATCCAGAGAAGGACTTCTGAAGACAGCTTGAGTAAATGGGCAGAACAAGGAAAAGGCATAATTCCCTATAGCCATGTTGGCTAACGTGCCAGAGGTGACACGCAGAACCCTCTCTGTAGGCATACTCACCGTTGCCAGCTGCTCTTCTGGCTTCTGGCATGTTGGTCTTTCCAAGCACCGGAGCACCAGAAAATGTCCCACACACACACCCTGGAAAACACCCCAAAACAGGCATGTGCGCGCCGGCCAGCTAGTCTTCAGGTTTCCGGTGATTGAACGCATGCAAAGACCAGCTGGCCAGCGTGCATAGGCATGCTGGAAACCCAAAGACCAGCGGGCTGGCATGCGCACTGGCCAGCTGGTCTTTGGGTTTCTGGTGCTCCGGCGCATGCATGCGCTCACGTGTACGCACATTCCGGTTTGGCCACTCAGTGCCAAAAAGGCTTGCCATCACTGCCCTATAACTTTATCCAGGAGCTTTTAAACTAATCGTTTCAAAATCAGTATTTTGATTCTGGCTTCTTGAAAGTGCAGCCACTTTGTTTTCACCAGTTTTGAGACCAGGTTTGAGGCCAATTTCAATTCATAGCAATGTTACAGAGGGGAGGGGGGGAAATCACAGGATGACAGCACCAAATAACTCTTGCATGCCCTGACCCTTAGACCAACTGAGATCAAAAGCAACACAGACATGTGTATTGCACATAGCTGAGTTCCTAGATCAGTGACACGTTGCAAGCTTTGGCTGAGAGAGCCAAAAAGGAAATTTTAAGAATTTGTGCCAAGTGACATTAATAGAAGAAAAATGGAATGGGAGAGGCTATGAGTGGATAAACACAGTAGGAAAAATGCAAAGCAAAGGCTACCTCCATCTCAAAGTTCACTACCTTAAAACAAGGAAACGCTGCTTATTTATCATGTGAATGACCAAGGAATGCACTTTTTCTCAAAGTTTTTTCACTTCCCCATGGCTGAAAAATGTGAATCTCTCTCTCCACTTTGAGCTGAACGAGAAGCGTCTAACAGGGAAGGGTAGACCTTTTGCCTGATCACTAAATGACAAAAGGACTTTCCATTATCTCCATGTAGAGAGCTGAAATAAGGTGTTTTCTCAGGTGTGCAGTTCATATCCTTGTTTATTCTGGGACTGCTCCATAATAGCAACAGTGTTTGCCCTCATAACCACGAGGTTAGATGGTTTTGATTCTCCCTTGGTAGAACGCTCTGCAGGGTCTATCCATGACTTGCAGCTGAAGATACAATAGCACAATTACTCAGTATGATAATGTTACACATTCAACTGCTTGCAAAACAGTTGTAGGGCACCGATACATTTTTCAAAGCTTTACATTCTGAAGGGCAATATAGCTATGCTGCTCTTGCAGATTTTTAGAAATGAAGTTCTCACTCTCATCTCTTTGGGTACAGTTGTTATCAAGAAGATCAACTTCCCCACATCCTACATTTTCAGTTTTATTTAAGAAGGGTAGACTCAGTTAAAATATGAGCTGTTGGAACAAGCATTCAGTTAGGGATGAATTAAAAAAAAATAGCCAAGGGAATGAATTTCATGATTATATGTAAGGGACCTTCGAAAATAAGTACTTGACTTAGGATCATTTCTTTAACAACTGTTCAAAGCCATGATGGTGCTGAATAAAATGACTTACAATGTGTCCTCACACTTACAATCATTGCAGTGACATGACAAAAGGTTAAGGTTTAAGGTTTATTAAATTTATAGACCGCCCCCTCTCCCCGTAGGGACTCGGGGCGGTGTACAGACCGTTCATGTTCAGGACAACAAAACATAACATAAGACATCAAACAAAACAACGCACACATACCGTCTGTGTATAAAACCCAAAACCAATTTAAATAATTTAAAACAATTCTAAAACCAGTTTAAAACCCCAATTTAAAATTTAAAAAGACATCCAGGAAGGTTAGTAATAGATGTTCCCTGTAAATACAATTACAATTTCAATTAGGCCAGGCCAGCTAATCGAAACAGGTGGGTCTTGAGTTTCTTGTGGAAGGAGCGGAGATCCGAGGTGGTTCTAATATCGGGGGGGAGGTCGTTCCAGAGGGTTGGGCCCATCACAGAGAAGGCCCTATTCCTAGGCACCGCCCGCCCGCACTGTTTAGCGGAAGGTACCCGGAGGAGACCCTCTCTGTGAGAGCGGATTGGTCGCAGGGATGTATGGGGTAGAATGCGATCCCGCAGGTAACTAGGTCCCGAGCCATGGAGCGCTTTGAAGATGACAATCAACACCTTGAAACGCACCCGAAAAGCCACAGGCAGCCAGTGCAGCTCACGCAGGAAAGGTGTTACATGGGAGTACCTAGTACTCCCCATAATAACCCGCGCGGCTGCATTCTGAACCAGCTGGAGCCTTTGGGTGCATCTCAAGGGGAGCCCCATGTAGAGAGCGTTACAGTAATCAAGACGGGAAGTCACCAGGGCATGAGTGACTGTGCAAAGGGCGTCCCGCTCTAGTAAGGGGCGCAATTGGCGCACCAGGCAAACCTAGTGGAACGCCCCCCTAGCCACGGCCGTCACATGATCATCTAGCGACAGCCGGGAATCTAGGAGGACGCCCAAATTGCGTGCCCTATCCACCGGGGGCAGTTGTTCCCCCCCGATGGCCAGAGATGGAACACATTGGCTAAAGCGGGGCGCCGGTAGCCACAGCCACTCCGTCTTGGAAGGGTTGAGCTTGAGTCTGTTGTCACCCATCCAGACCCGCACGGCTTCCAGACACCGGGACATCACCTCGACGGCTTCGTTGGGGTGGTTCGGGGTAGAGATGTACAACTGAGTGTCATCTGCATACAGATGGCACTCAACCCCGAATCTTCGAATGATCTCGCCCAGCAGTTTCATGTATGTGTTGAACAGGAGAGGTGAGAGGACCGACCCCTGTGGCACTCCACATGTGAGCGGCCTCAGGGTCGACCTCTGCTCCCCCGCCAACACACATTGCGTCCGACCGGAGAGGAAGGAGGAGAACCACCGCAAAACAGTGCCCCTCACCTCCATCCCCTCCAGTCGACGCAATAGGATACCATGGTCGATGGTATCGAAAGCCCCTGAGAGATCTAACAGGACTAGGATGGAGGAACAACCCCCATCCTTCGCCCTCCAGAGATCATCCACCAACGCGACCAAAGCCGTCTCCGTGCTGTGGCCGGGTCGGAAACCGGACTGGCGCGGGTCTAGATAAGTAATTTCCTCCAGGTGTCGAGGGAACTGCTGCGCCACTTAAGAGGGAAGGCCTCTTAAGTAGGGGCCTCACCACCGCCTCTTTCAAGGCGGTTGGTAGGAACCCCTCCCCCAGCGAGGCGTTCACCAGCCCCAGGAGCCAGTCTCGTGTAACCTCCCAGGCTGCCAGTACAAGCCAGGAGGGACACGGGTCCAATAAACATGTGGTGGCCCGCAGTCGCCCGCGTAGCCTGTCCATATCCTCAGCGGCAACAGAGTCAAACTCCTCCCAGAGTGGTACCTCAAGACTCGCCTCCGGTGTCTCCCCACGATCACTGAGGGGGACCCATTCGCTCCGGATCTGAGCGATTTTGTCCTGCAGATATTCTCCAAATTCCTCTGCCCTCCCCTGCAAAGGGGCTTCCCACGACCTCTGTGAAAGGAGGGAGCGGGTCACCCGAAACAGGGCGGCAGGGCGGTTTTCTGCGGACGCAATAAGGGTGGCATAGTATCGACGTTTAGCCACCCTTAGTGCCACAAGGTAGGTCCGTAAATGGACTCTTACCTGTGTTCGGTCAGATCTCCATCTGCTCTCTAGGCGTCTCTTGTGGCGCTTCATCACCCTCAGCTCCTCGGTGAACCAAGGGGCCAGGGTGGTTCGCTGCCACCAGAGAGGCCGCAAGGGCGCCACCCGGTCCAAGGCCCCGGCCGCCGCACTGTTCCATGCGGCCACCAGGTCCTCCGTCCGGGAGCGGGTCAGGGCTAAAGGGAGTGGCCCAAGCTCCGTCTGGAACCTATCTGGTTCCATCAGTCGCGTGGGGCGGAACCATCTAAGATCTTCTGGTTCCGCCTCCCCGCGATGGGGGGTGGCGTCAGGGAAGTCCAGCCGGAGAAGCGAGTGATCTGACCATGACAGGGGAGTGATAACCTGATCCCCTATTCCCAGATCACTCTTCCATTGACCAGAGATGAAAACAAGGTCCAGCATGTGGCCTCCCTCTTGTGTGGGGCCCTGAATTATTTGGGTCAGGTCCAAGCCATGAACTCCCGGGCTACCTCGGATGATTCACCCGTCGATGGCAGGTTGAAGTCCCCCATGACTAATAGTCTGGGGGTCTCAACCGCCACCTCCGCAATCACCTCGAGGAGCTCTGGCAGGGCCGCTGATGCATAGCGAGGAGCCAAGTATGCAATCAGCAGGCCCAACTGACTGAGAAAAACTTGGGTGATTGGCAACTGGCATATATTTATAACAATTGCAGCATCCCGGGGTCATTTTGCAATTTTCACCATTTGCAATTTTCTCAGGGGGCTTCTGCAGAGGTAGTATTCTACCAGTTCGGACCGATCGCCCAAGCTGGTAGCGGAAATCGCGGGTGGCTCTGGCCATCCGGGCCCGGTTCTACGGCAACCCATTTAGGTCCTTTTTTTGTCAAAACCACATGTGCGGCTGGATCTGCGCATGTGCGAAGGTGGTGCATGCGCTCACGTTTGCAAACTGGTAGGGAAGGTAAGTGTATACCACCCCTGGGCTTCTGACAACTAAAGTCAATGTAGGTTAATGATCACATGATTCTCTTAATGACAATGGTGATTTGCTTAACAATTGTGTCAAAAAGCTCATAAAATTGGGCATGACTCACTTAATAGCTTCATCAGAGACAGAGGTTCTTGTCACAATTGTGGTCATGTCGGGAATCCTGTAATTGTAAAAATACTTGAGAATGTAATTGAGAAATTGCAAAATTTCTCTTCAATCAAGTTTGACTTCATGGCATGTCTAAGTTATCTTCTTGGCAATAATAGTGCAGTGCTTAGTCCCTGTCAACTTTCAGATTCCTGGAGATCTCCTACCCACATACGTTCACTTCAACCATGGACACCGCGTCACTTTTCATACTTGTTTCAATCATTGATGGGAAACAATTACTATATTCCTTTAGAGATTTTTTAAAAAAATCTGGCTTCAGTCTTTACATGACTTGTGAATTCACACTGTGCTAATCCAAATTTGTTTTTCTTGTGGTGCACTGAACAAGCCACGGGAGCATTGTTCACACATCACACCAGAAGCTGCAACAGTATTGGCTTATTTTAAATACTTGTATGTCAATTGCTTCTCGCTTCAAAAATTGTGTTGATTTTTGTCCTAGTCAAATTTCTAAAAAAAAAGCTTCATAGAAAAACATGCTTTCATTAAACATCAATCACTTTTTTTTTGAAGGGTGGGGGCAAGACTTGACTTCTAGCAACAGTCCAGTGTTCACTGCTCACGAGGCCCCAATCTCTAGTCCTGTGTGTTTTCATTGGCCAATTTCGGCAACTGCAGAGGACAAAGTCAACCTTGGATTTGGTGTTTGGTGTTTCAGACTTTGACAGCGCAACTATCTAGATCCGTGATGGCAAACCTACCCACACCCCCTGTGCTGCGTTTTGAGACTGGAGGGCCTCCTGCACTAACCTGGAAGCAGGGCCGGATTTAGATGAAAAGAGGCCCTAGGCTATTCCACTTATGGGGCCCTTTCACCTCCCATTTTTAAGTTTGTAAATTACATGAGAGATAATAAAATACATCATTACTGTGATATATATCAATATATTAAATGAAACATGTTTTAATTGGTACTAACCTTTATCAAAAAATGTGGCACGGATAATAAATAAAAATAAAAGGCCCCTCTTGATCTTGAGGCCCTAGGCTGAAGCCTAGTTAGCCTATAGGAAAATCCGGCCCTGCCTGGAAGCAAAAAATAGGCGAGGCGGGGTGCAAGTGCAGGGGGCGGGGGAGCGCGGGTGGATCATGCGTGCATGCATGGGGGGGCAAGGTGTGCTGCGGTGAGTGCACACACATTGCATTATTGGGTTGGGCTTTTGGCGCTCAATGACAAAAAGGTTAGCTGTCACTGATCTAGATGATTGCACAGAAAACAAAGATGCTCCATAGATTTCAAAAAGCTAAATGGGTTCAGACTTGATAAGTAGTTAAATAGGAAGCCTCCTGGAAAATCCCAGAGCTTTGAAACAAGAGTAGGAAACTTTGTAAAATATTAGAAGGTGACAATGGATGGTCACTTCCCACACTGTTCTCAAGAAAAAGTCACCACGAGCAAGTTCATCTTGGGATTCACCTTGTTGTTTTGCTTCTCAGTTCCATCTTCCCAAATAAGACCTTAACCATAATGCGATCTGGAAACTTTGGTCAAAAACTGTAAAACAAATCTTCAGCAAGCCACTAATTAATGCTACATCCTTAGCCCAAAGCAGCAATTAATCCCAGAAAACAAGGAGAGTTCTTAGTTGTCTGAACTTGGCATGCCTTCTCTCTGATAATTATTTTGAAGTACTGAGAACTAACCGGGACATATAAAATGGGAGGAATTCATCAAAGTTTTGCTGACTTGAAAACAGCAAATCTGTTGCATTGATTAGAAAGGGTTTTTTTTTTAGGTTGAAACACATCCAGGTCTTTGGGTAAAGATGAACAGCAGTTAAGCGTATGGGCAACATCTCTAGAAACCTAAAGGTGACAATGGAAGTGTGGTCAGTTTTTTTTTGTTGTTGTTGTTCTCCCATGTGGAGATAAAAACCAGTGCACATTAAAAATAAATGCAGGGGATTAGCCAATGCTCTTCTTGCTTTAGAAAACAGCCCATGGGGCATGTTTTTATGAAACACTGTCTACTGGAATCGGACAGTTAAGTTCTTTTGATAATTTATATTTACTAAATCTTCTACTATCTCTCAGCCGCATAACTCAGATGATCCAAATTAAACCCTCGAGGACACAGAGTACAATTCTTTAAGGTACATACTGTATTTCCATATTGGAGCTAAACAGATTGCATTACCAGATATCATATGTGACCAGTGTTATCTAAAAATATTTAGCATTTGGCACAGAGCTGGAAAATAACATGTCACCATCATTTACTGTGATTTAGACAAGACGAGAATTTCCATGAAACATGGAGCTTTGGTATTGTTCATCATGGATGGAAGAAATGCCATAAAAACCACATCTTTTCCTATGTGCCTGCAAATCTAAAATTAGAATTATGAATAGGATTCTAATAGATTCTAAAGCAAAATAATTGTCGTGCATAAAAGATCAGATCCACATGTGAAATTCCAATAAAATTGATTTATTGTTACTTATGCCTGTGCACAGAAATATTCTCAAATAAGGTTTAGCACCTGCTAGGTGTTACGGAGGGTCAATGGAATTCAAGGGGGGGGGGGGCGGGAGGGTTGGCCTTAATCCGCTTCTGACGACGTAGAGATTCTAGGTTGATCCTTCTTTTAACTCCACCACTTGGTTCTGCCATTCCTTCTCCTACATTAATAGAACACAAAATCCAGGTTGCTATGTGTTGCTTATCAGTTTTATGGTGGTCAACTCCATTTTAAAAAGTATCTAGAACCTGCAAATTATATAAAAGTTCAAAAACAGGTTATATTTCAAGGAACACTAACTTTATGTAGATGTTAGATAGAAGCAGGCAGAAAGTACAGCCCTGAAGCATCGTAAAAATCAAGGGTACCAGCCTCCCTTCTGCCAAGACCAACTGATACTGTCCTTGGAGAAAGGACCAGGCTTTCTTGAGCTGGTCCAGAAGGTGCCATGAATGATGGTACTGAAAGTTGCTGACCAAGAAGAAACCAAGAAGGGTCAGGACTCAGGATCACTCTCATTCCAGTCCTGCCAGAGGTCACCCACAAATGTAATAAATACCATCTTGGTACTATATTCCCTCTTGAAATTCAACCAGATAATCTTTTTCCTTCCTTCAAGCCTTCTGGAGTTGGAAACTGATCACCTCCTGAGCAATCTTCCCTAAAATGGCAAGGCTGCAGTCTAGATTGAAACTGTCCAGTTCCCTTGAGTCCAGCAATGGCTTCCTGAGGAAGAGGGCATACAACTTCCTCTTTTAATTTGGGTGGAACCACTATCTCTCACAGAGAACCATTCACCAGCAAATGGACACAACCACATGTCATCTCCCAGGAGACTTTGATCCAGTACCGTAGGAGGGACATGGATCTAAAACCAAGGGGCCAATCTCACAGTTCCAAGGATCCTGTCCAAATTAATTAATAATGCTCACATGTTCAAACTTTCCCCAGATAACTATGGAGGGGAGGGACACAATTTGCAGATGGTCCGCCACATCTTCACCAAATGAGCCATCTCCATCAGTAGCCAATTATCTACTAGAATCAACAGAGAACCATCAGAAAGCTGTACTTATCTTTAGCCCCTTAGATTTGAAGTCACAAATTTTATCCCTTTTTAATATTCTGCTCAAAAGCAGAAAGTAATACAATATGGTTCCATGCTTTATGCAAACAAAGGTCTCTTGGGCTCACACTAATATAATTGTTAGCTAATCTTGATTTCAATTAATATCTCTCCACAGAAAAGCAAAAAAAGAGATGTTTTGTTTCAGACAAATCTAAAACACTGCACGAAGAGTCACCACTGAAACACTTCCCACACAATAAAATTTCAGAGCTAAGCAAGTGGATCATAACTGTATTTTCCATATTCACAAATATCATCATCAATAATTTTTTTGTGGAGTTACATGCAAGATCTGGGTTTTTTTTAAAGGCAGACCATAAGTGAGCAGATGCTGCTTGATGTTACCATTTTCAACATATGTCTAGTGTGAACCTGGTTGCAGTATTTTCAGTGGAAGTATTATTTATGGAAGAAGCCTTGCCAACACCGTTATTTGATAGGTGAGATTATGACCAAAAAAAAAGGAGAATCGAAGAAATTTTCTTGCACTCATACAATTATGACAACAAACAAACAGAGGAGAGAAGAGGATTGTTTAGAGATCAAACTGATTTGTAAATGCCAAAGACAGGAAGTGATCAGACACCAATATTAATGTTCTATTTTTGCTTCAATTTGTGATTCAGATTGGACTAGGATAATATTACATATAAGAACATTAATGAATCCAGTTAGTCTAAAATAACAATTAACAAATAACAACCAGGAGTCTGCACCCTTTCATACTAACACATTTTACTAAAACTTGTAAGACTTTGTAGCTCACTTCATCAGATACTCAGATACCTTTTAATAAAATCTGTTAGTCTGAAAAATGCTATGAGACTCCTCCTGATGTTTGCCTACCACAGACTAATACGGCTCCTCTCCTCCTGCACAATTTTAGATAGAATGGGTTGATATCACTATTGTACTTTCACTTTCCATCATCACTTGGGTGATGGTTCTCAGCCAAGAGGATTTATCTGGTTTGAATTAGGTTTTCATTTTATATACAAGGAAACTGTTTTGCAATGACCAACAAGAATGAGAGCTCAAAGAAATATCAATTCTTGGAACACAGGAAGAATAGGGCCAAAAGAGAAGGTAGATAACACCTCCAAAAAGAAGTGTTATTTTCACAAACTTCTAGCCCTATTTTTGGATAACAGGAGAAAGAGATAGTTACGAAGGAATGCCTTGCCTTTGTTTCAGAAATAATTATGAAACCAGTTTTTGAGAGATTCATAACTAATGAGTATCACAGGTTGCTCTATACAAATGCACAATAGGAGCTTGATTGTATTGCCCTTTTTGCGCAATGTCACAGATTTCATTTCGATTTCACTTTTATACAAGTTTATTTTCACTAAAGCTGAAAACTACTTTAGATTTACAAAATAACTGTGCAGAAATAAATCACAAGGTAGAATGGCTATAGGGTCACAGTAATAGTCAGAAATGGTTCAACTCAATTCAACATTAGCTATTTTGAAAAGCATCAACTACACAATTATAAATCAAGTTTTAGACCAAGAGATGTTTTTTTAAAAAACAAACAAAAGTTTTAAACCAAAAATGCCACTTAGAAATATTCAGTCTAATTGAACATTTAAATATCATTTTAAATTAGTTACTGTATTTTAACTGCTTTAAATCAATAGCCTATGGCAAACATTACACTTTGATGTGATTGTCATGCAGCAGGGAAAAAAGATACATCAGAATTGCCTATAAAAGGCCATGAAAATATAAATATGCCAGTTTTCCAAGTATTTCCTAACCAAGTTCTCTCATTAATGTCAATACAGAGATGAATCAGCTGCTAAAATAGGGTATTCATATAAAACCTCTGCAGATACAAGATGCAGCTGGGAAAGAGTTATGTAGTCATTAATCAATACTCGTAAGACATTGGAGTGACTATCTATTAACATTAGTATTTAGTACCAAAGGAAAACTGCAATCTATTTACAATACAATACAATAGTAGAGTTGGAAGGGACCTTGGAGGTCTTCTAGTCCAACCCCCTGCCTAGGCAGGAAACCCTATACCGTTTCAGACAGATGGCTATCCAACATCTTCTTAAAGACTTCCAGTGTTGGGGCATTCACAACTTCTGAAGGCAAGCTGTTCCACTGATTAATTGTTCTAACTGTCAGGAAATTTCTCCTCAGTTCTAAGTTGCTTCTCTCCTTGATTAATTTCCACCCATTGCTTCTTGTTCTACCCTTAGGTGCCTTGGAGACTAGTTTGACTCCCTCTTCTTTGTGGCAACCCCTGAGATATTGGAACACTGCTATCATGTCTCCCCTAGTCCTTCTTTCTCTTAAGCTAAACATACCCAATTCCTGCAACCGTTCTTCATATGTTTTAGTCTCCAGTCCCCTAATCATCTTTGCTGCTCTTCTCTGCTCTTCTATTTAAACATGAACTTAATATTTTGTTTAAAAATTGTGAATAAGTATTAAAACAGCTTTTACAACAAAATATTTAAGGGGTTAACCATACCACTCATTGTTCCTTCAGAAGAAGAAAAAGTAAGCCACAAGAGCTAAGCATTTTCAGAACACATGGAGTAGAAAATCCAAACATCGTTTGTTTGATTATGGAGGAAGAAGAATGATTCTTGTTAACAGAGAAGCAATTTTGAGAAGGAGAGTAAATCAACAGAATGGAGCCCCACGTGTTGATTTAAATGAGCTAGTTGTGTTTGCTTGCAATTTTGCCAATGACTTGAATAGCTGCAATTCCAATAAATTATAAGAGTAGGAGAGACTAGTTATAAATATAGCCTTAGAAATTTATTGGATAATAATTAAACGCAAAGATGTAAAAAAAAAACCTCAGTTAATCTTGAGGTGGCCAAGGTAAAGCACTTGGAGAAAAAAATGTTGCAGAAAATGCTGTACAAACATCCCAGTAATTTTATCATCTGTTAACCATTTTACAGTGAAAAGTAGTTTTGCAGAAGTTTGTTGCCAAACACTACATCTTGCAAACTGTCCAATGAAACTATCCTTGCAAAGAATTCTGGCATTTTCATAACAAAGATTTATTACAAAGCAGCTTTTTCATTCATATTTCTTACTATCCTGGATGCACCTATAGTGCATTCATTTCATGCAGTTGAAAATTAATGACAAAATCTCCTGATCTGCATTTTGGGACAATTAACTGAACCAGTGGTGCAATTCAGCCAGTTCTATCCGGTTCGGGCGAACTGGTAGCAGTGGCGGTGGGACGTCATCATGTCCTGTTATTGACGCTCTGCACATGCGCAGAAGTCCTACGCATGTGTGGAGATGGCGTGTGCCATTTGCGAACCGGTAGCAAAGGTAAGTTGATTTCACCCTTGAATTGAACCTATAGCTATAGTCTGCATAAGAACCAAATAAATGCTATGTTGGTTAAAAATTACTCCTAAACAAGTAGTTTTACTATAGTTGTCCAAGTAAAGAGTTTCCCGTAAATAATTTTTCCACCAATTTATCATGATTTTGTTATTGGTCTGGAAAATATTAAGAAAATTAGTCTTTTTTTCTGAAAGGAGAAATGTCACCTGAGAAGGCAAACCTAAATTAGAAACATTGGTGAGAACAATTATTAAGAATGAAATTAATGCAAAGAGTAAACTCCAGTGCCTTTAGCTTAAACCAGAAGCATCTCAACTTACAGATTTAACTAAAATTGTATTATTATTAAAATCTTCATAACATGTGATGTGCATGTCTAAGCATTTATGGAAACCGGAGCTGATTTAGAATAAAAAGAATAAGGCTTTGTTTTCCACTCAACACCATCCCATTTATGGCTGCTGAAAAACAGCTGATCTAAGAAGCCAGAATTCAGATATAAAACCATAGTTAAAAACAAGCCAAGATTTGTAAATAAATCATCCTGGTACCAAACTATGCTTTACTGGCAGAAATAAAGTACTGTGTGCAGAGGGGGGATTAAACATTTTTTTACTACCGGTTCTGTGGGCATGGCTTGGTGGGCATGGCACTGTGTCCCTCCTGATCTGGGGACACAGGGACTCAGGAGGCAGAGAATAGATGGGGGCAGGGCCAGTCAGGGGTGGTATTTACCAATTGTCTGAACTACACAAAATTTCCGCTACCGGTTCTATAGAACTGGTCAGAACCTGCTGAATACCACCTCTGATTGTGTATCTTTTATGGGGATTGAACTTCCCATTGTGTCAACTCAAGAAAGAAACAATTTCATTATTGCTTTGCAAAATATAGACACTCTTTGCAACTCTCACAAACTAGGGAACCTCAGGACACAAAGTCCTTTTTTTGGGGTCTGGGTTGGGTAATCTAAGGCTAGAACAGAGATGGAATTTTGGGGGCAGTCTGTTTTTCTGCTAACTTTGCTTTCTTCGCCACACCTCCCAGTTGCCCAAGGCAAGAACATTCTAAACATCAACCTGCTAACAGTTTACCCTCCAGGTATTAGTTTAGCCATGCGTGATACAGATACTCATCAAAACCACACTATGATGAAAATGGAGCCCGAAGGAATAAGAGTCCGTCTTACCTGGCACTTGTTCTGGCTTTGGTCAGAGCTTTGCTGAGAACCAGGGATGGTGCTGACTGGCGTCTTTGGGCCAAGCTCTTCATTTTCTGCTGAAACATCAAAACAAAATTAAACCTGAGCATTTTTAAATTTTATTTTAAACTTCTATGTCGCTGAGGAGACCCTAGGAGACATTTTTATAATATGGAAAGGAAAGATCTAAAAATAGAAAAGAAACAAAATCAGTTCCATTTGGAGATCATTTAAGACAGACAAGTAGAAAACTTTTCTCAGTCCTAAGAACAGGGGAGGAGAATTTTTTAGAATGCTACAAATTATCTAGACCAGAAGAAAAAGGTACACCCCACAGTACCCACACTGTGTTCTCAACTACCCTATTTTCAAGTGGGGTAGCTCAATTCTGCTCCACCCAATTTAAAACTACACCTCTGCAGGAATATCACTGTCTTAATAATCTGCTTCTGGATCCAATTCAAGACTGTTTAGGACAACTTGCCCCAGTCAACTTACTGCGGCCAATGCACCACAGCCAGCTCCTTGCGGTCAACTCGTAGTGGGATGAGAGTTATATTAATACTAAAGAAATAGTGGAACAGAATCATTAAAGAAAGGATGCAAAAGGAGGGACAAAATCAAACGTAAATGACAAACATTAACGTAGATTTTTAAATTATTTTAAATAATTGAATTGTTGAATTGTTCTGGGGGTGAATTGTCCCATGAGTTGGCTGCAGCAAGTTGGCCATGGTGAGTTGGCCATGGTGAGTTGGCCATGGTGAGCTGGCTGCAGCAAATTGCCCCATTCCTTGACTTATGACCACCACTGGGACCAAAATGTCCATAAGTCATTTTAATCGTAAGCCAAGTGAGATCTGATTTTATGACAATTTTGACAGCAGTCATTAAAAAGATCACCACAGTCATTATGTAGATCACATAGTCATTAAGTAAATCATGCATGTTTAAGTGAATCCCCCATAGGCATTTTCCCCCCAGGAAATCACCCAAAAAGGGCACAAATTGCTATCACGTTATCACAGGATACTACAAGTGGTTGTAGATGCAAGCCATTTGCCAAGCACTCGAATTGCAATTACATAACCGCAGGAGTGGTACGATGGTCATATGTGCGAACATAGGTCACTTTTTCCAGGGCCACTGCAACCTTGAACTATCGTTAAATGAATGGTTGTAAGTCGAAATCTGTCTGTATGTCATCGTCCAGGTTGTATTTAGCAAAACAGATTAACAGATTTAGAAGGGACCCTGTCGGTCTTCTAGTCAAACCTCCCTGCCCAAGCAGGAGACCCTACACCATTTCTGACAGATGGCAGTCCAGTCTCTTCTTGAAAGCTTCCAGTGATGAAGCTCCCAGAACTTCCAAAGGCAAGCTTTTCCATTGTTCTCATTGTCAGAAAATTTCTCCTTATTTCTTGGTTGAATCTCTCCTTGATCAGTTTCCATCCATAATTCTTTATCTGGCCTTCAGATGCTTTGGAAAAATAGCTTGATCCCCTCCTCTCTGTGGCAGCCCCTCAAATATTGGAACACTGCTATCATGTCTCCCCTGGTCCTTCTCTTCACTAGACTAGCCATGCCGGGTACTTGCAACCGTTCATCGTGAGCCTCCAGTCCCCTAATCATCCTGGTTGCTCTTCTCTGTACTTTTTTCCAGAGTCTCAACATCTTTTTTATAGTGTGGTGACCAAAACTCGAAGTATTTGAGACCACCTGCTCAAGTAGAACCCAAATCAAATCAAACCTTTGTTGTCAATGAACAACATGTGTACGATGAAATTGAATGAGCCTCCCTTGGTGCAGTCCCCCCCAACACAAAATACATCTCAATAACTCAATAATAAATGAAAGAAATAGAATCCCTAAACCCAAATAAGTAATAACTAACACACATTCCCATATATCTATACGTATGTAAGATTATATTGCATTACATCGCTATGACCAGGTTGCCTTCAGAAGTCTGACACCCCATCCGTCCATTCAATACAAGCAGGCCAAAAAGGAATAATATAGATTCTACCCTCTGGCCAAAAAGAAATACACTATTGTGTATTTTACTCCCCAAGAAGACAGGAGGACTGGGGCAGCAAAGCCTTCTCAGTCAAGGTCTAGGACAGCCTGCCCATCAAAGACAAGAAAAAGACAAGGGTTGTCAAGACATCTTTGTGTAAGGCAGGGGTGTCCAAACTTGGCAACTTTAAGACTTGTGGACTTCAGCTCCCAGAATTCCCCAGCCAGCAGAGCTGGCTGGGGAATTCTGGGAGTTGAAGTCCACAAGTCTTAAAGTTGCCAAGTTTGGACACCCCTGGTGTAAGGTATTAAAAAATAGGGCACAGATGACCAGAAAAAGGCTTGTTTCAAGACTGGCATCTACATTAAAATAACTAAGATTTTTTTAAATGAGATTATGTATACTGGCTTTATGAAATTTGGATTTGTCTGTTTTACAGTTTTATTGTTCCACTTTCAGC